>NC_081363.1:87001016-87725183 GCF_030684315.1 Stegostoma tigrinum
CGCCCTGGTACGCTAACCACCTGGCACCCTCAGTTCACATTTAGCTTCGATACTCACCCTTTCTCAGGAATGTCAAAGTGGCTGTCTGTATTGCTGGACATTTAAATCACAACAAGCACTGCTGTGAAAAAGGAGTGTAGTTTGACGTCCACAGCTGTCCTGCACTATGAGGAGCCTACCAGGTTTAAATTACTCTGCATTTCTTAAGGAGAGTTGCTCGGACTCTCCTGTCAGAAATGTGGGTTTTTTTCTTGATGTAAAAAGTAGGAACTGTGACTGCCACTCTTTAGAAAATTAACCCTATAAGTAAGCAAGATGCAGTTGCTGCAGGAAAGAGCATGCATTATAGCAAAGAGCGTTCTGGTTTTATTCAGCAAATGCACTTTGTCTCATGAAAGTAGTGTAAGAGAGAGGCTTTGTGTCATGTTCATCCATTAATTGCAAAATGGACGAGATTGAAGACTTTTAATTTTTATGATACAAAAGCAAATACCAATAAGTGCTATGCAAACTTATTGGTATTTGCTTTTGTATCATAAAAATTTCCACTATAAAATGACAAAACTTGTAACTACAGAAAATTCTTCTGTGGTCAATGACCCTTGAATGAACATTGATCTAACGGTGCAAATCACCAAAACTTATGGTTGTCTTAGCTTAGAATCTCTTTTTTTCTGATGTAATCTGTAAATGGTTAAGTGGTATTTCAAATGCAGCGTATTCTGCGAGGTCCAAAGGTACCTTTTCCTTTCCGCGCTAGCAATCTGTGGTCACTTATAACTGAAATATTTGTCAAATCCTTGCAAGTACTGAAGACTTCTAGGAACAGTAGAGTGACGTTCTGGATTCTCTTCAACGCTTCATATAGAAGGTTGTACCATTTTCCACTCGGAGTGAACTATATTATATTGTCTATATTGATTATATTTGAGGGAAGATTGATTAAAAAATAGATTGTGTCCAATAAAAGTCAATTCTCGCGTATGTGAGAGAACTGAAATGGAAACAAAAAGTGCTGGAGAAACTCAGCAGATCTGCAAGCATCTGTGCAGAGAGAAACAAGTCTGATATGACTTTTCTTTTGAACTCAATTTTATGATATTATATCAATTTGCTTTGAACTAGAATCTACATAGAGAAGGGGGAAAAGTTCTTTCAGGACATATTATCTATTGCTACAAATGTGACCTCCTTTTAGCAGGTTTCTTTTAGATTCTCATTATCTGAAATGGGACACTGCTACATATATATGTAGACAGAAACCTTTAATAGATTCTGAATTGGGTTTGACCTAATGCTGTTTTGCAAAGACAATTAGCATTTTTCTCAGAATCTATTGTACCTTTTTTGGATGCACTTAAGTTTTTAATAATTAATTTTGTGTTATATTCTTTGTGCAATAAATATGATCCTGCAAACTTGGATAAAGAGGGTACAGTACTCATTCTGAAACATTTAAGCCCCAACTACAACCCATGAATTTGTTGTCCACGTACACACAACGTGTATTTCTGTCTTTATTCTTGATAAGTTGCTGGCAAAGCTCAGCAGGTCTGGTAAGCGTCTGTGAAGAAAATATCAGAGTTAACGTGTGGGGCCTGGTGACCCTTCTTTGTTGATGGTCTGTTTGATCATTGATGACATCACAACAGAGTTGGATTTTAATGCTCAGTCGTAGAATTACAGGAGTGTTCGCTAATGATCAGGAATTGTTTGCTGTTATCTTTTTGCCTCCTCAGGAGGGACAGAAAGCAGACAATAGCAGTGAACAATTTCTCCAAACTAGGTGCAAGAATCCAGTAGTGTTTCACAGAAATTAATGTTGGGAATGCGGCTCTTTTCAATATATATTAATGGCCTAAACTTGGCAATTCAGGATGTAATTTCTAAATCTGCAGATGGCAAGAAACTGTTACTAATGTTGCATACAAGAAATCATAGCAACGGTTTGTATTTATGTTGTTTAGTTAATAACGTTGAAATCCCAAGAATCTTTTTGCAGTGCTGTACAGCTCAATTTGACATCTTTGCACATAGATATTAGGACATGTAATCAAAAGCTTGGTCGTAGAATTAAATTTTAAGGAGTGTTTTAAGGAAGAAGAACAAAGATTTTAAGAAAGGAAATTTCCAGAGATTAAGGCCTTAGCAGCTGAAGTGACAAAGAGATGAAATCTAGGAATGCCTCGGGAGACCAAAATTTGATGTGTGCTGTTAACCTGTGAGGAGGTCATGGAGGAGGGGAGTTGCGAGTCTGCGGAGAGGTTTGAAATGGAGAGTGAACATTTTAAGAGTGATGTGTTGTTTAAACAGAAACTAATGCAGGCTAACTAAGATAGGTGTTATGGATAGCTGGGACCTTGGGGTCATTCAAGACATGAATCACAGAAATTTGGATCGCATCAAGTTTATAAAGGAGAGCTTGCTCGGCGTGCAGAGGTGACAGAGTCACAAATGAGGATTTCGGCAGCAAAACATGGAGGGATACTTCATTGAGAAGTCAATTGTAAAATGGACAAGACAGTTGGACATGACTACTCCACTTCTGTATGGTAGTGTCCTAGGTACAACTGTCTTCAGCTGGTTCATCAGTGACCTTCCTCCTGTTCTAAGTAGAGATGTTCACCGCTGATTGTGCATTTTCAATACTAATCATTGACACTGCAGATACAAAAGCAGCCCATGTCAATACACAGCAAGTCCCAGACAACAACCGGACTTGGACTGATAAATGGCAAGTAACATTCATGTTATGCAGATGCCAGACAATGAGCGTCTCCGATGAAAGCGCATCTAACCATCCCATTCACAAGCATTGCTAAAATTTCTACTGTCAGCCATCAATCAATTGATTACCATCAATCAGAACCTTAACTGGACCTAGCATATAAATATCGTGGTTACAGCAGCAGGTCAGAGGCTGGGAAGTCTGTGGTAAATAACTTGCACCCTGTCTCCCCAGAGCTTGCCCATAATCTACAAGGTACAAGTCATGTGGTGATGGAATACTACCCACTTGTCTGGTTGCCTGTAGCTCCACGAGCACTCCCATGGTCAGTAATATTCAGGACAAACCATGCAGCTTGATTGGTACCCCAACTCACCTTCAACATACACTCTGTTCATCACTGACACTAACAGCAGTGTCTACAAGATGCGTTGCATTTAGTCACCAAGATTCCTTCAACAGCACTTGACAAACCTGTGACTTGTACCATCTCACACGACACGGGCAATAGATCCATGGGAGCAACACCACCTGTAGGCTGACTTCCAAATTGCATATCATCCTGATTTGGAAAAATATTGCTGTTCTTCCACTGTCACTCAGTCAAAATCCTGCGACACCTTTCACATGACCTGAAGCAGTCAAGAACACATCTCACCACCACCTTTTCAAGGACTATTGAGTTTTGTCAGTAAGTGCAAGCACAGCTAGCAACACTGACATGCTATGAATACACAAAAGGAAGTATAAAATGATATATTTTGCTAAGAAAGTGAAGAGACTTTAATACGAACCAAATGCTGCAATTTTACAAGGGTTGTAGAGGTGCGAAATCTGAGGGAGAATGTATACAAAAAGTTAAAGATGATCGCACAAAATGAGAAGAGTGTTTACATTACATGGATGTGGCAAGGACCAGTCCAAGGAAGCACTCATACTCCCAAATCAAACTTAAGAAATAAGAACAGGTGTAGATGATAGAACACCTCAGCCTGCTCCTCTATTCAGTACACTTAAGGCTAACCTAGGACTTGAATTCCACTTCCCTACCCACTTTTCGTACTTGATTCCCTGAGAAACCAAAAATCTGCCTATCCCAGCCTTAAATCCATTCAACAGTGGAGACTGCACAACACTCTGGGTTCCAAAGATTCACAGCTCTTTAAAGTAAAATAATTTCTCCTCTTCTCAGTCCTGGAAGCTTTTCACTTATCCTGAGTCTGTGCCTCTGTGTTTTAGATTCCTTGACCAGCATTGTAGGACCGTTTTTGCCAACCAGGAACAAAGACTCAGGAGGCAGATAGGTTTCAGACAAGTGGAAGATGGCCAAAGGATCTTCCCAGAATCTGGCTTTGGAGGATAGATCAATGATACACCCTCTACTTACACAAAGAAATACAGCATTTTTATACATACTGTTTTGCAATAATGAAACGCAACATATTCACTGTCGTCCTCCTCAATCCAAACATCCAATCCTGTGTGACACCTAATCAATGATGGGCATTTTTATGCACAGCCACAGGTTCCCACGATCTTATGATGTGAGCTGCGCATTGTATCCTCTGGGCATTGGGAACTTGCAGTGCATCCTATTCATTCACATTCCAAAGATTTCATGGCTATTCTCCTTCAGGTCTTTCTCAGGCTTGCTTATCTATAAGGACAGCTTGAATTCTATTACCCATTTTATTTTGATGTTGTCTTTTATCACATTCAGACACTCCTTTTATTTTCCCACTGTCCCAATTACATAATGTGAAACTAAAAAGTCAGTTAGTTTTAACCAGTTGCTGTAAGGTTAACGTCCGTTATAAAGTTAATTATAAGTGTAACTACTTGTGCTGTTAGCATTTTGTAATTCATGGGTTGTGAGCAATCTGTCTTGTTCTAGGTATAAGAGAAGGCATCTCCTAAGGCTAGTCAACCTTCACATCTAAGCTTAAATGATTTTTTAAGGCATATATTATATTCTAATTATATATTGAAACCAATTTCTATGATTAGAGCATTTTTAGCTAGAAGCTATCTAATGTTGCAGGTGGCTTCAAGGAAGCAACTATTTACTGTGAAATAACTTTTGCTGTTATCCTTGCAGCTGCTTAAGGATGGACTTAATCAAGCACCTGGTGTTATTCATTTACTGGTTCAGTTATCCTTTCATTAGTAAGGTTGGAATTGGTTATTTATCTGCCCTAAGGCATCCTTTTATTAGAACTGTCTTGGGTGAGAACACACAGCATTCTTTTATG
This sequence comes from Stegostoma tigrinum, assembly GCF_030684315.1. Lineage (NCBI taxonomy): Eukaryota > Metazoa > Chordata > Chondrichthyes > Orectolobiformes > Stegostomatidae > Stegostoma > Stegostoma tigrinum. The sequence continues at coordinate 87,005,997 of NC_081363.1, forward strand.
ACCTTCTAGCAGTTCTGTTTAAAGGTACTGTTATATTTCACTGTGTTCGTTTTGCTTAACTTCTGTCTGCCATCTTGTAAGCAGGCATCGGCTGCTTATTATGGTCATGTCCATGCCACTTTACATAACCAGATACAGGGCACCCCTATAAGTGTCATTTGAGTCAGAAAGATCTACAGGACAGAAAATGGCCTTTTAGCCTGTCATGTCTGTGCTAGTCAAAAACAGCTACCTAATTATTCCAGTCCCAGTGGAAACAATCTCTCTGCTGATCTTAGCAAGATCCTTCAGAAACTTGAACCTTTCATTGAGATCGCCCTTCATTCTCCTAAATTCCAGATAATGTTGATGTTCTTTACTGAGCTTTTTATCTCCTCATCCCAAGATCTAATTTACCCAGCCTTTGCTTTCTTCAATGCAAGTATGAATGCAAGTAAATGTGAATCCTTATTAAAAGCCTTTCTGAAATCCAAGTAGACTACATCAAAAGCATTGGCCTCATGTACAACCCTGGCCACCTCTTCAAAAAATTCAATCAGGTTGGTGAGAAATGACTCCTTGGTAACAAAACCATGCTGATTGTTCTTGATTGATCCCTTTCTCACCCAATGAAGATTAGTTCTGACTTTCACAATTGCTTCCAATAGCTCTCCTCCACTGAAGTTAGACAGGCTGTGGTTTTCTGGTTTATATCTTGCTCCCCTCTTTAATAAAGGTATCACATTGGCTGTCCTGTAGTCCTCGAGAAAATCCCTAGCGCTACAGTGGAATTGAAAATTTTTGTAAGCACCCCTCCTATTTCCACCCTTGCCTTACTTAACAATCTGGAATATATTTCATCAGTCCCTGAAGAACCTTCTCTCTGTTTATTTATGATGTACTGGCATTGGGTTCTGAAGTGATACCATACTGCCGACAGAATCACTACTGGACACAGTGCAGCAATTGCTTTTCATAGAAAGATTTCAGCAATAAAAGCTCCATGCTGTGCAATGCTGAAATATCCAAGCCAACAATCTGCTGTAGCAACCAATTTCAGGCAGGGCAGACATTAGCATGCGGAAAATTATCTAATCATGCGTGTACAAGGATTCTAACTCATGATCCTCATTCTGCGACACTGGCTACATTCACATCCATGAATGTTTAGCAGACTTGAGTGTTAAAGGACTGTATGGTTTGCGGCAGTAGGTAACTTTGCAAGTGCATGGGTTTTACACAGATTAAAATCTCACCTAAGTGGGCCTTGAACTCCAGTTTTCTAGCTTAGAGGCATTACAATATAAGAGCCCTCACCTTCTAAATCTAGCCTCGCATGGAAAGAATGGCCACCTGGGAGAGCTGACTGAGCTGCTAATATCTGAGAAACTACCCCAGTAGTAATAAATAACAAGAATGAATAGATCTAAAAGTCTGGAAATAAAAACAAAGTGTGCTTTCAATGTTGTCTTGAGCATCTTCTGGTTCTTGATAGAGCCTTTCTTCAATCATTCATTGTCAGTCTGCTAAAAAATGGCTGCATTGTCTGTTTTTGAGTTGCAATTCAGTGCATGCTTGGTTATATATCTGAATGAAAATTTGTTTTCACCAATCTAGCTTTTTATTATGAACACTGATATCATTCCAGATTGAATTCTGAGCCAATTCGATATGTAAAAGTAGTTTTGAAGTGTGAGTGTTCCTGCTTTATTTTTTTTCATGTAAGCAGAAAACAGCCATAATCTTAAATTCACCATATTCCCATCCGTATGTTCTCACAGCTGAACACAACTCATTTGCCACATCCCAACACTCCAAGGATGCAGAATCCCCTCCGATCCCTCAGTCCTGTAGTATTCCTTTCCTCTGATTCGGATCCACTTCTCAGGAAGCAGTCAGATTTGCACAGGAGCCAGTCAGCTGAGAGCAGTTATTCACGCTCTCCCGGTCGCAGGCAGCTACCCTTCATTCCAGGCCACGCCAAGCTGCCTTCTATCATTCGCATCACCAAAGCTCAGCTCCAACAGGTGAACCAACAGATTATCTTCTTTACAGTATTTTCTACTGCAGTAGAGGCTTTTTAATTTAAAATTTTCCTGTGTTGTATCAGGAATAAATGTTTAATTTGATTAGAAATGCATCTGTTAAATTTTTGTGCTGATCCTAAAGTTAGTGACTTACAAATGTAATTGCTTTATTTCATTAATATCTGGGAATTTGTTGAGAAACATTTGCATTGAGGAACATTATCTGCTTGGGAAGAACTTCACCACTTTTAATGAGAATTGGTAAATATGCCATTGACTTTTATTAGAATTGAAAAAATCTTTAAGTCTGTATTTGAGATTGTTAAATCACTATGGAGTTGAATTTTCTCACTTATTGAACAAAATAGCGCTAAAAGCTTGTTAAAAGATATTTGCTTATTGTAATAAGTCAATCAGTAACCACAACGACAACGGTATGCTTGATAGCCCTCATTGTGTTAAAATTTATATGTATCTTTTTGTAAACATGAGTTATAGACAAACAAGTAAAATTTAGCTGTATATTCTAACAAAAGGATGTACACTCTATACAGTCCTAATTTTCAAACATGGAGGGAGAAAGCATCATATAAACTGTAGAAACTGAATGGATCAAACTGACCTTTTTTGAAAAAAGGAATTTTGAGGTCTTAATGACACCTTGAAAAGAGGTTAAATTCACTGAGAAACATAAATCATGTATATTGCATCTGCAAACCCATGTATTTTATTTTGTGTCTATTATAAATGAATTCTGTCCTATGTGCTGCTGTCTAGGTGGCCATGTTAGGTTTTCATGAAGATTTTTGGATATGTCATGAAGGTATGTCTTGTTACATTATGTGTACTTCTGGTACAATAATACTTGCTTTGTCACATGGAACCATCTTGGAGTTTCATGTTATTAACTTGTTGCAATGTGTTATATGGGCAAAATACAAAAATTAAGTGAGATACCATTCAAAAAGTATCAGAAATAAATCTATCAATTAGTTTGTTGATATTTAACTTTACAAGAATACTGTATTCTGAGAAGAATACTACACTCTCAGAAGATTTGTTGGTGCATTTAATACAAACAGTGTACTTGGAAGCTGAAACATAGCGGTACTGCAGGTTACATAAATGCTGGTGGGAAAGATTTAGATATTGAATTAACTGAAGGTGGTATGACACTGCAAACAAGAAGGAACTCAAAAGATCAATTGGATGAGAGTTTTTTTGATACTGACTCTATCAAACTGTGGGTGTCGAAAGAAAGAATTTGTACTAATAAGGCACTTGCTGTTCTTGGGACACCACAGATGTGGGGGAAAAGAAAAGCAAATGCTTGGAAATTCAGGGTTATTCATATTAATAAGATGAGGATGTTGATTCAATGGAGGCTCTTAAAACTAAAAAGTGGGGTGGGTTAAGTAAGCAAAGTCTTTTTCCAGTGATCGGATAATCTCAAATAATGGGAGCATTAATAGAAGATTGAAGGTCAGATAAGCTTTTAATTTACAAAAATTGTTGTGAGCTGGACAATGAGAAACATTCTAGTGCCACAGAAAGGGAGAATGTTTGATGAATCAATAGTAAATGGACATTGTGTGCCGTTTTCATGGTGTCTAGCCATGGATCATTTTGCCAGCTTTCTTGAAATGGGTTCTCTTCCTGTTCTTTCACCTAGGGAAGGATATATCTGTACAATGAAGAAAGAAGAGTGAAAAAGGGGCAGGGGGGTGGAAATGACCTGCATTTGAATAGCATTTTCCACAACTCTTTTTATAGAGAATGAATTACTTTCAATGTAGTAGGCATTGCAGTTTAAAATAAATGTGCTTTTAAAAAAAAACAAAGATTTAATAGTCAAATTGTGCATAGAACTCTGCCAAAATCACAGAATAGGTTTGTCAACATCTGTAAATGGAGCATACATGATTATTCTTTGGACAGCGTTGCTTCATGGCAGAAGAAATAGGGACAGGCATAGACCAGGTGGCCTATTGAGTTTCCTCTGTTCAGTAACAACATGACTGAACTTGTGCATTAATTTCACTTTCCTGTCTATTTGATTCCCTTACCCAAAAATCTTTCCAAGTTCAGCCGTAATACATTGGCTCATGTATGACTTATGATCTTCTTGTACCATATTGATACCAAAATACCAGCCAAGGTTAATGATGTATGGCCTGCTTTCCATTTTATCAGTGTTGATGCAACATTGTGTATCAAAGCTATTCTGAGCAAATCTGGCTGATGAAGAGTCATCTAGACTCAATGTTAGCTTGCTTTCTCTCCATGGATGCTGCCTGAACCACTGTGATCTCCAGCAATTTTTTGTTTTCAGTTCAGATTCCAGAATCTGCAGCAATTTGCTGCTATCTGGCTTTCCTATGTGAGTAAGCATAATGCTGTTGTTAGATCTTTACTGTCATTGATCATGGACAGATTGTGCTGAATATGTAACCAACAGTTGTCCTCTGGAGTCACGTCATCAGTGTTTCAGATGATAATGTAAAAGTTTAATGCAATGGTTCTTAGGATAAATTCCTTTTTCCTGATTTAATTCATGACTTCTGAATGCTTGGTCAGTCTCTTTATTCCCTTGCACAGCTGATGTTTTATTACGTAGTGAGGTGATTCTTACAAAATAGCAGATTAATATTTGGAGAATGATTTGTTCAAAGCTGAAACAGAATTGTGGCATTTGGATAACAGTGTGGGGCTGGATGAACACAGCAGGTCAAGCAGCATCTTAGGAGCACAAAAGCTGACATTTCAGATGAAGGGTCTAAGCCCGAAACGTCAGCTTTTGTGCTCCTAGGATGATGCTTGGCCTGCTGTGTTCATCCAGCCCCACACTTAGTTATCTTGGATTCTCCAGCATCTGCAGTTCCCATTATCTCTGTGGCATATGGATAAGTTTGTTATTGTAGAATTCAGATAAAGCAATTCGAAGTAAGTATTATTATGTACGCCGTTGTTCCTTGGTTATCAGAAATGAGCAAGATATTGTGGTCTCCACCAGTTTGATGCTCTTTTCTTCAGATGTAACAACCTCAATTGATTCTAGACTGTTACACTTTGACCCTACTCTCCCTTACCTTCCTTACACAGGCCAAAGAAGAGATGTAACACTAGTGGTAACTTTTATTGAAACATAAAGTACCAAAATCTTGACCAGGCTGAGATGGGCATGAATGTGGCTGGATTCGTTTGTCACTCCATATCATGTTGAAACTTGTCTTCAAAAAAATACGCTTATGGAAATGTATGGTTTCTATATAATTGACCTGATTACAGTTGGTCAACAGATTCAAGATTTCTGTACATGGGAGTCATTGCTGCAAGGTGAATAACAAGAAAGCAGTGATGCAGGAAGCCACTCAAGTAGGCAGAGTAAATAAATAATAATTGAAGTACTACAAAGGTTAGTATCCCATCATCAAATCATTCTTTATTTACACCTGAGAAGTCCTTGACCTTAATCAAGTTTCTTCAGAGCCAGCCCTCACTGTGAAAAGAACCTCTGACACTGCTGTTTATTTCTGTCATCCAAGGCTCTGATTTGACCAGATTTACAGCCTCAGTCAGGGAACTCACATTCTGTGAGGTCCACCTGGGTGATCTTGTTACAATTTCTATGTCTAATGACATAGGCCAGTTCCCTTTTTTTTTTAGCTCCTCCTGGAGCATTTTAGCACTGGGTCAGGTTCCTCCCAACTCCACTCCTGATACGGGTGGCATGAAATGCACAGTAGCTTGCCTCTTGCACCTGGAGCATCTTGGAAGAAATTCATTCTCCTTTTCAGGTGGCAAAGGCTTCAAGATGGCCACATCCACCAGGTCTAGCTCAGATTCTGAGGTATCTTCAATTCTTGATGGAGAGGGATAACAGTTAAAGGCAGTTGAGGAGCTGGGTGCATTTCGCTCCTGCACTGTTTTTGAGTTTGCAGCTTTCATATGGTCCATGTGTTTGTACAGGATCATCTCACCTATCCAAACTTCATACATCACTAGACCAGACCCTGTGTTGACAATGTCTCTTACCCCATAGGGCCATTCTTGTTGTTCCTACACCAGACTTTGTCCCCAAAGTAAACTCTGTCTCTTACATTGTGTCCGGCATTGATTTCCAGACTCTGCCTCCTTCCTCTCTAAGGTTTCGAAAAATCAAATGTTAACTTGGTGGAGGATTCTTCTCCCCATTAGCAACTCTATTGGAGCTATCCCGGTAGTTGCATGACAGGTGATTCAATAAATAAAGAATTGGACAGTTTGGTATCTACTGAGGCTGTAGGCTGCTTCTTTAACCCCTTCAAAGTATAGACAGCTTTTTCTGTTAGACACTTGGATGATGGCTGGTATGGAGTGTCTTTGCATGATGGATACCCTTTAACTTTAATAAATATTCAAATTCCCTACTGGTCAATGATAGTCTGTCGTCCATGACCAGCACTTCTGGGAGTCAGTGTATTACAAAAGATGCGCACAATTCTTCTATTGTCGTAACGTGTTTGACAAATGCACTCTGCATTGTCAACGTGTAACAGAGTCCATGTTGACTCAGACATTCCTGTGAATGTGGGGTGCTGCTGGGGGTAATTTTTGTCCTTGTTGGCACTCTGGCACTGCCCCACCAATGCAACTGTGTCTGCATCTAGACATAACTTCTCACCAACATCTTCGTTTTGGAAACCTCTGGATGACCCTGGTGTAGTTCAGCCAGTATCTGGCAGCAACCATTGCTTGGGACAATGAATGTTGCTTGCCAAAATAATATGCTGTCCTCTATTGTGAACTTGTTTCCCCACGTCCAGAAAAGTTTCAGTTCTGGTCGTGATGGCTCTTTGTTTCCCTCCCTCACCAACAGCCCTTCCAGTTTTGCCAGGACCAGATCTCTCTCCATCCAAAGTCTGATATTGTCAACTGTGATTGGAAGTGTGTCCAGAAATTTAAAACGGTTATGATTGTTTCTGTGGTGATTCTACTGGCAGTGTGTCTGCCAGTGGGAGGTTGGCTCAATGTATCCTCATTTGCTACTTGGTCTCCCGGATGATGTTTCAACTTGTAATTATACACACTTCGTATTAGATCTCACCACTGAATTCGGCCTGAAGCTGTGGGTGGCACTGCCTTGTCCTCCTTCAGTATACATAGCGGGGGTTTATGGTCTGTTATTATTCCACATTTACATTGTAATAATATTGGTGGAACTCCCTGACTCTAAACATGATCACCACATTCTTCCTTCCCTATCTGGGACTATTTATGCTCTACATTAGCCAAAGCCCTGGATGCACATGCTATTGGATGTTCCTCTTCATTGGGCCACCTGTAAGCTAATATTACCCCGATGCTGCATAAGGAGGCATTGAATGTCTGGCTTGGGATCATAGTGTGCCAAAACCTTAGAGGATGATAGCTGTTTCTTTACTTCCCCGAAAGCTATGGCTTGGCAATGAGACCATTTCCAAGGCTTTGGAAGAGTTGATGCAAAGGTGCCAGGATGGAGATCAGATTACCTATGAACTTTAGGTAATAATTCACTATCCTAAGGAAAGATCTAAGCTCTGCTATGACATGATCGACTCTGTGTAGCCCAAGTAGTTCACTTGCAGTGCCTGACACACACGTTTTACCCTTCTAAGGCATATGCTTGCCTGGAAAAATATTTAAGGACTATGCCCAAGTTTTCTAAATGTTCCTTATTGGTGTTCCTGTTATTAGCACATCCTCTAGATGAATAGCAACTAGGGATAGACCTTTTATAAAATGTTTTCCATCATTTGATGAAAAATTGCACCAACTGACCAGTATCCCAAATGCAGCCTTGTATATTGGTACAATTAACACTAATTAGTACCATTAACGCTAATGGATATTAATTGTAGCATACTTCTGGGAATCCTCATCTAACCGCAGGTACAAGCACAAGTACAAGGGCTGATGTCCAGCTTTGTGAAGGAGAGACCCCTATTAGCTTTGTGTATAAATTGTTCATGCGAGGGATTGCATATTTGTCCAGCAGTGACAACCAGTTTATTGTCTGTTTAAAATCCCAAAAAAGACAAACCGATCAATCGGACTTTACAATCAGTGCAACAGGTGCTGCCCATTCCACAAACTGGACAGATTGATGATCCCTTCACTTTCAGCCTCCTGAATTCTGCCCCTACTTTTACACGTAAGGCCACTGGCACTGGCTAGAGGGGGGTTGCAGAATTGTGGAATTGCTTCCTGGTTAACATGCAAGCTGGCTTTCGCTCCCTTGAAAGTACCTAGACCTTCCTGAAAAGCCTCTGAGCATTTAATTAGGACTTCATTCAGGCAGCCGTTTTCTACCCGAAAAATGTTGAACCAATCGAGTGAATCTTTCTCAACAAATTTCTCCTCATCAAGCTTCGGCCTGAGCCTTTTGCTAAAATCATTGGTAATTAAATCAGCTACTTCTCATACAAGACTAGGACTGGAGATGTACCCTTAATCTGTTAAGGTTCCCCAGTATAGGTTTTCATATAGGTAAGGTCTTGAGCAAAATTAAGGATTGGAGTCCAGAGCAAATTTTGTTAAAGACTGGTTCTGCGATAACTGAAATAGTCACGCTGGTATTGACCTTCATTAGAACCAGGTGATCATTTAACCTGATGTTTAATTTGGTTCCGATTTGGATGTTGGGAAGCAGTTTAACTGTTCCAAACCAGGTGCGGGCGGACTTTCCAACTTGTGCATCCTCCTGGATACTGGCTTATGAGTACTCTTACTCCGTTTAGGTCTGGGGACTGTTTTGCTGCCTCAAGTCGACATACCAGCAGCAACTACAATGGCTTGCCATCTGAGATCCAGAAGAAAACTTGAACTGTTTGGCTGAAAGCTTGGCTTTGTTTTTGGGGTTTTGCTGCGGACTGACCAAGAGTCCGTCAGCTCAGGATATGAGGCTATGCAATTGTCTTAGCTTGGGGAACATCACTTAAGCAAAGTTGGAATGATGAGGATGTCCACTTCGATTGGAATAACCTGCAACTCATGCATCACGTGCAGCATTGTCCACTGATCAAACACGAACTGCTACTGATTTTAAGTCCAGTTGGGCTTCAGCTAGTAGGCACTTTTTCATTGTTACATCGTTAATCCAACATACAAAATGGTTTCTCAGTATCTCATTAAGGGTTAAAAGAAAGTCCTATGCCTCTGCCAGAAATCCTGATATGGATTTTCTTGGTTCTTGAATTGCCGAGTAAAACCAATAACGTTTCCGAATTAGTGGTCATAGTATTCCTTAACTACATAGGACAGTACAGGCTCTTCAGCCTATGATGTTGTGACAAACCTTTGCCCTAAACCGAAGGTCTATCTAACCTCCATCCCTACCGTGTGCTATCATCCATATGTCCATCTAATAGTCGCTTAAATGCCCCTAATGAGGCCGACTCCACTACCCTCTCCGCAATGCATTCCACGCCACTACCACTGTCTGGGTGAAGAACCTACCTCTGACGTCACCCTGATATCTACCTCCAGTCACTTTAAAACTATGCATCCTCACAATAGCCACTTCCACCCTAGGAAAAAGCCTCTGGCCCTCCCAGTCTATCTATATCTCTGATCATTTTGTACACCTCTATCAAGTCACCTCTTATCCTTCATTGTTCTAAAGAGAAAAGTCCTAGCGCTCTCAACCTTTCCTTGTAAGATGTTCCCTCCATTCCAGGCAATGTCCTGGTAAATCTCCTCTGCACCTTTTCCAACGCTTCCACATCTTTCCTGTAATGGGGCGACCAGATCTGGACACAGTACTCCAGGTGTGGCCTAACCAGGCTTTTGTATAGCTGGAGCATAACTTCACGGCTCTTGAACTCAATTCCTCTATTAATGAAAGCTAACACACCATACACCTTAACAACTTTATCCACCTGGGTGCAAGTTTTTGGTTACTGTGGACATGAACCCCAAGATCCCTCTGCTCCCCCACACTGCCAAGAATCTTTCCGTTAACCCCTGTATTCTGCTTTCAAATTTGTCCTTCCAAAATGAATCACCTCACAGTTTTCAGGGTTAAACTCCATCTGCATTTCTCAGCCCAGCTCTGCATCCTATCAATGTCCCTTTGTAACCGAGAACAGCCCTCCGCACTATCCACAACTCGACCCAGCTTCGTATTGTCTGCAAACTTCCTAATCCACCCTTCCACTCTTACATCCAAATCATTTACAAAAGTCACAAATAGAAGAGGACCCAGAACAGATCCTTGTGGTACACCACTCGTAACTGAGACCGTGTTGAATATTTTCCGTCTGCTACCATCCTTTGTCTTCTAAGGGTCAGTCAATTCTGAATCCAATCTGTCGCATTTCCCCCATCCCATGCTTCCTTACTTTCTGCATGAGCCTACCATGGGGAACCTTATTGAACACCTTACTTAACTCCATGTATACCACATCCGCTGCTCTGCCTTCATCCATGTGTCTGTTCACCTCTTCAAAGAATTCAGTAAGGTTTGTGAGGCATGATCTACCCTCATAAACCCATGCTGACAATCACAAATCCAAACTGTACCTATCTAAGTGATCATAAATCCTATCTCTGAGTCCTTTCCAATAATTTGCCTACCGTGGAAGTGAGAAATCTGTCAACTCTTGAAAGGTTTTAGTATCTGGTGCCTCAGGGAAAGCTGGCTCTTAACCAAAAAACGCTATGAGTCTGCAAGCTGTCAGGAGAATTACTTGTTGCTTTTCATCTGCTTCAGTGCCATTTGCCTAGAAAAAATAATTTCGTCTTTCTGTATACTCAACGGCAGGAGTGAATGAATCAAGCTTGCCAAAAATCCGCCTGAAATACTTATTCCAACTGAAAGATTGTTGCAAGAGAATTTTTTTTAGGAGCGTGCTTCTCTCTCATCACCACTGAAATAACACCATAGAGGCTGGCATCACGTCACTAAGCAGAAATGCCTTGACACTTATTCAGCTTCCTCGGAACCAGCTTTGAGTGATGGAGCCTGTGACATTCCTATTTATATCTGTCAGCTTGGGTTCCCTGATTGGGGCTGTTAATCCTGCCCAGTCAATGAATTCATAAGGTCCATCTGGCCAACCTCATTAAAATCACTACAGGAATGTTGTGATAGTTAAAGACCCTATAGTCAGCAATTAATAGAGTTTCCTATAGCTGAAAACCAGAGTACTGAAGGGGGTTTACAATTTGGAGAACAATAACCAGAGTGTGGAAAGAAAGAACAGAGGTCAAATTTGAATGGCACCAGTAGATAAAAGATGAGATGACTTGAGGGAGTACTTTATGGGACCATAACAGTAGTTACATGGTAAGACGAAATACATAGGAATAAATGGGATAAGTAAGAAAGGTACCATAATAATAAGTATGGGTGACATTAATCTGCATGCCGAATGTCTGAATCAGAGTGGTAAAAATAACATGAAAATGAGTTAATTGAATGTATTCAGGACAGTTCAAGTGTCAGCGAGGAAGCAGGTTTTACTGCTCCTAGTGATGTTCATTGAAACCAGATTACCTTGTAACCACAGAGTTAAGGAAGGCTTTGGCATGAGAGTTCATAATATGATGTAATTTTGTGAGATAGCAAAAACTGCAGATGTTGGAGTCAGAGATAACAAAGTGTGGGGTTGGGGGAACACAGGCCATGCAGCATCAGAAGAACAGAAAAGCTGCATTTTGTGTGTAGTTTGAAGGGGAAATGCTTGGGTCTACAACTCAAGCTTTAAAACTAAATAAAGGTAATTAATTATGAGTATAAAGTCAGTGTTAGCTTAAATGAACTAGGAAAATAGGTTAAAATGTAACACAGGAGGTATACAGTCATTGGCTTTTAAAGGGACATTTAATACCTCTCAGCAGAGATTATTGATTGATAAATGTTGGCCAGCCAGTGATGCTCAAGTCCCATGAATGAATAAATTTGGAAGGGTGTATCATTTGTGGCTAAATAGGAAGTTAAGGATAGGATCTGATTGAAAGAAATATTGTATAATTCTATGAAGATTAGTGGCAGGTTTGAAGATTTTACTGGTTTTCTGAACCAGCAAAAAATGACAGTTTGAACGAAAATGGAAATGTGGACACAGAGTCGGCAGTTCAGCCCCTCAAGCCTGTACAACATTCATCTACCTCACCACCATTACATTGGACAAACCCCATATTTCTTGTATGTCATTAGTATTTGGATATCTTTTGATCTTTCTCTTGAACATGCGTAATGACTGGGCTTCCTCAGCCATTCATGGTAGAAAATTCCAAATATTCGCTCCTCTGAAGAAATTCCTCCTCATCTCAGTATTAGGAGAGAAATTGAGTGATAGGTAAAGCTAGCTAGAAATAGAAAAACATAGTAAGAGTTTCTACAAATCTTTCAAAAGTATTGGACCTCTAGAGACTGAGTGAAATTAAAGATGAGAAACAAGGAAATGGAAAAAGTTTTGAACAAGTATTTTCAACTGTCTTCCCTATAGAAAACTTCAGAAGTTTCCCTAAGTTACTTGAGAATGGAAAGGTGAAATGGAGGGGTGATCTTCAACAATAACCATCACCAGAGGAAAGGAGCTAGGAAATGACCAAAAGATGAATCCCATGCCCTGCACTGCAGAGATAGTAAAGATGTTAGTTACGATTTTTCCAAAATACTTTCAAGTATGGATGGATCCCAAATGTGGCATTCTTCTTGAGAAAAGAGGATGACACACAGCAGGGATTATATGCCAGTTAGCCCAACACACTCTTATTTGAAAATTGCTAGAATCTATTTAGCTAGGAGTTTACAACTTCATTTTAGAAATTTAAGATGGATTCAGGCAGAGACAGCCTGGTTTAGCAAAAAATAAACTTTTATGAAGTTATTTAAAGGTGTACAAAAATGGTGAATTAAGGGAAGCTTGTAGATGCCATGTACTTTGATTTCCAAAAGTTATTTATTAAGGTGCTGCAACAAAACTTAGAACACAAAATAACAATTTGTGGTATGGTGTTTAATGTATTAGCATGGATAAAAGATTTGAGTAGCTAACAGAGAGCAGTGATAAATGGGTATATCTCAGGTTAGTGGTTTATAACTAGTAGAATTCTAGGGTTCTGCTATAAACTAGATCTACAACGATGACGAAGGGACGACGTGTGGTGGCTAAACTTACTGACGATACTCAGGTAGGAAATAAGACAAGCAATGTATAACGGGCTATAGATGGATTAAATGAGGAAGCAGAAATTTGACTCTTTTAAATAAAGGGATAATACAAAAGCATTATGTTATTTAAATGGAGAGAGTTGCAGAATTGTGTAGCATGGGAGGATCTGGGTGTCTTTGCAACTGAATCACATAAAGATAGTGTAGGCACAACAGGTGGAATATTGGCATTTATGACAAAGAATATGGAATATAAGGGAGGGACATTTTACTACAACTGTACAAGTCCTTGGTGAGACTGCATCTGGACTACAGTGTACAGTTTTGGACTTCTTATTTTCAAAAACAATGTAATTGCATTAGAAGCAGTTCAGAGAAAGTTCACTCGACTCCTTCATTAGATGATGGGCTTATCTTAGAAAGAAAGGTTGAACAAGTTGGGCCATTACTCATAGGTATTTAGAAGAATAAGAAGTTATATTATTAGCACATACAAAAAACCTTGAGGACACTTAATAGGGTGAATACCAAGAGATTGGGACACAGGAGAGTGGAATTCAGACCACAACACGATTAGTCATGATCTTATTAAATGGCAGGTTTGAAAGCCTGAATTACATATCCGCTTCTCTTTTCCTTCCTATGTTGCTATGATTTCCTAAAGTGAACACTTTTCAGAAGGTTATTCTGCAGTTGACACTATTTGCCACTCTGGCTTGCACATACGTTTGCAAGCACTCAACCCACCTGTCTCACAGATTTACTTACGGACACAACATAAAAGTGAGAGTGATTCTGCTTAGTGTGGTTGGTTTAGTATAATCTCCATTGAAAGTAAATAAAGTTGCACATGTTGGAAAAAAGCCTGGAGACAGCAAGAAGAATGTGGACAAAGTAAAAGCATCAGTGTGCAAGAAAATAATATGCATGTAAGGATAAGCGAAGGGTGATTTTGGATGATCAGAACTATCCTCTGACTATTCAACTTCTGGTAAGTTTTTTTTTCCATTGTGCTGTCTGACATGTTTATACAAGAATGTCACCCTTATTATATGATACACAATGTGTGTTATAATGCAGCTGTAAAGCATTTTAAATGTTTTGAAACATAATCTGGTGCTTTTTCAGAAAAAATTTTAATTGTAGCATTGCATTGTCATGTGGTTCTTCAATTGTTTTTTATTAATCAGTGAACTGTCCTTGTACCTCCACAGATGATTTTTCTACACATGTCCTACATTTAGGTGCAATAATAATTTGTTAGTGAAGGAGAAAGTTTAACCAGCAAGAACTCTGGTAACACCAAAGAAGGCATAGAAAGTAAATCCATGTTGAGAACATATTTCTGAGCATAGTTGAGGAATGAGAAACAATTTCTGTTGAGAAGTGATATCATCCACAATATGAGGGCAGGTAAGAGAGAGAAGTTGACCAAAATGTGGAAGTATTGTTCTTTACCCACATTCTGGCCCCAGAGCAAGGGCACAGATAACTTTGTATGTCAGATGCTGGATACAGTGTGAGCATTGAAATTGGTTTCAACTCCAGTATCAGCATGCAAGTACAAAACATTGCCTAGTATAAGGAGCATTTAACATAGAATACTTAAGTTGGGCATATTCTACTGTTACACCTCCACTTCACTACTCGCTGCTTCAGGGTGTCACAAATCAGAACCCTATAGAAAGCAAACACAAATGGAATTTAAAGATATCATCCAGTGATGATGGAGCTGATGCATCTCAAGGAAGATAATGTGGAATCTATACTACAGCTCTTCAACAATTTGTAAGCTTTATCTATATTGAAGAAAATATAAGTCTTCTGACTTCTGTTTATGCATTAGACATGCTACAGAATATATTCAAAAGTACCTAATTTCAGCTGTAACTCTGTACATTAGTTAATGACTATGTTACAAAATAATTAAGTTAATATTCCATGTTAATCTGTTGAAAAAACATGTTTATTTAACTTGCAAGACATGGGATTTCCAGAATATTTTCAGGATTGTTCACAATAAACAATTATTAATTATTTGTATCCTGTATTTATTGGCTATGATTTTTCCCAACACTTAAGTTAACAATGCATGCAAACACTAATTTGATGGTGCAAAGATTTAATTATTGAGGGGTTCAGTGACCTTTGAACATGAATGGACCCTGCCTTTATTTACACATGAACAATATATTAAAATGCACATTTGATTGTCAGTTTGCAAATCCGTATGTATTATTTGTTCTGTGTTCAGAATTCTGTTTTGAGTAGCTTGTCTTTTTTTCAAGTTTAGCACTATTGCATTCCTGCCATTGTCTAGATAGAACCAGAATCTTTCATTTATATGCATTGTGTTTCTAATGAGGGCCAAAGCTTTGTTCTGTGCACAATGCCATCTAAAGTGTACACTAAAAAGCTTACATTTTTACAGTTCCATTTACAGCCCAAGGTCATTCATAACACTTCATAGTCAATGCAAAATTTTTGAAGTGTTGTAATGTGAATGTCAAGGTCATTTAAAACAGCATTAAGAGCAATTACTTTGTGATTGTTTTCACTGATGAAGAAATTCCCCAGAGATCCAAGTGTGTAGCGTGAATAGTATGCAGGTTGTATTGGAAGAATTAATGGGGCTGAAAGTTGATATATCCCTAAGAACTGATGGTCTACATTCCAGACTGTTGAACTGAGGTGACTATAGTAATAATTAATGAATTGGTGACTATCTTCTAAAATTTGATGGATTCCAGAATGATTCCTGGACAATGGAAGGTAGCAAATAACACCCAGCCTTATAAGAAAGGAGCAAAAGAAAACTGGGAACTACAGACCAGTTAGCAAGAGAACGGTTGTGGGTCAATGCAAGAATCAGTTATAATGGATGGATAAATAGGCACCTGGATAATAATAATGATCTGGGCATGGTCACTATGAATTTGTGCATGGAAAATAGTGTTTGACAAACAAAATTGATAGTGCTGACAGGCATAGTATACTTCAATTTTCAGACGACTTTTGTTAAAGACCCCCAAAGGAGGTTGGTTGGAAGAATTAAAGCACATGAGAAAGAAAGCAACAGATTAATGATTGACTAACAGAAGACAACTTAGACTTGTATTAGGAGGCTGTGACTAATAGGGTACCATAAGGATTAGTAGTATATGGAATACAATGTGGAAGAATATGATGTAATCCGTAATCCACTTTAGTTTGAGTAAGAGTATTTATTAAATGGTAACCAGCTGGAAAGTGTGAATGTGCAAAGGGGCCTAGGTAGTGGTGTTGATATGTCAATGAAAGTTAATGTGGTTGCAACAAGCTCTTAGAAAGGCTAATGTAATGTTGGCATTAATTGCAAGAGAATTTGATGATGGGAGTAGTGACGTCTTAGTTAAATTGTATTTGAGGTTGGTTAGACTGCAGCAAGAGTACTGTGTGCAGTTTTGTCTCCTTTATCTCAAGAACGATATTGTAGGGGCAGTGCAGTGAAGGTTCCCATGATGTGGCAGCACTGTCCTTTGAAGAGTGCATTGGCTGGTTTCAGAGAATGAGAGGTAATCTCATTGAAGCTTACAGAATAAGAGGATGTTCAGGATAGATGTGGGTTACAAAGTGTAGAGCTTGGGAAGTAGGGAGGGGATAGGTCAGACTGGGGAGAACAGACAGGTCGAGGGGGTGGGAGGAGGTTAGGAAGGAAATGGAGGTGTGGCTTGAGGTGGGAGGGGGTATAGGTGAGAGGAAGAGGAGGTTAGGGAGGCAGGGACAAGTTGGGCTGGTTTTGGGATGCGGTAGGGGGAGGGGAGATTTTGATGCTTGTGAAATCCACATTGATACCATTGGGCCACAGGGTTCCCAAGTGGAGTATGAGTTGCTGTTCCTGCATCCTTCGGGTGGCGTCGTTGTGGCACTGCAGGAGGCCCAGGATGGACATGTTGCTGTGCAAGGAATGGGAGGGGGTGTTGAAATGGTTTGCAGCTGGGAGGTGCAGTTGCTTATGCGAACTGAGCGTAGGTGTTCTGCAAAGCGGTCCCCAAGCCTCCGCTTTGTTTCCCAATGCAGAGGAGGCCACGATGGGCAGAGCGGATGCAGTATACCACATCTGCTTGATGTGGAAAGTCTTCTTGACCCTAAGATGGCGGTGAAGGAGAAGGTATGGGGGCAGGTGTAGCACTTCCTGTGGTTGCAGGGGAAAGTGTCGGGTGTGGTGGGCTTGGAGGGGAGCATGAAGTTGACAAGGGAATCACGGAGAGAGTGTTCACTCTGGAAAGCAGACAAGGGTGGGGATGGAAAAATGTCTTTGGTGGTGGGGTCGGATTGCAGATGGCAGAAGTGTCGGAGGATGATGTGTTGGATCCGGAGGTTGGTGGGGTGGTACGAGACAACACGGGGGATTCTCTTTTGGTGGTTATTGCGGGGACTGGGTATGAGGGATGGGTTGCGGGAAATGCAGGAGACACGGTTGAGGGCGTTCTTGACCACTGTCGGGGTAAGTTGCGGTCCTTGAAAAATGAGGACATCTGAGATGTATGGGAGTGGAATGCCTTATCCTGGGAGCAGATGTGGTGGAGACAAAAGAATTGGGAATAGGGATAGCATTTTTGCAGGAAGGTGGGTGGGAGGAGGTGTATTCTAGGTAGCTGTGGGAGTTGGTGGTCTTGAAATGGATATCGGTTCTAGGTGGTTGCCTGAGATGGAGACAGAGGTCCAGGAAGTGAGGAAAGTGTTAGAGATAGTCCAGGTGAACTTGAGGTTCGCATGGAAGGTATTAGTGAAGTGGATGAACTGTTCGAGCTCCTCGTGGGAGCACGAGGTGGGCCCGATACAATTATCAATGTAATGGAGGAAGAGGTGGGGTTTAGGACCAGTGTAGGTACGGAAGCAGGATTGTTCCATGTAATCTGCAAAGAGGCAGCCATAGCTTGCGCCCATGTGGGTAACCATGGCCACCCCCTTGGTCTGTGGGAAGTGGGAGGAATCAAAAGAGAAGTTGTTGAGGATGAAGACTAGTTCAGCTAGGCAGATGAGGGCATCGGTGGAGGGGGACTGGTCGGGTCTATGGGACAGGAAGAAACGGAGGGTCTTTAGGGCATCTGCATGGGGAATGCAGGTGTATAGGGACTGGACATCCATAGTGAAAAATGAGGTGTTGGGGACTAGGGAATTGGAAGTTCTGGAAGAGGTGGAGGGCGTGGGTGGTGTCACAGACGTAGGTTGGGAGTTCCTGGACCAAGAGGGAGAAAATAGAGTCCAGATAGATGAAGATAGGTTTGGTGGGGCAGGAGCAGGTGGAGACAATGGGTTGACCAGGGCAAGCAGGTTTGTGGATTTTGGGAAGGAGATAGAAGCAGGCGGTGCGGGGACGGGGAACAATGAGGTTAGAGGCTATGGGTGGGAGGTCACCTGAGGTGTTGAGGTTGTAGATGGTTTGGTGCTTGGGGGTGGGGTCATGATCCAGGGGGTGGTAGGAGGTGGTGACGGAAAGTTGGTGTCTGGCCTCAGCGATGTAAAGGTCAGTGCACCATACTATAACTGTGCCACCCTTGTCTGCGGGTTTTATGGTGAGGTTGGGATTGGAGCGGAGGGCTGCACGTGCTGCGGGGGAGAGTGAGTGAGAGGGTAAGATGTTCTCCCTAGATGGGGAGTCTAGAAACAGAGTACACAGTTTAAAAATAATGGGATGCCATTTAGGACTGGATCAAGGAGAAATTCTTTAACTCAGGGTTGTGAACTTTCAAAATTCTCTGCAGTGAACTGTGGTATTTCAGTCTTGGAGTATGTTTAAGACCGAGATTGATGGATTTGTGATTGCCAAAATTGTACAGAGCGATGGGGTTGGAATGGGCAAAAGACATTGAAATGTTTAATCAGCCATGATCACATTGAATGGTAGAACAAGTTTGATGGGCTGAATAGCCTACTCCCGTTTGCATGTTCCTGACTGAACAATCAATCTGCCTTGAAAACAAAGTGTGGAGCTGGATGAACACAGCAGGCCAAGCAGCATCTCCGGAGCACAAAAGCTGATGTTTCGGGCCTAGACCCTTCATCAGAGAGGGTGCTCCTGAGATGCTGCTTGACCTGCTGTGTTCATCCAGCTCCACACTTTTTGTTATCTTGGATTCTCCAGCATCTGCCGTTCCCATTATCACTGATACAATCTGCCTTGAAGGTGGTTGAGGGTTAAATATTAAGGAATTGCACTATTCTTCAAACAGAAACTCTTATTCAAAGTCTCGTCCGAAAGGTGATAGTGCTGCCTTAATTCAGTAAAATAGTGAATAATCAGCATGAATTATGCATTTAAATCACAGGTCTGGCCTGGAAAGAGCAACCTTTCGACTCGTGCAGTTTTTTACAGTGCACTTAGCTCTCCCTCACTCTTTTATGCAAATATAAACCAGTGAATGGACTGCTTGCTTTCAGTTGCACCTGAATGAACCTACCCAGTGGTACAGGTTTGGATGTGTCTCTGTTAACACTTCGTTCTGATGCTTTACACTCACTGAAGATTGGACCCTTGGGGAAGACCGAGGTTGTGAACCATGTTTTGCTTTTTAAAAAATGACAATGAATTTGCAGACTGCAAGCCCCTAATTTTTTTTAAATGTGTGAAGCCACATTACAAGGACTTGAAATAACAACCAAAGGTAATCAAACATTTGCATCATTTTTGTCTACAAAACTTCACCAGGAATAGTTGCCTTGGAAGATCACGTATCATGGCCATCTCCTAGCCCCATAGCAAAGCAGCTAGACAATCATCCTGGGTACTCAACTGATGAAGTCAAACCATTAGACAAAAATCACCTGGACAATGGGACTCTGTTTGAAAGGAATTTGCACAGACATGTTCTAATCCTCTAAACCCCCCATGTAACACAGCAATAGTTGGCAGTTAGAGAGAGACTGCTATGTGTCAAGCCAGCTAACCTTAAGTGTGTTTAAGCAGTTGTTTGCTTTGTAGACCTAGGCAAGTAACTGAAATGTTGCAGAAGCAAGATGCCTGAGTGGGTCTCTTCTCCACACCCCCGCCCGCCGCGCGCCCCCCCCCCCCGCCGGCAAGCTCTTTCTGTTTTCCTCAGTACAACTTTCAAACCCTGTCTACTGTTTACCGACTCTCCACGCATTGCATGCAGAATTGATCCTGAAAAACAACTCAACCTAGTAGTTACTAACTTTAGAAGAATTGACAAGTTGACTGCCTATATTTTTAAACTGCCTAATGTCAAAACTTAGGAGGACCACTGAGCTCAGCCAGAAGACAGCAAAATTGCCAACCTTCAAGAATCCTATTTTCTTGCTTAATCTATTCTCGAACTTTATAAACTGCATGAACGTACGTGCTCAGGTTCGTGCGTTTTTAATCTTGGTTATGTGCAATAAATACTATTCTCTCACTTTCAAGAACTTGAGACCTGCCTGTTTGCTGTAGAATCCCTAAGGTGTGGAAACAGCCCCTTCGCCCAATAAGCCCACACTGACCCATGCAGCATCCTACCCAGACCCATACCCTTTTAACCAACCTAATCTGCACATCCCTGAACACTCTGAGCAATTTAGCATGGCCAGTCCATCTAATCTGCACATCTTTGGACTGTGGGAGGAAACTGGAGCACCAGGAGGAAACCAACGCAGATACAGGGAGAATATGCAAACTCCACACACAGTCCCCCAAGGGTGGAATTGAACCTGGGTCCTTGGTGCTGTGAGGTGACAGTGCCAACCATTGAGCCACTGTGCCACCCCACATATTTGCTGCATTAGCAAATATTGTCTTTTTTGCAAAAGGAAAGTCAAACATGGAGTGAGAACGCTAAGGCAAGTCATTCTGCCTCTCCTCACCTGGTTATAACAGCATTGAATATTACTCCAAAGATTATAATTTTGTTAGGTTCAGGAACCATAGTAGTGGCAAAAAATGAAGCTGACAAGTTTTCCAACAGAAATTTGGAGCTTTTGACATTTAATGGATTAACATACTTCTTAAATGCAGTTGGCACTTTGGATCACAATGTGAGTGCTAGTATTGTGTAACAAAGATGAAGTGTTATTACAGAGTCTTCCATCCTGTTGTGTGAGCACTTCATGGAAATCATCTGTAGAGGGGAGGCTTATATTTCAGTACTTGTATTGCAACTCTGCATCTGAAATAATTGAGTGGGGAACTATCAAGAACATTAGAATAGTGTCAACAAAAACGTTCTCACCTTCTTGGTGAGGATGGCAATGATGCCGGCTATCTTCAAAATGATTGTGAGGATTTTGCACAAGTACAGAATTGTTATTGTGCAGGAGGAGGCCATTTGATCCATCATATCTGTGTGGCTCTTCAAATGAGCTGCTCATTTTGTGCAATTTCTTTTGTCTTCTCAAGACGCTATACAATAAATGTGGGTCTAAATGGGATTTGTTAGTTTAATTTTTTAAATTCTTTCATGTGATATTGCTGGCTGGGTAAGTATTTATTGCCCAGCCATAATACCTTTGAAATGTGGTGAGTAATTTCCTTGAATTGCTGCAGTCCTTGGAGTGTATGTTAAGAAGAGTGTTTCAGCGATTTTGGCCTGTGCAGCTTAAAGAAAATATTGTTGACTTGTACCCTATAGATGGTGGACAGGCACTGGGGGTACCATCTGTTACTTATCCCTGAATCAATAGCCTCTATCCTGTTGTGATAGCCACAGCATTTCTATGTATTTTTGAATTTAGTTATCCATCTTAGAACATTTGCAAAGTGCCTCTGTCAAATTAGGATGTCTATTGATCTGTGAAATAGGTTTTACTGTTTTGTGGTGCAGTAATATGAAGCATCAATTTCAGTGCTGAGCTAACCACAGTAGCTTTTTCAACTGCTGATGGATTGTACGTAATGCAGTGGACTCTGCAATCACAAAGTGTTACAAGTATTGGAAATTTAAAATCCTGAGGCTTTGAGAAAGCAACTTACATGCTGATACTTGCAAGAAGATGAGAGCCGTGGGTGATAATGACTCTTTGGTTTATAATTCAATTGTAAAATTATCAGAAAGAAATGAAAATGTGGTTCACATTCTGTTGTTGTTTATCTTACCTTTCAAACTACCTTATCTCATTCAAATATGTTTGTTTCTCCACATTATTGATGCTGCTTCATTAATTTTTCAATTATACATCTTGCTCTTTATTGCTTAGCTTTACTACTTGATTATACTTCTGACATTTTTGTAAATTAAATCTTCACACTTTATACATTCTTCTCTTAATTCATTCCCTTTCAAGAACTTAACACTTCTCATTTTCCTGACTACACCCTGCTAGTTACAGATTTTTCAAACAGAACTGAAGGTCATTAAGATTTCGTGGGAAGGGAAACTTAGATTTCTCAATCAATAGTAACCTGTCTGAAAAAATTGCAACTTGTAAATGACACTTCTTTCTGAATCAAGGTGGATAGTTACTTTTGAAGAATTTTCAGAAAGACCGTGGTACACAATTTGAACATAGTAAAAAGAGTTAATGTTTCGGGTCCAGTGACCCATACTTAGAACTGGAACTTGCAGTTCTGAGGAAGGGTCACCAATCCCAAAATATTAACTTTTATTTCCATCACAGATACTGCCAGACCTGCTGAGCTTTTCCAGCAACTTTGTTTTTGTTCCTGATTTACAGCATCCACAGTTCATTTGGTTTTTATGAAAATGTTAAGTCTGGATCATTGCATCAAACTAAACTATGATGGTTGGTGTTGTGATTACATCTAGTAGTTGACCATAGGAGTCTTGAATCAGGATTTTTTGGTCATTTATTCAAGCATCTGCAGGGTGATTGTATTCCAGGCCTGCTACAAAAACTGAAGACTTTAGGAAAATGCAGTATCTATATGTAATTTTGTTGGCCACATGGGCATATCCACCCAAGTTTGAATCTTGATTCAATTCTAAGTTATAGGTTATGTCTCCTTCAACCAGTCATATAGACATATGCTATTTTGCCTCTTACAGGTGTCCATCACCTCCCTATCTCTAAATCTGTCTGACTTCAAGGACTCTGGAACATTTTGTTAGTACTACCTGTTTGTAGATTCCTGCTGATTCTAACCTCTGTAGTGTAGAAGTTTCACTTGGAGGTCTGCTCTTTTTCCATATTTAACTCTTATAGCCTAATTCACTTTAACATTCACAACGACAGAACGTAAGATAAAGCCATCTGAAAAGCCAATCAAAGAATGATCAGCAGTCCTGGTCAGTTAGTAAAATTCTTGCCTTTCAATCAGAGCATGTTATATACCAAGTCCTGCTCATGAGACTTAAGCACAGAATTTTATAGGTTGACATTTCAAGCTATGCTATTGGAATTGGCATCTTTCAGATCAGATGTTAAACTGGCACATTTTTAGAGGCGGCCTGGTGACACACAGCACCAGGAACCGAGATTTAATTCCAGCCTCTGGTGATTGTCTGTGTGGAGTTTGCATATTCTCCCCATGTCAGCTTGGGTTTCCTCCGGGTGCTCCGGTTTCCTCCCACAGTCCAAAAGATGTGCAGGCTAGGTGGATCAGCCATGCTAAATTTCCCATAGTGTTCAGGGATGTGCAGATTATGTGGGTTTTAGGGGGATGGATTTGGGTGAGTGTGCTGAGGATCAGTGTGGACTTGTTAGATTGAAGGGCCTGTTTGCACACTGGGGATTGTATGATCTATAATGATGATACAAACATAAGCATTTACGAGCAGAAGTAGGCTGTTTGAGCCCTCAGGCCTGCTCATCATTCAATAAGATCTTAGCTGATCTGTTCATTTTGAATTCCTGATAACTGTTGATACATCTGCCAAATAAGAATGTATCTACACTTAGCTTAAAAATATTCAATGACCCCACCTACACCACCTCTGAGACAGAGTTCCAAATTTGCACAATTCTCTGAGAGAAAAATCGCTACTCATCTGTTTCGTAGAATTCCATATTTTTAAATTCCCCTTAGTTCTGGACCCCCTTTTGAAAAAGAAACATCATTTCCACATCCATCTTGTCAAGATCATCCACTGTCTTATGTGCTTAAATTAAATCACCCTTCGTTCTTCCAAACCCCCATGGAAATGAGCCCAGTCTGTCTCTTCTATCCCGATCAGACAACCTACTCATTCCAGATATCAATCTAGTAAACCTCTGCCAAAGTGTTTCCAACATATTTACATCCTACCTTAAACAAGGAGACCGAAACTGCATGAGTGGCTCGAGATTTGGTTTCACCAATGCCCTATGTAACTGAAGAATAATGTACTTTTAGTTTTAATCCCTCCTGTAATAAAGAACAATGTCCTATTAGACTTTATACTCACTGTAATTGCAAACTAATATTTTGTGACTCCTGCAGTGTAACACCTAGATTCCTCAATCCATCAGTTACATATGTGTCCTAAGGTGGTCATTCTTGGTCCTGAACAGATAATGCATCTGTCTGAACTCTTGTTCTTTGCTGCAGAGAACAGTGTTAATCCCACGACTATACTGACCCTTACGACCTCTACACTCCTTTGTGCTAACTCTTTTTGAATATCTTCCTGTATCATGCTGCTAGGGACAGTAAACTCATTCACCCTGCAACCCACGCTCTAATCCAAACAAGGCTGCAAAAAAATTGAACCTGTTGGATAATTACAAAGGCTGAGACTTCTGTCCTCGTAGATAAACTGAAAAGGTTTCATAATATTTTGAGGAAGAACAGGGAAATTCTCCCCAATGTCATGGCTAATATTTAATTATCCTCCATTAGCATGATTACTACAAATTATATACCCCTCTCATTGCTATTTGTAGGAACTTGGTATATACAAATTGGTCACTGTGTTGCATAGCTTCTTGTGAATTTATTTCAAATATTGGCTCTGAATTACTTTGGGATGTCTTGTGGTAACTATATAAATACAAGAGCTTACTTCATAACACTTCAAACTGCTCTCTGGGTTGTGAATTGGAATGGGAAACCCAAACCATAGTTCATTGGATACAGGTCTTGAATTTGAATGTGTTTGCATTCCACCCCAGAGTGGAGCAAACGATCTGGACTGATACTTCACTTCTGATGGACTGCAATGGTATTGGATGTGCTAACTTTTCAGGTAAAATACTAAATTGAGTCCCCATCTACCCTTTACGTGTTAATCTGTGGGCATGTGGGGATGTTGACTAGGACAGCATTTATTCCATCAGAGCAGTTCAGAGGAAGGGTTACTGGACCTGAAACACTAACTCTGGTTTTTCTTCACAGATGCTGCCAGACCTGCTGAGCTTTTCCAGTAATTTCTTTTTCTGCTTCTGATTTACAGCATCTGCAGTTTATTCAGTTTTAATACAGAGAAATGTATTGTGTGGTAAATCCTGCACTATTCATGCTGTAAATCTTAAATAAAAACAAAAAAATGCTTTACGTCTTGAGCAGGTTCTGGAGTATTTGTTGTGAGAGAAACAGAGCTAAACTTCCAGTGTGATCTTTCACCAGGACAGTTTCTATGTTATTACTAAGGAAGGATTGTTCATTTAAAAGGTACCTTTCTCGCTCTCGGGATAGCCTAAAACACTTCACACCAATTGAGTATTTTTTTTCAATTGTTCTGGTAATGTAGGAAACAGTCATTTGACATACAGTGATGTTCAACACAGAACAATGCAGTAATGGCAGATACTCTGTTAGGAACAGAAGGCCACTAACTCCATTGAGCCCTCATGGCTGATTGAACATTTCAATGCCTTTTACCCACACTATCCCCATAACCCTTTACTTCATTGATAATCAAATAATTATCAACCTCTTCTTTAAATATACTCAAAGACTGAGCTTCCACAGCCCTTTGAGGTAAAGAGCTCCAAAGATTCACCCCATTCTTGAGTGAAGAAACTTCTTTTCATCTCAGACCCCAAATGGCATCCCCCTTATTTAACATTGTGGTCCCTGTTCTAGACTGTCCAAACAGTGGAAACATTTTGGCTGGAAGAACACAGCAAGCCAGGCAGCATCTTCAAAGAAAGGTAATATCTGAAAAGTTGACTTCTCCTTTCCTCCAGATGCTGCCTCAATTGTTGTGTTCTTCCAGTCTCCTGTTTGTCTATCTTGGATTCCAGTATCTTCTGTTTTTTTTTTGCCTCCAAGAGGAAACCTCTCACCTGCATCTACTGTTTGTATTCCTTTAAGTATTTGTAGGTTTCAATGAGATCACTTCTCATTCTTCAAAGCTGTAGAGAATACAGGCCCTAGTTTGCCCAGTTCATAGAACAGTGTCACCATCTTGGAAAGAAATCTGGTAAACCTTCATTATATCCCCTCTATGGCAATAACATCTTTGCTGAGATGCTTCAAATGCGGTCCAACCAGGCATCTATATAGTTGGAGCAAGACTTCATTACCCTGTGCTCAAATCCTCTTGGAATAAGGGCTAACATTCCATTAACTTTGCTCATACTTTGCTACAGCTGCATGTTAGCCTTCAGTGACTTATCACGAAGAACACCACTGGCACGGAACTTGGGTCTCTAGTAAATATAGACACGTTCACTGGTAGTCTTCTCCATCAGTCTTCAGTTCCTTTCTTTCCTCTGGTGAGTATTTTAGTCATCAAGTTTTTCAAACCTATGTTGAAACAGGCTAGGTGTGTTAATGAAAACATTTAAAGAAGAGACAGTCTTCTATTTTTAATTGCATTTCTCTTTTTAATTAATGAATCAATAATTATTTAATCTGTGGTTCCTGGGATTCTGGAATTCTACCAGGTGAAATAATTCAAAAGGTGTCAGAACAATGAATGAAGTGCCATTGTTTATTGACAGGAGGAGCAGAATCATTTCTCCCAACTGCAACAAAAATTAGCTCAACATGACCTGGTCCTTACAATCTTTGTCATTCCCCTATAGTACCGTTCAGCTATGCACAAATCACTTCGCTCCTCCTGCAGTCCGTTACTCCTTTCTTCTCAGCGATCTGTGACTCCTGGACCCCTACCATTCTGTTACTCAGTGTGTCTAGCTTTCCAATGACTCCCTGTCACTCAAACCATCTGAGATTCCCTCTCCTGCCCAAGCAGTCACCTGTATCTTGGCCCAGACAATATTTGAATTTTTTTGTCTTCCTTCTATTTATCACGTGCAGTTGCATAGGAAATCTTGATTTACTTTTAATACATGATGTATAGCAAATCTTTCACCTCTGAAAATTCTTCCCAGCCAGGGATACAGGTCAAGGCACTTGTGTATGCTCATGGACCCTTGTATACACAGCATAAACCATTTGTACACTTAACAGCACGTTATATAAAACATGTGGTGATTGTCGAAGTTAAATCCTGGCTGCAAAATGTTGATATGGGATGTGCTGTTTATAAATCTTTACACTTTATATATAAAACAGATTGAAATAAATTATTCTCTGGCAACAACCTTTGAGAATAATTCTTCATGATGTCTGAAATATTTAAAAATAATTCTTCCGAATGGAGTTCATGTAAAACTCAACTGTATCTAAGTAAGTTGTTTCGAATTTTCATGATCTGTGTTTTGTTTTTTTAAGATAACCACACCTAAGTGTGCAGTCGCAATGACCCATGCTGCCTCTGTGGTTATACAGCATGATGAGCAGAGGGAGACTGACCAGCACAGAGTGAAACATGCCAATGATGAAGTAAAAAAATTCACATCTCTGCAAGAGAAATCAATGCCAGTATTGGCACCGTGTGATGCATTGTGTAATGGAACTTCCAAAGCTGAACTTATCCTGGAATTAGACAAAGGAACAACTCAAGAAAGAGAGACTATTGTGATAGGCACAGTAGAAGGCAATAACCAAGGGGATGAGATTGCAAAAACTAGTGTCAAGTCTGACCACGATAGAGATGACTCCCTCAATTCAGCTCAAGAAGTCAATAAATGTGAAGAAGATGAAATAATTTCTGGAGATGTAGCAAGTCAACCTGATGAAGAACCGTGCCATTCAGATAAAAATGAATCCATAGGTGAGCGACTACACCCAGGTAATGGATACAGCTCAGTAGCACAGCTAGAAACCTTGTCTTCTGTGTCAAAACAGGAAGGAAAAAAAATTCATGTTCCTCACTTGACTGATATAACCAGGCCACTGATATCCGGTGAAGTGGTCTCCTGTAGAGAAGAGGATGCTTTACCTACTGTGGACTGTACAAAGCATGTAATGGATGGTCTGCAAGAAAAACTGTGTACTGTAGATGAGAATGGCTTTTGTAAGTACATTGAAGATGAAGTGGGTGAATTACAGTCATCTTCGAACATTTCATATCAATGTGTAAAAGAATTGTTTCACACTGTTGTTTCGGAGCAAGAAGACCAGGCAAATATTGTGGGAAATGACAGGTCTGATAAAGGATACACTTCTGAGATAATGCAGAGAAAGATCCAGGAACAGAGCAATCTTTCAGAACCAAGTGAATTCAGAAATGGAGATCTGCTTCACATCTTGACAGTCGGTGACAATTCACTGCATCCCAAGAAGGCTGAAGCCAAACCATCCCCTCTCCGGCACAGTCGCATCCCAATCCTTGCGTCAGATGTAGAAGCAGGTGTGGAATCATCAGTTCCCATCTCGGCTAAAGAAAAATTGCTTCAAAAGAAAGCTCATCAAGTAGACCTGACAAGGCAATTAACTGAAAAGCGACAGCAAAGTCTCAGAACATCCTTTCTGGGTGATTTGACATCCACTTCTGAGAGGTCCCTGGAGGAGAAAGTGTCTGTTCCGTCAATGACTTTATCTGATGATGAAACTCATTCTGGACCTCCTCCAATAAAAGCTGGGGTGGAACAACAATTGGGCAAGCAGTTTGATGAGGACTCTCTGAGTAGTCTTCAATCACGGAGGAGCAAAATCCCAAGACCAGTTTCATTGACCAATACTGAACAAATCCCCACATCAACCTCATCCCAGTTTATCCCAAGGCCACCTCCTGGGAAGCCACCTATCAGGCCAAGTGTGGAGGCCCGGTGAGTACCACTTACCTTGTTAGCTTCATGTCAACATTAGTGTTCGGGATGGAACAAATTTACCTTGCTAATAACTTTGATCTAAGTCGTCTGTGATATCAAGTAACAAAAGTTTTGAATTAATTACCTGAATTTATTTTGCAATCACTTCTGTGCATCCTACTGCATGGTAAGTGCCTACAAATTGATATGCATTATTGCATTTAGTTAATCATTATATCATCATGGAATCCCTATAGTGTGGAAACAGGCCCTTTGGCCCAACAAGTCCACACCGATCCTCAGAGCATCCCACCCAGACCCATCCCCCTCTAACCCACCTATTCTACACATCTGTAAACACCATGGGCAATTTAGCATGGCTAATCCACCTAACCTGCACATCTTTGGACTGTGGGAGGAAACCAGAACACCCAGAGGAAACTCACAGGCACAGGGAGGATGTGGAAACTCCACACAGGCAGTCGCCTGAGGGTGGAATTGAATCCAGGTCCCTGACATTGAGGCAGCAGTGCTAACCACTGAATGATGGAGTCATATGAATGCACTAAATAAGTAAAAATGCTAGGAATATAAAAACTAAAATGGCGAAACTCAAAAGTGACAGGAGTTAGAAGGCCAGTAGACTAAAGTAGCTGTAGAATATCAATCTGATGATGGAAAGACAGTTTGCACTTTTGGATAATTATTGAAACTTGAGGTACTGTTTTTACATGGAAAGTGGCTGAAGTAACAAACTTAAGATGAGGTTTGAAGAAACTGCTGCGTTATTGTGATGGCCTGGGTTTGATTCCACCCTTGGGCAACTGTCTGCATGGAGTTTGCACATTCTCCCAGTGTTTGTGTGGGTTTCCTCCAGGTGCTCCAGTTTCCTCCCCATTGTCCAAAGATGTGCAATGCTAAATTGGTGGATGGGCCATGCTAAATTGCCTGTAGTGTCCAGGGATGTGCAGGCCAGGTGGATTAGCCATGTGAAATGCAGGGTTAGAGGGATGACGTGGGTCTGGTGGGATGCACTTCAGCGGGTCGGTGTGGACTCGAGGGGCTGAAAGGTCGTCTTCCGCAATGGAGGGATTCGATGATGAATTCGGAATCTAAACAAATTGGCTGACTTACCAAATGCCTGAAAATTGAAAGTTTATGTTTACATTCATTCTTGGTTAGTTCCATTACTCAATGCTTTCTTCAGTTCTCTGCATATAAAGGTGAATAATTGGGCATTTATCCCTTAAATACGTGATTTACTTTAATTTGTATAGTGTCTTTTCATAATCCTAGAATGCCCCAAAACACTTAACGGTCTGTGAAGAGCTCTTTTATTTGAAACATTAGTTGCTGTTGTAATGTAGAAAATGTGATGGCCAATATGCATACAGCAAGACTCTAAACAATATTGTAATGAACAGTTTTGACTGTTGAGATATATTGGTATCAACAATAGCCATGTGAGAGGTGCTGGAAACTGGAGGTTGGCCAAAGTAGTGCCGTTATTTAAGAAATATGATAATGAGAAGCCAGGAGACTGTAGATTGGTGAGCCTGATGTTAGTGGTGAGTCAGTTGTTGGAGGGGGAATTCTGAGGGATAGAATTTACATGTATTTGTAAAAGCAAAGACTGACTAGGAATAATCAAAATGACTTTATGCATGAGAAATCATGTCTCACAAACTTGATTTCATTTTTTGAAGAAGTGATGAAGAAGATAGATGAAGGCAGAGTGGTGGCTGTTGTCTATGTGGACTTCAGTAAGGCGTTTGACAAGGCTCAGCATGGTAAACTGGTTAGGTCATATGGAATACAGGGAGAACTAACCATTTGGATAAAAAATTAGATGAAAGGTAGGAGACAGTGATGGTGGAGGGTTGCTTTTTAGACTGGATGCCTGGGGCCAGTGGTGTGCCACAAGGATCGGTGCAGGGTCTACTGCTTCTGGTCATTTATATAAATGAATTCGATGTGCGTGTAGAAAGTATGATTAGTAAATTTGCAGATGACACCAAAATTGGTGGTGTAGTGACAGTGAAAAAGGTTATCTGAGTACAACGGAACCTTGATCTGATAGGCTGAGGAGTGGCAGATAGAGTTTAATTTCGATGACGTGATATGCTGCATTTTGGTGGGACAAATCGGGGCAAGACTTAGAACAATGAACAAAGAAAATTACAGCACAGGAAAAGGCTGTTCGGACCTCCAAGCTACGCCGATCCAGATCCTCTATCTAAACCTGTCACCTATTTTCCAAGGATCTGTATCCATCTGCTCCCTGCCCATGCATGTATCTTTCTAGATACATCTTAAATGACACTATTGTGCCTGCCTCTACCACCTCCACTGGCAATGCATTCGGGCATTTACCACCCTCTGCGTAAAGAACTTTCCATGCATATCTCCCTTAAACTTTTCTCCTCTCACCTTGAAATCGTGACCCTGAGTAATTGAGTCCCCCACACTGGGGGACAAAGCTTCTTGCTATCCACCCTGTCTACACCTCTCACGATTTTGTAGACCTCAATCAGGTTGCCCCTCAACCTCTGCCTTTCTAATGTAAATAATCCTAATTGGCTCAACCTTTCTTCATAGCCAGTGGCCTCCATACCAGGCAACATCCTGGTGAATCTCTCCTCTGCACCCTCTCCAAAGCATCCACATCCTTTTAGTAATGTGGCGAACAGAATTATATGCAGTATTCCAAATGTGTCGAACCAAAGTCCTATACAACAGTCACACGACCTGCCAACTCTTGTACTCAGTGCCCCATCCAATGTACGAAAGCATGCCGTATGCCTTCTCGATCACTCTATTGACCTGCATTGCTACCCTTCAACGTACAATGGACCTGAACACCCAGATCTCTCTGTGCATCAATTTACCCCAGGGCTTTTTCATTTACCGTATAGTTAGCTCTTGAATTGGATCTTCCAAAATGCATCACCTCTCATTTGCCTAGAGTGAACTTCACCTGCCAGTTCTCCGCCCAATTCTCCAATCTGTGTGTTCTGTCACATTCTCTGACAGTCTCCTTCACTATCTGCTACTCTATCAATCTTAGTGTCATTTGCAAACTTGCTAATCAGACATCTATACCTTCCTCCATGTACATTCATGTACATCATAAATGACAGTGGCACCAACACAAATCCCTGTGGAACACCACTGGTCACGGTTGTCCATTTTGAGAAACTCCCTTCCATTACAACTCTGTGCCTCTGTTGCCCAGCCAGTTCTGTATCCATCTAGCTAGTACACCTTGGACTCCATCCGACTTCGCTTTCTCCATCAGCCTACCATGGGGAACCTTATCAAACACCTTACTGAAGTCCATGTATAGGACATTTACAGCTCTTCCCTCATCTATCAACTTTGTCACTCCTTCAAAGAATTCTATCAAGTTGGTAAGACATGACCTTCCCTGCACAAAACCATGCTGCCTATCACTAATAAGCCCATTTTCGTCCAAATGTAAATAGATCCTATCCCTCAGTATCTTCTTCAGCAGCTTCACCACCACTGACGCCAGGCTCACCTGTCTAGAATTACCTGGATTATCCTTGTACTTAATGGTAAGGTCTTGGGGAGTGTTGCTGAATGAGACCCAAAGGTTCAGGTTCGAGTCCCTTGAAAGTGGAATTGCAGGGAGATAGCGTGATGAAGAAGATACTTGATACGCCTGCCTTTATTCATCAGTACGTTGAGGAGCTGGGATGCCATGTTGTGGCTATGCAGGACGTTGGTTAGGCCACTTTTGGAATACTGTGTTCAATTCTGGTCTCCCTGCTACAGGAAAGATGTTGTTTAAATAGGAAGGATTAAGAAAATATTTACAAGGATGTTGCCAGGGTTGGAGGGTTTGAACTATTGAATTTATAACTACAGGGAGAGTCTGAGTAGGCTGGGGCTATCTTCCCAGGAGCATCAGAGGCTAAGAGGTGACCTTATATAAGTTTATAGAACGATGGAGGGAATGGATAGGGTGAATAGTCAAGGTCAGAGGGCCCAAAACCAGAGGGCATACGTTTAAGATGAGATGGCGAAGACATAAAAGGAACCTGAGGAGCAACTTTTTCAGGCAGAGGGTGGTGTATGTATGGAATGAGCTGCCAGAGGAAGTGGTGGAGGCTGGTATAATCACAACATTTAAAAAGCACCCGGATGGTAATGTGGATAGGAAGATTTTAGAGGGATATGAGCCAAATACTGGCACATGCAACTGGATTAATTGAGGTTATTTGGTTGGTGTGGACCAAAGGTCTGTCTCCATGCCATACATCTCTGACTCTGACTCTGAATTATTTGATGAGAGATGAATAACTCAGGCAAACAAAGCTGACAGACTCTCTTGACCAATTTTAATCCTTGAGAAATAAATTTCAGGGCAGATCTCCTTCCTCACTTTGGCATACCAACTCTTGAGTCTAATAGCTCATCTTTAAAGGTGGCACCTCCTCCCTGCACTGGATTGCCAACCTGTTATACTTGCAATCTTTGCAGTGGGAAGAAAGCTGCCAACTCAGCTGACACTTTTTCGGTGCGCACAGCAAAGATCTTGGGTCCACAAATTTATAAGTGTGTTTGAAACTCCTCGTACCCCATAAGTTGCACTCTAATATGTATTTTCCACCTTGTTTTTTCCAGGTTACGACGATACAGAGTAGTTGGAAGTGGCAGCTCTGATTCTGACCTGCTAACGCACCTTGCTCAAATCCTTCAAAATGGATCGCAAAAGACTAGGAGCTCTCCACAGTCCAAAAGTCCGCAGTCACCCCGTAGCCCCAAGACTCCTCCAAAGAGCCCAGTGATCCCACGTCGAAGCCCAAGTGCTTCCCCACGAAGCACATCATTGCCACGCACAGCCAGTTCATCCCCATCACGTGGACGCCCATACACAGACCAGAGGAGCTCTTCACCACACTTTGCCAGGAGCCGTTCCCCTCCCAGTTACTCTGGATCATCACCCTCCCGAAGAAGTTTCCTGCAGGACCACGGCTGTAGTAAACAGGGCAGAAATAGCTTGAAGGGACCTGGCAGTCCTCACCACTTGTGTCAAAGCAAATCCACAAAAGGAAAATGCTCAGGCAGAGATGGCAAAGTGTCCAGTAAACTCAGCAGATAGTAACAATTTGTGCAAGTATTTCTTTTCCCCCTCTCCACCTCCTTGTTGCATGTTGTTTAGTCTTTACTAAAAGAAAATCTGCTGTGATCTCTCCATTACTGGACAGTAGCTGACATGCCATTTTGGATCCAAGCGTTGGACAGTTGCTGCTTTGTATAAACTAGGAAAGCTATCAATGAAACTAAAATTGATTGATAGCACAGTAAACTTTTGGTCATATCCTGTGCAAGAGTGCTGCTAGGTTTTATTTTGGCTTTTGCTGCCTTGAGCTATTTAAGTAGAAAGTTCTAATCTAATACTTCCAGCTTTTTCAGTGTGTACAGCGTCCTCCAAAATCTTATGACTTGACCTGTCCTTGTGCCATTTTAGATCTTGAGGGAAACCTCAGAAGTTTGAAAATAGAAGAAAGGCTGCTGTAGCATTTTTGATCACCAAAATTAATATAATGTTTTTGCCATCTTTTTACACATGTCAACTGTGATTTTTTAATGTATAGTGTGTTTAGATATAAATAAAACTAATTTAATTAACTAATTGGTTCAGAGTTCATAGGGAATACGTGAACGCAAAATAGTTGAAGGATGGGAGCGCATATGTTTCTTGCAGAGAACTGACAACTGACACAGGTAGGTTAGTTTTCCTAGATTTGTATTTCCCTATGGAATCAGAAGGCAAAATCTTGAATTACCTCCTTTGAAAGGGTGTAGGATGCTAGTACTTTGAAAACAGGCATGAAATGGGTGGGGAGTTGGAGGGGAATCAAGAAGCCTCAATTTTTTTTCTCTACTCTTTCCCTAAAGTTTAATTTAAATGAAATTGTGACTTGGTCCAGTCCCAATAAAATACACTGTACCAAGATTTCTGAAAGTGGGGATCGGGACCCCAAAAGGGGCTGAGCACTGAAATATTTAAATCATGATCTCTGAGGCAGCAGATAGAACTCCGACAGAATTAGCACAGCTGTATCCCACTGTAACTGGTCCCCACTCTCTCTCAACAATATTCAAGCATCAAAATGGGGCAGACAAAAGGTTTGGGAAGCACTGCAATATATAGTCCATACTGTGGACCCCTTTTAGTAATAATAAGGAAACCTCTCCTTTAAATGTTTACTAACTCTAATCCTTGCAACCACTGTGATAACAGACATCATCCAAATAATTAATCACCAAAAGAAGAGAAAAATCAATGATTGATTGATTTTGGAGTGATAGTTCCGAAAGAAAATAAGATTTATATTGCTTTCTACACATATCGTAATGTGCAAACTACTACCAATCAGCATTTGATTGCCATGTGCCTGTCTAAAAATATTAATGTATTTTATCTATGTATTATTTTGCTGCCAAGGCAAGGAACTCCATTTTAAGTAAGGTGGGAGTTTCCTACATGAGACACATTTGTCACCTAAAGCCTGATTATTAAATGGAAATCACATTAGCTATCACTTTTTTGCAAGCTTTCCTTGGCTGGGTAAATTATTTAATGTGTGTAATAATTTCCAACAGTAATGTAACATGCTGGGTAATTTTTATCCTTTCAACAACTGTTTTGAATGCTTAAAGAAATTGAAGCCCTGTTTTATGTTTTCTATATTATTGTATTATAGATGCAACTGAAAACTGCATGTCATACAGTATATGTATGTATTTATTGTTTTCCTAAGATTAGACTTTATTGGCTACAGGGTGTAAGATTGATTTTGTGTGCCTGAATGCCATTTTTGCTTTACATATTCTTCCTGGCATGCAAAACATTAGTAGGGGAAAAACGCACTCCAAAGTTGAACCTTAGAAATGAAATTATTCTGAACCACTGTAAAATGAGAAACAGTGTACTGTACAGAGGTTGTAAATGTGAAAGATGTCAGGATTGGAAGTAGAACAAATAGGATTTTTTTTCTTTTTGTAACTGTACTGTAAAGGCGATAAAGAAACACTTAACAATGTTATCCAAGCTGCTGTTTCTATTGATTGCCCAATAGTTGTGCGACTCTGAAACATCCAGCATGCACTTTTTAAAGCTGCATTTTTTTTTAGGTTTTGCTCAAACATCTGTGTTTAAAACAGTGAATCTATACCAGTTTCCTGTGCCTTCCCCACAATGCATTAGCTTTCTTCCCAAAGTAAAGATTAAAAAAGTGTCACCGTATTATGTAATATCACTGTTATTAAAACTGGGAATTTTAAACAATCTAGTTTTAACAAAGTAGTGAGAAATGGATTTGATCAAAACAGGGAGGTTCTAGAGTGACAATACAGGGAACTGGCAGCTTTGAGTTTGGAAATACTGATGCAAGGTCACAAAATAGTGTCACCTCTGCTGAATTCCAATGGATAGTGCAAAATCATGCACTTTTCGGAAAGGGAATTACTGCATTTTCAAACCTGTCAATTGAAGTGACTCTAGATTACTAATGTTACTGATCATATTACCTGAATATTATTCTAATCTCTGCTAATAGTATGATATGTAAATTAGTATCAATGTAGTACATTCAAAATCGGTCAGTAAAGCTTTATGCATGCATTAATTAAAAGTTAATCTGAAGTCATTTCAAACTTTGTATTTTATGTTAAGAGAAAGGGAAGAAGCAATTAACAAGTTGCTCACCTCTTTTACCCTTGTGTGGGTTACTTATAAATTGTGTACACTGGAAGACTTGATTGGCCATGACACTAGCAAATGGTTGCATTGAAGTTGCTAAAGGATTTTTGCAAAAGCTGCTTGCAGCACCAAGTTCCTTTTTAAACCGTGATTCTCTCAATTCTATTTGGATTATTGCTTAACTGCTCTTGGGAATATCTATCATAATGTATTTTGTTTTAGAGATGAGACTGAAAAGTGGACTCCATACACTTTGTCATACCTCTTTCCCTATAAGAGGTTGTATTTACAGAGATTGTTCAAATATGAGCAGGGTGATTGCAAGTTATGAGCAGATGCACATGCAAAAAGCTTAGCTATGGTCAAATAACCATGCAAATTTCGAAACTCCAAAGTTAAATAATAATTTGTAAACTGTAATAGGTTCCACGCAATGGTTCTATTTGTTATTTCTGGTTAAATAGAACAAGATTTCCCATCCTAAATTATATCAAATATGAATTGTTGCCTTTTTATAACTTGAATGGGAAATAAAGCTGTAACACCTTTTTGTATTTGCGATTATTCTGGGAAAGAGGTTGTTTTATGGAGCCTACCTTAAAGTCAACATAAAAATTTACAAAAGCAGCAATGAGTATCAAATAGTCTGGCATGTTTCAGCAATAGAGTAAATTGAACAAAATGGCATATGTTCTTTGAAGGTAGGATGTACATAAAGTTGTAATTATTTAAGTTCTTTGATTTGTATCATATCAAAACCTTGTACAGTGTTTTATGTTGTGTTCTAAAATTATTTTGTATTTTATTTTTATAAACCAGTAAAATAAAATATTCATTAAGCATGCCAACGTATAAATATTTGTTGTCTTGTGTATTCCAATAAAAAAACTAATAAAAATAGAATGTCTTTTATTTGACCCCCATGACATCATTTGTTCCTACTTCATCTGCACTTTTTTAAGAAATTAAATTAGAGTACCTACTTAGTGTGTTTCATCTTCCAAATAAATAAAACAATATCAGGTATAAATTGGTCACTAAGATTAGTGACTAAACCTTTACTGCAAATTGTACACAGTTGTCCATATGCCCCTTGATCGTTATTCACAGTACAATGTTAGGCGTAGGGTAATAATAACTGACCCTAGAATTCTGAAGTCTTTCATGTTTACTTCTCAGAAGTCAAATTATAAATGAATCTAATAGGATGCTAATAAAGATGCTGTTTCTTCTGGTGAGGTAATTCAGGCAAAACATAAACTTAAAATTGAGGTCTAAACTGTTCAGCAGTGAAATTGGGAAACGTTTTCCACGTGCAGGCAAGTGGAAGCTTGGTGAAAAGTTTCAAGGCTGGGATTGGTAGACCTATATTAGGTTAGAGTACAGGGAATGTGAATCAAGAGTGGGTAAATGTGAGGCTGGATGGCTTACATCAATTGCTATGCTCTCAGCTAGGTATGGGTTATATCAGAAACTGTACCTCGTTTAAATCTACTAATCGCGAACTGGAATGATATCTGAATGATATTTAAAAATGCATCTGTGGGAACATTGCTGTTTTCTTTTCAAGTAAACAGTATATTTGCATAGCTTATTGTGTGACCAGAGGATGTTCCAAAGTGTTTTATAGTTAATGAAGTTCTTTTGAAGTGTATTCACTGTTGTCAGGTAAGAAATGTGGAAATTGTTTTGCACACAGCAACCTCTCACAAATGGTAATGCGATCAAAGCAAGTTTCTCTGTCTTAATCATTAGTTGATGACTGTGCAGTGATAAGGCCACTAGGAAGAAATTCACCACTGGAGCTTAGTGTGTTGGATAAGGCTTCGTTTAACGCTTTATCTGACAGACATCTCCTTAGACAATGCAACATTCTTAATGCTGCATTGGAGTGCCAGACTGATTTTCAAGTTTCTGAAGTGAATCAAATGTCGGAGTGCTACCAGCGAGCTAATGGCAGCCATGATGTGCAGGTGCTGATGTTGAACTAGCATGGACAAAGTCACAGACGCCAGGTTAAAGCCTAGTAAATTTATTTGAAATCACAAGCTTTTGGTTAGGATAAAGACTAAATTCAAGAAAATTACAATGTAGATTTCAAAACCAGTCTGAATATTTATTTAAAAACCGAAAGAACTGCAGAATCTGTATATCAGAAATTACAGAGGACATCCCAGCAGGTCTGGCAGCACCTGTTAAGAGAAATCATAGTTAACATTTTGGGTCAAGTGATCCCTCCTCAGAACAATTCTGGAACAGAACAGATACTGCCAGACCTGCTGAGCTTTTCCAGCAATTTCTGGATACTTTTTTTCCTTGTCTTTTTAATTAGTTTTGTGAAGACACGGTCAGTAATATGATCTTTTAATTCCATGAATTGTTTAAAAACATTCAGCTTAAGCCTGATAACAATCCAGTATTACTGCCCTATTTCCAAGCACCCTATGATCACATAGGTTATAGTGAAAAATTATCAGCAAGATTTATTCAGACTTGGGGGTAAAATGTGCTAATGCATCACAACACAGATATAATCTCAAAAATGACGAATTGGATGGCCAAAATTTGTAACTGTTCTCACTCTAACATGACATACATACATTCCTTGGGTTTACTTAAAAATATTTCTTGTTGTGGCTTGATTAATTAAAAATGGACAAACATGTTATTTCCAAGTCGCATGGTGGCAATTATTCAAGTAATTTATGGCACTAGTTTTCTAACATGCTCCCATTGGATAAGCAATTTTGATAATTTGATCATAGAAACATAGCCTACTCCTGTGCGTAGTTTCTATTTGGTCCTTCAAGCTTGTTCTGTAGTTCATTATAATCGTCCAACTCGGTACGCTGTTCTCATAAAGGCATCAGATATTGTAAAGTCAGGCTTTGGATCCCAAACAAACACAAATCAAAAATGGCACATCTACCTTATTGTTTCATCTGTTTATACTGTACAGGACAGCAATATGCCAGTCAAAATAATAATTCAAATCTTAATTTATTCCAATAACAATGATTAATGGGTTAAGCTGCTTGTAATTTTCTGAAGCAGTTGCAGCATTAAGTAGAAGAAAACAGGACTTTTGTAAGAGGGATACTTAATGAAACACTGTCTTTTTCCTCACAAATTCAATGTTTCCTATTGTCCTTTAATTACTGCTTTTCCCTAAATCTGTCTTTTGTCACAGGCAGTTTTAAGGTCTTTCCTCAAAGTTTCCTGTGATCACATTTGTATGTGAATGTGTAATTCTCACCTTTGAAGTGACTAAGACCCTTTTAAGTAACCCCATCTTTTTGTACCAAAAATGAGAGGTTAGTTTATTTATACAATCTTGCTCTTGATAGTATGTCTGTGTCTCCCTCGCGCGCTCTCTCTCAATCAATTAATTACTGATAAGGATATAACCAACATTAATAAAACTTGAATCATATTTAGTCTCTGGTTCCATGCAGGTCTGTTGTTTTGAGGTTTGAGATACCAAATTGTTGGAGGTGAAGACTTGAGTTGCAGACAGATCTCAGCAGCTGTGATGGCTTCCATGATGGACCTGCCAGAGGTGCTCATCTCACGTAGCTTATAAATGGAATGAGGTAAAGGAGAAAGTGGCCCTTTGTTTCTCTTATACTATATTGCAGATGTGGCCTTTTTTTAACACTTGATTACAGCAGTCACCTCTTCGCTCCGCCCACAACCTCCACAGCCCGACGACCTCTTCGCTCCGCCCACAACCTCCACAGCCAGCAACCCCAGAGGAGACAGCCACACTCAGCCCTGCCGCATCTTCACCATCCCCCCAGACCTCCCACTGACTGAGGACGAACAGTCAGTCCTTAGCAAGGGGCTCACCTTTGTCCCCCTACAACCACACATCAACGAATACCAGTCACGGTTGGACGTAGAGCAGTTTTTCTGCCGTCTTCGCCTCCATGCCTACTTCTTCAACCGGGAACCTAACCCTCCTTCCACTGACCCCTTCACCCGCTTCCAACACAAGTCCTCCTCCTGGACACCACCCCCAGGCCTCCTACCCTCCCTCGACCTCTTCATCTCCAACTGCCGTCGAGACATTAACCGCCTCAACCTCTCCACCCCTCTCACCCACTCCAACCTCTCCCCCGCAGAACGGGCAGCCCTTCGCTCCAACCCCAACCTCACCATCAAACCCGCAAACAAGGGTGGCGCAGTGGTAGTATGGCGCACTGACCTCTACATCGCCGAGGCCAGACGCCAACTCTCCGACACCACCTCCTAGATCATGACCCCACACCCGAGCACCAAACCATCATCTCCAACACCATTCACGACCTCATCACCTCAGGGGACCTCCCACCCACAGCCTCCAACCTCATTGTTCCCCAACCCCGCACGGCCCGTTTCTATCTCCTTCCCAAAATCCACAAACCTGCCTGCCCTGGTCGACCCATCGTCTCAGCCTGCTCCTGCCCCACTGAACTCATCTCCACCTATCTGGACTCCATTTTCTCCCCTTTGGTCCAGGAACTCCCCACCTACGTCCGTGACACCACCCACGCCCTCCACCTCCTCCAGGACTTCCAATTCCCTGGCCCCCAACAACTCATATTCACCATGGACGTCCAGTCCCTGTACACCTGCATTCCGCATGGAGATGGCCTCAAGGCCCTCCGCTTCTTCCTGTCCCGCAGGCCCGACCAGTCCCCCTCCACCGACACTCTCATCCGCCTGGCTAAACTCGTCCTCACGCTCAACAACTTCTCTTTTGACTCCTCCCACTTCCTACAGACTAAGGGGGTGGCCATGGGCACCCGCATGGGCCCCAGCTATGCTTGCCTCTTTGTAGGTTACGTGGAACAGTCCCTCTTCCGCACCTACACAGGCCCCAAACCCCACCTCTTCCTCCGGTACATTGATGACTGTATCGGCGCCGCCTCTTGCTCCCCAGAGGAGCTCGAACAGTTCATCCACTTCACCAACACCTTCCACCCCAACCTTCAGTTCACCTGGGCCATCTCCAGCACATCCCTCACCTTCCTGGACCTCTCAGTCTCCATCTCAGGCAACCAGCTTGTAACTGATGTCCATTTCAAGCCCACCGACTCACACAGCTACCTAGAATACACCTCCTCCCACCCACCCTCCTGCAAAAATTCCATCCCCTATTCCCGATTCCTCCGCCTCCGCCGCATCTGCTCCCACGATAAGACATTCCACTCCCGCACATCCCAGATGTCCAAGTTCTTTAAGGACCGCAACTTTCCCCCCACAGTGATCGAGAACGCCCTTGACCGCGTCTCCCGTATTTCCCGCAACACATCCCTCACACCCCGCCCCCGCCACAACCGCCCTAAGAGGATCCCCCTCGTTCTCACACACCACCCTACCAACCTCCGGATACAACGCATCATCCTCCGACACTTCCGCCATTTACAATCCGACCCCACCACCCAAGACATTTTTCCATCCCCTCCCCTGTCTGCTTTCCGGAGAGACCACTCTCTCCGTGACTCCCTTGTTCGCTCCACACTGCCCTCCAACCCCACCACACCCGGCACCTTCCCCTGCAACCGCAGGAAATGCTACACTTGTCCCCACACCTCCTTCCTCACCCCTATCGCAGGCCCCAAGATGACATTCCACATTAAGCAGAGGTTCACCTGCACATCTGCCAATGTGGTATACTGCATCCATTGTACCCGGTGCGGCTTCCTCTACATTGGGGAAACCAAGCGGAGGCTTGGAGACCGCTTTGCAGAACACCTCCGCTCAGTTCGCAACAAACAACTGCACCTCCCAGTCGCAAACCATTTCCACTCCCCCTCCCATTCCCTAGATGACATGTCCATCATGGGCCTCCTGCACTGCCACAATGATGCCACCCGAAGGTTGCAGGAACAGCAACTCATATTCCGCCTGGGAACCCTGCAGCCATATGGTATCAATGTGGACTTCACCAGTTTCAAAATCTCCCCTTCCCCTACTGCATCCCTAAACCAGCCTAGTTCGTCCCCTCCCCCCACCACACCACACAACCAGCCCAGCTCTTCCCCCCCCCCACCCACTGCATCCCAAAACCGGTCCAACCTGTCTCTGCCTCCCTAACTGGTTCTTCCTCTCACCCATCCCTTCCTCCCACACCAAGCCGCACCCCCAGCTACCTACTAACCTCATCCCACCTCCTTGACCTGTCCGTCTTCCCTGGACTGACCTATCCCCTCCCTACCTCCCCACCTATACTCTCTCCACCTATCTTCTTTACTCTCCATCTTCGGTCTGCTTCCAGCTCCCTCTCCCCATCCCCCTCTCTGATGAAGGGTCTAGGCCGAAAACGTCAGCTTTTGTGCTCCTGAGATGCTGCTTGGCCTGCTGTGTTCATCCAGCCTCTCATTTTATTAACCTAGATGGGCTTGTTCATTCTTTTTTCCTTTTCTGGTAGTTTGTCCTGCCTTGACAGGTAGCAAAGTTGGCTGCAGTGACATGTTACTAGGCCAAACTTCCACATCATGCTCTGAGTAAGGCAAGAGGTAATCCGATTTACACTTGGAATGCCTTTCAAGTCTGGATCGTTGTTCTTGGATTAGTTTTGACAATGGTATGTGTGAAAGTTCCACAAGAATCAAAACTTGGAACCTATCAGAAGCTCCATGAACATGAAATGCAAAAGCTCGGGTGAGCCTTAGAATCCATTTTTGAAAGTCTTTAATCTCAGTCCACGATACAAATGTAACATTTAAAAACTGTCTTATAATGTTTTGTAACATAATGACTGCAAATGTGTAACATCTTGTATTTCAAATTTTGAACAAAAAAATTTTGTATTTTGTTCACTGTGCATGAGCGGTACAAATGGTTTGACTTCCTGGACAATATCTTGCCTTCTCTGTTGCTCAGAAGAATAATGGAATATAAAGATATGGATAGGGGCTCAAGAAATTCTGTCCAAAGTACCAGTAATTGTCTCTCTGGTGGTTAATTAAGCTCCGCTGAGCTCACTTCTGCAACTATGTTTGGATATACCTCACTTCCCCTTTCCATTATTAGATTTGTGAAGTCTTTTCTACTAATAATTTGATTGGCCTGGAATTTTGAAGATTTATGGAGAGTCCACAGCAAAGCAAAATGGTGGGGTGACCGTGGATCAGGAAGTCTTGCACCTGTTTTGGCAGAAACCACTTTAACTGGGTGGACTTGGGGAAGTAGTAGTTGAAGGATGGAAAGTGACTT
Source organism: Stegostoma tigrinum (assembly GCF_030684315.1). Classification (NCBI taxonomy): domain Eukaryota; kingdom Metazoa; phylum Chordata; class Chondrichthyes; order Orectolobiformes; family Stegostomatidae; genus Stegostoma; species Stegostoma tigrinum. The sequence goes on from NC_081363.1 coordinate 87,050,038, forward strand.
CAGCACGTGAGAAACTGAATGAGATGATTTCAAAAATGTATCCCGTTTAGAAGCGTAGACATCAGAAGCAGGAATAGGCCATTCAGTCTTTCGAGGCAGCTCCACCATTCATACAAGCTTTCAGAGCCTCACTCCTTCTCCAGTGTGTTAATGAGAGAGAGAGTATCAGACACAGAATTTATAAGTAAAAGACCAAAGGGTCACACCACTGATGAGGATGTACTAAACAAACCTAAGATGCTGTTAAATCTTTAGACAGTTAGAAGGTTTTAATTGATTAATATGTAGATGTAAATCCAAATCCCTGAATTCATTTCAAGTCCCTGTCCTGAGAACTAAAGGTTTTATCGGTGTAAGGAATAGATGACATTTTAGGTCAGACAATTCACGTTAGGTGTAAAACCTTGTACAGAATCTGTTTGGTTTGGCGTCAGACTGATTTCATTTCTGAATCAGTAATTTATAACATGCCACGTTGACTGTCTATAAATTGTGTGCATTTTGAACAAAATAGAATGTACCTGCAAATACAAATTCATCCAATTGTTTTATGCACGTGTGTTTGCATGTGTGAGAGAGAGAGAGACAGACAGACAGTGTGCACAGGAGCGGGGGTAGACAGGGAGGGTGTGCGCACGAGGTGGTGTAGACAGGGAGGGTGTGCGCACGAGGTGGGGTAGACAGGGAAGGAGTGTGCATGCAGTGGGGGAAAGAGAGGGTGGGTGGAAGCTGGGGGTAAAAGAGAGGTGGGGGAGGGAAGGAGTTGGCACATGGGGGAGAGAGAGGGGGGAGAGAGTGCACACCCTCGGGAGAGTGAGAGTGCATGCATGTGAGGGAGGGCAGGCGTGTGTGGGAATGGAGTTTTGTGACTGCCACTTAATTTTTTAATATTAAAATCTGTAATTGATATTGAGTGCTTTATCTCAGGCTGCAGAGGTCATGTCATTGGTGGTTATTTGGTGAATTGTCATGTAGGGTGTAAGGACAAAGGGTGCTGGATGGAAGAATGAGTTCACATCAAATTGTGTAAGGGTCATGCGGCAAGTGTGGGACATGTCTTGGTATGGAGAATAGAGAGGCCATTGAGGTAAGTCAGGAAAAGAGTTGGCATGCGTGGGCCTGAGGTGGTGGGGAGGTGAAGGGCAAGGTTGTTCAAGAAAACTCCCAAGAACTGAGGTGGATCTTTTTAAGCAGCTTGCCTTTGCATGCTAATCTTGAACAAACACACCATCATTTGGGGCACTTTTTCCTGTGATGTGTGTGGCAACTCAGGAGATTTCCAACCTGGCACCCTGTCCGAGCAGCAGAAATCCAGGCCATTTACTTTATTTCTTTCTCTAAAGATGCTGTCTGATCCTCTGAGAATTTCCAGTACATTCTGCTTTGCTGTTGATAGTTGTTGGTGCACAGTTTCATGTTAGATTTCTGGGTCTTACTGAGAAATTGGGAAGATGGCTTTTCCAGCTGTTCGTATGCTGCCTGGTTTCAAAGGTAGTGTAATTACTCTTGAGTGAAATGTTGCACTTCTATTTGTGCCATTCCATTCATTCATGTCATTTGATTGAATGTCAGAAGCCCTGCAAAAACTGAAGTAATGTGGAATGGGAGGAGGTCTCCATGGGCTGGAGTCACACTTGGATCAAAGGAAGGTGGTTGTGGCTGTTGGAGGTCAAATGAGCATATGAATTTGTAGCAGAAATAGGTCATCATGCCTGCTGTGCCATTTAATACGATTATGGCTGATCTGATTACTCCATATTCATACCTAACCGTTGTTGTCTCAGATCAAGGCCATCTCTACAGGAGGTCCTCAGGAAACCTCCATCAATAGTAGCTTTCAAACTCATGACCGCTACCAAATGGAACAATGGAAGAACAAGGACAGCAGATCAATAGATGCATCACTGTTCAGTTCCATGAAGAACCAGGAGGCTGACGTGATCAGCAGCAGGAATTTTATTATGAAGGTGTTCACATTACAAGCAGTAAGATTAGATGGAACGGTTTGCCTGCACAAAGTGACAGATGACGATATTGTGTTACTGATTTGACTCTTAAAGTGGCAGTCCATCATACTTAGTCATACTCATTCCTCTTCTTTACGTTGAGTTTTCTGCAAAGAAAACACTCACAATCATATATGCAACGGTCTGATATTCAGGAGGACTTAGATTCCTGTATGGCTGTCAGCACACCTCAGGCATCTGTTTATTTTTCTCATTGGCTTTAACCTCTGGAGTTAAAGGTGTACTAGGAACATCATCTGTTGTCTTTTCCTGAGATAACTGAATGTGCAGTGGTTCAGATGATATTATGATATTCTCCACTATGTTACTGTCTCCCTCAAATGGTCCAGTTATTGATCTGTCCTTGGGCATATCCAGGTCTCCCTTTGGCACAGTTATCTGTGGATCTTCAATTAATGCTGACCCTTGCACATGCGTTCTGTTTGGAAAAAGTTGATCTGCTGGTCTTCTCCATACTACATTGTCTTGTCTTATGGTATACGGAACAGGGAACATGTACAATCTGCGCTACGATGCCCACTTATCACCAGTGATATAATTGGCCTTATTCTTTTGGCGGAAAATCTAATTCTGTTGTTTCCTCTCAACAATGTCTTTTGTCATGGGTGGTTCCAACAGATCCAATGCTACTTTACTGTGAGCACTGCTAGGGAACTTTGAGTTGTTGAGTGGGTTGTGTTCCACTACGTTAATAAGCATTGGTTCTGTCTTTTGTGTAGTGATCCTTGATCTTGAGTTACACTTAAGGATTGTATCATTGTTTGAATAAACCTTTCTACCAAACTATTTGTGGCTGGGTAATAAGGAGCTAATCAGTGATAATTAATTCCATTTTGCTTCAGATAGTCCATATAAACCATGGGCTATTATGACTGACAAGTTATTTTGCATAACCAAACCTCTCAAAGATCTTCCTCCATCTTTCAATGATTTTGTCTAAAAATGTTTTCATGATGGCAAATTCAAGCCATTTAGTGTATGCGCCAACCACTGAGAAACATTTGGCCTTTGAGAAGTCTAGCATAGTCAATATGGATTCTTTGCTGTGGCATTTCCTGAGGTTTCTTGTGCAAGCTGCATGTATTCCCATCTTCTCAATTTCTGAGTCAAGCAGAGGCCACCAAAAGGAGTTTCTGGCTATCTCCTTCATTCTGACGATGCCATGGAGACCAATGTGAATTTAACTTAATTTAATACTCATTACCTTAGCTGTGGTGGAATGATGACACTCATTTTCCACAGCAGACATCCTGCTTGTACAGATAATTCTAGCTTGCATGCAACGTATAGCTTCAGTCCTGTGATCTTGCCACACAGTACCATGTCTGCCACTTTTGATAGCAATGGATCATTTCTAGTGTACTTTTCAACTTGTCCTGTTGTTACTGTGTTGTTCTTTACTTGTTTGAATAGAAAGGAATCTACATAAGGACTATTTGTAATTGACTTATTTGGCAAAGATAATCTAGAGAGTCCATCAGTATTCCTACATAAATTGGATTACCAATGGGTTAATTATATAAGTGTTAGCCGATAGCAACAATGCCCACCTCTGTGTACAGTTCATTTCTAGAGAAGGTATTTCTGTTTGAAGCCCAAATGTTCTGGTCAAAGGTCTGTGGCCTATTAGTATGGTAAATCCCTGGCCATTCAGGTATTGGTGGACTCTTCTAATGCCAAAAATAATTCCTAGAGCTTTTTCTTTTAATCTATTTGTGCATAGTTCTTTTGTTTTTGGTTCACTTCACTATTGGGGAACACGTGAGAAATGACTGCTCCCACTCCATACAGTGATACATCATATACAAGTTCCAGTGGTCACTTCGCGTCAGAATGGATCAGGACTTCTGAAAGGCCTTTTTGATCTATGAAAAGACTCTTTCACATTAATTTTCCCATTTCCAATTTATGTTTTGCATAATAAGTTGTGAAATAGCTTGAGAATGGTTGCAAGATTTGGGACAAACCTGCCATAGTAATTTGACAACATAGAACATAGAACATTACAGCACAGTACGGGCCCTTCGGCCCTCAATGTTGTGCCGACCTGTCATACCGATCTCAAGCCCATCTAACCTACACTATTCCATGTACGTCCATATGCTTGTCCAATGACGACTTAAATGTACCTAAAGTTGGCGAGTCTACTACCATTGCAGGCGAAGCGTTCCATTCCCTTACTACTCTCTGAGTAAAGAAACTACCTCTGACATCTGTCCTATATCTTTCACCCCTCAATTTAAAGCTATGCCCCCTCGTGCTCGCTGTCACCATCCTAGGAAAAAGGCTCTCCCTATCCACCCTATCTAACCCTCTGATTATTTTACATGTTTCAATTAAGTCACCTCTCAATCATCTTCTCTCTAATGAAAACAACCTCAAGTCGCTCAGCCTTTCCTCGTAAGACTTTCCCTCCATACCTAGTAAATCTCCTCTGCACCCTTTCCAAAGCTTCCACATCCTCCTCATAATGCGGTGACCAGAACTGTATGCAATACTCCAAGTGCGGCCGCACCAGAATTTTGTACAACTTCACCATAACCTCTTGGTTCTGGAACTCGATCCCTCTATTAATAAAAGCTAAAACACTGTATGCCGCCTTAACAGCCCTGTCAACTTGGGTGGCAACTTTCAAGGATGTGTGTACATGGACACCGAGATCTCTCTGCTCACCTACACTACCAAGAATCTTACCATTAGCCCTGTACTTTGCCTTCTGGTTACTCCTACCAAAGTGCATCACCTCACACTTGTCTGCATTAAACTCCATTTGCCACCTCTCAGCCCAGCTCTGCAGCTTATCTATGTCTCTCTGCAACCTACAGCATCCTTTGTCATTATCTGCAACTCCACCGACCTTAGTGTCGTCTGCAAATTTACTAACCCATCCTTCTATGCCCTCATCCAGGTCATTTATAAAAATGACAAACAGCAGTTGACCCAACACCAACCCTTGCGGTACACCACTAGTAACTGGTCTCCAGGATGAACATTTCCCATCAACTACCACCCTCTGTCTTCTTTCAGCAAGCCAATTTCCGATCCAAACTGCTATATCTCCCACAATTCCATTCCTCCGCATTTTGTACAATGGCCTATTGTGGGGAACCTTATCGAACGCCTTGCTGAAATCCATATACACCACATCAACCGGTTTACTCTCATCTACCTGTTTGGTCACCTTCTCAAAGAACTCAATAAGGTTTGTGAGGCACGACCTTCCCTTCACAAAACCATGCTGACTACCCCTAATCAATTTATTCTTTTCTAGATGATTATAAATCCTATCCCTTAACCTTTTCCAACACTTTACCAACAACTGAGGTAAGGCTCACTGGTCTATAATTACCAGGGTTGTCTCTACTCCCCTTCTTGAACAGGGGAACCACATTGTCCAATTGTTTTACATTTTTAGATGTTAGTGCCTCAGTTATAACTTTTACTTTTGAAGGTAACCTGTATAGCCCCTTATCAATGCAATGGTGTAAGTATTCAACAAAAAATGTGTTGGGGGGGGGGGGGGGGGGAAATCACCTTATTCTTTCCTCTCTCTTAGGCCATAATCTTCAAGTCTCTGCAGAATAGCATCTAAATTGTGGAGATGCTCTTTTTTGTTTCTCCCTGTGGCTAAAGTGTCATTTAGGTGACACTGGACTCCTTCCAATCCACTTAAAATCTGATGTATGACATGCTGGAATAACATAGGTGTAGATGTGATTCCATATGGAAGTCTTGTATTTGAATAGCCATTTATGTGCTCCAACAACCAAGTATTTTTGAGACTCAGAATTTCTATTATTTGGAGATAGGCTTGACTAAGACAATTTTACTAAAAAGCTGAACTCTGGCTTGTCCAGAATATAGGCTATTGATTAAAGGCAATAAAAAAATCACTGCAGATGTGCATTGATCTTCCTTCAATTCTGCTACAATAGTGTGGCCCAATCTCTCTCATTTGCAGATTCAAGGACTCCTGTTTTGACTGGCTGCTTTACTTCTGTCTTGAGCTTTGGTCTGATTGCATGATGCACTGATGTAGCACTGAAACATTTGCTTAATTCTCAATCTTGATTTTCAATTTGATAGACAATCATGCTTTCCCGATCCCCGTTGAAAACAATGGTATTGTCTATCTTTGTGATAGACTAGTATCAGGATCTATCAAGTAATTTACTTCAGCCCTGCTGAGTTTGATTTTTTTTTTCCCTAACCACATACTTCTCAATAAAGCTGAAAAGTTTCCTTCGACAATGTGCATGGACAAATCTGCAAACTGATCACACAACTGAAGATTCACATTGATACAGCCCCTTTAAAAGGTACCACTTCACCTGTGTACATGCACAGTAGAATTTCTGAGCGTTGTAAAGCACTCTGATTCAGTGCTTTTGATATACACTATTAGTGAAACCCCCACTCTGGTGTCCATTTCCATTCTTGCTGCTTTGCTATTCAGCAAAGGAGTGACTCAGTGTCAATTAGTGTCACCAGCAATGGTCAGTATGTTTACTAATAGCTCCTTTTCAGACTGAGAGACTGGGCTTTTTCCATGCCCTTTTCGTACTGCGTAAGGTTTTCCTATCAGATTCTGTATTTTACTGTTGTTCGTATTTTTTGTCAGACGTGCCTGTTCATTGTATCCTTCCTTGCCACAGTTTCTGTTGACAGCTTCTTTATAATGAGTAATTTTCTGTTGCGTGACTTTTCCACTCCACTGAGTTTTGTGCCTGTATTGGTGTTTGTCTCTCAGCTGCCATTTTGTGAAGTCTTATGCTCGAGCTTTGCTGCTGAGATCTTTGATTGCTAGTTCCATCAACACTGCTATTTTCAGCACTTCCTTTTAAGTCTAGGTTCCTGTCAATCAGTAATCTCTCACGGATTGCTTCACTTCTTAAATGATGCTACCAGATCTATTGTTTAAGTTATCTCTGAACTTTCTCATTTCCACTAGCTCCCTTGAAATTGCTACGAAGTGATAATTCATTCACCATCATGGAACCTGAGCCTTTCAGCAATCACCAACGGTGTTGGGTGAAAAATGATTCTGTAGAATTCCTACTATTTCTTCATAAGTCTTGGATGCGAATTTCTCTGGCTGTACTGGACATGTCAGGACATTAAAAGATTTCTTTCTCAGGAACACAGGGACAATCATATCTACTTAAATTTTCTTAGCTCGAACAGAATGATACTTTCTCTGTGTAGGAGTTCCAGCTCTCTTAATTTTCATCACGGGAAAGACCTGCACAGCACAATGGTCTATGAAAATTTTAGCACTTACATGGTTCTTCCCCCTTAAAATAAGGTTTTCCTGAGACTGCCTGTTTCTTTCCGAGTCTTACACCCCAAGATCAAGACTTCTCCATCTGTGTGAGATACTCATTACAGTGTTTCTTCAGAGTGGAGCACGTGGTAAGCTTTTATTTTCTGTCCTGTTCACTTCTTCGCTGGGGTGCATTCTCTCTTTCCCCACAGGAGTTTTTATCTTCATTACAAGTATTCTGCTTGTGTTAAGTTCTAAGGAGGTCCTGAAGGCTGAAGCATTTAACTAAAGCAGCCTTTATTAAGGAGGAGTTAGTTCTACAAGCAGCAAGAGAGAAGAGAGATAACAAGGTGTAGAGCTGGATAAACACAGCATTCCAAGCAGGAGAGCTAAAGTTTCGCGTAAAACAGCCAATTATGTCATCATTATGTCATGTGATCAGGCTCTTAAAGTGATAGCCCACCATCCTTACACAAATACACAACAACCACCACCTTCAATTTCCCCTCCAAGCTGGGCACCATCTTGAATTATACCTATATTGTTGAATTTGGGGTGGGGTGTGCTGATTTCTGACCCAAGGGAGTTTAGTTCTTGATTTGATATGAGATGAGCCCACTTCAGGACTTCTAGGCAGGGAGGTATCCCAGCCTAACATCTGTAAATGGGGAAAATTCTCAAATCTGTTATCAAGGACTTTTTGATGGAGCATTTAGAAAGCAGTGTAAGGATCACACAAGGTCAGCGTGGATTTATGAAGGGGAAATCATGTTTGACAAATCTATTGGAATTCTATAAAGATGCAACTAGCAGAGTTGACAAGGAGCCAGTAAAAGTGGTTTATTTGGACTTTTGGAAAGTGTTTGACAAAGTCCTGCATAAGAGATTTTTGCGCAAGATTAAAGCATATGGGATTGGCAGAAGTGTATTGAGATGGATAAAAGAATTGGTTGGCAGAGAGGAAGTGGAGAGTAGTAATTAATGGGTCCTTTTCAAATTGGTAGGCAGTAACTAGAGGGGTGCCACAGGGATCAGTGCTGGAATTCCAGCTATTCATAATATATATTCATGATTTGGATGAAGGAACAAAATGTTTGCAGATGATACCAAGTTGGATGGGAGGGTGCATGAGAATGCAGAAATCCTTCAGCATAATCTGGACAGGTTGGGAAAGTGGGCAAATCGATGGCAGATGTAGTGTCATTTGGATAAAAGTGAGGTTCTTCACTTTGGAAGCAAAAACAAGAAAGCAGATTACTACCTGAATATCTGAGAATTAGGAGAGAGGAGTATGCAGCTGGACCTGGATGCCCTTGTGCACCAGTCGCTGATGGTAAGCATATAGGTGTAGCAGGTAGTAAAGAAGGCAAATGGTAAGAGGTTTTGAGTACAGGGACGGGGATGTTTTGTTGCAGTTATACAGGGCCTTGGTGAGGCCAGTCCTGGAATATTGTGTGCGGTATTGGTCTCCATTTCTGAGGAAGTATGCTGTTACTTTCGAGGGCATACAGCAAAGGTTTACCAGGTTGATTCCGGGGATGGTGGGATTGACACATGAGGAGAGATTGACTAGATTAGGATTGTTTTCACTGGAGTTCAGACAAATGAGGGGACATAAAGACTTATTAAATTCTAACAGGACTAGACAGAGTAGGGAGGATGCTCCTGATGGTGGGTGTGCCCAGAACTAGGGGTCACAGTCTGAGGATTCAGGGTAGACCATTTAGGACGGAGATGAAACATTTCATCACCCAAAGAGTGTGAACCTGTGGAATTCATTACAATAGGAAGTAGTTAATGCCAAACATTAAATGTATTCGAGGGGCAGCTAGATATAGCACTTGGGGCAAATGGGATCAAAAGTAATCAGAAAACAGGATTAGACTATTGAGTTTGGACGATCAGCCACAATTGTGATGAATGGTGGAGCAGGAGATGACCATTCGGCCCTATCTTCTATGTTTCTAATTATTATTGATTTCAGCATGGTGTGAACAGGATTTTATCACATTTGGGAAATCAAAGATTATTGCTTTTCTTTGAAATTGATTCAAAATTCAATAGTTACAAAATTTGATATGACTTATTTAACCTGTTACTCCCACGAAATGAAACTTGTCATTACTCTTGCCAGATGTTGCATATGATGAATAATGAGCATTAACTTCAGTTTTAAATGTGGTTGCATTAAAACATGTAACTGTTAAAAATAGCTCTATCTGTATTTAAATAGACTTAATATGTTCTGCAGTTTTGGTAAGTGAGTGGAATGGTGTGAGATGGACAGGCAGACTTATTAATGACCTAGGTATTGTGCAGTAGAATATTTCTCACCTGTCTATCATTCATGGTTACCCCTGTTCCTGGGTGTCCCTGGTGAGGGAGCACATAATGTCCACTAGAATGCTTTAGGCCTTCAGTGACCGAGATCCTTCATTTTCCTCCAGAACCAAATTTTCATTAAAATTTATAAGTCTGATTTGAAATGTGTTTCTCTTTCTTACAATACCTCTTTGAGTTTCTTTAGTTAATTTGGTTATTAGATCATAAAATGTAGGAGCAGAAGTAGCCATTTGGCCCACTAAATTTGCTCTACAATTCAGTGAAGTCATGGCAGATCTGATAACCCTCAATTCCATTTTCCTGCCTTCTCTCCATAACTCTTGATTCCCTTCCTGATGAAAAATCTCTATCTTAGCCTTGAATATACTTACTGAGTACACCAGCTCTCTCCGGTAAACAATTCCACCGATTCATTACCCTCTGAAGAAAGAAATTCCTCTTCCTCTCTGTCTTAAGTATGTGATCCTATGGGATTATCCTCTGATCCTATAATCTCTCATAAGTAATCTCTCTCTGCATCTACCCTGTTAAACCTCCTAAGAATCTTTTTCAATAATGTTATGTTTCATTCGCCTAAGAATACAGTCATAGAATCCCTACAGTGTGGAAACTGGCCAATCGGCCCAACAGGTTCACACCACCCCTCCGAAGAGCATCCCACCCAGACCCACTCCCCTACCTCTTCCCTTTAACCCTGCAATTCCCATTGCTAATCCATCTAATTTACACACCTGTGGAAATTATGGGCAATTTAGCATGGCCAATCCACCCAACCTGCGCATCTTTTGGGCTGTGGGAGAAAACCTGAGCAGCTGACAGAAACCCATGCAGACACTGAGAGAATGTGCAAACTCCAAACAGACAGTTGCCAGAGGTGGAATTGAGCCGGGTCTCCGGCACTGTGAGGCAGCACTTCTAACCACTGTGCCTCCCATATTAAATATTATAGATTATGTAGACCTGACCTATTCAACCTCTGTCATCATAAGACAAGTCTCTCCATATTCAGGATCAACCTAACAAACAGTCTGTGGACTGCCTCCAATGACAACATATCTTTCCTTAGATAATGGACTCAAAACTGTTCACATTATTCTACTTATGATCTGACCAGTGCCTTGTACGCTTTCAGCAAGGCTATTAACCTTTACTCTGTTCCTTTTGAAATAAAAGCTGCTATTTCATTTGATTTCCCCATTGTCTTTTTTGAGATTCATGCACAAGTGCTTCCAAATCCCTCTATGCTGTAGGGTTCTGCAGTCTTTCCCAATTTAAATAATACTCGGCTTCACTGTTTTCCTTGCCAACGTGCATATCCTGACATTTTCCCTCATTATATTCCTTCTGCCAAATTCTTGCCCACTTTTTGAAAATGTCTACATCTTTTTGTGGACTCTCTCATCCTCATCACTTGACTACCAAGCTATTTGTCATCCACAAACTTGGCAATAATGCATTCACTTCCATCTTGGACTCTTAGCTCATTAATTATGTGCAGTATCTTCTTGAATGTCTTTTGGACCATCAAATATGTTCCCCTTTATCTAACCTATTTGATACCTCCTCAAAGAACTCTAATAGGTTTGTCAGGCATGACTACCTTTCATGAAGCCATGCTGACTATGCTTTATATCATTATGTATTTCTAAATGCTTTGCTATTTCACTAATGTCCATCAAGGAAGGAAATCTGCCTTTCTTGCCTGGTCTGGCCTACGTAAGATTTCAGATCCAGAGCATTATGGTTGACTCTTAACTGCCCTCTGGGCAACTAAGGGTAGGCGATAAATTTTGGTGCAATCAATAACCCCCACACCCATGAATGAATAAATAAAAACATCCTTTATAATCAACCCAACACTCCCGGTCACTACAGTGACTGAAGGCAAGTGTACTTGCCTATGGTTCCCTTTCCTTTAGGAATAAGGTTGTTACATTTAGCAGTTTTACAATCATTTAGAACATTTCCAGAATCTAAGGATACTTGGAAGATACCACCAGTGCATCAACTATCTTTGTAGCTCCTCCTTCAGTACCTAAATATGCAGGGCAGCAGATCAAGGGGATTTTAGCCACCTTTTTCTCCCCACCTTTTGCCCCTGACTATTTAATATTTTTGGAATGCTATTAATGTCCTCTATTATAAAGACAATATTTCCTCAGACTCAAGCTCAACAGAGCATACAATCACTTAGTCTCTATTTTCCTTTTTATGTATCTAAAGATGCTCTTAATGGAGAAAAACCTCAAAGTTATAGAACAGAGGGATTTGGGAGTTCTTGTACATGAATCACAAGAAGCTAACGTTTAAGTTCAATGGATAATAGTGAGGGCAAATAGCACATTAGCCTTTATTCCAAAGGGAATGGAGTTAAAAAAAAGTGAGGGAAAACTTGCTGAAATGATACAAGTCAGTAGTTAGACCATAACTGGAAAACTGTGAACAGCATCGGACCCATTACAGAAGGAACGATATACTGACATTGGAGGAATCCATAGAAGGATCACTGGGCTGGTAATGGGTCTAACGAGAAGAGATTGAGTAGGTTGAGCCTTTACTCATTGAAATTTAGAAGAGTAGGCAACCTTAGTGAAAAACACTTGATTCTTCAAGGACTTGACAGAGTAGATGCAGAGATGTTGTTTCCCCTTATGGGAGTCTACAACTAGAGGGCATAATTTTAGAATCAGCTCTCTGATGGAGGGTCTCGGCCCGAAACGTCAGCTTTTGTGCTCCTGAGATGCTGCTTGGCCTGCTGTGTTCATCCAGCTCCACACTTTGTTATCTTGGATTCTCCAGCATCTGCAGTTTCCATTATCACTGGCATAATTTCAGAATATGGGTTGCACAGGTAAGCTGGAGATGAGGAATGTCTTCTCTCAGAAGTCAGTGGATCCATGGAATTTTTTGCCACAGAAGGCTGTCAAGGCCAATACATTTGAGGATTACCAGATCAATCATAATCTCACTGGATGGTGGAGCAGACTCAATGGACAAAATGGCCTACTTCTGTTTGGCCCATCTGTCCACTCTGTTGCACAACTTCCACTGTATTGTGGGTTATGCAGCGATTTATTTATGAATACTATGCTGTGCAACTGCACTAGATTATCTAGGTTTAAAAAGAAAATCATTGTTTAAGAGAGATCTCTTTGTTTTAAAAGCCAGACAAAAATCTGTCTTGGAATTTGATTAAAATGGATAACCTTACTCTGATGTATGCACAGGCCAGATGCTATCCTTTCACTCTTCTCGGATTTAGTTCCAAATTGATTTTCCATCCATTTTCCATCTCTTAACCTTCATCAACTTCCATTAAGGATGATGAAGGTCAAACTGCTATCAGCTTGGAGAAATAGCACAATGCAGTTTGAGTAAACCAATTATAGTTAACCCAATAAGAGGGTTATGAATGTCAGTACCCAGTCAGCTTGCTACATTATTCTAGTTGTGTTTTGAGCAGTGCCTTGTATAGTTTCAGCAAAACTGTTATGTTTCTACTCTGTTTCCTTTGAAGACCAATATTCCATTTGATTTCCCTGTTACATTTTTATGATCCATGCACAGGGACTTCCAGATCCCTCTGTGCTGTAGGTTTTTGCAGTCTTTTTCAATTTAAGTAATATTCAGCTCCTCTGTTCTTCCTGCCAAAGTGCATAATCTCACATTTCCCCACAATGGGCTAAATCTGGCAATTAAAATACAATCACTTAACCTGTCAATGTCCTTCTGCAGAACCTACAAATTTAGTGATAGAACATTAGTTTTCTACTGGTTTTCAAAATAATACATATAGGCAAGTCTTTTTACTACTTCTTTCAAAGTCTGTGAATGCTGCTGTCAACATTGGAAATAGTATTTATCATCAGAGAGAGAAATGTATATTGTTCACCAGTATCCTTTAAAAATGAGGTTGTGCTAATTTTTAGCTTTAAGATCCTGAGGGAACTTTACTAGTGGCATGGGATAATACTATTTTGTTTGTTGTTCAGTACTGCAGCAACCTTGACTAATGATTCAGGAATACAAGTTCAAATTCCAGCATGGCAAGTGGGTAAATTTAAATTCAGTTAATCAATAAACCTGCAATTGAAAGTGGTACATTCCAAATAGGTCACTAATATCTGGTGTGCCCTATGTATACTCAGACACAAAGCAGTGTGGTTGATGTTTAATTGCTCATGAAACATACTGAGGCGACACTCAGTTGAATTAAATCACTACAGAAAATTGAAATGGATCACCCAGTATTGATGTAGACACCAGAAATGATCAGGGGACAGCCTGGCTAGTTAACCCTGCAAACCCTTCCCATGAACATTTGGGAGTTGGTGCTAAAATTGGCAGAGCTGGCCACAAAGTAGTGGGGCAATGGATTGAACTTCGTCATATTCACCAAAAGATATTTTACAATCACATCCCAAATATCACTATCTCTGTATCGGGGTATTTCCTGTTCCACTTTTAGGATAGACCCACCATAGGGGACAGCTCTGAGAAACATAGACAAGTGAGAATTGATCTGGGAATTCTCATCTCTAGACTCCAGAAGACCTCTTAGCATCATGTCATGCATGAACATGGAATTTCTTACTGACTGCCACTTACCTCCTCCCATTCAGTGGTGAATCAGTACTCCACCATGTTAAACACTGGTTGGAAGAAATGTTGAGAGTGGCAATGCATAGAATTGAGGATTTCTTTGTCCATGACCAAGAGTGGCTTGGTAGCACCACGGCTGAGTACTGACCAGGACTGCAATAGGTGGTGAGGGAATCAATAAGAAGGAAGAGCCCACTCAACTACGTCCTCACTAATTTGCTGATCACAGATGCATCTTCATGGTGGTATTTGTCAGAGTGCCTGCTGCATAGTCTTTGCAAGATTAGATCCTGAAAATTAATTATACATTGTGTTCTCTGGTGCCACTGCTGTGCTGTATGGGATATATTCAGGTCAGGTGTAGCAGCTCTAAACTAAGCATTATGAGACATTGTGAATCATTATCAGCAATAGAATTACTTTCAATCATGTTCTGTAACTTCAATGGCTGTCATACACCACTCTAATGTTACCATGTAGTCAGATATCAACCCTGGTTTAATGAGGAGTGTCAGATATATGGTAGGAGCACCAACAGGCATATCTTAAAAAAATTAAGTACCAATCTAGTAAAGGTACAATGTAGAACTGTGTGTTAAATAGTAGAAGCATCATGCTGTAGACATAGGCAGTTCCTCAAATCCCAAATCAGATTAATGCTGTGCAGTGCTGCCTTATTTGGTTGTGAATGGTGGTAGGGACAATTAAACAACTAATGAGAGGAAGAGGCTCCATAAATATCCCATGCTTAATGCTGGGTGATGTCAGTACAGTAGTGCAAAAATCAGGTCTGAAATATTTGCAGCAATCTTCAGCCACAAGTACCAAGTAGAGGATCCACCTCAACCTCCTCCAGAGGACCCCAAAATCGCAGATGACAGTCTTCAACCAGTCTTAGTTCATTTCATGTGCTATCAAAAAATAGACACTGGATGCAACAAAGACAATGAGCCTTGACAATATTCTGGCTGTAGTACTGAAGACTTGTGCTGCAGAAAAAGCTGAATCCCTACCCAACCAAATTGTTGCAGTACAGCTGCAACATTAGCATCAGGGATCAATTTTTTTTTCGTCTGCTCTACTGGAGGGATTTCGGGACTTACTGTTTGGCTTTCAGGGGACTGCTTTTTCATTTTTATTAATTAATGTATTAAGTGGTGTAGTCACATAGTAACAATATTTTTGTGTTGACATATGTGGTATTTGGACTTGCACAGAAGTAGAATTAGAAGAATTCACCAATGTTTTCAGCAACACTGAAGAAGATTGACAGTATTAAGAACAAAACAGCCTGCTTGATTGACACCTCATTCACCACCTTCAGCATTCATTCCTTCCACCCCTGATGTAGAGTATCAACAATATGTACCATCTCCAGGTGCACTGCAGTTACTTATAAAGCTCTTTTGACAGCACCCTTCCAAACCTGAACAAGGGCAGCCGCCACACTGCAAGTTCTCCTTCAAATCTCACATCATCCTGACTTGGAATGATTTTATTTTTCCTTCACCTTTATGGAGTCAAAATCCTGGAATTTCCTCCCTAACAGCATTGTGGGGGCACCCATACCAGTGATTTGAGAATGCTGCTCATCATCACGTTCTCAAAGGAAAATGCTCATGTTCCTAAAACAGATACTAATGAAATTTTTTTGGCCAAGTAGAATGTCATTTCTAGAGCAGAAGATTGAGCTCCTCATTGGAGTGTGAAATGCAGAGTTTGTATCTGTGTGTTTATGTGGGAGGGTGCGCAGTGACAGGGCGGTGACTTAGCTTGGTAAGAAGCCAAGTATCATGTTTTTGATGTAAGTTATAATTTCTCAAAACTTTTAAGATAAGTTGAGCTCCCTAATGACACATTACAGGATACCCTTTTGCAGACACTTGATACCATACAGGCTCGTTAAAAAGCCAGAACTTTGTTTCCCTTTGGATTTACATTCTGGTGAATTTTACATGCCTTAAGATTCACCAATGCATACAGGTAATGTGCAATATGTGAGCTAGTCACTTTTTTGGGCTTTAAGCAAGTACCCACTCTTTATCCTCTTTGGAGACCATCCTTCAATGTAATGCCGCAATTGAGATTAGGTGGAATACCATTTTTAAAAAAAAAGCCAGCAAGGGCTTTTGCTGCACAATGATGGTGTTCCTACTTCTAGGCCAGTCGGTCTAGGTTTAAGGCTCAAACTACCCCAGAGCTGTGTCGTGACTCACCAAAGCAGGTCAGTTAAAAATACATTTTGTGAGAGCCAGCTCCTACCTTATGCTGGACTATGGAAGGGAATTTGTGCTTATTTTGCACTGGGGATTGTGAATGAACCATTATGGAGAGAACAGTTCCAGTTTGTCTGCTGGATGGATACCTAACAAGGATACTCTGTAAGGTGGAATGGAGGGAACCAGAGAAGAACAAAAGACCAGATAGAGAAAGTGGCCATCATATGTTGCTGACCCTAAGAGAGACAAGGCAATGGAAAGATTTCTAAATGACCCTCAGTCTTTTGAATCTATTGTTCTGAGGTTAAAAAGACAGTGGAAGCAAGTGTCTGAGATAGGCAAATGGGACTAGGTGGGACTGATGTGATACCCAGCAAAGTGTTAATCTTGTCACTAGAGACTGATAATCATATTCCTGTAGGACAATGAGCTTGCTGGAAACAAACTATCCAAATGTGGTTTTTCCTGGGCATTAGACCATAACAGAGCCAGGATTTCTCCAGCAGGTGGTGGACCAGTCATGTCTTATTGTGTAGAATGGGACATTAACTACAAGCCAAGAGACCAAGAGAGAGGGACAAACTGTCAAGAAACCAGATTTTGAGGAAGAGAACATGCAGGGAGAAGAAAGACCTGGACCAACTCACCAGGAGATGACCCAAAGCTGACAGTTTAAGAAGAGCAACCTGAAAACAGGTGGGTCTCTTGTGGTGCAGTGGTAATGTTCCTACCCCTGGACTGGGAGGCCTGGGTTCAAGTCCCACTTGCATCAGAGGTGTGAAGTGGTTAATTTGAAATATGTGATAAATGTAAAAAACACACACACAGGTTATATTTTGTAATTATAATATTTTGTTAATAAGTTGCTTTCATTGTCAGAAAGCATGTGATGTTCAAACTGTAATTTGATCTTGATATCATGGGCAAGCCTGTGGTATGTGCTTCTGGACATACAGGTCACCTGAATGTTTGAGCACATTTTGCTTCTATTAGCACTGGCTACTCTAATGGAAAATCCCATCCTTGAATGCATTAGAGAAAACCATCTCAGACAATGAAAAAGCAGATCGTTATTATCAAATGTTGGCGATATGTTGAGAACAAAGTTACGAGTTAAAGTAGCTCTTTTGGAAACAGTTTCCTCAATGGTGGGTATAAGTAATATTATGATAAACAGAATCAGATGTACAAGTTATGGACACCTATAGTGAAAACTGTTTCTCATCCAGTCCTGAGTGCTGCCCCAACCTGCTGTGATCTCCCACACCTCTGCTGATAAAATATTTATGGGTTAGAGTAGAAATCCTAAGCTCAGGAATTCTCACTGATGGCCATGTTTGACCTCAGCATGGTTAGAAGCCAGAATGGCCCTGGCAGGAAAGGAAGGACAGTTGGCTTGGACAAAGGGATTAGTATAAAATGACAGTGAAGAATCATAGAATGGTTACAGCCAGAAGGATAGCTATTCAGCTCATTTTGTCAATGTTAGCTTTCTGACAGAGCAACTGAGCTGGTCCCTCTCCCCTGCCTTTTCCTATTTAACCCTGCAAATCTTTTTTCTTCAGATAATGATTCAGTTCCCTTTTGAAAACTTTGGTTGACCCTGTCTCCACCATACTCGGAAACAATGTGTTCCATGTCCTCGCCACTCATTGCATGAAAAACCTTTTCCTCATGTCATTCTGGTTCTGTTGCCATCATCTTAAGTTGGTGTCTTCTGGCACTTGATCCTTCTGTTTTCTTCCTATGCACTGCGCCCACATCATCACTGCGAATACACCTGTCACATCTCCTCCAAACTATTTCTTCTGAGGTCAGTTCCAGCTTTGTCTCTTAACTAAAGTACCTCATCCTCAGCCATTCTTGTAAGTCTTTTCTGCTCCCACTGCAATGCTCTCACTTCATTTCTAAATACTCTGTGTCTTGGACTTGGACGCAGTACTCCAGCTGAGGCCAAACGAGAGTTTTATAATTGGTTTCCATCAATTGCTTTCTTTTGTACTCCAGACTCCTCCTCATAAAGCCCAGGATCATGTATATCTTATTGAACAACTTTTCAAACTGCCTTGCCACCTTAACTTCTGCATAAATACCCTTTGATCTGTCTGCTCCTGCAACCTCTTGAGAATTACATCCTTTACTTTATGGCTGTGTTATTGCAAAGCTACCAGTGTGTGGAATGGTGACGGCACATGCATACAGCTTTGCAGTCAAACTCTGGAGTCTTGGCTCAGTGAAACCAGTAGAGATTACAGACTTTGTGTATGGTTTAATGGCATTGTAGTGCCAAAATACCCATTTAAGAGCTGCCCCTGAAGTGAATTGAAAACTGTTAGCCCAGCATTGTACTCAGACAGATATCATGGTGAACCTCCTGGCCCACTTGTGGCCCCACTCCGAGTGAAGAGTGAGCCTTGCAGCGGGGGCTTTAGGCAGCAGTGGAGAGGGCAGCAGCAAGAGGTATGGGCAGCACTGAGTGCTTTTTGATACCCTTTTATGTTAACTGCCAGTCTTTTCTCATTCACTGCTTTTGCAGCTTTTTAAAAAAAATTTAAATTCTCCATTTCTGTGTGGGTTTCCCCCAGGTGTTCTGGTTTCCTCCCACAGTTGAAAGATGTGCAGGTTAGATGGATTGACCATGCTAAATTTCCCATAGTTTCCATGGATGTGCAGGCTATGTGGATTGGCCATGGCAAATGAGAGGTTGTGGGGATGGGGAGGAGTGGGGTGGCATGATGGGTCTGGAGGGTTGGTGTGGACTTGGTCTGAATGGTCTGCCTTCATGCTGTAGGGATTCGATGTTTCTAGTTAGGATTTAGATTTATTGTCACGTATGTAAAAATACAATGAAGTGTTTTCATATGTTAAACACCAAGTGTCTCCACACTCTATCACTATCTTGATTATAATGCAAGATTTTATTGCAATAGGGTTCAGTTTTCTCTCTCCTTGTTCCTCCTTTGCTGCTTCTCCAGTCAGTGCTTGACATTGGCCAGGATCTCTGTAATGGGCTGTGGGGTAAGAGTTATGAGCCTACCTCTGCTGCTGGACTGTCTACATTTTCCCTTGTATAAACCTGATATCTGTCATATACACCTTTTCTCATTATTTTCCTTTCCATTACCAATTTAGACCTTATTATACTATGATCACTGCTCTATAAATGTTTGTGTCCTGACATTTGATTCACATAATGCACTTATTTCCCAGTTCTGATCAGATCAGAAACATGAAATTTCTCCTGAACACACATGTGAAACTATTTTTCTTCTCTGATCTTTAATATTTAATTATGATCCCAATACATTTTAGGATAATGAAGATGCTCCCTCATCACTACACCGTAGTTTCCTTGCATCTCCCTGTAATTCCATGAAAATTTGTCCCTCCATTGCTTTCTCACTAGATGGTGGTCTGTTGACTATAGCCAGTAATAAAATGCCACTTCTAGTGTTTCTTAGCTTTAAACAAATAAATTCTGCTATTGATCTTTCAAGCACATTCTCTCCCCATCCTCTCCTTTCCTTTCCTCTGACTTCATCTGTTCTCCTGACCACACCTCTTGTTGAGTCTTTACTATTCTGACATTCTGCTCTCTGAACGTTCTGTAGTCAATAAAGGTCTTAGTTTTAACCCCCCGCACTGTTACCTCAATGAATTTCAGGCACAATATGACATTGAACTCTTCTTGCAATGTCTGTCTCCATGCCCATTTCTTTGGATATGAGTTGTCTCCCCATCCCACAGACCTCTTCACTTACCTCTAACATTCTCCCTCCACCTGGACCCCTTGGACTTTTTAACCTGCGCTTGACTTGTTCAATTGCTCCCACGTGCATCCACGATTCTTCCAACGCTTTTTTGTTGGTTTTAAAATTTTCAGTTTGCGGGGTCCAGCCATCTCTCACCATGGATCCCCATACACATCCAGCAGGATGCTCTCGGGCTCTCTGCTTCTTACTGGAAAGAGGCCTGAAACGTCCCCATCTACCACCACCCTCCTCTGCTTGGCTGAGCTTGACCTCAATTTGAACAACTACTCCTTTAACTCCAAATCAGATCAAAGGTGTGGCCATATGTATTTGCATGGGCGCCAGTTATGCCTGTCTGTCTGTTGGTTATTTGAAATACTCTTTGTTCCAGTTCTACTCAAGCCCTTCCCGACAGTTCTTTCCTCAGTATATTGATGATATAATCAGTGCAGATTCCCTCTCAGGTCTGCAATTGGAAACATTTATAAATTTTGCTTTCAATTTCCACCCTACTCTCACCGTCACCTGGTGTATCTCTGACTCCTCCCTCTCCTTCCACAACAGTTTTTTTCCAATTTCTGGGGACAGACTGGCCACAAAACCCCACAAACCTACTGTTTCCCACAGTTAATTTGACTTTACATCCTCACACCCTGCTTCCTGTCCAAAAAAATCTATTTCATCTCAGTTTTTCTGTCTCCATCGCCTCTGTTCCAGTGATGCCGCCTTCTGTGAGGATGAGGGGGTTGAGATGCACCTTTTTCCTCAACTGAGGATTCCCCACTGCCAGGGTAACTGGGCTCTTAGTTGTGTCCGACCCGTCTCCCACACTTGTCATTGCCCCTTCCCTTCCCTCCCGCAATAATAGGGTCCCCACTTGTCCTTACCTATCACCCCATCAGCATCCACAGTCAAAGCATTATTAGCTATCAATTCTGCCACCTCCAGCACGATAAAACAACCAGACATATATTTCCCTCTCCTTCCTTGTCAGTGTTCCATAGGGACCATTCCCCCTCTGGCATATTCTGGTCTACTCCTTCTTCATTCCCAACTCCTCTCCACTCTCCCAACACACTTTCTCATGTAATTGCAGAAGATGTAACAGCTCCTCACTACCAAAGACTCAGATGACCCTTCCAGATAAAGCAGGGATTTACCTGCACTTCATAAAATCTAGTTTATGGTACTCGCTGATCACACGCGAGGAGAAGAAACATGACTGGTTGGCTGCTTTGTTGAATACCTATGTTCTGTCTGTAGAGCTTCCTGCAGCCTCAACACATCACCATGCCCTATGGCCAATATCACTTCCAAGGCCTGCTGCATTACTCCAGCGAGCATCAGCACAAGCTCAAAGAACAGCATCTCTGTTTCATGTTATAGACCCTGCAGTATCTAGGGCTCAATATTAAGTTCAATAACTTTGGAGCCTTTTTCCAACCTGCAATGTATTTTACCTATTCTCAAAACACAACCTGGTTATGACATGGTTTGGTTTTTAGCACAGCCAACCCATTTTTACTGTTACACCTGTCATCACACTACATGGTTTGCTTTTAGCACAGCCTACCCATTCCCTCCTACCCCTAGCTCTCATAACCAGTTCTTCAGCTACTCTTCTGTCCTGGTCTGCCATCCATAATCACCTTGTCAACCTACCTTTTTCATATATCTGTCTCTCTGGGCTCCATGTCCACTAGTGTCTTCCAGACCCCCACCACACAACTTTTTATAAGACAATCTCTGCTACCATCATCACAACATCCTATTCCCTTGTGGCTATCTGCACAAGTGGCTCACAAACTCACTTGCAATTCTGTACATGCAATGTAAACTTAATTTAGCTGAATACTATTTCATTGTACTGTGACCACACCTAGTGCTGTTATAACCCACTTGGGAAGTGCATTTTCACCCAAGCGCCACTACCTCCAGCATCACTGATTAAATCAACAACTGTTGCAAAGTACGCAAAGTCCTGAGTCACTGTCTGATGGAATGAAGTTAACAGAAAACACTAACCAGGTTCCTCTACTTAACAACTTACTATTATTCCAAATAGGTAAATCCTAAGCACACATTGATTTGGCTTGATGTATGACTGGCACGGATATCGAGGTACATACGTGCTTTACAGGCAGATCATAGTATAAAAGCACATCAGGGTAACAGAACAGAATGCAGGATACAATGTTACAGTTGCTGAGAATTTGGAGAGAGAGCAACATTAACATTAAACATGTTCATTCAAAAGTCTGATAACAGCAGGAAAGATGCTTTCTTGAATCTATTTGTAAATGTATACGTACATTTATATCTTCTGTCTGATGGAAAAGCATTTAAATAGAGTGGGAGGAGTCTTTAATTGTTGGTTGCTTTCCCGATGCAGCAGGAATTATAGATCACAGAATCCCTACTGTGTGGAAACAGGCTATTTGGCCCAACAAAGTCCACTGATCTTCTGAAGAGCATCCCACCCAGATTCATCTCCCTACTCCTTCCCTGCAACCCTGAACACTCTGGGCAACTTAGATGGCCAATCCACCTAACCTGCTCATTTTTGGACTGTGGGAGGAAACCGAAGCTCCTGGCGGAAATCCAGGCAGACAACAAGGAGAATGTGCAAACTCCACTCAGACAGTTACCTGAGGGTGAAATTGAATCTGGGTCCCTGGCGCTGAGAGATGATAGTGCTAACTGCTGAGCCACCATACCACCCAAAGGTGAAGTCAGTGGATGGGATGCTGGTTTGCATGATGGACTGGGCTATGTTTACAACTCTAGTTTCTTTCAGGCTTGGGAACAGCAGTTGCCATACCACACTGTGATCGTCTACAGAGGATGCTTTCTGTGGTAAACAACTACAAACTATTGACCAAAAAAACTCTACTGGTTGAAATGTTAATCCCCCTTTTAAACATTCCTTTAGACACCATGCCCCCCCCGTCCCCCCCCACACGGACACACACACGGATGGACCCACGGACCGGGACGTGGACACGGGCACACTATTTACGTGTATGTATTATAGAAGTAGACACAAAAACATAGCTGTTACTGGTTGGGCACATCACACTGGGGAATCACAGTTCAATTATAAATCATACCTAAGCCAGAAGCACCAGTGGTTCCAGCATTGTCTTCAGCCTGTTTGATTCACTGTATATGATATCATGACACGGTGACGCTGGGTACTGCAAAGGCTACGGGCCCTAACAACATTCCGCCAATACTACTGGAAGTTTGTGCTCCAGAACCTGCCACTCCCCTAACCAAGCTCTTCCAGTACAGTTACGACACTGGCATCTACCTGCCAATGTGGAAAATATGGTAAGTCCTGTGTACAGAAAAGACAAATCCAACCCAGCCAATTACCATCTCCTGGGGCTACTTTCAATTATCAGTAAAGTGATGAATGGTAATGATGAACGTCAATACAGCTTTCAAACAGCATCTGCTCAGCAATAATCTTTTCACTGACGCCCAGTATAGGTTCTGCCAGGGCCACTTAGCTCCTGACCTTGTTATACCCTTAGTTCAAACATGACCAAAGCAGCCCACTTGATTGTTAAATGAATAAAAACAACACTAGTCCAAAGGATTTGATGAGGTCGATGTTTTTCTTCCCAAGACCTTCTGTTTTCTGAAGTCCTTCCTTCCAAATTCTCTTACTTGCTGACGATACAGGGATTCACACATTAATCATTCAATTTTACAGTCACTGGTTAAAGGCAACAGCTTGTAGCAAATGGTGAGAGAGCATAACTGATGTTTTTCAGGTTTGTGTCACTTGTTTACAGAGGTATAGAGACAGATCCTGCTTCTAGTATGGAAAATCTGTGCCTGTATTATTCATACACACAAGATGTTCAGTTGCTCAAGAACCAATTGTAGAGTAGTCATCAGGCAGATGACCTTTGGTATCCAGAACTAGTCATAACTGCACAAACCAAATACCAAATATTTCACTTCTACCACTGCATGCAGAGCAACAGCATAAACACAACTCATGAGTTCCAGCAACTGGTCCATTTTAGTCCACTATCAAACAAAATAAGATGATGTAGTCTTTACCTTATTTTTCCACACACTATTGCCATCTCTCCCAACTCCTTGTATATCTTGTCATTCCTCTTTAATGCTACATTCTGGTTCATATACTTCACCAAATTATTTTAAACCCTAACAGTACTTACAAAATTGCCGCATGAGGAGCCCTAGCACATTAGGAGTGCATCCCGTTGGCCTGTACAGGGAGATGTAAATTCAGCTGTCAGCTTGGGTGAAAAAATGGCATGGGTTAAGTTAAATTAAAAGTAGCTGTACTTGGAACAAGGACCTTGTAGATTGTTGTCCAGGCCATGTGCAAGTTAGCATAAGAAAAGATATATCAGAATAATTAACATATAGCTAAAAGGCTGGTGTGGGTAAAATAGATTCCCTTTGACGGGCTGTTGAAACCATTTCTAAGATAATATGATGGGGTCAACTTGAAATGGAATGGGACTCATGTCGTAGAGACATACACCATGTGAACAGGCCCTTCAGCCTACAACGTCGTAGCGACTAACAAACACCAAACTAGACTATTCCTATTTATCTGTGCTATGTCCTGGCAGGAATGGTGAATTAGAGAAGTGACCATTGCTATAAGCTAATATGTTGGGGTTTGGGGAACTTGAGAAACATAGGCAGCCTAACTGCAAACAAAGCAGGACCAGAAAGCATAGGAGGATCTTTTATCATGTGATTTCGAGCCACACTGAATTTGGGTTCTTGACAGACTTGTCAAAGGGCCAATGTTAAGAATAGTCTTCAAGCTTAATCGTCTTAATAACAATTTATGAAATATACAGACTAAATCCTTCTTATACAATGGATTGCGTGTAATCTGTTTGGACAATATGTGGCAGGTCCCAGGTAATCCGTTGGAACTGGGAATGGATTGTGGATTATCACTTTGATCTGGGTGATCTGTTTGTACCAGGGCAATAGATTGCAGTGATATGTTTAATCTAGAGGTAGATCTTGGGGGAGGTGGATCCTGGGTGATCTTTTTGGACTACAAGTGAATTCTGGTAACCTTTTAGGACTAGGAGGGTGAATCTGAGTGATATGTTTGGTATAGTTGTTCATCCTGCTGATCTGTTTGCATCATGAGTGGATCCCATGTTCTGGTAGGTATGGGGCGGTGGATACTGATGTTGTAGTGTTTGGACAGACAGGATTGATCTCTGTGATCTGATTTGGGGCTGAGAATCCCAGTAATGTCTTTGGATGATTGGGCGAAATAGAAATTCTGGTGAATTGTTTGTACCATTGGGGGTGGACCCTGTGATCAGTTTGGTCAGGGTGGTGAATTCCAGTGATTTGTTACGTCTGGGGTGGGTGGATCCCGGTGAACTATTTGAATCCTGTGAGGAGGGCGTGGATGCTGATGTTCTGAGCGCGCCGGATGGGATGGATTGCGGTGATCTGTTGGGGGTTCCAACCCGGTGCTTCGTGGCGGTCGATCCGGCGATATGTTCCAGTGGGAGAGGATCTCGGCGATCTGTTAGGATGGTGACGGATGCTGCTAATTTGTTCGGGGTGATCACTTGTCGCGGACGCGATTTGAATTTCCCGCCGGCGGAGGCGGCTCGAGCAGGGCTGAGGGCGCGTGCGCAGTCTCTCCCCGACTCCGGGCGGCTCATGGCGGCGGTGCTAGCTTTACTGTTCAGGGAGGAGGTGACGGTGGCTGAAGTGTTCGGGTGGCTGCGAACGGAGTGGCAGCCGTTCCAGGTACTAGGAGAAGACCGGGGATGCGTAGCCTGAGGCCTTTCCCGCTCAGCCGGAAGAACGGGAGACTCCCTACACCTCACTCACCTCCGCCTCCGCCCCCAAGTCCCACTTTGGAGACCCTGACCTCCATTACTTTCGCTTCCCAGGTACCACGCCCCTTTCCCCCGACTCCCCGCCACGCACACTCCCCTCCGCCTCTCCCAACGCACAGTCCATGCCCTTCCTCTCACCTTCCCTCTACTTCCAGGCACACTTCACCCCCATTCCCACGCGAATATACCCTCCCCTCAGCGCGCACACTCCCCACCCTCCATTCCCATGCACACTCCCACGCGCACATACCCTCCCCTCGCCGCGCACTCCCCCGCACGCACACTCCCCCCCCCACCCCACGCGCACACTCCCCCCCCCCACCCCACGTCCACTCCCCAATCCCTATGCTAACTCGATGACCCCCCCCATGCGCACACTCCTCCCCCACGCACACCTCCCCCCTATCCCACGCACACCTCCCACGCACACTTCCCCCCCCAACCCACACGCACACTCCCCCCCACCCCACATCCACTCCCCCCCACCCCACATCCACTCCCCCAATCCCTATGCTAACTCAATGACCCCCACACACTCCCCCGCGCACACCTCCCCCCCCCACCCCACGCACACCTCCCCCCCCACCCCACGCACACCTCCCCCCCCACCCCACGCACACCTCCCCCCACCCTACGCACACCCCCCCACCCCACGCACACTCCCCCACCCCACGCACACTCCCCCCCCCCACATCCACTCCCCCAATCCCTATGCTAACTCAATGACCCCCACACACTCCCCACCCATGCACACACTCCCCCCCCCCCACCCCACGCACACTCCCCCCCCCCACCCCACGCACACTCCCCCCCCACCCCACGCACACTCCCACCCCCCCCCACGCACACTCCCCCACCCCCCCACGCACACTCCCCCACCCCCCCACGCACACTCCCCCACGCACAATCCCCCACCCCCCCCACGCACACTCCCCCACCCCCCCCACGCACACTCCCCCACCCCCACTCCCTCACGCACCCTCCCCCACGCACACTCCCCCACCCCCCCACGCACACACCCCCACCCCCCCACGCACACACCCCCACGCACACACCCCCACCCCCCCACGCACACACCCCCACCCCCCCACGCACACACACCCCCAACGCACACTTCCCCCTCCCCCCACGCACGCACAATTTTCCCCCATGCACATTCCCCTCCTCTCCCACTGACACTCCCCCTAGCATGTGCACTCCCCTCCCACACCCCCCATCCTCCCACAAACACCCCCCCCCAGCACGCACACACCACCCTCACCCCCCCATACTACCCTCACCCCCCCCCCACACTCACCCCTGCTCCTATCACCTCTCCACCCTGCTCCCCTTTCCATCATCACTCTTCTGCACTCCCGCACTCCCCCTCCCTCATCCTGCCATCCCAACTCTTTTTCATCCCACCAATAGTTTTGCCCATTCCTTACTCTTCCCACCCCACTCCGTTCAGTGAATCTAGTGAAGGGTAATGATATTTTTGTATTCACAACCACATTATCAGAGGTTTTTTTTCCCTGACTTCTGTTTACAGAATGGTGAATTGGGTGGCAAACTTCTGGAGTACAATTCCTTGCGGCGAGACTTTGTACCATTCCTTTTAAATTTTTTAAGAGAACAGACAAACCAACTAATTCCAAATGGTCCATCAACTCCTGCGAAAACATCCTCTGTCAAGGGACTGAAACCTGCCCGGTGCCATCGGGATTGGAATGAAAGTAACCAGACAGAGACAAAGGGCAGTTATACAGAAACACCGAAAGGGACTAGAGTGCAGTTATTCCTAGACACTCCAAACAGTTCCTCGAACTTGGGCAGTTCATTCAAATCTCCCTCATCCAATGGTGGTACTTTCTTTTCAAAATCAAACAGCGACTTAAACAGTATAGATTCCTCTGTTAGTCCAGACTTCAGCAGTGGTGCTACATCACGCTATGGTGAACGACGGTCAGCTCAGAGGGCCAGCCTTGGGCAGTTCATCGTCCAAGGCCATGAAAGCCAATCTCAGCGCCGTGCCAGGAAGAAAAATATGCTAGTCAGTGGCCGCCATTTAGCCAAGGACACAGCAAAGACCCCAGCTGAAGATGATGCTGGAACTTGGAATGGCAATAAGAGGAGGATAGAGTTTGTTAATACAACTCCACCTGCAGCTCAGTTAAATATAAATAACTTGGAAGAATTTCCACCAGTGGGTGCAGTAATGTTGGGAAGGTAATGTGAATCTGTTTCAATGGACTATTTCTCATTTCAGCAAATGTTAGCAATTGGAGTTTTACACTTGTATCTGAAAGGTCAGCTGTGGATGTGTGGGAACACCGTTTGCCTCGGAGTCAGAAAGTTTTAGGTTGAAGTCCCACTCATGAGATTTTAGCACATGATCCAGGGTGACAGCTCAGGACAATATAGAGGGACTGCTGCATGGTTGGATATGTAATAATTTGTTGCAGACATTAAACACTGGCCACGTCAGCCTTCTCGGGTGAAGGTAAAAAGATTACAAAGCTATGCCAATATTTCTCAAGTAATGCCACTTTTTAAAATAGAAATTTCTGTGGAACCCCTACAATGTGGAAACAGGTTCTTTGGCTCAACAAGTCCACACTGCCCCTCAGAGCACCCCACCCAGACCCATTCCTCAAACCTACCCAACCTACATGTTCCTGAACATTATGGGCCAATCCACCTAGCCGGTGGGTCTTTGGACTGTGGGGAGGAAACCCATGCACACATGGGGAGAATGTGCAAACTCCGCACAGACAGTTGGGAACAAGGGGGAATCGAACCAGGGCCCTTGGCGCTATGAGGCAGCAGTGCTTGCCACTTTGCCTTCCCCAAATTATCTGGTTATTATTGCTGTCTGCAGAATGTTAATCTGGACAATTTAGTTGGGCATGTTTGGATTTTGTGAAAGGCACCTTTAAATGTAAACATTCTAGTTATGATTTATGTGATTTTCAGTTGCTTGTACATGGCATATTGTGTAAGTCTCAACCTTACTGCAGTTGACTTTTTGTGAAAATTGCATTTGATGATTAGGCCTCCTTTATTTGATAGTAAAGCAATTCCTTAGAACTTAAGTTTAAATGTGTAAGGTGCACCTGAGCCTTTACTGAATCCCTCAGCTTTACAATTCCAGTATCGGTCTTGCCCTTCCAAATGTGTGTACACAGCAGTCTAGTTATTGTTGGCTAAAAGTCATTCATGAATGGTAGGAACAATTTGAAGTGACAAAATAAGAGATCAGTGCAAGTATTCTGACATAAAAATTTCACTCGAACGTTTCCTATTGCATATTAATGTCAAATTATTAACTGGGAAATTGAGCCACCTTCCCGTGCTTTGTAGGCAGAATGACTGCTTTGCTTTATTCTGAAGTCAGTCAATTAAAATAGTGGTGCTTGAAACTTAGGTCGGCTCAAAAGACCAAAGATATAAGAGCAGAATTTGGCAATTTGGTCCATCAAATCTCAACTCCATTCTCTTGCCTTCTCCCCATAACCTTTGATCCTCTTACTAATCAAGAAAATATCTATGTCCGCCTTAAATTCATTTAATACTTGCTACTCTGCAGCAATGAGTTTTACAGGTTCACTAACCTCTGGCTGAAGAAATTTCTCCTCATCTCGGTTCTAAGGGGTTGTTCTGGCTGTCAGTATTCTCTCAATTGCAATCAGATCCACCAACCCCCTCTCCCCCCCCCCCCCCCCCCCCACCCCACCCCAACAATATGACTGACTCTCAGTCCTTGACAAACCCTTCATGTCTTCATTAGCTGAGTGCCAATGTATTTTTCATGACAAAGACCTGTGATGTTGGATAAAGCTGACAGTTCCTATTCTGGGCATAGAGATTTGATATGATTCGATTTAGTACTGTATTGAGGTACAGTGAAAAGTATTGTCTTATGTGCTTTACAGGTGAACTGTACTATATAAGTACACCAGGGTAACAGAACAGAATGCAGGATACAGAGTTACAGCTGTCAAGATGTATAGAGTATAGTAGGGGACTGAATACGCAACCTTTTGGGGCACCAATGTTGAGGATTATTGTGAAAGTGTTGTTTTTACTTGACCAGACTGCAGTCAGGAAGGATGTCAAGAAGTCGAGAATCTAAGTTACAGAGGGTGTAGCAGAAACCTAGGTTCTCGAGTTTGGAGATGAGATGGTTTGGAATTATGGTGTTGAAGGTGGACTGGCAGTCAATAAGTAGGAGCCTGACTTGGGTGTCTTTGTTCAGATGCTCCAGGGATGAATATAGGGCCAGAGAGATGACATCTGCCAGGTGTATCCGAGGCTGTTGGTACAGGTGACATCGATTTACTGCCCTTGTGTTCAAAGCAAGTGTAAAATACATTGAGCAGGATGTACAGTTGCCCATAATTCTGTTGGACTTTGCTTTGAAGCCCATTATGTCATGTAAGCTGTGCCATAAACGATGGGTATCCGTGTGGTTTTGGTATTGCCTGTTGGCATCCCTGATGGCCTTGTATTTCCTGTATAGGTCCAGCTCACCTGACGTGAATACCTCAGACCTGGACTTCAGTAGGCAGTGGATCTCCTGGTTCACCCGTGGTTTCTGACTGCGAAACATTTGGATTAACTTCATCATGCAGTCATCTACACACTTGCTGATCGGGTTTGTAACTGTAGTGGCATACTAGTTTAGGTTGGCCACCGAGTTCTTGAATATGGACTAATTCACTGACTAGTAGAAGCCCATCTGTTTCCAAAGATCACTTTACATTACTTTCTGTACTGGTTCCTCATGCTTCAGTTTCTCCTTGTAACCTGGGAGAAAGAGCGCAGCATTGTGGTATGGTTTTCCAAAATGCTGATAGAGATGGAGTGGTAAGCATCTTTGGTTATGTAACAGTGAACAAGGACGTTTGGACCTCTGGTGGGGCAGGAGATATGTTGGTGGTATTTTGGTAGTACATTCTTGAATTGGCCTGGTTGAAGATTTGTCTGCTGTAAAATCTTTTGAGAAATGACCCCAGGTCTATCTGAAACTCTAATTTATGTACGAGTCTAATTTTGGATCAGAGGCAAAAAGGAAGAGAATTTAGTAAACATGTTTCCGGTGTGCCATGAAGTCCCACCTGCATCAGATGAGTGCAGTAGCATCTGTTTTGAAAATCTGAGCCATCCAGGAATTCTTCTCATGCCCTTCAAAATGTCTTTGCCTGCTGTTGCACACTGTCCAATTCCCCACTTTTGCTGACCACTCAGATACACCATGGTGCAGCATGCTATCTTATGGCAGTTAAGATCCCCAGTAGAGGACCCTTTCCAAAGGAGTCCTCCATTTTTCCATCAGCGATGTAGGGTGGATGGTGCTGCACAAGCAGTCTCGTGAAATAATAGATTAAGTAAATTAAATGGATGCCTAGCCAGAAGTAGCCCTGAGGAACAGTTTTCAGCATTTAGTTTGATTTTGGTACTACAGTGGGCACCCAATTTGGAAAGGAGTCAGTGAGCTGCCTTCATCGGCCTGCTTCTGAGCTTGGCCAGTAGTGGCGAATAACAGGTCCAGGCAACAGGATGTGGAAGGGGTCATTGTGTTTGACTGTCTGACCCTTTTTTGCAGTTATGTCCAGTTTTGTGGTTATTTAGAGGGATCATGTGGTGTCCTCCGGCCTC
Source organism: Stegostoma tigrinum (assembly GCF_030684315.1). Lineage (NCBI taxonomy): Eukaryota > Metazoa > Chordata > Chondrichthyes > Orectolobiformes > Stegostomatidae > Stegostoma > Stegostoma tigrinum. Next base: position 87,081,760 of record NC_081363.1, read on the forward strand.
ATGGAGGCCTCTAGAGACTAGTGGCCATCACGGGTAGGAATACTCTGGGCTTGTGATGTTATCGCTAGACTGAAATACAAGCGACTCAGGTAATGTCCTGAGGACTCAGTTCGAATCCCCCTATGGGAGACGGTGGAATTTGAATTCAGTTTAAAATAATAATCTGGGATTAAGAGTCTAATGATAATTGTGAAATCGTTGTTGATTGTTGGGAGAAACCCATCAGATCACAAATGTCCTTCAGGGAAGGAGACTGTCATTGTTACCTGGTTGGCCTACACATGATTCCAGACCCACAATGATGTGTAATTAGGGGTGGACAATAAATGTTGGCCTAGTCAGCAAAATTCACATCCAATGAATGAATAAATAGATCATCACCCTGGCCTATGTCAAGGTGGGGATTAACTCTCTTATAGATTTTAAAAATTTCTGTTCCTCTTTCACAAGTTTCTGTTGACTGTTTGATTTTGTTTGCCACAGTGCTCTCACAGGCATTTAACCTAAATGCAGTTCTGTTTGAAAAAGTAGAAATGATAAAAATAGGAGCAGGTAGGCTATTCAGCTTTTGATATGCTCCACTATTTAATATGATCGTGGCTGATCATTTAACTGAGAATTTTTTCCACTTCTTCCTTCATACCCTTTGATTCCTTCATCCTAAGAACCACATCTAACCCCATCTTGAAAACATTCAATGTTCTGACCCCAACTGCTTTCTGTGGTAGAAAATTCCAAAGGCTCACCACTTTCTGGGTGAAGAAATTTCTTTTTACTTAAGTGGCTTACCCTTTATCCTTAAATTTTGACCCCTGATTTTGGATTCCTGGTCATTGGGAACATCCTTCCCTGTTTACCATGTTAGCATTTTATAGGTTTCTATGAGTTTCCCCTACCTCCCATTCTTATAAACTTCTGTTAACATAGCCCTAACCAATCCAGTCTCTCTTCAATAGTCACTCCTGCCATCTGGTAGCCTTTGTTGTACACCCAACAGTCCAGGTGTGTTCTCACTCCACTTTGCACCTGTAGAACTGTAGCAAGACATCCCACTCTGATATTCAGACCATCTCACTATGAAGGTCAATGGCCAATCCACCGAGCCTGCATGTCTTTGGACTGTGGGAGGAAACCGGAACATCTGGAGGAAACCCATGCAGACATAGGGAAATGTGCAAACTCCACAGACAGTCGCCTGAAGGTGGAATTGAACCCGGGCCCCTGGTGCTGTGAGGCAGCAGTGCTGACCACTGAGCCCCCATGCTGCCCCACAAAACTGGGGAGGATGCCAACCAGGGCAATAACAGTTTAAGACAGACTGCTAATTCAATATTTTTTTTAAAAAGCACTTTGATAAAAGGTGGTATAACCCTTTTAAAGAAAAATTTTGCACACATTGATTAGAATGACCTCTTTATTTTTAGTCAAAATAAATCTGTTATCAGCTCTTTAATTTTAAATATTTGAAGCCTGACATATTGAAGCACAAAGGCCTTCCTGGGACATTTTGTATACTGGGCACATAATGTTCAATTGAAATTCCCACAGTCTTCAGTGTTCTCATGCTCTGAGCAGCTGCAGTTACTCATTTCAATCAATCATTCAAACGTTGCTTTTCATTTTCCTGAATGATACCTTGTGGTTTGATTTGCTCAGAAGTGTCAAATGTGATAACCTGTTGAAGGCACAATATCCTTAAAAAAAATTCAAAGATGGAAAGCAAAATTAGTCAGAAAGATAGCAACGAGGTCACCAACATAGCAGTAAGAAGGAGTGTCTTAAAAGGAGAAAGAAGGGAAGAAACCTAGAGGTTTTGAGGACATGTTTGAGCTTAGCACCTTGCCTTGTGAAGCCTCAGAGGTGGGCAGTGACGGAGCAATGAAAATCAGGGATGCTGAAAGTCTGGAATTGGAGAATGCAAATATCTCTGAGGGGTTTGGGGGTGGGGCTTAGGAATGGTGAGAATGAGGCTGTGGATGGATTTGGGGGGGAAAAAAAGGGATGCTAAAATGTGCTGGTTACTAGCAAACTAATGTCAGTCAGTAGAACTAATGCTGGCCAGTGAACACAGATGATCAGTGAAGATTAGGACATGGAGGCATAGTTTTGAAGCTAACCACTGCTTTGGAGTGAGGAATTAAACTGGGACCACATTCTGCTTCCTCAAGTGGATGGAAAAGATTACATGATACTCTCAGAAGGCATTCTACTAATGTGTCAGCTGCAGTTTCTACAATAGTATCAGGAAAACAAATCATCTGATCATGATTATAATACTGTCCTTTACTTCAGTGGTGCCCATATTTCCAAAGTCTCTGGCTGTAAAGTACATGAGGCTGTCCTGAGGCTATGTAGTATGGTGTAGTGGTCATGCTAATGCTCTGGGGACACTGATTCAAATCCCACCACAGTAGCTGGCAGTATTTGAATTTAATGAACAACCTTGATGACTTGCTTTAAAAAAAACTGGCTCGCTCATGTCCTTTGTGTAAGAACTTGAGATTTCTTTCCGTTGCCTGGCCTATCTGTGACCTTACACCCACAGCAACATGAGGGCACAACTGCCCTCTGAAACATACAGGCTTTGGGCAGTTAGGGATGGGCAGCAAGCACTGGTCTTGTTAGCATCTTGCACCTCCTGTGAAAGGATAAAAGAATTAAATTCAAGTTCTTTGTACTACTGTGTGAAATTTTTTTATACCATACTTACATATATGTTTCAAAGTAATTTCGATTCTTATTTCAGCAAAACAAAACCATCAAGAAGAATTAATCCCACTCCTGTCAGCGTAGAGCGGCTGCAGTCCAAACCGAAGATATGTTTCACTTCTATTCCTTTGAGCCAACCATTATCCTCCACGTGCTGTGTAGGAGCTGCTTCAGAGGCATTTGGGGCTGGACTGGAGGGATTTGCTGCAGTTTCATCTCCTAGCAGCTTGCAGGAAGAGCGTGAAATGCTAAAAATTGAAAGGTAATCTTCAAATAAAAAGTAATCTATTTGCATATCAACAAAACTACTGTTTGCTGGCTTTGTATTTCTATTTCCCATTTTGCTCCACATTGCCGCACTTCTTTGGAAATGTAGTGGAGAAACCAATATTTCAGTCTTGAATCTGATCTGGAGTTTGAAGTGTACAAATGAAATACCAATTGACCTCATCATATTTTTAAAGCTATATCCATGTTTAGTGCTTGATTCCTAGAAGTAATAGGATTGGAGAAAACTTCTTTGCAAACTTCCTGTATACGTTTTTTATGCACCAATGTTGCAACACAAGAAGTACAGGGTATAGACTCATTGTACAGTATGAAAGATTCTAGTTTCAGAACAATGTACTAACATTTGAGAAAACAAGCAGGGAATGGCGGCACAGACTGAATAGTTGCTAAACGTCACAGCTGTGGATTCAGGCACTGCCATCATTTAGAGGGTGAAGCCATAAGGTACTTGTATATACCGGACTTTTATTTCTTTGCGTATCGAAGTATTCACTGGCCTGTATTGGTGCGGTTCCAAGAAGACTCAAGAACGTCCTCCATGGTAGAGCCAGCTTGCTTATTTGATATATATATCCACTGCCTTAAACAGTCAGTATGGCTCCTGTACATACTACTACTTGGTGCACTTCCACACCTCATCAAGCTGCAGACACTTCCAAATCCATGACCTCTACCATCTAGAATGACAAGGGCAGCAGGAGCATGGGAAAATTGCTGCCTACGCGTTCTCATCTGAGTAAGGCACCATAGTATCTTGGAACGATATCCTTTCTTCACTGTTACTAGGTCAGAATAAGTAAGTTGCTTCTTACCAACCCCACTGCAGGAGGACTTATGCAATATGAACTGTGGCAGCTCACCACCAACTCAAGGGCAACTAAAAGTTGACTCTTAATGCTGAACTTGGCCGTGAAGCGCTCATTCTGTGGATTAGAAAAAATAAGAAGTTGTATCATTGTGGAAAAATTCTGTAAGATGTGAAAAATTCATGCCAGACGTTCGAGAAGACTGTTGAATAGAGGTTTGTACCCCTATCAAACTTGAAACTCAAGACAGTGCAAGTCAGATCAGAAAATGCTGTTTAACTCATGGTAGTAGAAATCTGGGGCTCTTTTGTGAAAATGTATCAATGCTGAGAGGCAGTTGGATTTTTCAAGAATGATACCGGAGTTTTTGATAAGTAAGGGTATCAAAGGATATTGCGCAAAACTAGACAAATGGAGTTAAGGTGCCATCAACTAATTGGTGAATTGATGGGCTGGCTGAATAGCTTAATCTGGTGATTCTAATGAAGTACGAATTTTACAGTGACAAGGCTAGAAAGCCGACTGTTAACTTGCCTGTTTCCGTGGAACGTATTAAGCTTGACAATAGTAATGTCTCTGAAATGATGTGAATTACTTCGCAATCTGACTTATTTTCTAACCACCTCATTCGTGCACTAATCCAATTATAACCACACAAAGCTGTTTTGTTTTTGAGCACTTGAACATTTAAAATTTGTACATTATATGTGACATAAATTTTTTCAGTGGAAAAGATGTGCCACCTTGAGTTGTTTCTGATCTAACCCATTTTGATTAAGGGAGTAGATGAAAGTCAAAAAACTAATACCAGGTTTTGCAAATATGGTGCACGTTTATTTAGAGTTGTTTGGTAATGCAGAACTTGAGTATTATTGGAAAAAATAGCACATTTTATTGGAAGCTCTTCATGTTGCATTCACCAGGATGGTTTGAAAGAATGCTAATGTAAAGGGAAAGCAATCTTTGCACTGCAAAAGAGGAGGGTACTGTTTGGATGGCAGTGGTTTGTAATTGGTAGTCGTTTTATCAAGGAGAATATGCCAGTTAGTTAGCTGAACTGTTAACAGTTTGTTTTAAACTGCACAACTGGTTTGTTGACTCTGGTCAAGGCATTGCCCTGAGAAGTGAGCCAGAGAATGTCTTTTACCGCATTTTTGAGTTGAAACAGGCACAGGCGTGTACGTGTTCTTGCAGTTCAAGCAGGGCTCTGTATTACTATATGTAGCTTCTAGGATACGCAAGTGTGCCACACAGCAAACACAACTATCTTCAGTTGGTTGTCAGTTGGTTGCACATTTAGAATTATTTAGCAAATGTCCATTTGTGAAATCCACACTGTTGTAAGTTAACAGGCCTGGGCTGGTTAGGTATGGTCAGTACCATGTTGTGAATAGCTGAAGGGATATACTATTGGGTACGATCTACCATTCTGTGGGATGTACGTCCATTGCATGATGCCAGAATGTAAATTCATATACTATATTACTCATTTGTCTGATAGACAGGACATCTTTCAGACTTGTCAGAAGTATTCTGTTAGTGGTGAGCACCACTTGTCTTGCAACTGCATTGGAACAGCATGAAACAACTTGCTTCTGTTGTTGCTCAAACCTTTGAGATATTTTATCTTTACTGAACGCTTTTGTCTTTATTAAACAGAACATGCCTGTGGCAGTGTGCAATAAGAAAGATACTGACAATACTCAATTAATCCACGCTTGCAAAATTCAAAACACAGTGTCCAAATTTGGATGTGGTGACCTGATTTGACAGCATTTTCTAAATAATCCTGCACGTAAATCCTTTGACAAGATTCCGCCTGGTAGATAGTAAAGTTAGGTCACTTGGGATTCAGAGTGAGCTTGCCAATTGGATACTGGCTTGATGCAGGAGACTAAGAGTAATAATGGAGGGTTGCTTTTAGGATTGGTAGCCTGCGAACAGCTGTGTTCCAATGGGGTCGGTTCTAGGTCCTCTTTTGTTTGACATTTACAAAAATGTTTTGGATGAGAACATAGAAGGTTTAGTTAATAAGTTTGTGGATAATAGCAAAATTGGTGGCATAGTAGATGATGAAAAAGGTTTTAAAGAGTACAAAAGGATCTTGATCAAATGGGTTCAATGGGCTGAAAAATGGCAGATGGAGTTCAGTCCGGATAAATGCGAGGTATTGCATTTTGATACAGTAAACAAGGGTAGCACTTGTACAGTTATTGGTAGGAACCTAGTGGTGCAGATGTATAATATAAAGTTTGCATTGCAAAGGAAGGATATTGTCAAGCTGGAGAGGGGTCAGAAGAGATTTACCAGGATGTTGCTGGGAATGGAAAGTTTGAGTTGTAAGGATAGGCTGGAACCTTTTCCCACTAGAGCGTAGGAGGCCGAAAAGTGACCTGGTAGAAATTCATAAAATAATGAGAGAATGGTCAGAGATGATGTTAGTTGTCTTTTCCCTAAGATGTGGAATTTCAAGATGAGGAGATGCGTTTTTAAGATGAGAAGAGAGAGATTTTAAAAAAAGCATGAGGTAAATTTTTTACACAGAGGGTGGTTCGCGTGTAGAGTGAACTTCCTGATTAAGTGGTGGATGAAGGTACAATTACAACAGTTAAAAGACATTTGGATGCATATCTGGTATGGAGGGATATGGGCCAGGAGCGAGCAGGTGGAACAAGTTTAGTGTGGGACAGACTGGTTGGATTGAAGAGTCTGTTTTCATGCTGTATGGCTCTATGACTCTACTGTTTGTTAGCTGTCTGTCACTGTCAAACTGTTATGTTCTCCATAATACCTCTACCAATCAGAGTTCACTTACCAATCATTCAGCACTCTCCTCTCATACTGTATATACTTTACATTGGCATTTTCTGCAAATTGGCATGATGAATGCGGAATGAAAAGCTTACCCAAAAATACATCAATGATTTTTTCAGAAACTGTACAGTTGCTTATTGGATGGGCACTTAATGAAGTGTGTTGGGCTTTTTTTTAATTTAAATAAATTGTGTTGATGCTACAGATTGGAATTATCGTACAATGTAAGCACAGGAGAATGCAATTTAGCACAAAAGTGTAATTGTTTTATGAAAGTTGATTCAGAATCTGCTTCCACTCCCCTTTTCGGCGAGAATTTTAGGTTACAACAACTTACGGCATGAAGCAATTCTCCTTTCCCCCACCCTACCTGCTTTGGCAGTTCCTTCACCCACTATCTGAAATCTGCATTTACTGTGTTGCAAATTTTTCTTCAACTATTTTTAAAACAATTCTTTAAACTACCAAGATAATAAATGTGAGGCTGGATGAACACAGCAGGCCCAGCAGCATCTCAGGAGCACAAAAGCTGACGTTTCGGGCCTCGACCCTTCATCAGAGAGGGGGATGGGGTGAGGGTTCTGGAATAAATAGGGAGAGAGAGGGAGGCGGACTGAAGATGGAGAGAAAAGAAGATAGGTGGAGAGGAGTGTATAGGTGGGGAGGTAGGGAGGGGACAGGTCAGTCCAGGGAAGACGGACAGGTCAAGGAGGTGGGATGAGGTTAGTAGGTAGGAGATGGAGATGCGGCTTGGGGTGGGAGAAAGGGATGGGTGAGAGGAAGAACCGGTTAGGGAGGCAGAGACAGGTTGGACTGGTTTTGGGATGCAGTGGGTGGAGGGGAAGAGCTGGGCTGGTTGTGTGGTGCAGTGGGGGTAGGGGACGAACTGGGCTGGTTTTGGGATGCGGTGGGGGAAGGGGAGATTTAGAAGCTGGTGAAGTCCACATTGATACCATTGGGCTGCAGGGTTCCCAAGCAGAATGTGAGTTGCTGTTCCTGCAACTTTTGGGTGGCATCATTGTGGCACTGCAGGAGGCCCATGATGGACATGTCATCTAAAGAATGTGAGGGGGAGTGGAAATGGTTCGCGACTGGGAGGTGCAGTTGTTTTATTGCGAACCGAGCGGAGGTGTTCTGCAAAGTGGTCCCCAAGCCTCCGCTTGGTTTCCCCAATGTAGAGGAAGCCACACCGGGTACAATGGATGCAGTATACCACATTGGCAGATGTGCAGGTGAACCTCTGCTTAATATGGAAAGTCATCTTGGGGCCTGGGATAGGGGTGAGGGAAGAGGTGTGGGGGCAAGTGTAGTATTTCCTGCGGTTGCAGGGGAAGGTGCCGGGTGTGGTGGGGTTGGAGGGCAGTGTGGAGCGAACAAGGGAGTCACGGAGAGAGTGGTCTCTCCAGAAAGCAGACAGGGGTGGGGATGGAAAAATGTCTGGGGTGGTGGGGTTGGATTGTAGATGGTGGAAGTGTCGGAGGATGATGCGTTGTATCCGGAGGTTGGTAGGGTGGTGTGTGAGAACGAGGGGGATCCTCTTTGGGCGGTTGTGGCGGGGGCGGGGTGTGAGGGATGTGATGCGGGAGACGCGGTCAAAGGCATTCTCGACCACTGTGGGGGGGAAAGTTGCGGTCCTTGAAGAACTTGGACATCTGGGATGTGCGGGAGTGGAATGCCTCATCGTGGGAGCAGATGTGGCGGAGGCAGAGGAATTGGGAATAGGGGATGGAAATTTTGCAGGAGGGTGGGTGGGAGGAGGTGTATTCTAGGTAGCTGTGGGAGTCGGTGGGCTTGAAATGGGCATCAGTTACAAGCTGGTTGCCTGAGATGGAGACTGAGAGGTCCAGGAAGGTGAGGGATGTGCTGGAGATGGCCCAGGTGAACTGAAGGTTGGGGTGGAAGGTGTTGGTGAAGTGTATGAACTGTTCGAGCTCCTCTGGGGAGCAAGAGGCGGCGCCGATTCAGTCATCAATGTAACGGAGGAAGAGGTGGGGTTTGGGGCCTGTGTAGGTGCGGAAGAGGGACTGCTCCACGTAACCTACAAAGAGGCAGGCATAGCTGGGGCCCATGCGGGTGCCCATGGCCACCCCCTTCGTCTGTAGGAAGTGGGAGGAATCGAAAGAGAAGTTGTTGAGGGTGAGGACGAGTTCGGCTAGGCGGATGAGGGTGTCGGTGGAGGGGGACTGGTCGGGCCTGCAGGACAGGAAGAAGCGGAGGGCCTTGAGGCCATCTGCATGCGGAATACAGGTGTATAGGGACTGGACGTCCATGGTGAAAATGAGGTGTTGGGGGCCAGTTCTTTAGTTCTTTAAACTACCAGTTGTGTTCTAATTGGAACAGATGTTGCAGAAGCACGAGATAATCCAGTCCTCACGGGACCAGATGAACCACAAAATTGTTGTGGTGCAATTGAAGGTTATTTAGTCCATTTTGTCTGCACTGGCTTTCTGATCATTTGACTTAGTGCTAATCTCCTGCCTTCTCCCCATAATTGTACACATTGTTTCTATTTAAATAATCATCTGATGTCTTTTTGAATGCCTAAATTCTACCTGCTTCCTCCATACATCCAGACAGTGTATTACAAACCCCTGTTTTAAAAAACAAGTGTATTTGCTTCTTTTGTAAAATTTTTAAAAACTGTGCTCCCAGTTCTCAACTTTTCTATAAATGGAACGGTTTCTTCCTATCTACTCTGTCCGGACCCTTCATGATTTGTAAACTTCTTTCTGATTTCCTCTCAGCCTTCTCTTTTCCAAGAAAGAGAGATTGGAGAGGTTGGGACTGGAACTTCTCATCTCTGCATTCTTATAAACCCCTCCTGCGCCATTTCCAGTGTACCTTCGTAAAGCATAGTACCCAGAAATGTGCAAAATAGTTCAGATGAGGTCTAAATAATCCTTCCAGCCTGAAAAATATCTTTTAACCATTACTGTCTGTTTTCTAAGTCTCAGCAAACTTTATATCCACATTGCTGCTGTCCTTCCATGGTCTAAAAGTTTCTTTTCAAATCATTTTGTATCAAATACGTTTTGAAAGCTCATGTAAACCGTAACAATAGCTTTAACCTCATCATCCCTCCTTGTTTCCTTTGGAGAAAAGCGCTAGCACGTTAGTTAGGCAACATTTCCCCTTAAAAATTCCATGCTGATTCTTCTGAGTTAACCAATAATTTTTTTGGTGTGACTATTAATTTTATTCTGAGTGTTTTTTTTTTAAAGTTCCGCACTGCTAATTTTAAATGGTATGTGATTGTTGGGTCGATTTTTACATTCCTTTGAACAATAGCATAATGTCTGCAGTTCTCAAATCCTCTGCTACCACCCTTGAAACCACTCATGATTGAAGGATGTATTGTCTGTGTTTCCCCAGTTTCAACTCTTATGTCCTTCAATATTGTTGGATGCATCTCATCTGGTCCTGGTTCCTCAACAACTTTAGGTACCTACACCTTATTAGATACCTTTTCTTTATTAAAGTTATATCATTTTAGTGATTGTGTTTCCTCCTCTGACATCATTGCCAATAGTATTATCCTCAAAGGGAAAGGCAGATGCAAAATATTCATTTAACTCCTCACTAATGCCTCTTGCCTCTATAAATCACCTTTTTGGTCCCTAATTGGCTCCACTATTACTTTTACTGATGTGCTTGTAGAAGACTTTGGGATTTCCCTCAATAGTTATCAGCCTTTTTTTCATAATCACTCTTTGGCTGTCTTATTTGCATTCTCACGTCACTTCTCAAACTTGATTCTCAGTTGTATTTTCTACTTGATGTCTATCAAAATCATGTTTTTTTTCCCCATCTTTAACTTAATTTTTACCTTTTTCGTCCTTGGAACTCTTGATCTGTTTGTCCTACCTTTCATTTTTGAGGGAATACACTTTGACTCTCTCTGAGCCATCTCCTCTTTAGAGGTAATCCGTTGTTCAGCTACTGCTTTTCTGCCTGCTTTTGATTCTAGTCTAACTGGCTCAGCTATGTTCTTGCTCTGCTGAAGTTGCTTTCTGCCAGTTAATTGTTTGTACTCTGAATTAGTGATTGTCATTTCCACCATCACCCTAAACCTTATGATGCGATAATCACTGTTCCCCAAATATTTGCCCACTGTCCCTGGATTATTTGGCCCACCTCATTCGCAAAAGAACCAGGCCCAGCAATTCTCCTTTCTAGAGCTTAACATATACTGATGTCAGAAATTCTCCTGCACGCAACCTGCCCTTTGCTGTCCCGACACTAACACTATCTCAGTCTATATATGGGTAGTTAAAGTACCCCATTATAACTACTCAATGATGTTTTCACCTCTCTGTAATGCAAAGCTAAGTTCCATAAAATTTTTAATCCCACTTCCTTTTGAGAAATTATGTTTTTCACACAGCATTTTTCAGTGTCCTGGCTTTTAAATCTATTAAATCCATTGGTAGCAGTTTCAGGGCCTTTTTGGTGTCTTGTTCCATATGAGTAAAATAATGTGCGCTAGGATGCTGCTTTCTGTTTCATTTGTATCACCTTACAATTACCTGATTTCGAAATTCTCTGTAGGTGCACTTGTCTTTTTGTGGATTCTTGAGTTTGAAATCAATGACAGTAACGATATAGAAGTAGTTTACCTGCAGTTAACAATTTTTGATAGTTATCTTACTGATGCATCACCTAAGAATACAACAAACAAATGAACTGATTTCTCCCTGCAGAATCATTACGATAATTCACTGAAAGCACATCTGAGTGCTGTTGATAGGCTGCAAATTCACGTTTAGAAAAATAGCTCAAGGTTGCTGTCAGAGATGCAAAAGAAAATACTAGAAATTCTGATGAAAATTAGGTTAATAGCCTCTAACAACAGGAAGGTTGATAACCTACAAAAGGTAAATTTATTTGTATTTTAACTTTTCTCTTTTCCAGTTCTTCTATATTGAGTTTCTGAGTAGTGCATGATCACAGAATTGGTACAGTGCAGAGACCATTCAACCATCTATTTTGACTCCAAGTTCTAGTTACAGAGAACTGTTGGTACCATCCTGGGAGTTGGTCATCTGTTCTACCTTTGAGTTGAGTAGTGGCATATGATAAAGGAATATTCAAGTGAGAAGGTTGAAACAAAAGATAAAATGAAATAATCTGCCATTTATTTAATCGTGTCTAAGTAACAAGAAATAAAAGGATAAACAATAAAGTTTCACTTCGACAGAGATTCTTTGGACATGTGACACTGAACATTTTTCTGATTTAAATACCATTTTTATTGTCCGATGGGTTTCCATTTTTAATTAATAAGTTGCTAAATGGCACATGGAAAATTGCAGGAAATCAGAATTGTGTATGTAGCGATTTTATATCTTTCCTAGAGGCTTTTACATTAGCAATTATTTTCATACATTTTGTTTTCAAATGAAATAGATCCAAGTTGCTTCAGCAGTCAGTGGTTTTCGACTCAGTCCCACCTACGAAATGCCAGTATGGAAGATCTTCTAGTACACCCTCAGACAGTATTGCTGTGTGTGCTGACATAAGCAAAGTTTCTTATAGAAGCCAGTTGGATATCTTGGCTCAGCTATACTCTGCCTGTATTTCTGGTAAGTGAGTTTGTTTAATGTAATGGGTAAAAGAACCCAGAGGAAAGATGTGGTTTTATTTGAATGCAACAAGTTATGATCTGAAATATACTGTTTGAGTGGGTAGTGAAATCAGATTAAACATGTATGTTTCTGTGTATATGTACACACATGAAAAGGAAATTTTCAGGGCAACGAGGAATCCGAATTAATTGGATAACTTACTCAACAAACACCATCGTGCGAATAGTTTTCTGCTATAGAATTCCAATTCCTAGTGTAGAGCTAAAATTACTGATTTAAAATAATCTGAGCTGTGCCAATTTAATGCATTTGAAATGTACAGTACTAGTTTATATACCTTACGTTGAAATACAGTGTTTTGTTGATGGAAGAATATCTTGATTCCTCTCAGAGAAAAATTCTAGGTGTAGGCCGAGTTCACAGTGTATTTAAAATACCTGGTAAGCCCCTACGTGAAAGGTTATTTACGGTAGATTCTGTAGTCACTATGTGCACAACTTTTTCAAATTTTCCCATTGCAGTCACTTAGGTTGGGTACTCACCAGGGGCGTTTGTCAAAGGACAATGTCAGCTCGATGAAGCAAATAAAAATTAAAACCATTTTCTGCTTTCTCAGTTTGTTACTTTCCATTCTTTTCTTTCAATGAACTGGTTCTTAGAGATGTTTTCTCATGTCCAGTTTTAAGATTATAACTAATTTGCAGATTAGTTGTCTTGCAGCTAACTTTTGAACTCCAGTCTCTGGATTCAAGTTCAAGAATTTAGCGATGCCAGGACTCGACATTCTCAAATTAATTAGTCATTTTCATAGGTAGTTCACAGTACTTTGCGTGGAGTCCATTCTGACAGCTTTGCTGGCTGTTCTGTTAGATGGGGAAAAATAGTAATGCAGCCACATGGCTCTTTGACAATAAAGTGACTTGTTAACCAAGTGTAAAGAGGTCCATGATGCAGATTGCAAGAAGACTGTTTGGAAAAGGGGAGATGGTTGTGGCATGTAGATGTAAACAACTAATGTTGTGTTCTTGTAATTTTAGAAAACTTAGTGCCAAACATTTTTCTGGAGCTGTTCTTTATACTGCAGTTGTTAACATCCAGGGGTGGAGCATCAACAGATGATCTGGAAGACAAGGTAGAATGTTCTACTGAGGTGAAAGGTAAGTGTGAGTCTTTCATTTATTAAACACCGCTCTTCAAACCAAGTAGTAACTTTCTCACTAACTGAGTTTAAGGTAATTTAGTATGTTGTTTAGTCTGTGGAAGGGGCACTCCTTGTTAACGTGCAGGTTGAGTCTCAAGGTTGGAAATCGCAGGGGCATTAGCAAACGTTTCAATGCTGTAGGAAATGTGCTAGAGGACTGGAGGACAGCCAATGTGACACTGTTATTCAAGAAGGGAATCAGAGATAAAGCAGGAAACTACAGGCCAGGAAATTTAACCTCAGTGCTGTTCTGAATCCATATAATAGGAAGGATATGATTGTACTGGAGAGGATGCAGCAAAGATTTACTAGGATGTAGCCTTGGTTGGAGAGTTTCAGATATGAAGAGAGATTGAACGGACTGGGATTGTTTTGCTTGGAGTAGAGAGGACTGAGGGGGTGAACGTGATTGAGATGTATAAAATTGAGGGGAATCACAGGTGATGTAAGGAAAAGCTTTTTTTCACCCAGAGGGTGGTGGGCCAAATGAAGGCATATGGGATTAGAATAGTTAGGCGGTTGTTTCTGACTGACACAGTCTTGATGGGTGTGTGGGCCTTTTTCTGCAGACTTCAATAACTCTCTCCACAAGTGCATAAGGATGTCTGCATTCAGGCCCAGCAGTAAAATTTCCAAGGTGTCAGCGCAGACAAGGTAGGCAGTGTTCAGGCTCCTGGAAACATCCATTCCAAGCCACTTGCTCCCTCTTTCCTTGCCCTCTTGTTTGTTTGTTCGATCTTTCGTGCATTCATCCTTTCATTTGTTCTTTCGTACTTCTTTTTCTTCTTTTTCCTGTTAATGATGGCAGAAAATGTGACATTGTGGAGGAGGGCAGTTGGAGCTGGTGAGGCAACGGCCTGGCCTGGCAGTGTAGCCAGGGACCTTTGGAGGCCTGGTGTCAGAACTCCTCGTAATAGCCATGGCGGTAGTAGCAGCTCCTAGTTGTGGTAGACCCAGAGCCAAGGGCTCTTGGTTATTGGCAAGGTAGCAACAGCAACGGAGCCAGGGGCTCCTATTGGTGGGGCACATGTGGGTCCAGCATCGAATCTGGCATCGGTGGGCCCAGCAATAAAGAGATGGCGCCTGAAGCGTCGCAACTCTGAGATTGGTTGGTCTGGCGTCAGTGGTCAGCTGGCTTATTGCAGACATGGTGGAATGAAAATGGACTCTCAGCTATATCTTTTTTATTCTTAAACTATTCAAAATGGTTATGGTGACTGTCGAATCTTTTCATTGTATTTCGCCGTGTTGCTCATTGTAAGAGTACAGGTGACAATAAATCATCATTCATGAGTCATTCAACAAGTTGGCTGCACGGGGTCCTTGGCTTGTACTGAATCTACTTAACAAGTACCACAGTGGTAGTTCAAAGCCAGCCATTGGCATATGAGATTTGTTGCAAGGAATTTGTTAATGAACATAGAACATTACAGCACAGTACAGGCCCTTCGGCCCTCGATGTTGTGCCGACCTGTCAGACCCATCTCAAGCCCATCTAACCTACACTATTCCATGTACGTCCATATGCTTGCCCAATGACGACTTAAAGGTACCTAAAGTTGGCGAATCTACTACCGTTGCAGGCAAAGCGTTCCATTCCCTTACTACTCTCTGAGTAAAGAAACTACCTCTGACATCTGTCCTATATCTTTCACCCCTCAATTTAAAGCTATGCCCCCTTGTGCTTGCCATCACCATCCTAGGAAAAAGGCTCTCCCTATCCATCTTATCTAACCCTCTGATTATTTTATATGTTTCAATTAAGTCACCTCTCAACCTTCTTCTCCCTAATGAAAACAGCCTCAAATCCCTCAGCCTTTCCTCGTAAGACCTTCCCTCCATACCAGGCAGCATCCTAGTAAATCTCCTCTGCACCCTTTCCAAAGCTTCCACATCCTTCTTATAATGTGGTGAACAGAACTGTACCCAATACTCCAAGTGCGGCCGCACCAGAGTTTTGTACAGCTTCACCATAACCTCTTGGTTCCGGAACTCGATCCCTCTATTAATAAAAGCTAAAACACTGTATGCCTTCTTAACAGCCCTGTCAACCTGGGTGGCAACTTTCAAGGATCTGTGTACATGGACACCGAGATCTCTCTGCTCATCTACACTGCTAAGAATCTTACCATTAGCCCTGTACTTTGCCTTCTGGTTACTCCTACCAAAGTGCATCACCTCACACTTGTCTACATTAAACTCCATTTGCCACCTCTCAGCCCAGCTCTGCAGCTTGTCTATGTCTCTCTGCAACCTACAGCATCCTTCATCACTATCCACAACTCCACCGACCTTAGTGTCGTCTGCAAATTTACTAACCCATCCTTCTACACCCTCATCCAGGTCATTTATAAAAATGACAAACAACAGTGGACCCAACACCGACCCTTGCGGTCCACCACTAGTAACTGGTCTCCAGGATGAACATTTCCCATCAACTACCACCCTCTGTCTTCTTTCAGCAAGCCGATTTTTGATCCAAACTGCTATATCTCCCACAATTCCATTCCTCCGCATTTTGTACAATAGCCTATTGTGGGGAACCTTAACGAACGTCTAGCTGAAATCCATATACACCACATCAACCAGTTTACTCTCATCTACCTGTTTGGTCACCTTCTCAAAGAACTCAATAAGGTTTGTGAGGCACGACCTTCCCTTCACACAACCGTGCTGACTATCCCTGATCAATTTATTCTTTTTTAGAAGATTATAAATCCTATCCCTTATAACCTTTTCCAACACTTTACCAACAACTGAGGTAAGGCTCACTGGTATAATTACCAGGGTTGTCTCTACTCCCCTTCTTGAACAGGGGAACCACATTTGCTATCCTCCAGTCATCTAGCACTATTCCTGTAGACAATGACGAGTTAAAGATCAATGCCAAAGACTCGGCAAACTCCTCCCTGGCTTCCCAGAGGATCCGAGGATAAATCTCATCTGGCCCAGGGGACTTATCTATCTTCACCCTCTGAAGGATTTCTAATACCTCTTCCTTGTGAACCTCAATCCCACATAGTCTAGTAGCCTGTATCTCAGTATTCTCCTTGACAACATTGTCGTTTTCTAGAGTGAATACTGTTGAAAAATATTCATTTAGCGCTTCCCCTATCTCATCTGACTCCACACACAACTTACCACTACTATCCTTGATTGGGCCTAATCTTACTTTCGTCATTCTTTTATTCCTTAAATACCTGTAGAAAGCCTTGGGGTTTACCCTGATCCTATCCGCCAACAACTTCTCATGTCTCCTCCTGGCTCTTCTGAGCTCTCTTTAGGTCTTTCCTGTCTACCTCGTAGCCCTCAAGTGCCCTAACTGAGCCTTCATATCTCATCCTAACATAAGCCTTCTTCTTCCTCTTGACCAGAGATTCCACCTCCTTCGTAAACCACGGCTCCCGCACTCTACAGCTTCCTCCCTGCCTGACTGGTACATATTTATCTAGGACACACAGGAGCTTTTTCTTGAATAAGCTCCACATTTCTAATGTGCCCATCCCCTGCAATTTCCTTCCCCATCCTGTGCTCCCTAAATCTTGCCTAATCTCATCGTAATTGCCTTTCCCCCAGCTATAACTCTTGCCCAGTGGTATACACCTATCCCTTTCCATCACTAAAGTAAACAAAACAGAATTGTGATCGCTATCACCAAAGTGCTTACCTACTTCCAAATCTAACACCTGGCCGGGCTCATTACCCAATACCAAATCTAATGTGGCTTGGCCCCTTGTTGGCCTATCTACATACTGTGTCAGGAAGCCCTCCTGCACACACTGGACAAAAACTGACCCATCTAAAGTACTCGAACTAGTGTTCCCAGTCAATATTTGGAAAGTTCTTTTATTCCTTAAATACCTGTAGAAAGCCTTGGGGTTTACCCTGATCCTATCCGCCAACAACTTCTCATGTCTCCTCCTGGCTCTTCTGAGCTCTCTCTTTAGGTCTTTCCTGGCTACCTCGTAGCCCTCAAGTGCCCTAACTGAGCCTTCATATCTCTATGATCACTACCCTGCCTCTCTCACTCCTATCGAGAATCATCTTTGCTATCCTTTCCTCTACATCTCTGGAACTATTTGGAGGCCGATAGAAAACTCCCAACAGGGTGACCTCTCCTTTCCCATTTCTAACCTCAGCCCATACTACCTCAGTTGACGAGTCCCCAAACATCCTTTCTGCAACTGTAATACTGTCCTTGACCAGCAATGCCACACCTCCGTCCCCTTTTACCATCTTCTCTGTTCTTACTGAAACATCTAAATCGCGGAACTTGCAACAACTATTCCTGTCCCTGCTCTATCCATGTCCCCAAAATGGCCACAACATGGAAGTCCCAGGTACTAACCCATGCCGCAAGTTCACCCACCTTATTCCGGACGCTCCTGGCATCGAAGTAGACACACTTCAAACCAACTTCTTGCTTGCCGGTACCATCTTGCTTCCCTGAAACTTTATTTCGGACCACCCTACTCTCAACCTTTTCTATGATCGAACTACAATTTTGGTGCCCATCCCCCTGCTGAATTAGTTTAAACCCACCCGAATAGCCTTAGCAAATTCCCCCCCCCACCCCCAAGGATATCGGTACCCCTCTGGTTCAGGTGAAGACCATCTTGCTTGTAGAGGTCCTACCTACCCCAGAAAGAGCCCCAATTATCCAAGAATCCAAAACCCTCCCTCCTGCACCATCCCTGTAGCCACGTGTTCCACTCCCCTCTCTCCCTATTCCTTGCCTCACTAGCACGTGGCACGGGCAACAATCCAGAGACAACAACTCTGTTCGTCCTAGCTCTAAGCTTCCATCCTAGCTCCCTGAATTTCTGCCTTAAATCCCCATCTCTCTTCCTACCTATGTCGTTGGTGCCAATGTGGACCACGACTTGGGGCTGCTCCCCCTCCCCCTTAAGGATCCCAAAAACACGATCAAAGACATCACGAGCCCTGGCACCTGGGAGGCAACACACCAACCGTGAGTCTCTCTCGTCCCCACAGAACCTCCTATCTGTCCCCCTAACTGCGGAGTCCCCAATGACTAATGCTCTGCTCCTCTTCCCCCTTCCCTTCTGAGCAGCAGGGACAAACTCTGTGCCCCACTGCTTTCCCCTGATAAGTTGTCCCCCCCAACAGTATCCAAAACGGTATACTTATTGTTGAGGGGAATGGCCATAGGGGATCCCTGCACTGCCTGCCGGTTCCCTTTCCGCCCCCTGACCGTAACCCATCTGCCTTTTTCCTGTACTTGAGGAGTGACTACCTCCCTGTAACTCCTCTCAGTAACCCCCTCTGCCTCCTGAATGATCCGAAGTTCCTCCAGCTCCATTTCCCTAACGCGGTTTTCCAGGAGCTGGAGTTGGGTGCACTTCCCGCAGATGTAGTCAGCAGGGACATTAGTAGTGACCCTTACTTCCCACATTCTGCAGGAGGAACATTCAACTGCCCTGACCTCCGTTCCCATTATTCTAAATTCCCAAAGAGACTGTTGAAAAATAAAGAATAAAAAATAAACTTGTTACCTTACCAATCAGGCGCACAATCTTTTTTTTGGTTAGAGAAGGAGGATGGGTGGCAGACACTACCCGTGTAGTGTTTCGGGTAACGCAACCACACAAATATATTACCTCACTCACTCACCAGTCCTATGTCGGCTCCTGCTCAGCGTACCTCTGCCTATTCACGAGGTAAGCTTTTTATAGATTCAAAAACAGTGACTCACCGGCTTCCTGACAGGGTCCTGCTCCAAGCCCCAGCTCGCGCTGCTGCTCCACCAGAAATGGCAATGACTTCCCAAGTTTCCAATTCCTTGGCCAAAGATCTTGCTTGAGAACTTTTGGCCATATGGAGTGCTAAGTTGGAGGGTGGTAAGTATATTGAACAGCTCATCATAGAGTGGGTAAGTAAGGTGTAGCATGACCAGCATGTGGGTTTTCATCAGCTCGTGGATGTATGGAGGGAAATGCTGTTTGTGAGGACAGGAAGCCAGAGTTGGATTTTGAGCAGAGGTGATTGTTGTGCATCAGCAAGATGTGTGTGAGATGATCTTTGCCAGACATGTGCATGTGCCCATGTAGCATAATTGAGCAAGTGCTGAGATCAGGATTCTTGTGACAACAGCATCCGACGCAGATCTAGCAACTTTTGCTGGTAGGCTATTTCTGGTTTGACCTTTGCCGCCTTTTTATTCTTTCTGGAAAGGTTGACTCTAGATACGCTCTGGATTTGTTCCAAATATTTTATACATGAAGACAGCATCTGTGTGGAGAAAGCAGTGTCAACATTTGAGTTATTGGGGGTCACTGAACTCAAAATTTTGGGTTGAGATAATGGTTCAATATCTGACCATCGTTCTAGATTAGATTAGATTCCCTACAGTATGGAAACAGGCCCTTCAGCCCAACAAGTCCACACCGCCCCTTGAAGCATTCCCACCCAGATCCATCCCCCTATAACCCACACACACCTGAACTCTACGGGCAATTTAGCATGGCCGATCCACCTAGCCTGCACATCTTTGGATTGTGGGAGGAAACCGGACCACCCGTAGGAAACCCATGCAGACACGGGGAGAATGTGCAAACTCCACACAGACAGTCGCTCGAGGCTGGAATCGAACCTGGGTCCCTGGTGCTGTGAGGCAGCAGTGCTAACCACTGAGCCACCGTGCCGCCCTAGATCCCGATTTCTTTTTTTTGGCACCGGTGTTTTCGAGACAGCATACACTGGATATGGTTTTAAACAGATTCAATCTGCAATAGTCTGTGAACATCTCCACTGTGGTTCTGATCCAGGGTGCAGGAGGTTGGAGCTTGGGTAGCACAACAGATCTCAACAGATGAATGTGCATTTGTACATTTGCCAGGTACTAATCAAAGATACTTATACTGCACTCAGGATTCAAACCAAATGCAAGATGTATGATACAAGCAATGCGAATGAATGCAAAGAAGGAACTTGTTTTTATAGCACCTTTCACAACCTCGGGATGTGTCAAAAACACTTCATAGCTAATGGCAAGCTTCTTTTAAAATGTCTGGTGTAATGTAGGCAGCCAGGTTGCAGATAGCAAAGTCCCACAAGCAACAGTGTGCTAATGACCCGACAAGGACAGCTAGACATGGACAATAAAATGCTGGGTCTAGCCAGCAATGTTCATTTTTCATAATTGTATTAAAAAACATCCGTGGAAGTTAAATAGAATGGACAACAATGGGTAGTTGAAAACCAGATCAAAGGGAGTTTAAAACCAGAATTACAGATCCATTCTTATCAAAAGTCCTCCATCTGTACTGAATGGGAGGCAGCTGGGAGCATGATCCGAGTAGTCCGAATTTACCCTTCCCTGAAAGATATGCATTTGCCTGCATTAATTTTCAAGCACAAGCTATTTACTGAAGTTTTTGGAAGAGACTTGGTTCTCTGTTTATTCTGGTAACATACAATCAGGAGTCAGCTGTTCAGTTCTCTGAGGATGCCTGTAATTCAGATGAATTTTGGTTGGTGTACAGTGTCTACAGTAGTTCGCTTTGTAATGCTGTGATGTTATGAGGGCAGGGTTTTTGATCCAAGACTCATTTTAGATAACTGAACATACATTGGGCTGTCAGCCTGAATCATAATATTGAAGGACTGCTACATTGTTGGAAGTGCCTTTTTTTGATTGATGTTAAAATGAGTGTCTTTTTCCTGTTTGGATAAATGTAAAAGATCCTCCATGTGAAGCAGAGCAGGAGAGCTGTTTTGTCAACTTAGAACTAGGCTATAAAACACCAGGATGTCTTGAAACTTGGAAGGTGCTGATCAGGGTGCCTCCAGATAATTATGCCAGTTCTGACTCTTTTTTTAGATTAGATTCCCTACAGTGTGAAAACAGGCCCTTCGGCCCAACAAGTCCACACCGCCCCTTGGAGCATCCCACCCAGACCCATCCCCCCCATAAACCACACACCCCTGACCTCTACGGGCAATTTAGCATGGCTGATCCACCTCGCCAGCATATCTTTGGACTGTGGGAGGAAACTGGAGCACCCGGAGGAAACCCACGCAGACATGGGGAGAATGTGCAAGCTCCGCAGAGACAATTACCCGAGGCTGGAATCGAACCCGGGTCCCTGGCGCTGTGATGCTGCAGTGCTAACCACTGAGGCACTGTGCCGTCTATGTGGTGTAATGTTGTGAAAAGTTATTAAGAATAGCCTGGAAAACATTAAATTGTAAAAGTTGCATGTAATTTTCTTATCTGCATTTTTATGATTTATCTCTGAATGTAAAATTAATTTATTTTACAGATGTGGAAAGGCAGTATTTCAGAAGTGTGCATAATTGCACTTACTTTGCTGTCAGAGTTCTAGAAACACAGTTCACGTGAGTTGTTTCTCTGATTTGAATTTGCATATTTCTAAAAATGTGGGTATAATGACAGTGCAAATGCATAAGATTTCTCTTTGGCTGAATCTACTTCGGTATCTTTTAAAGAACACAGAATAGTACAGAAAAGGAACAGGCCCTTGAGCCCACGATGTTGGGCTGAACATGACGCCAAATTAAACCAATCCCTTCTGCATTCCCATGGTTCATATCCCTCCATTTCTTGCCTGGTTGGTACTTTTCTGAAAGCCCTTCAAATGTCCATATTGTTTCAGCCTCCACCATTATCCCTAACAGTGCATTCCTGTTTTAAAATAAACTTGCCTCACATATTTCCTTTGAACATTCACTCTCTCACCTTATGCATGCCATCTAGTATTAGACAGTTTAACTCTGGGGTAAAAAGATTCTGATGGTCAACCCTATTCATGCCTCTCATTTTACAAACTTCTACCAGGCCTCCCCTCAGCCTCTGCGACTACAGAGAAAACAATCCGACTTGGTCCAGCCTCTTACCCTTTAATCCGGGCAGCATCCTGGTAAACCTCCTCTCCAAAACCTGCACATCTTTCCTGTAATGTAGTGACCAGAATTGGGCACAGTAACCTAAGTATGGCCTAACCAAAGTTTTATAAAGCTACAACATCACTTCCTAACTCTTGTACTCAATGCGAGATCAGCTTTTTTTGTGATAATGGACTAACCAGGGAGGGAAGTAAAACTTTTTTTATTCATCACTGAATAGAGGTTTGGTTTAAAGATTAAAATTCTAAACGACTTGTATGTGCACATTCGATGTCCGAGGACAGCGAAATGTTAAAGTTGAAGAGTGCAATGGGTAGGCTTTCAGCATTCCCTTCCATTCCATTCTCCCAGATTTTCTGACACCATTGTATTTATTCTGATGATGCCATCTCCTATGGGGAGTGGGCAGGCTCTCAAATATCCTCAACTGAGGATTCTCCACCACCATGGTTCTCAGGGCCCTTGGCTATATCTGACCCATTTCCCACACTTCTGTTAACCGTTCCCGCTCTTCCCTCCCACAACACTAATAGGGACCCCTGATCCTCACTTTTCTAATTTATTTGAATGTCCTAGTTTGGAGAGAGAAAATTAGTCACCAGCCAATCTCAGGTCTCTTTGCTATGATGCCACACTTGGATTTTCTTTGGAATTTAGGTGGTCAGCTGTTAACATGCAGATTGTCTCCCACTGCTCCCTCTCGGTTTTGCCCTGTTATGCTCTGTCTGTGGTCCCTCTTATTCTTGTCCTGTTATCTTCCCTTACTGCTGCTCCTCAGTCCCATTCTGTTATAGCTGGACACTGCTGCATGTCAGCCTCACTCTGTTAGTTTATCTCATAACTACCTCTCAGCCTTGCTCTCTTGTCCATACTTACTGCTCCTGTCACCCTCAGTATTTTTATTTTGTTTCACTGTTCCCTCTCTGCCTCATTCTGCCATTGTTGATTACTGCTCCCTCTTATCTTTGCTAACTGCTGTCTGCCGGTCTCTCTCTTATCTGCTGTTTAATGCTGTACCTGGGTACATTTACTGGCTGTTACCTTCATGGCTTAAATTGTGAGAGGGTGTTTTTAATTAAAGATGGTGCATGTATCTGATTGAATCATATGGAGATTTGTTTCATTTTTTGTAGGATAATTTCTTACTTAGATAAGGGGACGGTAAGACTTCTTAGTGAGAATGACCGACTTGGTGCGTTCTCTGCATCGTTGCGTGAACGGTTGACCCGTGCCAACGAGGTCAGTGCTGCCCAGGTGAGAATACATACCGTTTGTGCTGTTGTATATTAGGTGATGGTTATCCATTTTCATTTTTTAATCAAATGTTACATCTGCCATCTGTGAATATATCATGATCTCTCTGAATTAACATGAAAGTTGTATAATGTAACCCTTGTCTATTCAACTTGACCTCCAAATGTAATCTTTAACCCATAGTATAATTCTTGTGTATCTGTACGCCATGTTATTATGTTCTCCCTGAAGTATAGTGCCCATCACTAAATGTAGTTACTCCAACCAGCCTCCCTGTTTCCCCACCTTAACGAATTTCCGGCACGACGTGATGTCAAACTCTTCCGTCTTTGCTTCCAGGTTTACTTCTTTGGACAAGAATCCTTTCCCCATCCCACAGACCCCTTTACCCAAAACGCTGTCTCTTCACCTGGACCCCTCTCTCCGGCCTTTTACTTGCAATCGATCTGTTCATTGAGAATTGTTGACATGACATTAGTCAACTCAATTTCTCTGCCCCTCTCACCAAATCCAACCTATCTCCCTCTGAACTGACTGCACTCTGTGCACTCAGATCTAACCCTGACTTTGTCATTAAGCCTGCTGATTAGGTTGGTACTGTTGTAGGCTGGCATACTGACCTCTACCTTGCAGAGGCTGAATGCCAACTCTCAAATACCTCCTCCTACCGTCCCCTGGACTATGACCCCATACGTCACAGTAACTGATGTAATTTCATCCGGTGACCTCCCCACCTCCGCTTCCAAGCTCCTAGTCCCCCAGCCCCACACAGCTCGTTTTTACCTCCTGCCAAAAATCCACAAACAGGACTGTCCAGGCAGACTCATTTTTTCAGCCTGCTCATGCCCCACAACTCATCTCTTTCTGTCTTGACTCGGTCTCTCTCTCCCTCTCCCTCCCTCTCTCTCTCTCTCTCTCTCTCTCTCTCTCTCTCTCTCTCTCTCTCCCCCTCTCCCTCTCCCTCTCTCTCCCTCCCTCTCTCTCTCTCTCCCTCCCTCTCCCCCCACCCCCCCCCACCCCCGGTCCAGTCCCTGCCTACATGTATCTATGATTTCTCCGACGCCTTACATTGGTTTCAAAAGTTCTAGTTTACAAGTTCCAGCCACCACCTCTTTACCATGGATGTGCCATTCCTTTACACACCCATTCCCCACCAGGAAGGTCTTAGGGCTCTCCACTTCTTCCTGGAGCAATGAACCATGTCCACCCACCACCACCCTCCTCCACTTGGCCGAGCTTGCCCTCGCCCTCAACAACTTCTCTTTCAACTCCTCTCATTTTCTTCAGGTAACAGGATTGCCATGGGTCCTAGTTATGCCTGTCGCTTCATGGGGTACGTGGAACATTACTTGCTCCAGCCCTATTCCGGCCCCCACCCACAACTGTTTCTCTGATACATTGATGATATCGTTGATGTTGTTTCCCTCTTTCATCTGGAATCGGAAAACTTCATCAATTTTGCTTCTAATTTCCACCCTACCATCATGTTCACCTGGTTTATCTCTGCTTCTTTTCCGTTCCTCGACATTTCATTTCCATTTCTGGGGATAGACTGGCCACTAATGTACATTACAAACCCACTGAGTCCCACAACTTTCTGGACTATGTATCCTCACACCCTGCTTCCTGTAAAGACTCCATCCCATTCTCTCAGTTCCTCTGCCTCTGTTGCATATGTTCAGATGAGGCCAACTTCGACAAGGGGAGCCTCTGAAATGTCCACCTCCTTCCTCAACTGAGGATTCCCCACCTCCGTTGTCGACAGGGCCTTCAATCAGGTCTGACCCATCTCCCGCACTTCTGCCCTCACCCTTTCTCTTCCCCCTCGCAATAGCGATAGGGTTCCCCTTATCCTCACCTACCATCCCACCAGCATCCATATCCAGAATATCATCAGATGCCATTTCTGCCACCTCCAGCAAGATGCCACCACCAGATTCATATTCCCCTCCCCTTCCTTGTCCACCTTGCACAGAGACTGTTCTCGCTGAGACATCCTGGTCCACGCTTCCTTCACCCCCAACACATGCCCACAGCCGTACGGCACCTTCCCCTATAACCGGCGAAGGTGCAACACCTGCCCATTTACCACCTCCCTCCCCAGAATTCAAGGGCCCAAACACACCTTCCAGGTGAAGCATCATTTCATCTGCACTTCCCAGAATCTGGTCTACTGAATTCACTGCTCACGATGTGGTTTTCTCTATATTGGAGAAACAAAGCGTAATCTTGGTGTCCGCTTCGCAGAACATCTACGTTCTGCTCGCAAAAAGACTCTGAACTACCTATTGTCTGCCACTTCAATGCACGACCCTGCTTCCTGGCCAACATTTCTGTCTCTGGCTTACTGCAGTATTCCCGCAAAGTCCAATGCAAGCTGGAGGAGCAACACCTCATTTTCGGCTTATTCCTTATAGGACCCTATAGGCCTCTGGACTCCATATTAGTTCAATAACTTTAGAGCTTAAACTCTCTCATGTCCCACCCCGACTACCCCACATACCAGGCTTGTTACCACACACCCCCTATTGTTAGTCACGAACAGTCCCCATTAACAACTACTCACTCTCCCAGCCTGATCATTAGCAACTCCTTTGTCTGTCCAACTATCTTTCTGTCTCTTTGGGCACTATCCTATCGTTTACTCCCTATCCCACCCACCTCCGTATTTTCTGCATGTAAACTGACCTTTTCCCAGCCACTATCAGTTCTGAGGAAGGGTCACAGGACCCAAAACGTTAACTCTGTTTTTTCCTTCACAGATGCTACCAGACTTGCTGAGCTTTTCCAGCAACTTTGTTTTTGTTCCTGATTTATGACATCTGCAGTTCTTTTGGTTTTTATTCTAACGAGGTTCTGTTCAGCTGTGATGTAACTTGCATGTTCTTGAGATGCAATCCAACTTTCCAGTCACTTTTTATCAATTATCTACTTCTGAATCCCATTGCTGTACCTTTGTACCATGTAAATTTTCTCTGGTTTGAAGTCAAATCAGATTATTGTTTTAAAATATCTAACTCTCGAAAACCTATCCTTTATTTGGCTTGTATCTGGTAATCTGAGTGCCAGAGCATTGCCCTAATAGAACCTCTCAAGATTCCACTGCCATTTTGGAGTACTTGTTTAAATACTTTCATCACCTAATACAATGGTGGAGCTACTTACATGACCTTTCAGCTTTTGTATTCCTCTGAAAGCCATAATTATGGCTTTAAAGTCTGCTAATAATAGTGAGCATACACCAGAGGGTGGCACAGTGGTTAGCACTGCCACCTCACAGCGCCAGAGACACAGGTTCAGTACCAGCCTTGGATGACTGTCTGTATGAAGTTTGCACGTTCTCCCTGTGTCTGTGTGAGTTTCCAAACAATGCTCAAGTTTCCTCCCTGAGTCCAAAAATATGCAGATTAGGTGGATTGCCTCATAATGTTCATGAATGTGTAGGCTAGCTGGATTAACCATCGTAAACGCAAGGTTGCAGGGAAAGCAAGGGGGTGTGGGTCTGGGTGAGATGCTGTCCAGATAGTACGTGCAGGGTCAGTGGGTCAAATGACCTGTTTCAGCACTGTAAGCATTCTATGATTCTGTTCTATCAGCATTATGAAAATGCTGACTAGTTGTGAAAAGGTTTTGTTGAATATTTAATTCTCGTCAGTGGATGCATTGCTAGTGATATGGAGTGCTTTGCTTTATATGTGCATCTTAGTGTCAACATGTGTAGTGATTCTTAACAGATATGTTAGTTTATGAATGTCCACCTCGTAAATTGTGGATTTTGACATCCTTTCTACAATGTGGTTTACTTTTTGCCTTCACTACAAAAGCAACACTGTTTCAGTGTTAACTGTTTATATTCCAGGTATCACTGGCTCTCCCTTCAGTCATACAGTCTGTTCCGTTTGAACCAGAAACTGACAATAGATCAAATTTTACCAGTGACAGAGCCTTTCAGAGTTTCAAGAAGCAAAGGTACAAAGCATTCTTTTCTTAAAGCAAAACTGGCAATAGAAGCAGGCCATTCTATGCTTCTCTGCTCTGCTTTCACTAAAATTGTGGCTGTACAGAAGGGATAAATATCTGTAAGCCAGCTTTAATTCTCAGCAGTGCATCAATATCATAACTTCATATCCCAAAGTGCTTTCCAACTATTCAATTACTTGTACTGTTTGTAAGAAATGCTGCATCCAGTTTGGTCCCAGTAAAAACAATATGATGATGACTGGATTATCCAGTTTAGTGATGTAGTTTGAGGGATGAATATGTGGACACTAGAGTTCTTAATTGTCCTACCCTTTTCTTCAAGATGATGCCATGAGATCTTTTACCTCCAACTGTCAAACAGTTTGGTTCTCAATTTAATGGCTCTTCTGAAGACTGAGCCATTGACTTATGACCTTTGAATTAAGGCTGTTATGCTCAAGTTTCTGGAACATGGAGGTGAAAGTGCTGCAAATTAGTGTAATAAACAGTTGCAGCTACTGAATCACTGTGCAGGTATTTCCCGATTTAATTTCACAAGTTGCCCATGGAGTAGCCCCTCTTTTATTATGTTCAATCATTTTAGTTGCTTTTGGTGTGGACTTGGATTTTTGATTCTTCCAAGCAGTGTTAATATTACTGACATCCCTAATTGCCTTGAAGAATATATGATGTTTTCAGTACACACTGACTCCTTCCTCCGGACAAATCCCCCACATAAGAAAATGTGTCGCTTGTAATTCCATGTACTTTCATTTTGCAAATGGTTTTGTATGAAACCTCTTAAAATTCCTGCAGGAAGCCTGTGATAATTATATGTCAAGATAATATCAAAAACCCTTTGGATGGATGGAAGTAAAAAAGAGTCTCTGTTAATCCAGCAGGTTTGGCAATTCATTGTGAATTAGGAGTCCATAATTAATTCTTAATTTCTGTATCGTAACATTTTTCACGTGCTGTGTTGACAGTGATTCAGCAGTCAAAACAGTTTTGAATGTAATGAAGTTATGGAGGAGGACAAGGGTGATTTTAATAAGGTCAGTTACAATTTGGCTACAGTGGACTTGAAGCAGATGTGGGATGCATTCAAAATGTACAGGGATGACATATTCCAAGAAAGAAAAAGGATGCGACCACTACATCCTGTTAACCCTGGATAATAAGGGTTATACAGTAGTGGATTAAGAATAAAAGGAAGGCTTATGGCAGATACTCAGGGCTCAAAACAGTAAGCAGCTGTTCTCCTGCAGGAGTATAGAATGTGCAATAGGAATATTAACGTGGGAGATTAGGAGAACTGAGTGGGGATTTGAAAGAATGTTGGCAGGTAAAATAGAGGAAAATCCTATGTTATTTTACATGTGTGTAAAGGGTAAAAGCATAATGAGGATGTGAACAGACCCTTTAAGGACGACAGTGGTAATTTGTACATAGAGGCATTGATCAGTGTGCACTAGTGAGGGGATGACTTGGGCATAGAAATCAGGGAGAAATCAGCATGGACAGGGAGGAGGTTCTGAGTGGTCTGGCAGGCTCAAAATTAGATAAACTTCCAGGGCTGGATGAAAAGTAAACCTGATTGTTGAATGAGGCAAGGAAAGAAACAGCAGGGGTGGTTGCAAAAATTTTCAGTTACTCTCTGGCTGCAGGAGGAATCCTGGAGTACAAGCCATTGTCGCACTATTATTCAAGATAGGAGCAAGGATTAAAGGATGGCCAAGGATGGGCGGCACGGTGGCTCAGTGGTTAGCACTGCAGACTCACAGCGCCAGGGACCTGGGTTCAGTTCCAGCCTCAGGCCACTGTCTGTGCGGAGTTTGCACATTCTCCCCGTGTCTGCGTGGGCTTCCTCTGGGTGCTCCGGTTTCCTCCCACAGTCCAAATATGTGCAGGCTAGGTGGATTGGCCGTGCTAAATTGCTGGTAGTGTTCAGGGTTGTGTGGGTTATGGGGGAAGGGTAGGTATTGACTTGTTGGGCCAAAGGGCCTGTTTCCATTCTGTAGGGAATTCAATCTAATCTAAACCAGGAAACTAGACTGGTCAGTCTAGCCATGAATGATGGGCAGCTATTGGAAGCAATTCTGAGGCACAAAATTAATCTGCATTTGGAGAGGTAAGGATTAATCAAGAGCAGTCAACATGGTTTTGTTAAGGGGAGGTCATGTTGACCAAATTGATTGAATTTTTCGAAGAAGTGACCAGGTGTATTGATGAGGGCAATGCTTTTGATGTAGTCTATTTGGACTTCTGGAAAGCGTTTGATAAGGTCCTGCGTGGGAGACAGATAACAAAGGTAAGTGCCCATGGGATTCAAGAAAATTTGGTAAAATTGGAAGCAGAGGGTGACAGATGAGGGGCTTTTTGTGACTTGAAGTCTGTGTCCAGTGGTGACCCAGAGGAGTCAGTGTTGGAGCCCTTTTTGCATCTTATATAAGTGATTTAGACTTGAATTGTAGGAGGGATGATCAGTAAGTTCACAAAGTACAAAAATTGGTGCATAGTAAATAGTAAGGAGGATAACCTTAGATCGCAGGAGGATATGGATGAGCTGATCAGAGACAAATAGATTTAATCCGGATAAATGTGCAGTTGAGCAAACAATGCATGAAATATATGATGAACAATAGGACACTGGAAAA
Source organism: Stegostoma tigrinum (assembly GCF_030684315.1). NCBI lineage: Eukaryota > Metazoa > Chordata > Chondrichthyes > Orectolobiformes > Stegostomatidae > Stegostoma > Stegostoma tigrinum. The sequence continues at coordinate 87,111,926 of NC_081363.1, forward strand.
CAGAGAGGACCAGAGGGAGTGATAATGGGAACTGCAGATGCTGGAGAATCCAAGATAACAAAGTGTGGAGCTGGATGAACACAGCAGGCCAAGCAGCATCTCAGGAGCACAAAAGCTGACGTTTTGGGCCTGGACCCTTCATCAGAGAGGCTCTCTGATGAAGGGTCCAGGCCCAAAACGTCAGCTTTTGTGCTCCTGAGATGCTACTTGGCCTGCTGTGTTCATCCAGCTCCACACTTTGTTATCGAGGACCAGTGGGAACCTGGGGGGTGTGTGTATGTGTGTGTCCAATGGGCCGTTAAGGTATCAGGATAGATAGATAAAGTGGTTAAGGTAGTATATGACATACTTGCCTTTAGTAGCTGAGGCATAGAATTTAAGAGAAGGGAGATTATGCTGGAATTGTATAAAACTTTGGTTAGGCCACAGCTTGACTGTTGTGGACAGTTCTGGTATCAACTTAGAGAACAGGTATGATAGCACTGAAAGAGATTTACTTTGATGTTTTCTGCATTGAAGAGTTTGTTGTGAAGATAGATTGGACAAACTGTTTGCCTTAGAGCAGAGGTGATTGAGATGTATAAAATTATGTGGGCTAAAATGGGGTAGACAGGAAGAAAGTTTCCCCACAATGGAAGGATCAGTTGGTATAAATTTAAGGTAAGGGGAGGAAGGTTTAGATGAGATCTGAGGAAACCTTTTTTTAAACCTAGAGGAGCTGGTGGGAATCTGGAACTCACTGCCTGTGAGAGTGGTTGAGGTAGAAACACTCCTAATATTTTGGTACTATTTAGATGCACTGTTGTGATGCCTTGACAGACGTGGCTTTGGGTCAAGTACTGGAAAATGGAAATAGTTGGATTGTTGTTTTTGACCAGAGCATACCTGATGGGCTGAGGGGCCTTCCCCCTGTGCAGTGCATCTCTTGTAGTTGTTGTATCAGGGGAATATCTAAATTATCCATAAGAAGTCATTTGTTTATTTTAAAAAGTTAAAATTAATCTAATCAGTGTTGCAAGGTGATCAATGTTTTCACAGGTTGCTTTCTGGAAATAAAGGGCTGTAAAAACACACAATTTATAAAGGTACAACTCTACGTAGCTGTTAAAGATCGAATCTACAGGAAAGAATCAGTTCTTTACTTGCTATATGAATACTTGTGCTCCGCGTGAGCCTCATCTCACCTCTCTCAATCTAATCCTATGAACATAGTTTTCCATTTGTTTCCTCTTCATTTTTTATCTTGTTTTCCCTTACATCTGTGCTGTTCATCTTGTGTACTACAAGTGGAAGCAAGTTCCATATTTCAACTGTGGTTGATAAATAAGTTTCTCCAGGATTCCCTGTTGTGCTTATTAGCTTTTTCATCCTGTCGCACGACTTCATAATTTTGAAGTCCTCTAGGTCTTGCTTCAGAATCAGCTTTACAATTATAATTTAATTTTACAATTATGTTTTTGTATTATTTCTGTACACTGATGTTTAATAGAAGTAATGCTTTAAGACACAGTGATCCTTCAATGGATACATGATTTAAGAGCATTATCTATTTTCTGTTTTCCAGGGACGTCTTTTATGAATTGCTGCGCGAATGGGAGGATAAGCATGCAGATCCCGGTTGGGAATTTGAGAGAGCTCTGGGTCTTCGGATCAGGTATGACAGAATATTGCCATTTTAGATTGGATCAGGAAAATGAAAGCAGTTGGCATACACCCATAGTGGTAGGTGGGCAAAGGATTGATTCAAATTAACTTATTTGTAAGTCAGATTTGGGGCATTTGCTATGACAAAAAAAATCACTTAAATATTCCTTTCTGTAATTTTCCAGCTGACTAGAAGCCATGATTTGCAAGCAAGGAGATTTGAGGATAATGTTAAATTTGATAGATTCAGAGTGGATTTGGTAGCTGAAAACTGGGCATTTGTAAGGTGAAGTGGACTATGAGGAGCAGTAGAATTGTATTCAACTAGAACTGAGTGCTTGACTTACAACTTATGCAGGTTTTACTGTAAAGCCTGGGGATCAACACTGATTCATTAGGAGTGCATTGCCAGGACCAGCACCCACCTAAATATGAGGTGCTTCCCTTGTGGAATCAAATCAAATTCAATAGTTCTGCCGCATTCAAGAATGTATGGTGATGGACAATTAAACAGCTCTCAGGAGGAAGAAGAGGCTGTGCAGGCATCTCCATCCTCAGTGATGAGAGAACCAGTGATGAGATCAGTGATGAGTGATGCTACACTTGTCCCCACACCTCCTCCCTCACCCCCATCCCAGGCCCCAAGATGACATTCCACATTAAGCAGAGGTTCACCTGCACATCTGCCAATGTGGTATACTGCATCCACTGTACCCGGTGCGGCTTCCTCTACATTGGGGAAACCAAGCGGAGGCTTGGGGACCGCTTTGCAGAACACCTCCGCTCAGTTCGCAACAAACAACTGCACCTCCCAGTCGCAAACCATTTCCACTCCCCCTCCCATTCTCTTGATGACATGTCCATCATGGGCCTCCTGCACTGCCACAATGATGCCACCCGAAGGTTGCAGGAACAGCAACTCATATTCCGCCTGGGAACCCTGCAGCCATATGGTATCAATGTGGACTTCACCAGTTTCAAAATCTCCCCTTCCCCTACTGCATCCCTAAACCAGCCCAGTTCATCCCCTCCCCCCACTGCACCACACAACCAGCCCAGCTCTTCCCCCCCACCCACTGCATCCCAAAACCAGTCCAACCTGTCTCTGCCTCCCTAACCGGTTCTTCCTCTCACCCATCCCTTCCTCCCACCCCAAGCCGCACCCCCCGCTACCTACTAACCTCATCCCACCTCCTTGACCTGTCCGTCTTCCCTGGACTGACCTATCCCCTCCCTACCTCCCCACCTACACCCTCTCCACCTATCTTCTTTACTCTCCATCTTCGGTCCGCCTCCCCCTCTCTCCCTATTTATTCCAGTTCCCTCCCCCCATCCCCCTCTCTGATGAAGGGTCTAGGCCCGAAACGTCAGCTTTTGTGCTCCTGAGATGCTGCTTGGCCTGCTGTGTTCATCCAGCCTCACATTTTATTATCTTGGAATCTCCAGCATCTGCAGTTCCCATTATCTCAGAGAACCCAGCACTTCAGTTTGAGAGATTTGGCGAAGACATTTGCATTATCTTTTGTCAGACATAGAATCCCTACAGTGTGGAAAGAGACCATTTGGCCCAACGAGTCTCACAGACCCTCTGAAGAGCAGAAGTGGAGAGTTTTGAGAATCAACAATCAAGAAGCTGTTTTCAGAATGAAATTATTTAATTTGCATTGGAGTAAGGCAATGTGAATTCACTTCACAGCTCTCTTCATTCCAGCATGAATGTGCTCAGCTAATGCAATTGAGTCACATAACCCAAACCCTTGATGCTTTCCACAGGAATTCTTTTTTATCATATTTGTGATACCCTCATCATGCATTATTTCTCATGTATCTGCAAAACGTTCTAAGAAGAAAACAAATGCTGTTCCTCGGAGCTTTAAAGAAGTGAGTTGTTCAGGTTTAAATGGAGAATCCAGGTAGAAAGGTAACTGAACAAGGCGATGTTATACGATCGTAAGAAATAGGCGCAGGAGTAGACTATTTAATCCCTGAAATTTGCTCTGCCAATCAGTAAGGTTATGTTTTATCTGTTGGTGAGCTTAACTCCACTTCCATCAAACCACTCTAATGGATGCATAGTAACTGCATTTTGATCTTTTTTTTGTTCTAGAAACATGATGGTCAATCTGAGCACAGCTTGTAACCATAACCACTTCGCAAGGCTGTTTCAGAAACAGTTGATAAGGGTGAGTATGTGGTTTGTGTTTACAGCACCCTTCACTATTCCCAGATCTGTCCTAAGAGTGATGCAGGAGTTTAGGTGATATTCCTCAATAAGTACTTTGTTTTCTTTGTGTTAAGGATATCTAACAGAAAGCAGAATGGTAATCCTTTCATATAATAAGTTATATCTGGGATTCTGTCCCTGAAAGTTGAGATGAAATTCAATATGGTATTTTCAGATTTAATTGTTGAACTCCTGCATGTAGTTTACATCTCTGACTTTTGAACACAGTTCTATTCAGCTGCTGATATTTTATGAAATGACTTAAAGCAGTTTATTACAGGGAAAAAGAGCTGTTTATTATCCCATCTAATAGTGTAAAGATGGCTAATTTTCAGCACAGAAAGGCTATTCGGCTCAGTTTGTCATCTCACCTTAATAGCAAATCATCTGTTCCTTTCTCCCTTCTGTTTATCTAATTTCTCCTTGAACAATCATTGCTAATTTACCGCAGCCACGCTACATGGCTGAATGTTTCACATTCTAACCACTTTCTGGGTAAGCAAGATGTTCCTGAGCTCCATTTTAGATTTGAGTGACAGTCTTATGTTGTTAATGATAAATAAACCACAGAGACAGGGATGCTGTGGACTTGTACCCACATTCTGCTATGTTAGGTTTCAGTGCATTTGAGCCAGAAGGGAATAAGTACTTTATTCAAGTACAGCTATTTACCACCCTATGGTTTTTGCAAAACAATTTAATCTTTGGAACTGTTGAGTTTTATTTTAATTCAGATATTCACATCTAGATTTATGCAAAATCCTCCATGTTACTCTGATAGATGTGTAAGGGTATACCTGGAGCACTTGCAGGCAGTGAACATCCTGACCAAGACGTGCTGGATATGTTTGGGACAGACAACCTAACCAAACTGAAGCGGCTGCAGGAACGCTTTGTTGTACCTCAAAGTACTGGGGGGCCGTGTCCCCCTCCAAGTTTCTCTGGTTGCCAACTGTTCTTCAGGGATTTCCTTCTCTGTGCGGGAAGGTTGGTTCTCATTTATCTTTATCATTTTCTTCTGAGGGAATAGAAATTCATTTTGTTCAGTTCCCTGTAGAATATTATGCTGAACTCAGCTTCACTACCTCTTGTGGCAAAGCACTCCATAAACTAAACTTCTGCCATTAAGGAAAGAACAACCTCATGAACTCTTCCACTGTACTGTTAATTCTCTGATTTCAGATTAATTCCTCTATACTTACTACCTTTAACATAATGAAATGTTCCTCCGAGGTGCAATTTGGAAACGCAAGTCTGGGGAGGACTTGTACACTAAATGGTAAGGTCCTGCGAGTGTTGCTGAACAAAAAGACTTTGGAGTGCAGGTTCTTAGTTCCTTTTAAGTGAAGTTGCAGGAGGATAGGATAGTCATTTGGTATGCCATCCTTGATTGGTCAGTGCATTGAGCGTAGGAGTTGGAAGGTCATGTTGCGGCTGTATATGACATTGATTAGGCCACTTCTGGAATATTGTATTCACTTCTGGTCTCCCTGCTACAGGAAGGATTTTGTGAAATTTGAAAGGGTTCAGAAAAGATAGGATGTCACCAGAGTTGGAGGGTTTGATCTTATAGGCAGAGGCTGAATAGGCTGGGGCTGTTTCCCTTGAAGCGGCTGAGGGCTGAACTTATAGAAGTTTATAAAATTATGATGGGCATGGATGGGATGACTAGCCAAGGTCTTTTCCTCGGTAGGGGAGTCAAAAATAAGAGGACGCAGGTTTAAGGTTGGAGAGGAAAGATTTAAAAAGGAACTAAGGGGCAACTTTTTCATGCAGAGGGAGATGTGTATGGAATGACCTCTCAGAGGTGGAGGTTGGTTCAATTACAATATTTAAAAGGCTCGCAGATGGGTATATAAATAAAAAGTGTTTAGAAAGATATGAGCCAAATGCTTGCAAATGAGACCTGATTAATTTAGAGTATCTGGTCAGCATGGACAAGTTGGACTGAAGGGCCTGTTTTCATGCTGTAAAGCACTATGACTCTGAGTATCTTAAAAGAAGAAAACAATATGAAGTCTCAAAAATGGATGGGAAGGAAATTTTGCAGTTTGCTTGCTATGGAGCTCCTGCATACTGTGCTTGTTACTGTACTTCTGGAAAGATGTTAATGCATTAGAAGCAGTCAGAGAAAGATTACTAGACTAATACCTGGACTAATAACAATGTCGATCAGCTAGTAAAGGAAGTAGACATGAGTTGAGAAATGGACAGCAGAATTTTGGAGGACCTCAACTTCACAGAGATTAAAATGTTTTCTTTATTCTTTCTGAACAGTGTACATCACTGGCAAGGACAGTTTTTGCTGCTTCATTCATAGAATTTTTTTTATAGAATCCATACAGTGTGGAAACAGGCCCTTTGGGCAACAAATCCACACCAACCCTTGGAGCATCCCATCCAGACCCATCCCCTTACAACCCACCGAAGCTACACACCCCTGAGCACTACGGGAATTTAGCATGGCCAGTCTGTCTAACCTGCACATCTTCAGACTGTGGGAGGAAACTGGTGCACCGGAGGAAACCCACGCAGACACGGGCAGAATGTGCAAACTCCACACAGACAGTTGCCTGAGGGTGAAATTGAACCCAGATCCCTGGCACTGTGAGGCAGCAGTGCTAACCACCTGAGCCACCGTGGTGTCTTCAAGTAGCCTTTGAACTGATTGGCTTTTAGGTGGGCCATTTCAGATGTCAGTTAGAGTCAAGTGTGTCGTTGTTGGGACAGTTGCTGGTTTGGAGTCACATGTAGGCCAGGGCAGGTATGGATGGCAGAGATCCTTCAGTAAAGAACATCAGCAAACTTGACTGGTTTTTGTGACAGTTTTTTGAGAGTGGTTATGTGGTTGACATTAGACTATCCAGATTTTTGTGGAAAGGCAGTTGGAGTGTACTGAAATGTTTCATAGAACTGACAAAGGTCTGGCTGAGGGTTTCAGCTGTATAGATTGTATCTCTTTATTTTTCTTGTATTTTTATCTTTAGACTACATCAGAAGCCACACAACACCAGGTTATATTCCAGGTTTATTTGAAATCCCAAGTTTTCAGAGTATTTCTCCTTTGTCAGGTGAAGTGAGGAGAAGCACAGAGGCACAGAATTTATTGACAGAGAGATCAAGAGATCATACAGATGGTGAGAGTGGACTGACAACAGGCTGAATAATAAATCTCTGTAGGCGATCAAAAGTGTCAGATGGTGTGTGTAAAATATCAGCAGCTGAATAGCAAGTGAACAAATGGCCTATAATCCGATTAATTCAGGTAGAGAGATAATTACAAAAAGTTATGAATAAGGTGGTGCTAGAGACAAACCAAATTGCTGGAATAATGATAGGTATAAGAGTCACGTGCCAACGGTTTAAACAAAGTAATAAATAATCCAAAGTGTACAATTATATAGTTAAGGTAGAGAAATCATAACAAATTGTCAAGCTGATGACCTCAAAACAGCATAGTAAGGAAGATTTTACAAATGCAGAACAGTATGGTGTGGTTACATGTAGTGTGACATAAACCCAAGAATTCAATGATAAGTCTGATAGTGGGATGAAACTTGTTGATATTGTTGTGTAGATAAGAAAGTGTGGAGCTGGATGAACACAGCAGGCCAACAGCATCTCAGGAGCACAAAAGCTGACGTTTCGGGCCTAGACCCTTCTTCAGAGAGGATGAAGGGTCTAGGCCCGAAATGTCAGCTTTTGTGCTCCTGAGATGCTGCTTGGCCTGCTGTGTTCATCCAGCTCCACACTTTTTGTTATCTTGGATTCTTCAGCATCTGCAGTTCCCATATCACTGATATTGTTCTGTAGTTGTTTCAGTGAATCCTCATCATGAGTGCAAACGGAGAAAATGTTGTCAATGTATCTGGACTTGTAGCTGTTTGGAGGTCCTGTGCAGCAAAAAAGTCTTGCTTGAACTTCTGCATGAAAATGTTGATGTATTGGGGTGCAAATTTAGTTATCTTGATGAAGAACTAGTTGTTGAAAGTGATGACATTGTGGTCAAAGATGAAGTGGATCAGTTGTAGGATGGCATCTGCAACTTGGCTGTTGTTAGTGTTGTATACTGAAGCTGTTGCAGCAACCCAGTTGTGGGAGGTACTGGTGTAGAGTGTTGAAGCACCCATTGTGATGAGCAATGTCCTGGTTTGATTGGACTGTGGGTGCTGAGCTTCTGTAAGAAATCTGTAGTGTCGTGACAGAGGCTGGGGATTCCTCAGAATCAGTCTCATTGTTGGACATGCGTCTCTATTAAGGACGGACACCTCAGTGCCTTACTCTACCACAAGCCCACAGATAACCTCACGATACTGCGTGTCTCTCACTTCCACCTTAAGCATGTTAAAGAAGCCATGCGGACAAGCCCTGCGTATACACAGGATCTGCTCAGATGAGGAGGAATGCAACAGATGCCCAAAGATGCTTAAAGATGCCCTCATAAGAATAGGATATGATGCTCAATTCATTAATTGCCAGTTCCAGTATGCCCCAGCAAAAAACCACAATGATCTTCTCAGAAGATAGACACAGGACAGGAGCAATAAAGTACCCTTTATCTTCTAGTACTTCCCTGGAGAAGAGAAACTACGGTGACTTCTTCACTGCCTTCAACATGTCATCCATGACGATGAGCATCTCGTCAAGATCACCCCTTTGCCTCATTTCTCATCTTCAAACAACCGCCAAACCCTAAACAGGCCATCATTCACAGCAAACTACCCAACCTTCAGGATAATATCGACCACAACACCACACAACGTGCCACAGCAACCTCTGTAAGACATGTCAGATCATCGGCGTGCATACAGCCATCACATGTGGGGACATCACCCTCTATATATACAGCAGAAGACTCTGCTAATGTTGTATACCTTGGGCTGCAGACAAGTATGCACCGAGGCATGGTATATTAGCAAGACCGTGGATGAATGGACACCATGCAACTATTGCCAGATGGGAATGTTCCCTCCCAGACGGGGAACACCTCAGCAGCCGAGGACATTCAGCCTTTGGTACAACATCCTCCAAGGCAACCTTCGAGATACGCAGCAACGCAAACTTGCTGAGTAGAAACTGATCCAAGTTCCGTACCTATGTAGAAGGCTTCAACTGTGATCTTCGGTTCATGTTGCACTACGTGTAACCCTACCATACTGTTCTGTAGTTCTAAAATCTTTTATACTGTCTTGTTTTGATGCCATCACCTTGATAACATATGATCTCTCTACCTTAATTAGTCTGTACAGTTTTGGATTTCATGTTACTTTAGTTAGACCCTTGGCATACAGCTCTTCTACTCATCATGTTATTCCAGGTGCTTGGTTTGCCTCCAGCACCACCTTATTATTTCTTAGAACCACTACAGTGTGGAAACAGGCCATTGGGCCTAACAAATCCACACTGCCTTTCTGAAGAGTATCCCACCCAGACCCGTTCGAGTACCCTTGCATTTCCGTTTTCTAACCCACCTAACTTAAACACCCCTGGATACTATGGGCAATTTAGCATAGCCAATCCACCTACCCTGCTCATCTTTGGACTGTGGGAGGAAACTGGAGCACCCGGAGGAAACCCACGCAGACACAGGGAGAATGTGCAAACTCCACACAGACATTCACCTGAGGCTGGAATTGAACCTCGGTCGCTGGCGCTGTGAGGCAGCAATGCTAACCACTGAGCCACTATGCCGCCCAGTAGGTCCGGCTAGCTTAATTGGTAGAGTATGAGACTTTTAATGTCAGAGCCGTGGATTCGATTCCCACACTGGGCCTTTTCATATTATTTACTTACTGTAATTATGTCTCTGAATTAATCGGATTATAGGTCATTCGTTCACTTGCTATTCAGCTGTTGACACTTTACTCACACTATCTGACAGTTTTGATCACCTGCGGAGACTTATTATACAGCCTGCCAACAGTCCACTCTTACAATTTGTATGATCTTTTGATCTCTGTGCTGATAATGTCTGAGCCTGTGTGCTTCTCTTCACTTCACCTGATGAAGGAGCAGCACTCTGGATGCTTGTGATTCAAAAAAGCCTGTGGGACTAACCTGATGTCATGTGACTTCTGACCTTCTGCACCCCAGTCCAGCACCAGCACCTCCACATCATGAATTTGGATTGAAATGGGAAAAGGACTGCCTTTAAAAAGAAGTTGTGAAAAGTATAACTGCATTTTTTAAAGGAAAATACCTGACACTCATTGTAAGTAATTTACACAGCTGTATGTTCAAGCAATGGGGAAATTGTAGTTGTAGAAGAGCTTGGAGCCAAGAGGTGTGTTTGGTTGGAGATTTGGCTAGCAACATAGTTGATTGATCTGGGGAACCTGTTGTCAATGACAGAAGCACTCTTTGTCTGTATGTATGTACAGTTTTTTTGAACAGGTTAGAGCCTTAACTAGTAGCTATGTGTTCCAATTCATAAATATTTACCTGTAGCTAGAATCTGTTTATGTCTTACAATAATAATGCTTTCTATTAATCTGTGTCTAAAAGACACAGAAATTAGGAAGTTTGCATTCTTCTGCAAAATCTTTAACTTTTGTGACACTTCTGGGAAAAGCAGGGCTTGATTTTCAGCTACCTATCCCAATGAACTGTAAAAGTAAAAGATGAGCTGAGACAGGGATGAACTGTGTTACGGAGGTGGAATTAAGTTATCTTAGTTATTTCATAAATATGAGATTGGAAGCTCATCTCAGGATCGAATCTGACACTAAGATTGAGAAGGAGTGACTTAGTCTCAAATATTTGCCAGGGAGAAGGATGAAGTCAGCATCTAGCAGCTGGAATTTAAATCAAGGACTGAAAAGAATGTCATCAATCAATCTAGTATTTAACTGGAGGAAATATCTGCTCATCTGTTAAATTGGGGAGATTTAACTGTATTCAAACACCCTCTGATTCTCTCCCAAACCACTTGAGACTCTTAGTTTCACCAGATTTAGTCATGCGCATGCAAGAAAAAAGTATACCGCAGAGAGGCCAAGGCATTATCTCTCCAGATCGATTACAAACGAAGATTTTGTTTCATTGTGATGCACTTGGTCAGGACAGGCAAGTCAAGGGAATACATGATGAACAGTCAGACCCCTATAAAACACCAAGGATCAAAGATACACCAGTCCCTTAAGGTATCAGGACATACGCATCAAGTGATTAAGGCGGCATATGGTGAACTTGTATTTATTAGTCAAGGCATAGAATTTAAGAACAAGGAGGTTCTGCCAGAATTGTATAGAATGTGGGTTAGGCCACAGCTAGAGTTTCATGTGCACTTTCTGGAATCCACATTGTATCTCCTCCAGTGTAATCACATTCCTCCTACAAAGGAAATTTATCAGGACATTGCGTAGGCTGAAGAGTTTGTTATGAAGCGAAATTGGACAGACTGGGATTGTTTTCCCTGGAGCAGAGGAGATTGAGAGGACACAAGCTTGAGATCTGTGAAGTTATGCAGACGTGGGATAGGCAGGAAGGAATTGTTCTCCAAGCTAAGGGGCAGAAGGTTTAAAGGAGATGTTTTTCACCTGGAGGAAATGGCCGGAATGTGGAACTCACTGCCTTATAACAGTGGTAAAGGCAGAACCCTCATAATATTTAATAAGTATTTTGATGTGCACTTGCAATGACATGGCATACAAGGCTGTTGGCCAGGTGCTGGAACATGGAATTAGGACATTTTGGTGGTTGTTTTTGACTGGGCAGACTTTAATGGGCCAAAGGGCCATTTTCTGTGCTGACAGGCTCTATGATTCTATTCTAATCGTGACTGATAACATTGGTCACATTACCAACTGGCTCACCTCAGCACCTGCCCAAATGCCATCCACCATCTTTAACAATTACACTTATACCCACAAAGCATAATGGCAGCAATGTGTGCCACTTGCAAAATGTACTGCAGCAACTCACCAAGATCCCTTCAGCATCTTCCAGACTCTGTCCTTTGCCATCTAGAGGGACAAGGGCAGCAGATATAGAAGAGCAGCACAACTGCAAGTTTCACTGTAGGATATTCACTGTCCTGATTTGGAAATATATCACTGTTCTCTCAATGTCTTTTATTAAATCTTTGCACCCCCTTTCCGCCAGCACTGTGAATGCCTCAACACCCCATGGACTGCCCAGTTCACTGAGGTGACTCCCTCTGCAGTTTGGGATGAGTCACAGTTGCTTGTCTAGTCAGCGCTACCCGTGCACTGTGAACGAATTTTTTTAAAAATTGATCAGAGAGAGGCTTAGCTGTGATTTAAACAATAAATATAGTATGAAATGGCAAGAGTGAGATTTAGGAAAGATATAAAGGCAACCAATTCAGAGGAGCGAGAGCACAGTGAGTTAAGATGGATTTTAAAAGCGAGGCGAGACATATGGTGCAAGTGGACATACTCAAAGGAGGAGAAAGTGCCAGAAGAAGTAGCAGTTCAAGCTATTGTGTGATCTTGTGGTCAGTGTCGCGCTGCCACCATGGCAGTCTTGATAGGGCAAGTGGATGGAAGATGTAATCAAATGGATATTTAGAAGCAGGTTACAGAGGCAAGTGGTGAGAGCTGATACACTGACAGAGTCCATGGCTTCATCAGTAGAAGGGGTGAGTTGGTCAAGAATTAGATTGACAAAGTTAACACCTATTGGGTTTAATAGGTAGGAGAGTTTAGGTAGAAAGTGGACTGGGGCAATTGGTGTTGAGCAAGTGTCAAGCGCCTCTGGGTCTGGCAAGAACATCATGAATAGAAAAACTGTAGACTTATCTGGGATTTGGGCCTGGGATAGTGCCAATGGAGCTTGAATGTTGTGGAGTACTAAAGGGCTGAGGTAAGGAATTGGAAGAGGAAAATATTTGAGAGAGGAGTGAAAGGAAGCATAACAATGAAAGACAGCTTAGGAGCAGTAAAGAGAAAAGAAGTTACAAATTATGAAAGTAAGAATAATTTTCTTCTGGACACTTCTGGAATAACAACCAAAATATGTACATGAATAGATGCAAAGGAGAGTGCAAGTTGTTTAAGTTTGGTTAAATTTTAATTTGAATAAGTAAAAGCATGGCAAACAACGGATAATAGCAGGAATAGATGGTGATAATAGGAAGGTGTCCAGACCTAAAGATAAAAAATGGTGACAACTTGAAGTGAAATTATCATGAAGCATTAAAGGGCTGTTGTCTGATCTTGGAAATGGGTGAAAACGGCAATGTCCAGAATCTCTATGAGAGGACTAAGGAGGAAACATTGAAAGCTGAATTGTCACAGAAATGAAAATCCAGCAGCTGTGTATGGACTCAGTTGTGATGTTAGACAGAGATAAACCCATATCTCTGTAATCCTTGAATTATCCCAAGACTCTGTTTCAATTAGTGGAGTGCTGATTCTTAACAATCTGGGAAATATATTTTGCTGCTACTTGTTTATTTTATTTTGATCAACCACCTCTTTGTGCTGCCACTTTAAAATTGAAGGTTGCAACTTAAAACTTAAGGCAGCTGTTTTGTGCTTTTTGAAAGTCTAATAGATCCTAGACTTCCTTGTACATTTAATTGGTTAGTATTTGTGTAAATTGCCATGAATTAACTCTTACAAAAGTAACCCTAACAAATTGCCTATTGTAATCTAAACCACTCTAAATCAAGTCTATTGGTAATGACAGAATTGGAAATGCACTTCAAGTGCAGTTACCTTGAAAACCACAGACCAAGAGCTAAAGACTTGAATTTAAGCTGGTATCTGGATGTGAGTTTGCTCGCTGAGCTGGAAGGTTAGTTTTCAGACGTTTCGTCACCATTCTAGGTGACATCATCAGTGAGCCTCCGACGAAGGCTTCACTTCGTGTCTCGTCTGAAAACTAACCTTCCAGCTCAGCGAGCAAACTCACATCCAGAACCTCAACCTGAGCTACAAATCTTCTCAAAACTTGTTAAGCTGGTATCTCCCTTTCAGCTAGCTTGGAGAGGGGAGCCAAACACCTTCAGTGCTGCACATCTCAATGTTTTTAGATCTTGTCCTTATGATTTTAACACTATTTCTATAGGTTCTCTGATGTTGATTCTCCAAACTAAAACCAACGCAAAAGCTATTTTGTGTAGCTATGAACTATGAACAGATGTTTGATGGTGTTTTTATGATAATCAGTGTTGGAAGGCACAATTGCTAATGCTGAAACAATATTTGAAGGATAACAGGCGTGAATTGGAGGAGTGTTGAGTATTTTTGGAGGGTTGTCGGGCTGAAAGGTACAGAGATGAGGGAACAGGTGAGGCAATGGATGGGTGAGGCAGTGGAGAAATTTGAAAATAAGGACGAGAATTTTTAAAATTGAAGCACTGTCAGACTAGGAGCCAGAGTAGTTCTGTGAGAGTAGGTGTGACCGTTAAACAGGATTCAGTGTGAAACTGGATTCAGGCAGCATGGTTCTAGGCAAAATTATTTTTGCAGTGTGAAAGATGGGAGACTGAATGGAGAGTATTATAATAGTCTTGCGGTAACAAAGCATGAATGAGGGTTTTGCAGGCGAATGAGGGTTTTACAGACAAATGAGGGCTTAGGTCCTCTGTCAGTCGAGACACAGTTATAATAATTTTTATTGGTATACTGGCACCAGATTGTGTTGAAGTATATAACTGATTGAACATAGCTTTCTGCGATTTTGGCCCCTACACTAACTAGTCTCTTTGTAATCAGGAAGTAGGAGGGTCCAAGATAGTGACTGAATGCTTTCCCACAGTGAGAGTAAACTGGAATTGGGTGAGCCATCTCCACCCATAGTTACTTGTTTTGTTTATGGGATTTGTTTTTGTTTATTGACCACCAGCTGTAGTTTGTATACAGCTAGGATCATCATGAGATAATTCAGTGTAATTTTTAACATGCCAGAGGGAGATGAAAACTTAATTGCATGGTGAATTATAATGATTAAGAATACATTGCCTGATAGGTTGGTGGATGTAGATTCAACAGTAACTTCCAAAGAAATTGGATATAAGGGGGTTAAAATTTACAAGGTTATTGGGGAACGGACAAGATGGGATTAATTATATAGTGCTTTCAAAGGTGTGAAGATTTAAATGGCCTTCTCTGAATCTGTGAAACAGTAGCAAAATGGAGAACTTTTAGCTTTAATTTAGTGAATAAAAACTATTCAGGCAAGGATTGCAGCTCTAATCCAGTAGGAAAATGAAATTAATTTATTGCATTCTTCTGATGACTGCTTTTCAGGTCACTCAAGGCGAGTGTCTCCCTTCTTCATCTTGATCCAAGATTCAGTTAAAAATCTCTTCTTTCAAGGAATGTGGCAAATCACTTGTGGCTTAGGGATACTGTTTATTTCTGCAATTCCAAGCTTTTAAATACCAGAGTGTTTTGAGGTATTTATGATCTGATATGTCTCCTAAAGTAGATTTGAAAATAGACAGAGCTTACAAGGAAAAATATATGCTTGAAAAGTTCAAAAAGAAATGTAGGGGTGTAGGGAAGGAAAAGTGATATCAAGTTAATTAGTAAGTTTTTCAAAGAGCAGATTCAGGCACCGTGATCTGAATGGTCTCCCTCTGTGCTGGAAGAACCCTAAATTCTCCATAACGTGGGACCTCTGATGATTGGGAACATTGTTGAGGGCACTTTACTAAGAAGCTGTATGCAGGTCATAGGAGATGGTCAACACACCATGTTCCCTTCCTGCTGAAACTCTGGGAATCCTCTTAAATTTAAGGCTCCCTTCTGAATATATTGCTCGATGTCAGGATCCCCTTCTAGTGTTTCCACTTGGCCTGCTGTTAATGTTCCATGTTCCCTTCCTGCTGAAACTCTGGGAATCCTCTTAAATTTAAGGCTCCCTTCTGAATATATTGCTCGATGTCAGGATCCCCTTCTAGTGTTTCCACTTGGCCTGCTGTTAATGTTCATACTTTTATGTGGCTTTGCTAACACAATCCGATGTAAAGTAACATGCTTCCACTTGTGAAGCAGTGCATTCTCATTAAGTAAATGTAAGCTATCGCTTTCTGCAACGTTTTAGAATATGCATATCTGTTGATTACTAATGTGGCAATGTCTTTACTGGCACTTGATTTATCTAAAGGACTAATTTTATGCTCTTTTTCTCTCATAGCCATCAGTTAAATCAGCACTTGTCAGACACACTTTGTCAGCAAATTTTGGAACTGGATGGAATTGGGATTCTGAGCCATGGGTCCTCAGAACATGAAGCGGACGTAGACGAACAGGTAGAGCATTGATGCAAAGTTCTCTGAATTTTGGAGGGAGTGATCCACAGATCTTTCTTGTTGCTAAGGATCGCTCTGCTGTGCTCATACATTTAAGTCACAGTACATAATTCATAAATTGATTTTAAGGTGGTAAATACATCAACCCTCTTCGAATTGGGAGGGCAGTAATAGCTTGGCAGTAATATATTTATTCTTTCAAGATGCTGAATATTTTGTATCAGGATAAGCAATTTACAGTCTCAAAGTTTAGTGCTGTGTGCTAATGAATGAATATCTCACTAAAGTAGTATGGAAAATTTGTGATTAATACAATAGACTTTTACTGTGGAAAAATAGCATCGTGATAGAGACAAAAAACAACCTTAGCTTGATGTCACTGAAGCTTGATTAAAGGTGCTTTGTTTTATTTCTGTGGTTTCAATATGATTGATTCAATTACAAATTTAAATAGATATCATTGTAATTGTAGATGTTGGAAATACCAAACCACTGGCTGCAGCATCCCTGACTGTATGTCCTTCCTCAATTTCTCCATTAAACTATAAAATTGTCCTCACTTGTAATGAAAATATGGGAGTTACTGATTTAAGGCAGAGTTTGACGATAGTTTTCTCTGAGGGTGTGAACATGCAGAATTCTTGACCACAGAGGGCCATTGAGACTGAGTCATTTGAGTGTATTCCAGTCAGAGATTTTTAATCAATAAGGGGATCAGAGTTAAGGGCAAAGACAAGAAGGTGGAGTTGAGAATTATCAGATTAACCATGATCTCATTGAATGGTGGACTTTAGCTGAATGGCCTACTTCCATTGATATGTTTTACCATCTTACGGAAAATGAAAAGAAACATATTCTAAAAGGATGTGGAGTGGTGGAATGGATGGACGCAAAACAAGATGGAATTCAACTTGGAACAGTGATAGGAAGAGTGAGGAGAAACAATGTAAGCTAAATAGAACAATCCTGAAGTGTTTTGGGGAAAGTCATGGGAGTCAGAAGAGAGATAGAGACCCAGAAAGTGTTTGTGCATAAATACCTAAAGTTGACAGGGCAGGTTAGCAAAACTGTTAATAGAACATATGGGCTTATAACTACATGTCTTTATTACTGAGGCAGTGTATGAAAACACCTGGAAGGTGTGCTGAACTGATATGAAATGCTAATTTGTTCCCAGCTGGCATTTTGATTATGTCCAATTTTGGGAAGGTCATGAAAGCTTTTGCTTGGATGGTTCCAGGTTTCAGAGATAATATGGATAAACGAGAAAAGCTAGCACTGTTGAGGGGAAGACTGGGAGGTGATTTGATATAGGAATTCTTAATTCTTAAAGCATTTAAATAAAGTAGATAGCACTAAATTCCAGTGTCTGAAAGAGCAATAATCAAAGCACATACATTTGAAGCGATTGTCAGCAGGACTTTAGGCAACACAAAAAATGAGTGGTTTGCATTTGGAATACATTATCTGATTGTTGTGATGTATACAGATTCAGTAGTAACTTTCAAAAGAGAAGGGAATTTCTTTAAAAATCACCAGGAAGAGCAAGGAAGTGAGACCAACTGATTCTTCCTGGAAAGAATAAGCCATTTGTCTTCCTAATTATTTGCTGTGGGTGCATGCTAATTTCATATTCCTTATATGTATACACCCAGATCTCTCTGTCAATATTTAAAAGTTTCACATTTTCTTTTAAAAACAATATCCAGTTTTTCTCTTCTGCTAAAAAGAATAAGCTACAGTTCCCCACATTGTGCTTCATCTTTACCATCTTTATCTGACCACCCACTTAACATATTTGTATCTCTTTGCAGCCTCCCAGAATGCTCTCAGCCTGCACTCTGACCTAGTTTGTATCATCTACAAATTTAGAAACATTATTCTCAATCTCTACATCTCAGTAGTGGACATATATTCTAAGTAGCTGAGGCCCCAGAAATGATATTTTTAGCACTGAGTTACTAAATGCTTCCTGCCCAGCAACCAATCCTCCAGACATACTAATAGATTAAACCCCACCCCAATTCCAAATACAATATCCCTGCCTCTAACCTTTTGTGTGATACCTTATTGAATGTCTTTTGGAAATCTGACTACACCTACTGGCTCCCTTTTTGTCTAGCCTAATTTTTACATTGTCAAAATACACTGACAAATTTGCTAAGCACTAATTTCCTTTCATAAAGCCATGTTGATTTCAGATTTGAGCATTTTTCTGACCTTGGATGTCGGACTGACTGCCCTGTAGTTTCCTATTTTCTCTTTCTGTCCTTTGTTGAAAAGCAGTGTTATATTTTTTAAGTTTAAATCTTCAGGAAATGCTCATGAATCCAGCAAGCATTGGAAAAACACAACCACAGCAATAAAATAATCATAATGGAATAAAATGAAGGAAATGACAGGTTATGAAATTATAGGGAAAGCAACATTATTATAAATAAGTATAATGAGGTGCTTATGAACACCTTAAATTGAGATTCTCAGTGACTTTGTTTTTCCTCTCTCCTTGTCAAGCATAGATACTTAGTTATTCCGACTGGAGCAAGGCAATTGAAAGGGGGAGACTGACATGAAGATGTGACCTGTTAATTATTTTGTTTCTTGAAGCAGTGTCTTTTGCATTGGTCTCCTGTTTCTAATAAGATATCAACAACTTTCCTTGAAGTAATTTCTTCTCTTTTACCTCTGTCAATCTTAGGATGAAAAGGAGCATTTTGCTTCAGTCTTGATGACAGCAAGACTGCTGGCTAAGTTTCTTGGTTTCCTTGCCTTCCTCCCTTATCGTACAGATGAGCGTCCAACAAAAGAAATGCAGGAGGCAGCTCTCTCCCTAAGGAACAAGGTGCATACATGGAGTAATTTTCATACTTCCTATAGATAATCTAGCTGAAGCTATATGTTGTGTTGATTGTAACTTGTCTCGTAGAGTTAATATTATAAAACTTAAATCATTCTGATCAGATTCTTGAAACACAGATTGTTCTTTCCATCTCCTTTGCAAAATGCAGCTTCCCTTTCTTTTGAAAAAACTAAATGCATTCTGAGATTGCATGGATAATAATTGGAAGGGAAAAAACCAAATTACCCAAATATAAATTAAAATTGTATTAGAATAAAAGGTAAAGAAGGGGAGGAATTTCTGAAATATGTTCCGCAGAGCTTCTTTCACCAATATGTTCTCTACTCTTGACTAGAAAATTGCTACAAAACGAGGTAGATCAAGTGTCTGTAGGGGAGCACTTGGGTGAGATTGATCAATTTAGATTAGTTGGAGAGAACGAAGAACAATTTTATAGATTCTGAATTGGAAGAGGACTCATTTTAATGTGATAAGAAAGGTAAAGGTCAGGGTAAAATAGAGCCACAGCCTGGTAGGGATAACTGTAAAAGAAGAATAGGTGAAAACCTTGAGTGAACTGGAGATTAGAAAGGGGAAATGTGTTTCATGAATTTGAGCATGGGTCAGATTTATAAAATTAACTTACAGGACCAGATAGACAAAAGGGCTTTAGATAAAGGCAAGGGACATTCTAACAAAGGCAAAATGTGAGGTAAAAGCACGCTCGTTGGATGACGAGGGAGATCCAGGCTATGATGCATATCAGGTAAATTCTTCAAATGAGAACCAGGTCGATATAGTGGATTGAGAAGGGACGTGAAGAAGAAAATAAGACTGGCAAATGCAGAATGTGAGAATGGCAGTTAGTGTAAAATGTAACAGAAGATCTTCAACCAATGTATAAAAATTAAGCTGGTAATAAGATTGAGTGGGTCCCGTTAGAGTAAAAGAGTGTATTGTATGCTTGGAGATGACGGGCAATGATAGAATATTTTATATCAGTGTTTATTAAGGAAGCATCTGACATTATCATTGGAAGCAGAGAATAGCAGCAGCAATGTACAGTGTTAAAATTAAAGGTACCACATACTCAGCTGGTCTTTTAAGTGAATGAGTCGCCTGATCCTACTGGGCTGCAAGCTGATTTGCTAAATGTGTTATTCTTCAAGTACTACTACGAACTACATGCTTACAGCGCTTAGTCCTTCATCTGTAGTGGGTAAGATTTTGAATTATAGAATCCCTGCAGTGTGGAAACAGGCCCTTCGGCCCAACAAGTCCATACCGACCCTCGGAGCATCCAACCCAAACCCATCCACCTTTAACACACCTAATCTAGGCACCCCTGAACACTACAGGCAATTTAGCGTGGCCAATCCACCTAGCTTGCCCATCTTTGGACTGCGGAAGGAAACCGGAACACCCAGAGGAAACCCACGCAGACATGGGGAGAATGTGCAAACTCCACACAGACAGTCACTTGAGGGTGGAATCGAACCCGGGTCCCTGACACTGAGGAAGCAGTGTTAACCACTGAGCCACCATGCCGCCCCGTGATGGAATATGAACAATAATCGCTCCTTCCTGGGTGGCTATGAACAGCCAGTTTCCTGCTCAGCAGCCAAAAGCACTGACCAATTCCACCACAGAGACTGGCAAAGTTCAGAGTAACACTTCAAAATTTGCTGATCTTACCAAATTTGGAAGGCAGGTGATGCAAATTTTATCCAACAGGATATAGAAAGGAAGAATGGGGAAACATGGCACATGGAATTTAATGTAGTGAACTGTAACGTGATTATTTTGGCAGAATGCTCATGACCTGAGAGGTTGGTTAGCAATGCAAATGGGATCTTGGGCTTGATAAGTAGGGGAACTGGGTACAAAAGCAGGGAAACTCGTTACGAAATTCTGGTTAGGTCGCAACTAGGTATCCAGTTCTAGTTACTGTGCTTGAAGGAAAATGTGAAGGTCCTGGTTAGAATGTGAAGATGATTTGCCAGAATCATTCAAGGGATGGGGGCATTTAGTTGCAAGTTTAAGTTGAAAGGACTTAGTTTGTTCTCCTTGGAGTAAGGGAGTCTGAAGGGGATTTGAAAGATGTGTGCAAGATTATGGCAGTCTTAGATGAGGTAGACATTTTAACTAATGATATGAGAAGTAGAGAACAGTGATTTAAGGTTTTGGGCAAAAGATGCAGGCAAAATCTGAGGAAGAACTTCAGCATTCCTACAGTGTGAAAGCAGGCTGTTTGGTCCATTGAATCCGTACCGACCCTCCAAAGAGCATTCCATCCAGATCCTACCCTATCCATGAATTTCAAATCTGGATATCGTGGACAGTTTAGCATAGTCAATCCCCCTAGCCTGCGCATCTTTGGACTGTGGGAGGAAACCAGGAGCACCCAGAGAGAACCCACACAGATGCAGGGAGAATTTGCAAACTCCACACAGACTGTTGCTGGAGTCTGAAATCTTGGGTCCCATGTGCTGTGAGGCAGCAGTGCTAACCACTATGTCACCATTCCGTCCCTTTCTCTATGCACAACCTGGAACTCACTGCCCATGAGAGTGGTGGAAGTGGGAAAAATGAAAAAAAAGTCTTACCAACTTAATAGAATTCTTTGAGGACGTGACAAAGTTGATTGATGAGGGAAAGGCTGTAGATGTCATAAACATGGACTTCAGTAAGATGTTTGATAAGGTTCCCCATGGCAGGCTGATGGAGAAAGTAAGGTCACATGGGGTCCAGGGTGCGCTAGCTAGATGGCTTAAAAAACTGGCTAGGCAACAGGAGACAGAGGGTAGTAGTAGAAGGGAGTTTCTCAAATTGGAGACCTGTGACCAGTGGTGCTCCACAGGGATCTGTGCTTGGACCACTGTTGTTTATGATATATGTAAATGATCTGGAGGAAGGTGTAGGTGGTCTGATCAGCAAGTTTGCTGATGACAGTAAGATTGGTGGAGTAGCTGATAGTGAAGGGGACTGTCAGTGATTACAGCAGAATATAGATAGACTGGAGAGGTGGGCAGATAAATAGCAGATGGAGTTCAATCCGGGCAAATGCGAGGTGATGCATTTTGGAAGATCAAACTCAAGGGTGAACTATACAGTAAATGGAAAAGTCCTAGGGAAAATTGATGAACAGAGAGATCTGGATGTTCAGGTCCATTGTTCCCTGAAGGTGACAACACAGGTCAATAGGATGGTCAAGAAGGCATATGGCATGCTTTCCTTCATTGGACGGGGTATTGCGTACAAGAGTTGGCAGGTCATGTTGCAGTTGTATAGGACTTTGGTTCGGCCACATTTGGAGTACTGTGTACAGTTCTGATCGCCACATTACCAAAAGGATGTGGATGCTTTGGAGATGGTGCAGAGGAGGTTCACCAGGACGTTGCCTGGTATGGAAGGTGCTAGCTATGAAGAGAGGTTGAGTAGATTAGGATTATTTTCATTAGAAAGACGGAGATTGAAGGGGGACCTGATTGAGGTCTACAAAATCATGAGGGGTATAGACAGGGTGGATAGCAAAAAGCTTTTTCCCCAGAGTGGGGGACTCAATTATTAGGCGTGATGAGTTCAAAGTGAGAGGAGGAAAGTTTCAGTGGGATATACGCGTGGAAAGTTCTTTACACAGAGGGTGGTGGGTACCTGGAACGCGTTGCCAGCAGAGGTGGTAGACGCAGACACGTTAGCGTCTTTTAAGATACATTTGGACAGGTACATGGATGGGCAGGGAGCAAATGGACACAGACCGTTAGAAAATAGATGACAGGTTAGACAGAGGATCTTGATCGGCACAGGCTTGGAGGGCCGAAGGGCCTGTTCCTCTACTGTAGGTTTCTTTGTTCTTTGTATGTGCGCCTAGAAATAAACTGACATGGGATCAATTGAGGGATGTTGAATTGTTTGGATTAATCCTTGGGAGCCACAGTAAATTGAAAAGCTGAATAGTTGTCTTTTGTGCCAACTGTGATTAAATGTTGACAATCTGAAATGAAAATGGGACTCTGGCAATATCTGGTAGATGTATTAGATTATTCAAGTAAAACTAGGGTAATAGATTTTTTTTGAATAGAAGAAACTTTTCTTTTGAATGATGGAAGAAATTGTTTCGTTTTTTTCCATTTTGTTTTTGTTCTGAGTTAATTCTGTTAACAGCTTAACACAGACTGAGCTGGTTAAGCTTCTGTGAACTATTTTTGAATGCTTATCTATAAAAACGCAGATTGACTATCATAACATCTGAAAAGCTATCCAATCAGGAAGTACTTGAATAAGTTATGAAGAGGTGTCTACTCTGAGCCCCTCAGGCCCCCTCTCCCCTTCAGAAGAGCTTCTAGATGATTGTCTTATCAAATCTTGTGACGAACTAAGTATGTTAAACATCAATGACAACATTAGCTGATCTGCCTTTTTGCCTTTACCTGCCTAGAGTCCACCTGTTCTGGATGTGTACAGATTACTGAGAAAGTCAGTTGAAAATCAACGCATCATTTTCACTGTACCTTGGTTGGTTGAGTTTCTTAGTATGGTGGATCATGTGGCGTCATTCCTTGATTATTACCGTAGTGTGTTTACCCTCCTATTGCATCTATACAGGTGAGTGTCAGGAGATGCTAGCTGTACGGAATTTTGTTTCACCTGCTCCCTGCACCTCCAGCAATTTCTCTTTTGTTTTTGATTGACAATGTACCACTAGACTGTAGGATCGTATTAACTTGTCAGCCCAGGTTCAGTGCTCATACACTCTGACCTGAGTCGGAGTGTTGCCTGGAGTAGTGTTAAAAGGTGCCATTGTCCAGATGAAATTTTAAATGAAGTCCCATGGGTAAAAGAACTAAAGCATATTTTGAAGAAGAGCAGGTTGGAATTTGGAGTTAACTATGCATCATTCTCCTTAACCGATACCACTGGAAAGGATCATCTTGTAATTATTGTGAGAAATGTTATCTACAACTCTCTCCACAAATGCTGTCTGACCCACAATGCATTTCTAGCATTTTCATTGATCATTTATTATGATGTCTGCACTCAGAACCAGAGTCATAGAGTAACATAGTATGGAAACAGGCCCTTTGGCCCAAACTGGTTCATACTGATCATGGTGCCCACTCGACTAGTTCTAGTTAACCACATTTGGTCCATATCACTCTTAAACCTTTCCCATCACATACCTATCCAAATGTTTTTAAAATGTTGCTATTGTACTTAGCTTAACTAATTTCTCCGGTAGCCCATTCCATACACATACCACTCTCTGCGTGAAGAAGTTGCCCCTCAGGACCTCCTCAAATCTGTCTCCTCTCACCTAAACCTCTGCCCTCTAGTTTTCAATTCTCCATCCTATTTTTGTCTCATGATTTTATAGACCTCAGTAAGGTCACCCATCCATCTCCTACATTCCAAGGAATAAAGCCCTATCCTGGTCAACCTCTCCCTATTACCCAGGCCAACTAGTCCTGGCAACATCCTCCTAAATCTTCTTTGCACACTTTCAAGTTTAACTATGTCTTTCCTATATCAGGGTGACCAAAACTGTACAACAGTACTCTTAAGTGTAACCTCACCAATGATGTATATAACTGTAACATAAGCTGCCAACTCCTATTCTCAGTGTCTTGACTGATGACGGCCAGCATGCTAAAACACTTCTTCACCACTCTGTCCACTCCTTTCAATGAACTATGTACTTGTACTCCTAGATCCCACTGTTTCGCAGCAGTCCTCAGGACCTTACCATTTACTGTACAAATAGTGGTTTTACTTTTCAAAATACCGCACCTCACATTGAGTATTGAATTGCATTTGCCTGTCCTCAGTGTGCATACCATTGAGAAGATGTTGTTGAGCTGTTGTCATGAACCATTTACACACCATGTAGTGCCAGTACAGGGTTCCAAGATAATGACCTAATGACAAAAGAATGATGATATGTTTCTAACTTAGGATCATGTGTGGGTTTGAGGAAAACTTGCATGTGACGGTGTTCCATATATCTTCTGCCCTTATCTTCCTTTATGGTGATTGTGAGTTTGGGTGATGCTGTCTGTGGGGCTTTGGTGAATTTCTGCAGTGCATCTTGTTGACGGTACACACTGCTGCACCTGAGTGATGGAGTGAACAAATGTTTGTGGACGTGATGCCATTTGCTTGGACTACTTTGTTTTTGAATGGGGTTGAGTGCTGTCTCTTGATGGAGATGCATTAATCAGGTAAGTAGAGAATATTTCACCATACTCCTGATCTGTGGCTTGTTAATAATGCATAGGTTCCAGGAAGACATGGAGTAAGTTATTCATTGCAGGATTTCTAGCCTCTGACTATAATATTTATACGGCTAATCCAGTTTAGTACTTGATCGTTGGTAAGCCTGGGTTGCAGTGAGGAACTCGGCAATCATAATATCACAGAGCTAAGAACAACACAACACAGCACAGGAACAGGCCCTTTGGCCCTACAAGCCTGCGCCGACACTTTTTGCTCTTCCATATTAAAACTGTCTTCACTTACAGGATTTTTATCCCTGTATTATGTTCCTATTCCTGCATTCATCCAGGTGCTTCTTGAATGCTGCTGTTGTGTCTGCTTCTACCACCACCTCTGGCAGCACGTTCCAGGCACACACTACCCCTTGTGTGGAAAACATGGCTTGCACATCTCTTTTAAACTTGTCCTCTCGCATCTTGAACCTGTGTCCCCTAGTAATTAACCCTTCCACCCTGCAAAAAAAGCCTCATAACTTTCCACTCTATCCTTTCCATTCACCATCTTTTTAACTTCTATCAGGTCATCCCCTCAACATTCTGCATTCCAGTGAAAATAAACCCAGTCGATCCAACCTTTCTTCATCGATAAAATCCCCCATTCCAGACAATATCCTGGTAAACCTTTTCTGTATTCTCTCCAAAGAATCCACATCCTTCTGATAGTGAGGAAGACCGGAACTGTGTGTAGTATTCCAAGTGTGGCCTAACTGAAGTTCTATAAAGCTGCAGCATAACTTGTCTGTCCTTACACTGAATATCCCTTCCAATGAAGTCAAGCATGCTACAGGCTTTTTTTTTAACTAGCTTATCCACCTGCGCTACCACCTTCAGTGATCTGTGGACCTGCGCATCCAGATCTCTCTATATGTCAATACTCATAAGGGTTCTGCCATTCACTGTATAATTTCCAACCGTACTTGACCTTCCAACATGCATCACCTCACATTTGTGTGGATTAAATTCCATCTGCCGTTTTTCTGCCCATGCCTCCAACTGATCTATATCCTGTTATATTCTCTGACAATCCTCCTCAATATTCACAACTCCACTAATCTTTGTGTCATCCGCAAGCATACTAATTAGATCAGCTGTGTTTTCCTCGAAATCATTTGTGTAGATCACGAACAGCAGAGGTGCTAACGGTGATCCCTGTGGACCACCACTAGTCACAGCCCTCCTTTCTGAAAAGCGTTCTTCCACTGCTGACCTCTGCCCCCTATGACTAAGCCAGTTCTGTATCTATTTTGCCAGTATCTATTCCATGATGCTCAATCCTCTTTGTCCGCAGGTGAGGTCCCAGAGGACTGGAGAAGAATTAATGTTGCCCCATTGATACCATGTGACTTGACCTTTTGTGCCAATCTGCCATGAGGGACCTTGTCAAAGGCTTTACTGAAATCAAAGTAGACAGCATCAAATGCTTTTCCCTCATCAATCATCATCATCACCTCCTTAAAACACACAATTAAGTTAGTGAGGCACCATCTCCCCCGCACAAAGCCAACTGTTTATCGGTAAACAGTCCATTTGTTTCAAAATGCTTATAGATCTTGTCCCTGAGAACCTTTTCCAATAACTTCCCTTCCACTGACATGTGGTTCACAGGCCTGTTTTTTCCTGGATTATCCCTGTTACCCTTTTTAAACAATAGGACAACATTAGCTATTCTCCAGTCCTCTGATACCTCAACTGTGGTCAAAGATGGTTGGGATAGGATACTACTCTGAAGAGCACCCAGAGTGATGTCCTGGGGCTGAGATAATTGACCTCTGACAACTGTAATCATGTAGCTTTGTGCCAGCTGTGTTTGCAACCACTGGAGAGTTTGTATGCTTCAAGTGTTTCAAGTCTTCAGCTAAATAGTTCTTTGATATCTGAAGGTTCCCACCTCTACCACCTTTTAGGCAGAAAGCTCCAGATATCTACAACCCTCTGGGTTTCACCTGCTCCTTACCTTAAAACTGTGTGCCCTGGCATTGATTCCTGTACAAGAGGAAAGGTTCTTCGTATCCACTGTGTCTGTATCCATCAGAATTTTGCACACCTTAGTCAGATCCCCTTCTGCTTTCTCTGCTCTAAGGAATCAATGCCAGCCCTTCAAATCTCTCTCGGTAGCTGAATCATTCCAGCCCAGACAACTTCCAAGTGAATCTCTTCTGCACTCCTTCCCAGTGCAGTCATATCGTTATATAATGTGATGACCAAATTGCACATAGTACTCCAGCTGTTGCCTAACATTATATACACCCCAATTATAACTTGCTTGATCTTGTGTGAATACCTTAACTAATAAAGGCAAATATCTCCCATGCCTTCTTAATCACTTTATGTACCTGCCCTGCTGCCTTCAAAGATCTATGGACATGGTCACTGAGGTCTCAGGGTTGCATTATTCACAGTGTGTACTCCTTTGTCCTGTGAGTCCTCCCAATGTCACCTCACCATTCATTAATCAAAAAGCAAGAAAAAAAAGCACTTTTCTATAGTACTTTTCACAGCCTCAGGACTTCTTGCATGCTTCGCTGCTGAAATAATTTCTTCACTTAAATAACTATTAAGTAGGCCATTGTAATAGTTTATGAATCAAGCCACACAAATATGAAAAGATGATAACTGGTTAGTCTGATACATTTAGGGAATAGTTTTGGCCACGACACCTGCCTCATTGGAACTATTCTTTAAATCAGGTATCAGTGAAATAGGGATTGCTGCATCATTATTTAGCAATTTGTCACCAGTTTTGGAAATGTGGCTTTTCCCTCTTAACTTTGTGTCCATCTAAGGTTTTAACTCCATGCTTTTATATTTGTGTTGCTCTGGTCAGCTAAACTTTGACAATAAAGGTCTTGTCAACAAAGCATCCTGATCTTAAATGCTATAACGTTATTATGCTTGGATAGCTACACATTATAGGAGGGATATGATAGCACTGGAGAAGGTGCAGAGGAGATTTATCAGGATGTTGCCTGGGCTAGAGATTTTCGGTTATGAAAAGAGACGGGACAGACTGGCATAATGTACCTTAGAGCAGCAGAGATTTGAGAGGGGACATGATTGAGATGTGTAAATTATGAATAGAATAGAATATTCTTTACTGTCACGTGTACTAAAGTACAGACTACAATGAAAAGTTTACAATTTTGCCTTTTATGGCACCATGTTAGGTACAAATTTTAGATACAAGAAGAGGAATTTTTAAAAAAGTAGTTGCATTACTTTACAGTGATTCACAGTATAAGTTAGAGGACTGAGTTAAAAGGATAGACATTACAGTGAGATAAACAAATTACAAATAAATATTACATTGCCGGAGCTCAGCGCAGGAGCTTCCACACGTGGTCTGACGTCCCACACCAGACCCCAGTCCAACAACCATCCCTCTGTTCCAAGATGCCAGTCCACTGCACACAGACTCTTATCTGCTCCAAAGTAAGTTTTCTCCTGCACTTCCCCACACCAGCCTCTGCTCCAGGACGTGCCTCCCCGTGCCAGCCTGAAAAAAAGTAGAAGAGGAGGGAAAAAGGAAGAGGAGTGGGCAGAGCAAAAGATCTCTGGCTGGAGCATGCTACTATGCCGCCACAATGACATAGATGGGGTTGATTGGAAGAAACCTTCCCACTTGAGGGAGGAATCAGTGACCTGGAGGCATAGATTTATGTTAAGAGATAGAAGGTTTAGAGGAGATGTGAGGAAAAGCTTTTTCACTCAGAGGATAGTGGGAATCTAGAACTCTCAGCCTATAGGGGTGTAGAGGCAGAAATCCTCATCACATTTTTGAAGTATTTAGTGTGTCCTTGCAATGCTAAAATATACAAGGCTTTGGACCAAGTGCCCAAAAATGGGATTAGTATAGTTAGATGTTGTTTTTGACTGGCCTGGATGTGATGGGCCTTTTTTCTGTTCTGTAGGTCTCTATGGCTTTAAGAGTGCTTTATATAAATCACTGACACTGAAAATGCCCTGAGAGTAAAGTAAATCCCACCTGCTCCAGAAGGGTTTCATAACATGTCTGAGCAGGTTGAATAACAATATCCATGACATATTTAACAGAATTTCAATAAGTAAATTTTAAGAAAATCCCTATTTTCAACCTACTCCAGTGAACATTTGGTGAAAAAATGATTAATTAGTACATTTGTTGGTACCATCGTTTCAAAGAGGGGGAAGGGAACCTGGGCATTCATTTATATTTTAATTAAAATTGCCTTACTCTGTGTTCATTAAACAGATCTTTGGTTCTAACAAGTGAGCGAAATGACAATTTCCTGAACAAGATGCTAATTCTTGCGGTACTGGGATGGCTTTTCCAGGCAAGTACTTATCATATGTTAAATAGGATTGATTTTGAGTTTGAAAACTGCAGAATGTATATTTGAGTTAATGGATGCTTCAAATGCTTGACTTTTGTAGTGCATTGGTAGAAATTGTTAAAGTGCCAGTGTTTGCTTTTGTTTGTTGTGACTATTTTTCCCTAACTGTACTGTGGTAGGACCTGAACCACACAGAAGTGGTTCAGAAAGGCAGCTCACCAACATATTCTTAACAGTCACTAGCCATGAGCAATAAATGTAAGCCTACTCAAGAAGGATGGCCTGATACATTTTGTAAGCAATTTATTACCTTTGAAGTGTAACCTCCCTTGTAAGGCATGTCGCAATCAATTTGTATTCTGCAAAGTCCTACAGTAGTGATCTGTTTTTATTAGTGTTAATTTCTTTCAGATAGTGCCATGGCATCCTTTATGTTCAGCTGTAAGTGTCCTGAATGAAAAGATAGCATCACTAGCAGTCCACACTCCTTCAGTATTTCAATCTGAGTTATGTACTCTTACAGTGGGACTAGAACCAACAATCCTGTGACTCAAAAGCAAATGTTAGCAACTGATGAAGGGCTGATGCTGAAGGCAGCTGAGAAACCAAAAGGGAGAAGCTTCTGATGATTTCTGAAAACTAACTAATCAGCTTGCAGAATGTACATATGTAATTGGAAAAAGACAGGAAGCCAATGACATGGATGTGGATAAGATAAAAATTTAAATCCATTTCTATGTTGATGTTGCTTCCTTTTTGTATTTTTATAATGTATAGAGCATGATCCTGCTGACTTGGTTCCATGTGTAGCTGCATCAATTGGAAAGTACTTCACAATTCATAAGTTGATCCCTGTCAGATATTCATTGAAAATATTAAAACCATCTCAGTTTGAAATGAATGAAACACTCACAAGCAGAATTTGGGGAATATTGCTCCAAAGTAAACTTCTGGCAAAATTAAAGCTTTTTCAGTTTCACAGCGACAGATTTAAATTTACTGAAGGAACTTTTATGTGGCTTTCGATGCCTTAATCAAAGATTTTACTTCACATTCTAAACTGATGTCATATGCTCCAGAGCTCTTGTATAATTCTAAACTAAGTGGATTTAGCAGATTTTAATACATGTAGAGGTAAAACACTGTCTTCCTCAGCCTGAATGTCTTTGTTTGGGGAAGCTTTTGAAGCAAGCAGTCAGAAATGTCTCTATACCTTTAGCAAAGAAGTCAAAAGTCACATAACACCAAGCTATGTTCCAACAGGTTTCTTTGAAATCACAAGCTTTTGGAGTGCTGTCCCTTCGTCAGGAAAAGTCTTTAATAAAGAGATATTGCAGGTGAATCAGAAAGAGGGAATCACGACCCAACAAATATTCCCAGATTCAGCAAAGGATAAAGCTACCTTGTTTATCTCAACAGCACACCTCCAAACAACTTCCTAATGTGGTATTTTGTTGAACTCTTTAAGTTGGTGGATCTGTGCTTATTAAAAGAAGAGTTGGAATCCATGAACTCAGATTCCTTGTAGGTGACAAAAAGAAATGACCAGTTCCAAAATCTCTGCACATCTAGCTTCAGAGGTTTGGGTTTATGGGGACGAAATACGGTTTGAACTGACCATTAAAAATAGAATGATATGAAACATGTATGTATGATATATAATCCAAATTGTCATCAAGATTATTGATATTTTCTTAGATTCCAGCACTTCCTGAAGAAATGTTCTTCAATGAAGAGAATGTTGATGGATTTGAAATAAGCATATCAGACCAAGGATTGGTAAGTCATATGTCAAGCAGGTGTTGAACCTTTGTTTTACTGCTGTTCAGCTCATTGTTGCATTTTCCTTTAAAATAACTGTTTTATTATCAGATTGGTATGAGGTGTCTGTGTCTCTGGTTTAAACAAAAGCTAAGCAATGCATAATTTTTTCAGTGCAGATGGTTGTCATTTAATTGTTGGACGTTTGAGATGATAGTGGGTTGGAGAGCTATTATAAGCTGGTGCACTAGTCTGTGCGCGCACATATTGTATGAGAGCACCATTGGGTGTGGCAGAATTGCCTGCCACTCCATTATTTGCAGATTGGTTCCTGATCAAAGCTTCTGCAGATGCTTTGTCAGCAGGGAAGAGCACAATGTTTAAACAGATAGCAGAAGTCGGCTATTAATGAGGTCAGTATCTGGGAATTGGTTCCAGCAAGTCTGGAAAGATCTTATGCTGAAGCAGGTGGAGATTTTCTTTATTTATTCATTCCTCAGATGAGGGTGCCACTTGCGATGCAGCATTTAATCCCATCTCTAATTGCCCAGAAAACAGTTGGGAGTCAACCACATTATTGTGGGTCTGTAGAACCAGGTGGCCTTTTCCCAACAATTGACAATTGGATTTATAGTCATTGTTAGATTCTGAATTCCAGATTTTTCTTTTCTGTTTATTGAATTCAAATTCCACTGTCTTCCATGGTGGGATCTGAACCCAGGTCCACAGAACATTGACTGGGTCTCTGGATTAACGGTCCAGCGACAATACCACTAGGCCGTTGCCTCCCCCTGTGTTTGAATGGAGATGGTCAAGCTGTCGAGGAGTGGTCAGAGTTTGAATTGGTTTTTGGACTGTCTTTTCTGAAACAAAAAAAGAGGAATCTGGCAGTTTATGCTACAGCATGAAGATTTGAAAGTTCTCCACTTAACCACTGATGTGCAGTTCTTGGAAGGTCAGAGAATTGAAAACTAAGTTATAAGTATTGCTGCCTTTATCTGCATGAACTGTGAAGGTAGCTCTGACATTTTCAGATAATCAACCAAGGAACCATCATCTACGCATATGGAACAATGCACCATGAAAACTGTTAAGAAATCTGGCCAGTTTTATATTCTTTCATTTATCCCTCAATTTGTTTTTTGTATGAATAGCGCTGAAAATTGAGTTTTTGGGTTTGAAGCATTGATCAATTAGATTGCTTTGTTTAATTTTACTCTGGTGAAGTTGTTGTATTGTTAATAAATTGCTACATTTTTTAAAATTCAAGATTCAAGCCAGTGCCTTGAACTGATTATTTGCAGAGTCTGGGATTAGGCATTCAAAAGTCTCCTTAGGCCAATGGGGTTAATTTTGAGTGTCTTTGAAAGTTTTCATTCTACTGTGTTGCAAATATAGGGGTAGAAAGACTGATTTGGTCTGGCTGTCTTCCTCAATGTTGGAACATTATCTAGATGTTGTACTTTTTCTGACTATTCCCGAATTTTACTTCCCTCTGTAGTTTCCATTCTTTTAAATTATCCTTTTTTTAAATCCTATATTAGATTATCACAAAGTTTCCAATGCGTTTTGGAATCTTCAATTATATAAAAGAATTTGACTGTAGACCTGACTCCATAACATTGCCATCACTCCATAATCTGCACTGTAAAGGAAAACAATTTCTTATTATCCCCAGATGTAAACAGGTAGTGAGATGTGTGATACTGAATTATTGCTGAATTGTAAAGGTCCCAGAAGCATAGTTCCATTTCAAGTCACATATTACGTCCAGGTTAGACATCATCAAGCACTATTCTTTGAGCACTTCCTACCTTAGTTCAACCATTTGCTGGTTGTGTCTTCCATTCCCCACCTGCCCAGTTAAGATTTGGGACTCCAGGAAATAGTGACAGCAATGCCACATGAATATGGAATGGGTAGCTTAGTAGACTCATAATCCAGAGGTCTCAGCTAGTAATTTGAAGATGAGGATTTGAATCATAGCAGACCAAAGGCTGTTCACCCCATGTCCCTGCATTTCATTTTGTGCCATTTTGCGGTTTTCTCGCGATGATCCTGCCCATTGCTCATTTTCAGGCGATCACTTAATTCCCTTTTGATTGCATCAATTGAGGTTGCTTCTACCACTTTTTTAGCAGTTCATTCTAGATACAAACTATTCACTTAATTTTGTTTTCTTCATCTTGCAGTTGCTTCTTTTGCCAATTATTTTAAAGCCATGCTGTCTCATACTCAATTCTCATGAACGGGAACTATTTGTCCCAATGTATTCAGCCCAGACCTGTCCTGAATTTGTTCTTCGTTCTCAACTTCCTGTTCTCCAAAGAAAGTAGTCCCAACGTCTCCAACCTTTATGTGTAACTTAAATTCTTCATCACTGGATCCATTCTTTTGAATCTTATCTGCACCCCCTCTAACACTTTCATGTTCTTAAAGTGTGTCCAGAACTCAATGCATTGTTCCAGCTGGAACAGTGACTTATCAAGTTCAACGTAGCGTCCTCGTTGTTATGCTCTACACCCATATTAATAGAGTGCAGGTACTGTATATTTTATTGACTGCTTGATCAACCTGACCTGTCACCTTCAGTGATTTATGCATGCATACTCCCAAGTTCCTCTGCTCTTGCGTTCACTTTAGATTTATGTTCTTTATTTTGTATTGTGTTCTTCTAATCTAATAAATCACTTGATGCTTCTCTACCTTAAATTTTCATCTGCAATCTGTCTGTCAATTCTACCAATCTCTGTTCTTTTGAAGTTCTGCATATTGAAAAACTTTCATTATCCAGTACTGTCTCTTTCTGTCACATGACAGATTTTGTAATCATTGATAATGGGAACTGCAGATGCTGGAGAATCCAAGATAATAAAATGTGAGGCTGGATAAACACAGCAGGCCCAGCAGCATCTCAGGAGCACAAAAGCTGACGTTTCGGGCCTAGACCTGATGAAGGGTCTAGGCCCGAAATGTCAGCTTTTGTGCTCCTGAGATGCTGCTGGGCCTGCTGTGTTTATCCAGCCTCACATTTTGTAATCATATTGTTTCTAATCCATTATCCATAACTTTGCCAGGAATTTGCTGTATAACACTGTATCAGATACCTTCTTGAAGTTCACGTGTTCCACATCAACAGTGTCACCCTCATTAACCCTCTATGTTACCTCTTCAGGATACTCCAGGAGCTTAGTTGAACACTAATATCCCTTAAGACATCGATGCGTGCTGAATTCCTTAACCACACAGGCAATGCATATTAATTATTAATTGTTGCTTCTAGAATTGCTGAAGTTAAATTTTGTCTGTAGTTGGTTGGCTTATCTTTACGTACCTTTTCAAAAAAGGGATGTAACATTTGCAATTCTCTGGTCCACTAGCATCACCTTAATGGTAAGATTGGAAAAATTATGGCCAGTGCCTCCACAATTTCCACTTCCAATTGCCTTAGTATCATCTGATGCATATCTTCTAGTCTTGGTGCTTCATCTATTTGAATAATGTCCAATACTACTATCACTTCAGTTTGAAACTGTTAATGTGTCTGAGTTGCCTTCTTTTTCACCATGGCCCGGATATCCCTCTGCCTGCTTCTCTTGTTCCTTAATCTGCCATATCCCTGTTAGTATTGAACATATTCTGTGTCCAGGACTGCAGTGTTTTCCCTAATTCTATCTTTTCTGAACACCTTGTATCCAGAAATATTTAACATCTAGTTCTGCTGTTCCTTGAGTTAAGTCTCTGGCATAGCCAAGTCATCATATTTTCACATAGCACTCTGTGCCTGTAACTCACCTGATCTAAACTTTATTACTTTCTTCCTTCCTCTGATCTAGCCTATTAATTTACTTTTCCTTATTTTATTGTAATCTGTCTCCCTTACAACCTGCCAAATTTGGTCAAGCCCCTCCAATAGCACTGGCGAACAACTCCTCAAACATTGTCCCAGCTCTATTCGAATGAAAACTGTTCAGCTTCTAAAGGTTCTGACCCTCTTTCCCCCCCCCAAGAACTGGTCACAAAATTCTCAAGTCCAGCCTCCTAAACCATCTTTTCAGCCATGCAATCATTTTCTGTCGTCTTACTTGTATCCCACTTGTATGTGCCATTAGTAGTAATCCGAGGATTAGTACTCTTGAGAGATAGTAAGAACTGCTGATGCTGGAGTCAGAGACAACAGTGTGGAGCTGGAGGAACACAGCAGGTCAGGCAGCATCAGAGGAGCAGGAAAGTTGATGTTTCGATTCGGGACCCTTCTTAGTTCTCTTGAGGTCCTGTTTGCGAGTTTCCTATCTAGCAGGACTGTAACCCTCTTTCTCCTATGTCAGTGATATCAATTTTGACCACCACTGCTGCTGCTTGCCCTCCTCTGTCTACAGCTGCTTCATCAATAATGATCTCTCCATCATAGTCATAAATTTAGAAATGGAGATGCTTGTTGATTAATTACACAGTGATCGGTTCCACTCACAATTCAGTTGATGTTGCGTGAGGGATCAGACTGCTTCACTGGACGCCATTCAAACTTCGGTTTTGAATTGGCTTGTAACATTTATGTCACACAAGTACCAAGCAATGACGATTTCTAACAAGTGAGTATTGGTGATCTTTCTTTGACATTCAACAGCATTAACATAACTAAATTCTCTATCATGAACATCGTAAAGGTCACCATTGACCAGAAACGCAACTGAACTGAGCACAAAAATATCACTGTTGAAAAGGAGGCTAAAAGTAATGAATTCTGCGATGAGTAATTCATTTCCTCACTCCCCAAAACCCTGTTCACCTCCAAGACCACTAGTTAGAAGAATGACGGAATACTCTCTATTTACCTGTATCATGGCTTCCAACAACACTCAAACAATAAGTTTATCAACCTCCAGAATCCATTTGATAGGTGCAAGATTCATAATATGAACAATTCACTCCCTTAATCACTGCTATCAAAAATATGTACTGCAGCAACTTGTGAAGACTACTTTAACACCACCTTCTAAACCTGAGGTATCTACCACCAAGAAGAGCAAAATGCAGATGGAAAGTCCTCCACACGCAAGTGGCACCACCATACCAAAAGCCACCCCGAATTGGAGCTACTTTGCTCTACCTTCTCTGTTTTTGTGTCAAAATCTTAGAATTCCAAGACCAACAGTGCTGTTCTGAGGAAGGGTCACTGGACTCGAAACGTTGACTCTGATTTTTCTTTTTCTTCATCAATGCTGCCAGACCTGCTGAGCTTTTCCAGCAACTCTATTTTTGCTATAATGAACCAAATAGGCAATCTATAAAGACCTATTTTCAAAACTACATTGCAGCTCTATAACTGTTTGGAATGATTTACACTTTCTTCTTGGGAAATTGTCAGCCACTGTTTTCCAAAGTCTTGGTCAAAATGGGGAAGTTGCTGGAGTAAAGTGAAGTTCAGTTGGTTTGCTGCATTAAAGTTGAAAAAGTATCATTTCACCCTGGACAGCATCATTTATAACAGTGATCCATGTCCAGGAAATGTATCAGTTTAGACTGAGTATGATGTGTATTTTTTCTTTTTCAGGATTCTGTCCCACTGGTTGACCAGCAACTACTGTATCTTTGCTGTCCCTATCTGAGTGAGTATATTCTCAACATCGGAAGATGGGTTAGAGGGGTGGTG
Source organism: Stegostoma tigrinum (assembly GCF_030684315.1). Classification (NCBI taxonomy): domain Eukaryota; kingdom Metazoa; phylum Chordata; class Chondrichthyes; order Orectolobiformes; family Stegostomatidae; genus Stegostoma; species Stegostoma tigrinum. The sequence goes on from NC_081363.1 coordinate 87,148,855, forward strand.
CAAAAGATAGAAAATTATATAGAAATTTGCTACATAAAAAAATCCCTCCTGATCTGTCACTATTGCATATCTGGAATTATTTTAGTGTTCTATTGTGAAGACATTTCAAAAGGAGTGGTTATATAAGGTGAAAGAGCTATGCACGATAGTGCCAGACTTACATAAGGTAAACAAAGAGAAACCGATCCCAGTGGATGGGCACTTGTAGGAAGGGACATGCAATTAAGGTTGGGAAAGAGATATAGGGGATTATGAGAGACAACTATTTAACACGGTGAGTGGTAATGATTTGGAACTCAGTGCTTACAAGGGTGATAACTTGGGATGATCAATGATTTGAAAAGGAGATTGCATAGGCATTTGAGGGAAATAAACTTTGCATGGTTGTGGGGATTAAACAGGACAGTAGAACTGACTGAATTGCTTTGAAGTGCCAGCATGGACTCACTGGGCTGCATGGCCACATCCTGTGCTGTAAATAATTGCAACTATAAGCATTTTAATGGTAACTAGATCCAAGAGACATTCTGACAAAGTAAATGGTTGCAAATGTATTGTTATGTAAAAGGATTGAGATCAACTGAAAAATTGTATTTAAATGTTAAACTAGGATCAGGGCTAGCATGACCTGATAAGCAGTTGGAAAAAAAATCATTTGTAACAACCAAAGCAAATGCTGTGGATGCAAAGTCTAAAATGTAAACTAAATGTCAAAAACATTCAAGCAGCGTCGATGAAATGATGAATAGTTAATGTATTAGCATTTTCTGCTTTTTAAGTTGCATTTAATTGAACATCATGATGTTTATCAAAGATGATATTAGCATTGACAACAAGGAAGTAGAGACCACAGATTATTTGAAAGTGATATTTTATACTCTTATTAGTATATCACAGGTCACTCTACCATTAGAACTCCTGAGATGGTGAGGTGTATGACAACTCAGGTTGACACATATTCTCTAGTTCTAAGATCCAAGGAAACATTGGTTTTGTTTTCTTTATTCTGGGAAACAAAGCTCTCGCTTACTGAGAAGACATTGTTCTCCAGAATTATTTTTGGTTTCAATCTTATATTACCTATGAATGTTAATTTTTCACTTTAGGAGCAGGACTCTGTTAGCCAGTTCCTCCATTTGATTAGATTTAGGTAGATCTGCACCTTCACTCTATCTTCCCGTCATGGCTCCATGTCCCTTCATAACCATCCCAGTAATTTAAAAAAAAAACTGTTGGTGTCCTCCTTCATCACCTGTGATCCTTGGTTAGAAACTAGGTTTTCATTAAGGCAGCTCCACAGTCTACTGTTCAGGTGATGACCTGTCATAGCTTTCTTATTTTAATCCTTTCCTGTCGGAGTGCTTGCCGTCTCTTAAGTGTCTCTCCATAGAAGCGTGATGAGATTAGAAACCAGTCAAAATGCAAATGCTAAGATAATAAAATGTGAGGCTGGATGAACACAGCAGGCCAAGCAGCATCTCAGGAGCACAAAAGCTGACGTTTCGGGCCTAGACCCTTCATCAGAGATCTGCTCCAGCATCTGCAGTTCCCATTAACCCCAAAATGCAAATGCTCACATGTATTTGCTGTTCTAACATTCCACTCATTAGTTTATTCCATTTTATTTACCACACAGCCTCTAACTGGGTAGGAACAACCACAGAATATGTGACAGTTAACCACTAACAAGTTGTGCCAATTAATAAAGCTGTGACCAGATATTTAATCAGATCTTGTGTTGTAGGTGAGTTGCGCAAGCTGTTAGCTTCCTACGTCGCTGGCAGTGGGCTTAAAAATGGAGGGTACATGAGAAAGATCACACCAACTGCTGCAGAGCCTTCACTGCCAACTTTGGCACAATCTCAGCAGAAACTCCAGGTAATGCTTGAACTCAGGAAGTCTTTGCCAAGGGAATATTACCATGATGTTTTCCAAGGCTCTGTGTCTCAGAATTGTCTTGTGTTGATATTCTGCGTTAAATGTCTGCTATATTTTAGTGTCCATTCAAATAGGTTGACCTTATTTGCTTAATTTCAGTACCTCAAATTGTCAGTCATTTTGTTCCAGTAAAGAGACAAATCTGTTCTCATACATAGTAGAAGTATTGTCTCCACTGTTTTGAATTAACCCCAGATAAACATGCACAATCATTCAAATTTCAGTAAGTGTTATTGGATGAGAGGCTGAGTGGTTTCTTGCTCCTCCTTCGGTCTGTCGAGTTTCTTAGCATATGGGGAAATATTGCTCCCTGATGGTATTTGCAACATGGCCATAAATCAAAACAGAAGCAGTACTTTCTTGTAGAGACTACCTGCATAGAGTGCTTAATGTAATGTTTCTGATTCCTGGTTAGGTTAAATTGGAAGAGGCTTTCTTTCACAATCAACCACCGTCACTCCGCAAAACAGTTGAGTTTGTGGCTGAAAGAGTTGGATCAAACTGTGTAAAGCATATCAAGTAAGAAAGAACAGTGTATTTTAATATTACAGAAAAACTGTTTAAAATGTCATAGTTCAGACACCTTTTGCTGGAAACAGTGCATATCTTTACAGTGCCACATTATCAATATGTATTTAACACTGTTGTGCAGAAACGCTGACATTGGAACCATGTATTTTAGACAAAACAATGGGTTTGATTTTTTCCTGTTCACTAACTGCAAATGTAGGGGAGAGTCTTGTGCCCTTAATGGACCCATTCTGGTTATCTTCTATTAACGTTAATGGAAGGAATATACAGGTTCCATAAGTGGCCTATGATGTATCCCACCCTCATTTCCAACATAAGGAGATTGAAATAGCTTCTCCTGACCCTCACACTGGTACACACTGGAAGTCCTCACCGATCCGCCATTGGTGCCTCTGAGTAAAGAACAAAACAACTACCCCACACCTCCATGTGCTTGCTGAAGCATATTTTTGGATGATACCAGAATATGGAGAAACTGACTACATTTGATATAAAGTCAGTATTTTACTGAATGTGGCATCAAGGACCTTTAGTAAGATTGAAGTAATTGGGAATTAGGGAAAGTTGCCTTCTGGTTAGAATCATACCCAGCAGAAAGGAAAATGGTTATGACTATTGGAGGCCAGTCATCTCAATCCCGGGACATCACTGCAGGAGCTGCTCAGGCTATGTATTTTCTAATCACCCTGTATCAGAGATGCTATTACACACCTCTTGAACAGGGGGGTTTGAACCCCAGGTCTCCTGCCTCAGAGGTAGGGATACTACAAATATTCCACAAGAGTTGCTGAAGGTAGTATTCCAGGCCTGAGCATTTTCACCTATTCATTCATGATGTACCTGCAGAAATCAGAAGTGAGGATACTATTTTACAATTGCAGTTCTATTCACAACTCCTCAGTTAATGAAGCAGTTTGTCCTTGCAGCAAGATCTAATCAGGTTTGGGCTGATAAGTAACATGCAGGCCAGATAGTGATCATCTCCAACGACAACACTTCCCTTGATCTTCAATAACATTAGCAAAGCTCAGTCTTTCAGGAAGTCACTGTTCACTAGAAACTGAATGAGACCAAACACACACCTGGTTTGCTAGTAGAGCGTGTCAGAGGCTAGATATTTTGCCGTGTAACTCGTCTTTTGATTTTAATTAAACTTAGTTCATAGAATCGCTAGTGTGGAAGTAGGCTCTTCAGCCCAACAAGTCCACACTGACCCTCAGAGCATCTCACTTAGATCCATACCCCCATGTCCCAACTAATCTACACATATCTACACATTATGAGCAATTTCACATGGCCAATCCACCTAACCTGCACATTGTTGGACTGTGGGAGGAAACCAGAGCACATGGAGGAAACCCACACAGACACAGGGAGAATGTACAAACTCCACAAAGACAGTCGCCTGAGGGTAGAATTGAACCCGGGTGCCTGGTGCTGTGAGGCTGCAGTGATAACTACTGAGTCACTGTACTGTGGACTTTTAAACCTATTGAGACTTTGTGATGCATGTTCCTCCACCCTTCTGTTCATCCATCAGATTTGGGTAATTATTTTCCAAGGTGTGTGTGATTACCTTACTCTTACAAGTAAAGTGTACAATATCTACAATTCTGAAAGTTTTAATTTTATCCTGCATATTGTCACCATCCTTCTCTAAAACACATAACAGCTTAGATTTTGTCTTCCAGGTAACATCCTTTAAATAACAATGAAAGCAATTATTGCCTATATTCTCTTTCCTAGGGCGAGTTTGGTACCTGAGCTAGTCAAACGTGGGACAACAAAGCTGCAAAATGCAATGAAGAATGAGAAAACCAATCTGCCTGAGCTACTTGAAAGTGTGATATGTGAGCTCTGTGAAGAAGGCAGGCAGGCTGTTATCAAAGGCAGAGAGTAAGTACGTACAATCAGAGTAGTGTTGGGTGTGTGACTACTGTACAAGCTCAATGATCATTTCCTGTTTTGAAGAAAGAACAATAGTGTAAGAAAGGAAAAGTATCAACAGCTTGCATTTATATAGCACCTCTAATTTAGTAAATGGTCTCAAGGCTCACACCTGTGGTCCAGTTAGTTGTCATTGGCAGAGTGATAAAAATCGGGGGTCCATAATATTGCCAGTGTTGGAAGAGTGTAGAGACATGTCTGGGTTGCAGGGCTGGAGGAGGTTTACAGCAGTAGCTGAAGTGAGACCACGGAGAGATTTTTACAGACTACAGGAGAAACAAAATCAATTTACAGAATATAACTTAGAGAAATGAATAGTCAGTTTTAAAATATGGCACAGTTACCAACAGAAAAGACTGGAAAATCTCTTATCTTGAAATCAGCCCTCCTTTTCATTACTTCTCCTCATGCAAGGGTTATTTTTCTATCTACACACTGCAATTTATTTAATTTATAACTTGTTTAGTTTATGACTAGGAAACATTCCATAGAAAAGTGCTCAAGTTGGCAATAGGACAGGAATAAACGGAGAAATACTGTTAAGCATCCAAACCTTCCCATCTGACCTCTTTTCATTCAGTGTTTTGATGTGGAATGCTTTCCTCAAAAGCTGATTCAAGCAGATTAAAAAGTAACTTTCAAATCGGAATTGTATTTATACTCAAAGGAAACATTTGGAGAACTTTGGGGCAACAGCGGAAGTGGGGGCTAATTGGATAGCACTTTGTGCAGCAAGTCATTAGGAAGGCATGTAAAATGTTTTTTTTATAGAATCCCCACAGTGTGGAAACAGGCCGTTCAGCCCAACAAGTCCACATCACCCCTCTGAAGAGCATCCCACCCTGATTCATACCCCCACCCCTGCATTTCCCCGTGCCCAACATCCCTGGACACAACAGGCAATTTAGCAAGGTCAATCCACATAGCTTGCACAACTTTGGATTCTGGGAGGAAACTGGAGCACCCAGAGGAATCCCACTTGTAATTTATTGCAGAGGGAATGGAATATAAAAGGGACGGTTTGCTGCAGTTGATAAGACTGCAGCTAGAATCTCGTGTATAGTTTTGGTCTCCTTATTTCAGAAAATACGTAATTGCATTATAAACAATAGAGGGAAAGTTCAAATGATTAATCCCTGGTATTGTTGGTGTTATCTTATGAAAAGCTTCAACAGGCTGGTCCTTTATCTATTGGAGTTTAGAAGCCTGAGTGCCAATTTTTACTGAAACATAGAGGTTCTTGTGACTTAACATAGTGGATGTGGAGGGAACTTCTCCTCGAATGGGACAGGGGCCATTCCGATGTTGGTTGAAGTTAACTGGGGGACTGGTAAAGATTTAAGACAGTGACGAGAAGGGATTTTTCCTTTGAGAACTCATTTTGTCAGAGAACAGTGGAGGTGGAGCCACTGAATATTTTTATTTTTAAGGCAGAGGTAGATAGATTCTTGACTAATGAAGGAGTCAGTGGCTTTTGGGATAGACAGGAAGGTGAAGTTGAAGCCAGTCAGATCATCTGTGATCTTATTGAATGGCAAAATAGGCTAGAGGGGCTGAATTTTGTATATTCTTTCTAAGAGTTGGTTCCTGCAACATGAACTGAAGTGCCTCTTTTTATGTTTCTGTAAGCTTGGCCATAGATGACATCACTGGAGTACCTACTTCTGATGTAGGATGAAGCCTTTTCCTTGTCTCATGAGAATATAATTGTAGTGATGTGCAGAGACAGGGACCTACTTAGCACCTTTCAACTGATTACTCATTCCCTTGGTTATAGAATATAAATTGACTTTATTCCTCTTGTAACCTAATACTTAGTGCCATTGCATCTATTCTTCCTTCAGAAGTATTGATACTGCAATATAAAAGAAAACTGCTTGGATGCAGGAAATTTGAAATACAACCAGAAAATGTCAGAAAACTCAGCAGGTCTGGCAGTATCTGTGGAGAGAGAAGTAGCTAATGTTTTCAAGTCTAGTCTTCTTTGGAACTCAGATGCTTGGGCTGTCCACCATAATGTTCCAAGGGGGTTCCTCTTAGGTGGAATTGATTGAGAGGAAGTGTTCTTCACCTGCGAGTCCTGCCTGAAGGCTCAGACTCTCCAACAGCCTGTGATAAGGATTTGATCTGATGCTCTGATCTGATGTTTGGATTCAAATCTGGAATTGTTAAAGTATTTCTGGAGTAAAACATTTCTCTTTTTTTCAACTTTGCAGATTCTGCACCAGAAAAGGACCAGAAGTAATTCGGGTTCTACTTCCAGGAGAGACATCTGCCTCGGTTTGTTAATTTTTCAAATTATTTTGTATCCTGGAGAACACTTCCCGTTTCTGATCCTGGCCCACAAGCAGGTTATTGCAATCTGAGTCATTTCAGTGGAGCTTTCAGCTCACCCAAAGCAGAGACTATTAGTCACCAGAGATCTCGGGTGCCTGAGTCTATGGAAATTTTTAATTTTCATGAGCACGTGGTATGTTTCTAATGTAAGTGCTAACTACAGACTGCCAGGGCATACACCAAAGTTGAATTTACCAGCAATGCCAAAGATTCAGGTAGGTACTTCGTAAAGTATTTTATTGAGAGCTGATGAGGCACTGTGCTATGTGATGATATAGATCTAGACACCTGAGAGTACCCTGATGTACAACAGTAGACGTTAAGCTTGTGTATAATTCCTGTATCTTATTGCATGGTACTTTGCTTTCCTCCATTATTCATAATTTGTAACATTATTGCTTCCTAAGTTGAGAGCTGGATCATGAGCATAGAACATAGAAAAGTACAGCACAGTACAGGCCCTTCGGCCCACAGTGTTGTGCCATGGAATATTCCTAATCCAAAAAGAAAATAACCTAACCTACATTCCCCTCAATTCACTGCTGTCCATGTGCATGTCCAGCAGTCGCTTAAATATCAATAATGACTCCGCTTCCACGACTACCACTGGTAAACTATTCCATGCGCTCACAACTCTCTGAGTGAAGAACCTCCCTCTGATGTCTCCTCTATACCTTCCTCCTAACACCTTAAAACTATGACCCCTCATGGCAGTCAGTCCTGCCCTGGGGAAAAGTCTCTGGCTATCGACTCTATCCATGCCTCTCATTACCTTGTACACCTCGATCAGGTCACCTCTCTTCCTCCTTCTCTCCAGAGACAAAAGTCCGAGCTCAGTCAACCTCTCCTTGTAAGACAAGCCCTCCAGTCCAGGCAGCATCCTGGTAAACCTCCTTTGCACCCTCTCCAAAGCCTCCACATCTTTCCTATAATAGGGCGACCAGAACTGGACACAATATTCCAATTGTGGTCTCACCAGGGTTTTGTAGAGCATCCTCTAGCTAAACATTGATAAATCACGGCTATTCAATTAGGATTGCAGTAGGTTCTATGCTCCTTGTCCTGTGATCCTCTTTCTCTCTTGTTGGAAATCTGCTAACTCTAAACAAATAGTATCCTCTGATTTTCGAATGTCACCCCAATACTATCACCAAAAGCACTTACTTGCTTACTCTGACATCACCTGACTCAATTCAGTATAAATTCATACAGTACAGAAGGAAGTCATTTGACCCATTGTGCTCATACAGGCGTTTTGAGACAATCACCCAGTTAGTTCCCTTCTCCTGCTGTTTCTCCATAATCTTAAAATAATTTTCTGAACAAATAATTCTCCAGTTCCCTGTCTCCACCAGCCTTTCAGGTAGTGGATTCCACATTGCCAAGTGTTGTGTGAAAGTAACTCTCATTCTTTTTGCCAGTTTTCGTAGATTTGGGTTCTGTGGTTGGACTCTTCTGCCATTGGGAACAGTTGCGACTGTAATTCCTGTTGTTGACCTGAAAGGTTTCAGGAACTGTTATGTGGGTCCAAACTTGGTCCCATTACAGAAGCTTGATCGTGATGCATTTTTGCTCCACAGTGAAAGCATCAAATTCCAGACTGATGATTTGTTGAATTTGCAGTGCTGATTTACAAAATGGACTGAAATGAAATTGAATTCTTCTCAGTTTTAAATTCCAATCTTCTAAAGAAAGTGGAAAAGAATTTGTGGAGGCCGTAGCAAGCTCAATGCATTAAGAGCATCACAGAGTCATAGTCTTAAATCCTACGTTAGCTGTTAATTTTTTTTGATTTTATATTGTTTGTTGGTGGTTTATTTAGTTGCCAAAAGAATAAATTCATTTGTTGAAAATAGAATAAAACATTTTGATAACAGCTGCAAAGTAACCTTATTTAGGAATACCATCTCTTCCTACCTTGACTTAGTCCTTTCTCGCCTGGTCAAATCCTGCCCACTTATGTCCACAATTCCTCTGATATTTTACACCAGTACTGAATTTCCAGTTTGCAGGCTCCTGCCACCATCTCTTTATCATGGATATGCAATCCCTTTACCCGTCCATCTTCCACCAGAATGATCTCAGGATTCTCCACTTCTTTCTGGAACAAAGGCCTGAACCGTCCCCATCCTTCAGCCTCCTGAACCTGGTGCTGCTTACCTATCTTATCCAGAATTGGAAAGGCTTATCAATTTTTGCTTCCAGTTTCCATCCCACTCTCACTTTCACCTGGTCTATCTCTGACTCCTCCCTTCCCTTCCTCAGCATGACTGTTTCTGTTTCTGGGGTGAGACTGACCACTAATATCCACTACAAACCCACCGACTCCTCCAATTACCTGGACTATACATGCTCACATCCTGCTTCATGTAAAGACTCTATTCCATCCTCCCAATTCCTCTGTCGTTGATGTGTATGTTCCAATGATGCTATCTTTGACAAGGGAGCCTCCAAAATGTCCACCTTATTCACAAACTGAAGATTCCTCAGGAACAAAAACAAAGTTGCTAGAAAAGCTCAGCAGGTCCGGCAGCATCAGTGAAGGAAAAAAAGAGTTAACGTTTTGGGCCTGGTGACCCTCCCTCATAACAGACCTGAAACATTAACTCTGTGTTTTCCTTCACAGATGCTGCCAGACCTGCTGAGCTTTTCCAGCAACTTTGTTTTTGTTCCTAATTTGCAGCATCCACAGTTCTTTCAGTTTTATGAAGATGCCCCAGCACTCTTGTTGACAGGACCCTCAACCAGGTCCAATCCATCTCCCACACTTTTGCCCTCGACCCCTCTCTTCCCCCTCTCAACAGCAATAATTGTCCTTACCTACCACATCCATATCCAGAAGTTCATTAGTTGCCATTTCTGCCACCTCCAGTGAGATGCCACCACCAGATACACGTTTTCCTCTCCTCTCTTGTCTACCTCCCACAGGGACCATTCCCTCCAGGACACCTTGGTCCACTCTTCCTTCATTCCCAATGTCTCCCCAACAGCTGCACATTACCCTTCCCTGCGATCACTGAAGGTGCAATACCTGCCCATTTACCTCCTCCCTCGTCAATATCCAAGGGCCCAAACGTACCTTTCATGTGAAGCAGCTTCACACAATCTATTCTACTGCATTCGCTGCTCACAGTATGGTCTCCTGTACTTTGAGTAAACAAAGGTTGGGTGACTGCTTCACAGAACACGTACATTCTGCCTGCAAAAATCCCTGAGTTTCCAGTTGCCTTGCACTTCAGTATACGAGCTTGTTCCCTGACCAGTATCTCTGTCTCAGGCTTGCTGCAGTGAAGCTCAGCACAAGCTGGGAGAATAGCATCTCATTTTCTGCTTGGGGACCCTGAAGCCTTCTGGATTCAATATCAAGTTCGATAACTTTAGGGCTTGAACCCTATGACCTAGCCCCCATCCCCACACAGCAGTCATTGTTATCACATTGTCTGCTATTTACACACAACCCATTGTTAGCCACTATATTCACCCTTCTAACTGGATCCTCATCCATTCTTTTGTGTGTCCAACTGGTCTTCTCCCTCTTTGGGTCTATTCCCACCTATCATTTACTCCTTACCCCCTCCTCTCATCTTATCTTTTGCATAAAAACAGACATTTTGTTAGCTACCATCCATTATAAGGAAGGGTCACCGGATCTGAAATGTAAACTTTGACAGATGCTGCCAGACCTGCTAAGCTTTTCCAGCAATTTCTGTTTTTGACCCTATTTAGGGAAATAATCAATCTGGACATAAATCTATTTTAATTTACTTCCTTTTACTAGGTTTGAGTTTGTATGTCAAAACTAAATTTAGGTTGGCTTTCTGGTTGCAGCAGTTTTTCTACACCCAGCCCCAGACTTTCTAGCTTCCCCATTTAATTAAGGTCCCACACCTCTTGAACATCCGTCCAGAATTTGCTCTGTTGGGGTCCACTGGAATCTAACTAGCGATTTGTAAATATTTACGACTGCACTTTGTGGAGTTTTTCAATTTCCACTGCTTTTGAATGCCAATTTATCAAAACCTTCTACATGTCCTTCTGCTATTGAATCTGTGTGAGATTCCAAAGCAATGCAACCTCCTCACTGTGACAGTTACGGTTGGAAATGTGTTTGTTGTTTTTGATATCTATTAGATATTGTGTGCCTTTGACCTCTTCCCACTAAATCACCATCACTAACACTGCGCCCTGTACTCAGCTGTCCTCCCTCTTCCCCTTTTAGTGTAGTTACCCCCGACTCTCTTTTATAAAACATTTGAATTGCCTTTCTGCTACTTGAATCACTGGTGATATTTGAAAGTAATTAAGCCTTCCTTTAATAGGTACTGAGCACAGCTGAAGGTATTACAAGCCGCCTCGCTACTGAGAAAGCTTGTACATGGCTTTCTGCCAACATCACAGGTACAGGTACAGACAGCATTAACTTAGATCAACTGCTTGTGAAAGTTCACCAGAAATCCCTAGCATCTATGCCATACAGTATGGAGGTCTCCTCAGTGGCCTTGGTCACACTGAATTCAAGAAACTACTGCAAAAATGGTTTCTTAAGCAATTGAAAAATCATTTTACAAATCTTTGCAGGATAGGTGGGAAATCCGGTGGCAAGGTGTAGTAGGTTAGGTAACTGTCATCTCATCCAGCACCTCAGCCTCTCACTGATGAAGCTCATAGCAAAAGTTACAAGAGTAAAAGTTAGAAATTGTGCTTTAAGCATTACAAGCAATGGAAAAATTGAAAAGTATGAAATAATTGTATAAAAATAAAGATAAAAGCAAGGAAGAAATTGAATTGTGGGCATAGATTCAACTTTGAGGATGTGCCATGCAATTCATGACTGAGACATGCTTACTGAATAGTCAAGTTGTGATGTTGGAGGGGAAGGGGTAGTCTTAATATTGAAAGTGAAATTGTTGCAGTCATGAGAGGTGATATAATGAGATGGCAAGCAAAAGAGACTTCGAGTAAAATTGAAAAGATATTAAGACCGCAGTTGTGTATAGTTGGAAGTTGTGTATAGGCTCCATGGTAGCAGCTGCAAAAATACATTGTGAAAAAACAGAGATTAGAAAAGCATGTGACAAAAATGAAGTCGTTTTAATGGGAATTTTAACATTTATATAGACTGTAATAAATAGACAAGATTGTGTCAGGGACATAGCAAAACTCTTGATTTTCTATAACAGTATTCTCCAGAACCAATCAAAAGGCATATCATTTGAATTAGTTAACAACAATGTTTATCAAATAATGATCGTAATATGATCAAGATCAAACATGTGTTTGAAATAGAGAAACAATTAGAGTACTACATGTCCTGGATAGCACATCATGGAAAGAATACATTGATCGTGGAGAGAGTGCAACGTAGGTTCAGCAGAATGATAACTGGACTCTAAGGATTAATTTTTGAAACAAAATTACACAAACTAAGGTTGTATTCTCTGGAATTTAAAAGGTAAAGAATGAATTGATTGAAGTTTTCAAGATAGAAAGCAGTGGAATAGAGAAAAGCTATTTCTACTAGTTGAAGAGAGACTAGCTCAAGTGGCCAAAGCTTAAGAGCCAGACATTTCGAGGATGAAGTTGGGAAACACTTATATGCAAAAGATGGTAGAGGTTTGAAACTAACCTGCAAATGGCAATTACTCCAAGATGAAATTCATCTCAGATTTAAGTTTATTTTAATCAAATATAATCACAAATTTAAATAAACTAATTGGGGGAATGATGCATAGTGAAAATAGGTCACAGATCAGCGACAGTGGAGTGGACTAATAAATGGACTGTTGATGCTGTGCAGTAATTTAGATTTCCCCCTCCCCCTTGCTCTAGTGCTGTGCAGAACTTGATGCTGAGGTCAAGTACTTCTTGACTTGCCTGCTTCTCACCGGAAAGTAGACAGTCTTAACATTGCATCAGAAAACAACAGCCTGTAGTGAATGGATGCAGATAGAGCATGGGGCAGGAGGGTTTCTTAGGCTGCAACTAAGGATATCATCTATTTGTGTAATCAGGTTATGTACTTTGGATGATGTATTCTAAATTATTTTAAGGTCACTTTGCCAGTTCCTATTTTAAGCATCTTTTGCTCAGCTGAGTGGGGAATGCAGATGGTTTTTGTGTCATTCACTAGGAGAACTTGTCTGCTCCTTTTTTAGTATTTTCTAATGGTCAAAATAAATGCATGTTCTATTGGTTCGGTGTGCCTATCAAGAGGAACAGGTATAAAATGTAATTTTGAGGTCATGGTGTTGTGCTAGATTACGTTCCTAACCACATTTTATTTTTATGTTTTGCTGTTAGCTTTAATTAGAAAAGAAATGAAGCTCAACTTTGACAAACTGAGGAAATCACAGATGGTACAATCAATGAGTGAGGTTTCTGGAGTAAAAAAGAATTGCTCACCAGAGTGTAAGCACACTGCCTCACCTCCCTCCCAGATAGCTAGTGAGTTTAAGGTACGTAACATTCCTTTTGACTGTACATGAGAGACGTGAAGGATTGGTTCAATCATTAATGCAGTTGGATAGGATAATGTGGCAGATTTTTTTCAAAGTATGTGTATTAATCTATAGGCCATTTCTACAGGGTCTAACGAATTGAGTGTATAATGTGGGAAAGTTTTATTTGTGTAGTTTCTATATTATGCGCAGACTGTTACGAGAGATTTTTATTCATGTTTATTTTCTTGCAAATTGATTTTTGTAGCATGTAATTTAGCAATTGGGATGCAAATTGCCTGGAAAAATTATTTGGCCTGCTGCTGTGAGAATTTTGATTAACTCTTGCATTTTGAATTATAATGTATCTTCAGTAGTCTTGAATCTTTCCATACTTATGTTAATTTAACTGTTAAGCGTTTGTTGTGGAAAAACTTCATCATGTGGAAAATCAATAGCAATAGTGAAATTGTTTGACCTGCTCTTGGAGATTTTTGATTTAGTTTGTATGACGCATAGAATAAGATGGTTAGTAGATTTAGAAAAGTGATTACACAGCAGAATCAGTCACATGGATGGGTTACTGTCAGGACAGGTGAAAAGGTAGTTTAAAAATCTCTGGTGGCTATTTGTCTAATGAACAATTTTTGGAAATGTTGTTGAGAATACCCTCTCCAAGGAAAATGGAAGGGACAGTCAGTTGTTAGACACTTGAAATGATTCTTATGTGAAGCAACATTTGACAAAATTTAGTAGAATTATTGTTGTAGGGGTCTCTCCTGTCAGAGGCATAGACAGGAGATTCTGTGGCAGTGAATGTACATTTAGAGTAGTTTGTTGCTTTCCTCGTGCTAGGATTAAGGATGGTTCTAAACTTTTCAAGCATATTGTTAAAAGGTGAGATTTAGAAGCCAGAAACTGCTGTAGACATTGGAGGAATGATAATTTTAGGGAAAAGATTAAAGCAGTACAGAGTGAATTTGAGAGGTTTGGTAGAAGATTAAAAAGAATAGAACCTTAAATGTTTATGAACAAGTGATTAGAATGCCACATCTTTTACAGAGATTTGGCTGAGAGATGGACAAGACTGGCAGCTAAATATTCTGGGTTTAGAGATGCTGTAGGAAGGATAGTAAAGGATGCAAGAAAGGATTTTTTTTTTAGATTAGATTCCCTACAGTGTGGAAACAGGCCCTTCGGCCCAACAAGTCCACACTGCCCCTTCCAGCATCCCACCCAGACCCATCCCCCTATAACCCACACACTCCTGAACACTACGGGCAATTTAGCATGGCCGATCCACCTAGCCTGCACATCTTTGGACTGTGGGAGGAAACCGGAGCATCCGGAGGAAACCAACACAGACACGGGGAGAATGTGCAAACTCCACACAGACAGTCACCTGAGGCTGGAATCGAATCCGGGTCCCTGGATGGAGGTGGCATTTTTGATTGTGGAATACATTACTGCTGTAACTACATGAGATATTTCTGAAAAAAACTGTCTAGTGAAAATTTATGGGTACAAATTAGAAATAAGGAAGAAAGGGTCATTTTGATGGGATTGTACAGTAGGCCCCCCCCAAATAGTAAGAAATTGAGAAACAAAAATGTAGGGAAATTACTGATTTATGTAAGCATAATAGGGTTGTAATAATGGGGGATTTTAATGGGGGCTACTGTAGTGCGAAAGGTTTGGATGGTGAAGTACTTGTCAACTGTGTTCAAGAAAGTTTTCTCAATATGTGGATCCTCCTGCTAGAGAAGGGGAAAAACCAGACCTCTTTTTGGGCAATAAGGCAGGACAGGTGACTGAAGTAAAAGTGATAGAACACTTTGGGTCTAGCAATCATAATTCTATTAGTTTCAAAATTGTTATGGAAAAGGATAAGCATTGTATAAAAGTTAGTGCTTGACTGGAATACTGCAGTTTTAACGTTATGAGACAAGAGCATTTAAAAGGACATCTGACAAGTGGAAGGCATTCAAGAGTGTGATGATGAGAGTTTAGAGGCATTATGTTCCTGTTAGAATGAAGGGGTAAGGCTGGTAAGATTAAGGAACAATGGATGAATAAAAATATTGAGGTTCTCATTATGAATAAAAGAGAATTCGATTTTAGATGTATACAACTTGGATCAATTGAATCTCTTAATCAATATAAGCAGTGTAGGGCATTCTTAAGAAAGCAATCAGGAAGGCAAAGAAGAGAAAATGAGAACTTCATCTGCCAGTGCTAAGGATAATCCAAAGAGATTCTACAAATACATTAAGAGTGAGAAGGTAGGACTTCTTAAAGATCAAGGAGGTTGTCTTTGTGTTGAATCCCAGATGGGAGAGATACTAGTGATAATGGGAACTGCAGATGCTGGAGAATCCAAGATAATAAAATGTGAGGCTGGATGAACACAGCAGGTCCACTCGGTTCGCAATAAACAACTGCACCTCCCAGTCGCGAACCATTTCCACTCCCCCTCACATTCTTTAGATGACATGTCCATCATGGGCCTCCTGCAGTGCCACAATGATGCCACCCAAAAGTTGCAGGAACAGCAACTCACATTCTGCTTGGGAACCCTGCAGCCCAATGGTATCAATGTGGACTTCACCAGCTTCAAAATCTCCCCTTCCCCCACTGCATCCCAAACCAGCCCAGTTCGTCCCCTCCCCCCACTGCACCACACAACCAGCCCAGCTCTTCCACTCCACCCACTGCATCCCAAAACCAGTCCAGCCTGTCTCTGCCTCCCTAACCTGTTCTTCCTCTCACCCATCCCTTTCTCCCACCCCAAGCCGCACCTCCATCTCCTACCTACTAACCTCACCCCACCTCCTTGACCTGTCTTCCCTGGACTGACCTATCCCCTCCCTACCTTCCCACCTATACTCTCCTCTCCACTCCACCTATCTTCTTTTCTCTCCATCTTTGGTCCGCCTCCCCCTCTCTATTTATTCCAGTGCCCTCACCCCATCCCCCTCTCTGATGAAGGGTCTAGGCCCGAAACGTCAGCTTTTGTGCTCCTGAGATGCTGCTGGGCCTGCTGTGTTCATCCAGCCTCTCATTTTATTATCTGGGAGAGTTACTAAATGCATATTTCACATCAGTTTTTACTGTGGAAAAAGAAATTGAGTCAAGAGAATGCAGAGAAATAAGATTTGATGTTTTAAAAAGTTTGGGAGGTCTTAGAGAATATAAAGGTAGATAAATCGTCGGGACCTCATCTAATATAACCCAGAACGTTGTGAGAAGGGAGGAAATTGCAAGACCCCTTGCAGAAATATTTGCATCATCTGTAACGAATGGTCAGCTGCCTGATGGCTGGAGCCTGGCTAATGTTTTTATTTATTTAAGAAGGGTTGTAAGGAGCAACCGGGAAACTATAAACCTCTGAGTCTGACTTCAGTTGTGGGTACACTGCTGGACGTGATCCTAGAATGTAGAATTTATGGGCATTTAGAGGGGCAAAAATTGATTAATGATAGTGAACATGATTTTGTGAGAGGAAAATCGTGTCTCACAGCTTTGATTGAGCTTTTTGAGGAAGTTACCAAAAACGATTGATGCTGACAGAGCAGTAGACGTTGTTTATTTGGATTTAATAAAGCCTTCAACAAAGTTGTACTTGGTAGACTAGTTAGTAAGTTATGTCACATGGAATTCAGAGCAAACTTGCCAATTGGATACATAATTGGCTTAACAGCAGAGATAGAGTGATGGAGGAGGGTTGTGCTTTGGACTGGAGGCCTGTCACCAGGGATTGGTTCTGGGCCCTCTATTGTTTATCATTTATATAAATGATTTGGATGAGAACATAGAAAGCATGGTTAGTGAGTTTGCAGATGACACTAAAATTGGTGGCATAATAGACAGTGAAAAAGGTTTTCTAAGATTAAAAAGAGATCTTGTTCAAATAGGTCAATGAATTGAAAAATGGCAGATGGAGTTCAATCTGCAAAAATGCGAGGCATTGCATTTTGGTACAACAGCTAAGGGTAGCACTTATACAATTAATGGTAGGGTATTGGATAGTGTAGAACAGGGGTTCAGGGGTGCAGGTACATAATTCTTTGAAGTTTGCATGGCATATAGACTGGGTGGTTAGGAAGACATTTGGCACGCTTGCTCAGTCCTTTGAGTAAAGGAATTGGGAAGTTATATTGAGGTTGTACAGGACATTGACAAGGCCTTTTCTGGAATACTGTGTCCAGTTCCTGTTGCCCAGTTATAGGAAGGATATTATCAAGCTGGAGAGGCTTCAGAAGAAATTTACTAGACGTTGCCACGTAGGGAAGATTTGAGTTATAAAACAAAGAAACCTACAGCACAGGAAAGGCCCTTCGGCCCTCCAAGCCTGCGCCGATCAAGATCCTCTGTCTAACCTGTCATCTATTTTCTAACAGTCTGTGTCCATTTGACCCCTGCCCATCCATGTACCTGTCCAAATATATCTTAAAAGACGCTAATGTGTCTGCGTCTACCACCTCCGCTGGCAACACTTTCCAGGCACCCACCACCCTCTATGTAAAGAACTTTCCACGCATACCTCCCTTAAACATTCCTCCTCTCACTTTCAACTCATGACCCCGAGTAATTGAGTCCCCCACTCTGGGAAAAAGCTTTTTGCTATCCACCCTGTCTATACCCCTCATGATTTTGTAGACCTCAATCAGGTCCCCCCTCAATCTCCGTCTTTCTAATGAAAATAATCCTAATCTACTCAACCTCTCTTCGTAGCTAGCACCCTCCATACCAGGCAACATCCTGGTGAACCTCCTCTGCACCCTCTCCAAAGCATCCACATCCTTTTGGTAATGTGGCGACCAGAACTGCACACAGTACTCCAAATGTGGCCGAACCAAAGTCCTATACAACTGCTGCATGACCTGCCAACTCTTGTACTCAATACCCTGTCCAATGAAGGAAAGCATGTCATATGCCTTTTTGACCACCCTTTTGACCTGCGTTGTCACCTTCAGGGAACAATGGACCTGAACACCCAGATCTCTCTGTTCATCAATTTTCCCTAGGACTTTTCCATTTACTGCATAGTTCGCCCTTGAATTTGATCGTCCAAAATGCATCACCTCGCATTTGCCCGGATTGAACTCCATCTGCCATTAATCTGCCCAACTCTCCAGTCTATCTATATTCTGCTGTAATCTCTGACAGTCCCCTTCACTATCAGCTACTCCACCAATCTTAGTGTCATCAGCAAACTTGCTGATCAGACCACCTACACCTTCCTCCAGATCATTTACATATATCACAAACAACAGTGGTCCCAGCACAGATCCCTGTGGAACACCACTGGTCACAGGTCTCCAATTTGAGAAACTCCCTTCCACTACTACCCTCTGTCTTCTGTTGCCTAGTAAAGAATGAATGTATATATCAGATCAGGGAAAGAGTTTTGATTGATGTGCCCATCAGTCAGGTTCAGGTGTATACTGACATTGACTGGCCTCACACTCAAGTTGAACTTTTGGCCGAGAGACTTGAAGTCTGCTGGTATCTCTGGGACTGAACCATAGAAGGAAGAAAATTCAAATGGCCAGGAGTGGTGAAAGTACAGGAGGGCCACAGGTTCACTCTCATCTTTAGTTCCTTATTTGAACAAATAGGACCTAAGCATTAGAACATGGAACATTACAGCATAGTACAGGCCCTTCGGCCCTCGATGTTGTGCCCACCTGTCATACAAATCTGAAGCCCATCTAACCTACACTATTCCATGTACGTCCATATGCTTGTCCAATGACGACTTAAATGTACTTAAAGTTGGCGAATCTACTACCGTCACTCACATAATCCAAAGTCAGTCAGTCCATTCTAGGAGAAAGACAGTTATGCCCTAAATGAATTAGGATTTTTGTTGAAATCCTTGTTAGATATGGTTATGAATCCTGTTTTTTGATTTGCTGTTTATTCTTATCCTTTATTTGTAGGTGGTGTTGAGTATTACATTGGGTCCCAGATACAGCAATGAAAGAGTGGACCACAAACAACTTGATGACTTATTAAGAAGGTTACGCCAAACACTAAGATGTAGACAGGTATATCTTTTTTAATTCAGATTTGTTAATTTAAAGAGATACATTCCCTTCAGTGAATTACTAATGAACCCATAGTGTTATTAGAAATTACAGATTCTGAATATTTCCTCGAAGGAGGAAGGTAGTGGTTGCGAGACACCCTAGACTGGTGACCAGTTATGCTATGGTAGTGGATGACAATCGGACAAAGCAAGTTACTTCAACATTTCTTGAATCGAGGTTGTTCCTGGCATGGACAATTCTTAGGAAGAAAGATTTGTGTGAACATTTTATGAATGAGAGTCAAGAATGACCAAAGTTGGTTTACATTTTATATTTCTTTGTAAAATGTTAAAGTTGAACTTGGGGGGGAATAATCAGCTAATGTGTTTTAGGGTGAATATGTTCCATTTTCTCAAAAAATGCCCAATAATTCAGATGGAATTCTCACAAGCATCATTTCATGTCTGAAAGAAAAAAATTATAAATTAGTGTCAAAATGGCTAAAACTATACTTGGAGCATTTTCGATTGTTCTGGCCTTCCCATTATCAAAAAGGTATAGAAGCACTGGAGAATGTGCAAGGAAAGTCAGATAAGTGCGTGTGAGAGAAAGGAATGTAAGATTTCCCGATGAAACCGACATTAAACCAGTTGTGACGTTTGAGTGTCTCGGTGCTATATATTTCTGTGTAATCTTCACGTCATGGAACTCTAAACTGAAGGGGTGGCAATTGTGAACCATTACTCTTTTTGTTTGTTTTGCAGTACATGTGTCCAGTAATTGAACAGTCCCTTGCCAAGTACACTGTAGAGCTTGCTTCTTTGTTAGGTATGTAATTTTTTAAAAAAATAAATTTCTTTTCTTACTCTTGCTTCTTCCATCTCCAGGTGCAAATATTTTTGTATGCAGAAAATTGTAAATGGTATTAATGTGGATGAGTTTTGTTTTCATAAAGTATTTGTAGTTGAGAACAAATGTTTGACTTTTTTCTGGTAGAATAAGTTATAATGATCTGTAAAGGGATGAAGACATCTGTTTTACAGAGATCTACAGGGCCGAAAAAGGTCCTTCAGCCCCTCGCATCCGTGCTGGGATCAACCATCTAACTACTCTAATCACATTTTCTAGTACTTGGCCAATAACCCCGTATGCCATGGCATCACACATTCACATCTAAATACTTCTTAAATGTTATGAGGGTTTCTGCGTCTACCACCCTCTGAGTTTTCTGTCACATCTCCTCAACCTTCTGTCCTTTACTTTAAGTCTATGCTTCATGGATGTTAATTCTCCATCAAGGGGAAAAAAAATGGGTCCTCTGCAACCTGTCCATATAATGTGAATTCCAGAACTTCATGCACCAGCTATGGCCAAACCAGAGGTTTATACAATTCCAACATGACCTCCCTGCCTCACCTAATAAAGGCAAGTTCATATAATGTATTTCACTGCCCATGATGTATTTCTGAAGTATACACTCGGGCATCATCTCTTGATCATGCTCCTGTTACTGACTGTGTGGATTGAAAAACCTACTCCTCTTATAGCCTCTTCCGAGTCACTAACAATTTAATTTCCTGTACAGTAATTGACAGTAACTGAATCCCAGTTGTTATGGTGCACAAAGAGGCCATTCAGCGTGTTTTGTCTGGGTATTTTGACTTAGTGCCAATCTCCTTCCATTTCATTACAGCCTTGCACATCCTTTCTATTTAATTAATCAATTAATGACCTTTTGGATGTCTCAAGTGAACCTATCCCTCACCGTATTTCCAGGCAGTGCATTTAAAACACGGATCATTTGCTGTGTATAAAATGATTTTTAAAATTTTTTTTTATTTGCTTCTTTTACAAAAAACTTTAAACCTAGTTTCTCGATCCTTTTTACGAGTGGAAAAGTGTCTCACCATTTACCCTGTCCAGGCCTGTCATGCCTTTGAAAGCTTTCAAGTCTCTTTTGCCTTCTTCTCTCCAAGGAAAACACACTACCTTCTGACATGTCTTCATTCCTGGAACTATTCATGTAAACACCTACAAATTTGTTTCAGTTGATAGACATACCTGCCTCTACCAGGCAGTTCCCTATTTAACAAATCTATTCAATTTGTTTGAAAGTTGTTGATTCTGTGTCAAAGCTTAACTCTTAATTTATATTAAAAACTGAATAAAACTGATTAGAACTTAACATATGAACCCAAGTTTTCATGCAGTTGGTCTACATTTCCCTTACGCAAAGTGTCCTTACCATCTGCCCCTTACTGATCAATTACACCCTAGGCTGCTTTATATCTAACCAAGATAAGCAATTTAATGGCAGTTAGTGCCTGACAGTGCAAGAGTCAGCCTAGATTAAATTCTGGAGTAGGACTGAAACCTTAATCTCATGGACATGATGTTGCCAGTGAGCCACCATTAACCTTTAGTTGTCTTCGACAGTGGAATTGTATTTTTGTACTATTACTCTGGTTTATACTTTGTATAACTATCCTGTCCTTATTTTGAGACTGCACTTGGGGAGCTGACTGACTTTTATCAGTTATCCAGTTAATGCAGTCTTCTTTGCTCACATCATAGTACAATTTTTAATGTAGCATAAAGGAAATCTCCAGCAGTGGAGTAGTTTACTGTTACTTTTCAATACCTTCAACACCACCCAACTACAGTCTCACCTGTTTTTTTTCCACAGTTGGAGGAGAAGTTCCACTCTCTAACCGTAATATGAAGAAGGATTCCAGAGACCAACCTTCTCTTTGCAAATCTATCCAGCATTTGCTGAGCTTCCTCCTCACTTTGTGGAAAGATGAATTCTGTGTCCCTATACCATTTCAACTAATATTCAGTGAGAAAAACATTTCATATACAATAGAGGCAAGAAATCGAAAGGTAATTTTTGAAAAGTGCTTTTGAAATACAATTCGTTTCATTTTGAAGGAATTCATGATATTTTTTTAATGCTCTGATAACCTTTTTTCAATTCTCATTTTGAGGCTTGCTAATTATACTTGGAGACAGACTCCCAAGTCACGGGTTTGCTTATAATCTGTTGATTAGTGGCATGAGGCATTGATTTTGCTGGATGTGGCAATATGAACTCAGTTAAATATCTGTAATGTGTTTCCTGTGCATTTGTATTGATGGAATAAAAAAAGACATGCTCTCAAAGCTTTTATTCTTGTACTCAGGAAAAAAAAATGACATGAGCTCATAGGGCCAAGATGCCTAATCCTACACCTATGTTCTAATACCAAATCTCAAAGGGAATAGCAATTTATACTGCATGAGGAAAAGGTGAATGGTTTGACAAGTCAACTGTAGTTGATAGAGGTGTTGCAATAAAGAATGAACTGTTTTAACTGTCAAGAGATAGTAGAAACTGCCGATGCTGGAGAATGAGATAACAAGGTGTAGAGCTCGATGAATCGATGAACACAGCAGGCCAAGCAGCATCAGAGGAGCAGGAAGGCCGACGTTTCGGGTCTAGACCCTTCTTTTGAAATCTGAAGAATCTTTAGAGTGAATGAATCAGCAGTTTTCTCAAATACAATTTGACGAAAGGGAACTTGTTTGAGTGCTCCATTCAAAGGTGAATTTACATGCAGATGAGGAAGGAAAATCTTGCAAGAGGCTGCAGATTGAAAGATAGCAAACATATCATCTGTGTACTGGAAATATGCAGAGGCTTACTGGTCAGAAGTCATTCCATTGGAAATGTATTTCTTGTGGAAGCTAAGATGGTAATGAGACTTAGACATTAAAACTGAACTCAAATGCATGAATTGCTGAGTTCATAAGTTCATGGTGTTTTATCTAGATTGTCATGATATAGTGATGTGTTCCAAATGTCTAAAACTTCCTTCATGACATACTTTTTATTTGGGTGGCAATGTTAAATGCAAACAGGAAATTGCTATTGCTCTGCAAGCCCATCACCACGTATGTAAAAAAAAACTTTCAGAACTAGTTGTAACAATTTACTCAAGTATTTGGCCAATTCATGTTCTGTAAAAGGGACATCACTGTGTGCACCTTTTGCAGTTGTAGATATGGACTCGTTAGTTGAGGATCACTTACACCACCAGGCAGGTCATTACTCTTCCACAACTTTAATAGGTGTTCTTCTAGCTTGATCTGGGGCACGGGTTTGCAATACTTCCTTGTGGCTGTTTGCAACTGGCAGACTATTTTGGAATTCTCTTCTTTCAAAAACAAAATCTGTGAATATTTTTAAGGTAGTGGCAGATTATTGTTAAACATAGGAAATGCTGTATCGTAGTTAATATCAGTAAATAATACTATCAGCCATGATTTTACTGAATGATAGAGCAGGCTTGATGGGCTGACTGGTCTGCAGTTGCGCCAATTTTTTTATTTTATATGGTATTTTAAAAGTAATTTCATTGACCAATGTGGGAATTTAGTCTTGTAAAGTATTTCAACTTAGGGTATGAGTGAGTTTTTTTTACAGTTGTTTGGTTGTTCCTGGTAAGGGCCCTATGGAACATGACTCCAATTTCAACACTGATTCCTGCGGGAAGTAGGAAGTCCTTACTTAATGTAAAAACAACCAGAAAAATAAATAATTGGTTTCATTCCAAAGGAAATCAAATGCCGGTAAATGACTGCAATTTCATAAAAGTGAAATGAGCTAAAGAGAAATTTCTGAGCCTAGGAAACCTCAATTAGTTGTTTTAAGATCCTTGGTTAATTTGGGTTTCCTGAATTATCCTCTTAAAAATAAAACTTTGGTCGCATTATTGCTTCACTAAATACCACATTGCAATTGTCAAGAAGACGTTCTTTCCTAAGTTAGATAAATTTGGAAAAGTGGTAAACACAGGTTGATGCAAGCAGAATCCAGATGGAATTTAGTACAAAGAAGTGAGATTCAATCTGGACTTAATGGTACCACTTCTGGCAATAGAGGGACTTGGGAGTTTTTTTTTTGTGGATTATCCTTTATAACAAAACCAAGAAAAAGTTATCATCTCCCCTAAAATATCTCAGATGTTCTTGGTTTCTTTTCTTCCCACTTAGTTATGTTGGAATGAACTCTTGTTTCTAATTCATGGCCTTACGGAGCAGGGACTGATGAAACCTACAGAAATAGAGAGTTGCTGGAGAGACCTTTTGCGGAAGCCTTGGCCTGAGGTAAATGACTGCAATTTCGTAAAAGCAACATGAGTAAAGAGAAATTTGATGTGCTGTTTCTGTTCAATAAGTTTTCCTCAACGGAGATGCATCGGTTTGGTAACAGGAGAGACTTTTAAAAACTAATTCTTTTGCTCCTTCCAGGATTTTGTTCTTGTGATAGAATCCATACTTGGGATGTGTTCGGAACTGGCAAAGATGGATAAAATGGAAGAACAGGTGCCAAATAAAACAGTAGTGCTTAGACCATCTTCTACAAAAAACGCCTAGCCTTAGGAATTGCAAAATACTGAGAGCATAAGTGCAATTCATTTGGGGTGGGCATGGTTATTTTATATATTTTACTGATGCTGCTAAATTTAATAAAATATTCATTTATGAATATTTAATATAGTTCACATTGGACTATTTCTAACAATTTTTCCATTTGGCTATTATTAATGCTGTGATATTGGCATGGAGTTTCTGTTAATAATGAACTGACAATCCTGACTGATTCATTCTGCTGGTAATTAACAAAGCAATAATGAATATTTTGACATCAGTTTCAGAATGGTACCTTCAATAGGGGATTGGGGCAAGCACTCATGTTGAAGGATTGACACGGAGATAAAACAGGAAGTAATGATAAATTAAATATTCTTAAAATCCTGTACTGAAAGATGGGCTACAGAGAGAAAAATAAAAGCTTGTAATAAAGTTTAGAAGGGCAATTTGTCTCATTCATTGGGCCAAACAGGAATTCCAAGGTTCAATATTTATATATTTTCAGGCCCTTTTCTCCTGCAGTTCTGTGGTAAACTGTATAGTTAAATGTAGAAATCTGCTGTGCTCCTACACAAGCTTTGCTATCTCAGCATCTAACTCACTCCGTTGGCATTAAAACAAAGTACAGTTTCTGCCCTGAACGTGGCCATTTTGATCTTGTTAAATATTGCTGGAGAGAGATGTTGCTGTATTTTTATATTAAATTGTTTTGATAATTTGACATTCTTACATTTATCCTGAGGAGTGTAAGATACATGCACTAGAGTCATTGACAAGGAAGGCCGGGCTGGAACACAGAATCCTTGAAATTTCTGCATTTAACTGTCCATGTATGGGGAACAGAAAATGCAGCCTGGCTAGTGCTTCATACTACAAAGTGAAAGATAGTATTGAATTTGTCCTCTATGTACATGTTTCCCACCACAATAAAGAAATGATCATGCAATATGTAGAATGTGTGTTGAAATTATTTTTATGACTTACTTTCATTTAATTAGCAGAAACTTTTGGATTGAGTTCTGTATCATCAGAAAAGCTGGGAGATGTGGCCTGAATATCCCACCACTAATAAACACTCTTACTGTAACAAACTGCATTTTTTGAATCAAAGCATTCATATCTTTAATGACCAGAAAAGATTTAATGTTCATTCTTGAAAAAAAATTCAAATTACTTAATCCCACGGAATTAGACAATCAGTTTCAGAATTAAATGCTTCCATTCACATATAAATAAGTAAAGTCTGGATTTTGCATACAAAAATAAAAATCTTAACTGTACATTTTATAGAAAATCCAGAACAGCCACTGTGAATGTTGTGTGCCTCGTCCCCAAGGAGGGATTGTCTTAGGGACTCAGCTAGCAACTGCAAGTAGATTCAGATTAATTATAAAATACAAAAATCTGTACAAACTATATGTAAAATATACACACAACCTTCAATGTTACTGATTTTTGAGAGAGTTAAACAGTAACAGTTTGTTGAACCCCAAGTCTGATTAATACAGTAGGGAGGAGGGTGCACTTGTACAGTACCCTAGCTGTATAGTACTGGTCTGTATAACAATAAATCAACAGGAGAACAAGCTGGCTAGGTTGGCAATGCACAAAGGTTGTTGTTTAGCAACTGACCCCAACAATCTGGCAGGGAGAGCTGGAGCACCAAGATCAACCTTTAAAATCAGAGAGGAAGAACAAGATCAGGTTTATTCACCATTTTGGCATGAACATGTTTTTTAAACATCTAATATAGTTATAATGCAACATTTTTACCTGAGTCAAGTAGATTAGTCGTGTTACTTCCTTTCCATTCTGTGTGTCCGGCTGCAGAATCCAGCCACTTGGCATCATTTCCCCTCGTACCAAGTCCTTCGCAGGCCGTGGCATTGATTCCTCATAGACTGACTGCATTGCTAGAATGTACTGCCGATCCTGGTGAAAGAATGATGGGTTCAGTATAAATGGCAATCTGTTCTCACTGCCAAACCATTATCTTTCCATTAATATGTGGAGATGATAGGTTTCAATCCCCTACTAACCTATTGGGATTTGTGTGAAGTAATGTTACTGAAAACATGGAATCACAGAATCCCTACCGTGTGGAAACAGGCCATTCGGCCCAAAAGCTCACCCAATCTACACATCCTAAACACAACGGGCAAGTCAGCATGGCCAATCTACCTAGCCTGCACATCTTTGAATTGAGGGAGGAAACAGTCGCCCAAGGGTGAAATTGAACCTGGGTCCCTGGTGCTGTGAGGCAGCAGCACTAACCATTGAGCCACCGTAGTCTGCAAATTAAATTTCTAATTAGGATGCATGCTCTGGCATGTTCTGCCTTCTGAAAAGCTACAACATCATGCCTGCAGCTAAATAAGATTGCAGTAACCAGTATAGAGAACAAATTTTGCTATCCCTGAACTTAACAATGGTGCTGTAATAAGTATGCAATGATGACATCACGACTACCTGACTGACTTGGAGTTGCTAACGCACATTAGACATGTAATTTATTGGCACACTTAGTGTGCTTTCTGTGACTTCTTTCACAAAATAAGTAAGGTATCACATATCTGAACACTTTGCAACATTTCTTCATTAGTAGGGCGACATACGGAATAAACACTAGGATGATAAACAGCTGCTGGGTGATTGAGAACAATCCAGAGAAGGCCTGATAAATGGGGATAGGGTTAGGGTTAGTGGGCAAGGGGAGTAAAGGTGATTTACATCCACATGAACATATAGATTAGGAGACTATTTAATCCCTTGAATTGCTCCACTATTCAATAAGATCATGGCTGATCTCATTGTAACCTTGACTCCCTGGTCCTTCAAAGAATCTGAACCTGCTTCCTCTTCTGAAGAGAAATTTACAGATCAACAAACATCTGAGAAGAAAAGTTCTCTGCAACTCCATCTTAAATGGTAGCCCTCATTTTTAAATGCATTCTCCCCACGTTCTAATCTCTCACAAGCAAAGACATTCACTCTTTTAAGTCCCCTCAGAATCTTATGTTTCAATAAGGTTACTTCTCATTCTTCTAATCTCAAACAGGCCAAACTGTTCACCCCTTTCTCATAGGATAACCCGCTCCTATTCCAGGAATTAGGCATTTGAACCTTCTCTGAATTGCTTCTAATGTAATTATATCCTTTTTTTAACTAAAGAGACTAAAATATAATTTGAACATTATTACTTTTCAATGTGGGGGTGAACAGCCTTTTCTAGTTCTCTTGTGACCCTTGCGTGCATAAGGTGAAGAATAAGCCACTCAGCCCATCTAGACAGCCCCGCATGGCTGATTGATTGAAGTATTAATGTCCTTTACTTCACCTGTATGCCACTAGTAAACAGAAATCCATCAATCTACCTCAAAGGCGGAGCTTCCACAGCCCTCTGAGTACTGAATTCCAAAGAGTCACAAACTCTCTTGAGTAAAAAGAAATTGTCCTCATCTCAGACCTACACATCACATGAGAGAATGTTTCCCCTAGGAACAGAGAGAATATAGCGGTGTCAATTTAAGACAAAGTTGAGGATGAATTTCTTGTCTCAGACGGTTGAAAGTCTGCACTTACTTCCAACAGAAAGTTGTGGGAACAAAATCCTTTGTATACATTTGTAATGCTAACAAGTCTATAGTTTCCTGTTTTCTTTCTTGGCCTCTTCTTATAAGGCGGGGTGACATTTACTACTTTCCATCCACAGGACGCATTTCAGAATCCGACTAATTTTGGAAGCTAATCACCAATTCGTCAACTATCACTACAGCCACCTCTTTCAACACTATGGAATACAGACCATTAGGTTGCAGGAATTTATCAACTTTCAGCCCCATGAACCTTCTTACTAATTCTATCTTCCTGCACTTTTTGGATCTCTGGGAGATTTCTCGTATCTTTGTCAGTTAAAAACAAACTAATTACTGAGCTTGCCCACTATTTCTCGATTGCGCTTTATAAATCAAGTCCAGTAACAAAAATGGTAGTTGTCAATCAAATAACACAACATGTCCATTGCTCTAATGGGAGGAATCCATCTGGAAGGTACCTTACCTCTTTTGCCTCCACGCTGATGCAGCAGAAGTCCCTAGGCTGGTTGAGGTAGCACACAGAGGCATCATTCACAAAATAAACTTGAGGAAAGATAATCAAATAGGGGAGGATGAATTTTCAGTGAAACATGAATAATATGTTCTTTTATTTTAGTTCATATGGTGATTCTGAAACATAATCACATGAGGCTACAGAAGTTTGTTACACAGAAGCAAAAAACCCAGCTATCTAAATACAGAAGAGTCTGGAATGTCTTTAAAACACAAAGCAAAACAAAGTCTCAACTCCACAGAGATTAATCCTTCTATCAAATCTAAATTTGAATTAGCTGATTTCTTCCTGGGAACTGTGCAGTCTTCTTACCTGAATACCCTCAAAATAGAAATCTTGGATTTTCCTATATACTAACTCGCAGATTCCTAACCAATCTCTCCTGGGCTGGAAGTTGCACAAACTAAACTTTTCTCCTGTGGTAACTGTGCTCCACTACTGTAAGGAAAAAAACAATACTTGTTTCTGACTCAGTCAAGTCTCCTTTGAGCAGCCGCAAAGCTTTCAATTTCTGGGTTTCCTAAACTAGAATTAATCCTCGATTATCCTAAACCAAACATCAATTGTGTTGTTTACTCTGCATGTAAAATACCACATTAAAGACAATTTTCCATTAACACTCCAGGTGGTGTCAGTTACTGAATTAGGACACCATTGCAGGAGAAGTATTTGACCTAGTTATTTGTCAGAAAATACCTTCATGGATGTAACCAATTTAAATTTGTCACTATTTTAAAATTCATACTCTTAAAAATGAGATACACACACCAAGAATAGGCAACTATCATCTAACGTACCACTTCTTGATCTTTTACCAATGACTTTGATTCTGAGTCCTCTGATCAATAATTCTTCTGCTGCTAGCGGAAGAAATTTCTCCTTACTTGCTCCATCAAAACCCTTCTTCCTTATCTCATTTTCACTTCAGGAAATCAATCCTAGTGTCTCCACAGAACTGATACTATTGTCCGAAGTCTTCTTTGCATCTTCTTTCAAGCCTCACACCATTCCTAAAGTGCAGCACCCAGAAATGTTCAGTCCTCCAATGGTTTATAAAGATAAGCACGAGTTCTTTGCTTTTGTGCTCTAATGCATCTATTCAAGCAGCCAACGATTCCCCACATATTTTTAAAAGCCTGATCCAAATATAGACCCCCAAGTCTCTGTTCTTGAACGCATTTTTAAGAAGGTACTCCTTTAGTTTACGTTGTTTCCATTCTTCCTTCCAACCCAAAATGTTTCACATCACTGCAGACAAAAAACTAGGCTGATGGAGCTTTAATGTAGGGAAGTGAGAGATCATGCACTCTGGTTACAAGAATCAAAAGACAGACTAAACGAAGGGAGACGCCAAAAGATACAGTACAGAGGGAGTTGGGTGTCCTTGACACATACAGGTGCAGCAAGAAATCAAGGTGGCAAATTGAACCTTGGCCTTTACTTCTGGGGGTTTTCAGTATTAGAGTTTAAAAACAGGGAAGCCTTCTTGCAACTGTGTAGAGTGTTTGTGAGGCTGCACCTGGAGTACAGTGCACAGTTTTTTTCCTTGCATTTAAAAGAACAATGTATTGGTATTGAAAGCAGTTGAAAAGAGATTCACTGGGCTGATTCCTGGGATGAAGGGGCTGACTTATCACAAATAGCTGAACAGGTTAGGCCTTTATTCATAAGAGTTTAGAAGAATGAAGGGTGATCTTATTAAAACATCTAAGATTCTAAAGAGGATTGACAAGATAGATGTTGAGAAATATTTTTACTCATGGGCGAAGTGCGGGACATAGTTACAGAATAAGGGGACACTCATTTAAAACTGAGATGCAAAGGGATTTCTCCCAGCAGGCAGTGAATGTTTGGAGGCTAGATCAATCAAACTATTTAAAGAGGATAAAATTAAAGATAGACTTTTGAAATATGAAAGAGGCCCGTGGAAGATCAGTCATAATTGTATAAAATGTTGGGGTAGGTTCAAGGGACCTAACGGCCTATTCTTGCTCCTGGTGTTCTTATTTCACACTTTGAACTAAATTCCAGCTGCTGTGTATCCTTGCCATTTACCGCATTTAGATTTGTTTCCTCTGAACCTTTTTAAAGATGCCTTGTACAGTAAAGGTATAGAAAGAGCAGTGTCCTAATTACAAACCTTGGTGAACAGTACTGGACACCAGCATCATCACATCTGTGTCCTTTAGCTACTGTTGTCACTGCACCCCTAATTCCATGAGCTTCAAGTTGATATGTAGGCCTTTATGAAACACTTCTTGAAACTTCACATATACATCAGTGACAATATAACTCTCATCAATCCACTCTGTTACTTCAACAAAGAACTCCATTAAATTAGTTAAACTTGATTTCCCTTAGGCGTTAATCATTGTTTCATGAAAAAAATTCCCACTTTGTCTTTGTTCAATTTTGAACATCTTCATCTATCCTAACCTTGTCTACTCTATTTGCCTTTCTTATAGCCCAGTGTAAGCGGGTATGAATGTCATTCAGCATGGTGCTCCTATGTACTGGCCATCAAAATGGATTAGAAGTAATTGCAAAGTTGTAACAGGACTGAAAACTGCCTGCTTATTCACATGTCCCAGGGAGATTCTCCAATGATTTTCTATAATGCAACAATTGAACAGATATCCAGAGAACGTGGGCTTTATTCACATTATTTACATATCCATAAAATATACTTTGCAACAAATGAAACACTGAGACATGCGGTGTACTGTAGTTTGTGATAGTGCAGCAAAATGCTTTGGAAACCCTTACTGTGACACTATGATAGGAGTGCCAGAACATGTTGACCAAGTGGCATCATGCTGAGCATGAATGTACTTGCTAATACCCTTACCAGCATCACCAATGAAACGTGAAAAACACCAGGTTTTCACCTGGCCATGCTCCAAAATGATTATGTGATTCCTGACTCTAATAATGAAGCATGGCTACATTGGAGAATTTGAGATTATTAACTATCAGAGATGGGAAAATAGTGGTCAATTGCACTGGCAGACTGAACAAATGTGGTGTCATTAGCCCCAGATTTGGTGTTCAAGTAAAAGAGCTTGAAAGGTGGCAAAATGATCTCCAGCCTTCCCCTTCAGTTTGCGTACTATTAGGGCTAATACAGCAGAACATGGCTGAGAGTATTTGGTGGGCTTAGGAAAATATTTGCTTAATGCACTCTTCACAAGTAGAACAATAGTAGCCTTCACATACACAGCTTGGATCTTCAGTAAATAACCTCAAGTTACTTCTTGATAAAGGCTTTGGATGAATACTAAGAACTCCCTTCAAATATTTCAAAATTCACCGACAAAAAGTTATCCTGAAATATCCTTGGAAATACCAGTTAACTGAAGCCTAGTGATCAATAATAACCAAGCTATTAGCAGCAACTAGGTGCCTGTGGAGGCCAGAAGATGTAATCTTAGAGAATAGCAGAGTAGATGCCCCTCACTTCCTCAGAGCAGTGACTTGATCAGGGTCCTTGTTCAACGTTGGTCAAACTTCTGCAGGAGTTCACATCTGATATTCTCAGAGTGAGAGCATCAACAAGCAGGGACCAGGCGCACACCAATCAGAACTTGCATAGGAGGACTTGAGAAATCAAATGTAGTTGGTTAGTAAGGAGACCAGATTACTCCAGTCAGCTCCCAGGTGGAGGCTATACACTGGAATAACAGGGCCACTGCTTATAAGGAACCAGGGCAGATTAAGATCAATCAAAAAAACTGATCTCCCACAACATTGATCAGAACAACCAAACTTAGGAGACCTGAAGCCATCGAAGTAATTGTATGAATTCTGTCCAACATCATTTTTTCTTGAATTTACATCTGTCAAATGATATTATTTTGTTATTTCAGGATGTCATTGGGGTTAGTAGCATCTTACCAAGCTCAATGCCATTTCCCAATTGCTGATGTATCTTCGCCGTTTTCACTGAGCTGTCATAGAGCTGCCTCTTACTGTGATCTTTCACAACGTACCACACACAGTGTAATGGTTTCTCAATCAGACCAACACCCAGAAAGCCATGCTTGGTTGGGCAGGCATATTTTTTGTAGAATATTTGGATCCCTTTTTCTGTGCAGTGATATCTAATGAACATAACAAATACGAAATCACAGAATGTTCATTTGACGGATCAAAACAAAGTAGTTAGCATTTCTCAGATAGTAAGAACAGAGTCAGAGATAACATGGTCTGGAGGTGAAGGAACACAGCAGGCCAGAAGGCGTCAGGGGAGCAGGAAAGTTGATGTTTCGGGTCCCTGCAGCATTTCTTCTGCTTTTGTCAAAACTTCAGTACTGTTCTGCTCAAGATGTTCTGACTTAGCCTTACCACACCAAGGATTTCAACATAAATGAAGCTGTTTTACCGAGTACTCAATGTGGGCAATTGTATACTTTCTCTATATCAGATGTACATAAGAGATATACAAGAGAAATACAGAGATGTATCAACTAGGTTTATTTACTAAACACAAAGCTTAATTTATCATAAACAAAACTTTTCATTGTAAGATGTAAAATTGGTTAACACCTCAAGTTTTTAACAGGAAAATATGAATGTCTGAAAACACACACAAATAAACACACTATATATATATATATAAAATACACTGATTAAAGAGAAATATACTGATTTCACTCTGCAGAGATTTGTTTTTGGGAAAAAGAAAACATTTCTGATCAATAAAGTCTTAGTTCTTGAAGGCAACAAAAGAGGATGGTGTGAAGTATTCAGTCTTCATGTGCTAAATCATCAAATTGACAGTCTATGTCGCCAAACACAAGCAAATGTCAATATAACTTGCTCAGGAAGCACATTATCCATATATTTTATTGGTGGCCAGTCAGGATTCAGGTTGCACCAGAGCTCCAGCATCACACTGGACTCATAACAGAGGGTTTTCAGAAACAGGGTTGCTGAGCTGTGTAGCTCATTTCCTTCCATAGGCCAGTCACCAACTGCAAACCCCAAACATTCTCCAAAATAGAAGTTATGACCTGATAGTAGTCAATACATGCACAGAGTTTGCAGTAACCACACACTTATCACAAAATGTGTGATTTGCAAGAAATGGCTTGTTAAAAAAAATCTAGGCATCTACACCCTTTAAACTCACGTCCAAAGAAATATTAAATCAGAAACCATCATAATGGCACAAATCTAGGCAGCAATAAAGAACTGGAGAATAGTCTCCTGTTGCAACAGTGCCTCGAACAATATTTATCCTTCAACCAATAACACTAAAACAGATGATTTGTCATTATCATATTCCTGTGTGCAAATTGGTTATTGCATTACAACAAGTGCTTCAAAAGACTTCAAAGGTGCTACGGGAGAACATGCTTAAGAACAAGAGAAGAAAGCTTTGACTTGTCAGGGTAATATACCTACCTCCAGCCAGCTGCTGCTTTGCCATGAACAAGATTGCTGAGATTGTTGATGGATGCCACCATGACCTGAAATGACAAGACACCGGATGGTTTCTGTGGACAATGTAAATGTATCCTGATAGCTGAGGCATTCAAAACCTGCGACTTCTCTTACTCACAACTAGGGCAGTAAGCACATGGTAACACCACCCATCTCCTAGGTCTCCTCCAACCAGGGGTGGACAATAATATTTAGCCTTGGCTGTGAAGACTGGAGAATAAAGAGCAAGAAAAAAAGAACACTGTGCAGTATGGCATTTGGCGCCACGTCATCTATGATCTGGGCGGAATTAGTGCATTCTGGTTGGGAGAAATGCTGTTACAAGTGGGTCCATTGTTCACTGATTTACAGTGATGAAGATCACCTCAAATTGTAAAAGAACTATCCAATCACTCCAGTTGGAACTGTACTCACAGGTGGATAATGCAAAAATCAGGCTCAGCATGATCCTCTCAGAGTTAAATAGCCTGTTGAATCTCACTGGCTAAGGTAACATAAGAATGAGTCACTCAAAAGAGGATTTGAAGTGTTGGCAGCTTCAACCATGACAGATAGCCAGCAATCCTTGCCAAAAAGATACTTCCAGCAACACTGCCTGGAAACATGGGAAAACGTACCTCTGCTTTAAAAGAAGCTACAGTATGAGTTGCCAAATCCCGGTATTTTTTAAGGTAGTTAGAACTTGCATTGTGATTGATGTCTTTTGCTGTACTCCCTGAGACTGATTCAATAGGTGAGCAGGAAGCTGCAGTAAGAAAATGAAATATATGTAAATATATACTGCCCTCTTCTGAAACATGTTCAGTACTCCAAAAGTCCAGCTATAGTTCCATTTGTTTTCTAATCCTACAATCCCTTGTCAGATGTCAAAGTCTGTCAAAACCACAAAATCTCCAAGCAGTACTCAAAGAGAGTGAGCTTTGGTATTTTCGTGGAGAAGTCAACAAACTATCTGTACTATGTTCCACAGGCTTTTAAAGGAGGAAGCTGAATACTGGAATGCTTACTGAGTTGTATAATGCTGCAATCCAGTGGCGACTTAAACCTGTATTAGGCTACAGCAAGACCACAGGTACACAGTTTCAAAGCTACTATTGCAGAAAGAATATTCAGTTGTTAACTTGGGGGGATTTTGTCATGCACTTTGCTGGGGTAATTTCATGCCCACACACTTGCCTACAGGAACCCATCTGTTTGAACTGGCCAACTGATCTGCTAGACTTGCCTAAAACAGCCCAGTGAGTAGGCATGTGAGGCACTACCACCAGTCTTGGACCAATGGTTATTAGGAATGTGTAACAGGCCACTATTGGAGAAGTGTAGATATTTTGGGAGGGGTTTGGGGTGGAAGGACATTTCAGAGATAAGACAGGCGTGAAAATAAGAGGAGAATCTTTAAAACTGACGTGTTGCTGAACTAGAAGCTGCTGAGGGTGAGTAACCACTGAGGGGACTGGTGAATGGAGGTTGGTATACATTAGGGTATGGACAGTAGAGTTTGGGGTGTTTATAGAGGATATTTACTGTTACTCACTGTGAATACTTTGGACAGTCACATTTGCTGAATGGTCTGTAACATTAACTTGTGATCTTCGATATGCTGTCCTCCCTCTACTGGGTATCATGGCATCAATACCACTTTTGTTCTAGGATTAAAAAGATGACAATAAAATGATGAGGAACTAGAATAAACACATATCAGTTTATGTAGTGTAAAGCAAAAGCATGAATCCTGAATGTAAACAGCATGCACAGCAATACAACTCTAAATATTATGTAGTGAGTGTGGAATTTGGAGGGGCAAAATGTCTAACTCATTATTCTGGTTAGACAAAGCTTAAAATCTCGTGTTACCAATCTACAAGATAGATGCATCTCCACCATGCTGTCTCCTGTATTACCTGAAGCTCATCATCCAGAACTAGGTAACTTGCTCGATAAGCAACAAATACACTAGTTTTAAACATTCACTTCTTCCCCACCTGCACACAGTGGCAGCAGCAGATGCAATTGTCTGAACCCACAGCCACTTCCGTCTAGAAGGACAAGGGCAGAAGATACATGGGAACACCAACACCTTCAAATTCTATTCCAAGCGACTTACCATCCTGACTCGCAAATATATTGCCATTCCTTCACTTCAATATCCTAGAATTCCCTCCCTAAGGCTATTGTGGACTGCAGCTGTTCAGGAATGTAGCTCATTACCATCTTCTCAAGGCTGTCTAGGAATGGGCAATAAATGTTGGCCAAGTCAGCAATGCCCACGTACTAAGAATTAATTAAGAAGAGACCTGACTGTGGATGACAATTTTAAAATTTTACCATTTACCAACAATTTTACCATATCTAAATTACAGCATAAGGTCACGTTCCCTGCCCAACTGCTCTGATTTTGCATTAAGATTTGCAAGCAGTAAAGAGGATGTTTAGAAGAGGATTAAAGTAAGAAAATTTTACTTTCGTTATCACTTGCTGAAACAGGACAGTATGATATTTTAGAATATTTAAATTTCATTGGAATTTCAATATAATTTATTTCTGTTCTGCCTGCTGTTACATGATTCACGCCTGTAGGATCTCTCTCTTTATTACAGTGTGCCTGGCTGTATCTTTAGATTATATCGTACACAGATTATATTGTACAAGTGTTACCTTATGACCTGTGGAGATCCAATGTAAAAATGATTGCAATAATCTATTACAGAGCATGTATTTTTCTGAGTAACTAAAACATACCGAAATCTGATACTGTTAATCTCTGATACAGTTTACAGAATGAATCTTCTGTCCCAATGTCATGAGAATGTTGCATTGTTAGAGGTGCCACCTTTTAGGGGGGAAACCTTGCCTACCATCTCGTAACACAAGAGATTCTCGTGAAACTTTTTTGAGTAACGATGGATCTCTCCCTGGTGTCCTGGCTAATATCTATTCCTTGACCACCAACACTACTAATTCAATCATCCAATTGTTACTATCATTGCTAGGGTGGGGTCTTGTTGTGCACAAATTCATTACCAGTTTCCTGTCTTAAAATAGTGGTATCACTCCACTGACAGTAAAGCGCCATGAACTGCCCTAAGATAGGTGATGTATAAATGCTGTTTGACAAATAGCATAACTTAGATTGAAATAATGTAGTCCTTGGACAAGAATAAGGCAAACAAATTGAAAAATGCCCTGAGTGCTCATCAACCTGTCTCTTCTCATTTCCCAGCAAGTGAAGTCTGACCTTGGTTTGAGAGTTGTTGTCTGGAGAGGCTGTGTTGCTACTGCTGTAGCCTGATGTAGGGTTGGAAATGAGACTAAGAGTTGATCCGCTGCACAAACTGCTTTTGCTAGCTTCGTTCTTCACCCTTCCTTTCTCCTGTTGAAGGAAGAAGTGCAGCAAACAATCAGTAGTTAATGTTCTGAGTAATAGCCAGCCCAACAAATCCATTACTACTTTAAATTTTAGATTAAAAAGAACAATACACGTGAAAGATATGGAGAAATTTGTCAGAAAGTGTGCACACACACGTTTACACACTTTTACATTAATTGTTAAATAAGTAATTGTGACAGGTGGAACATGTCATTTCTAGAGATGTTACATAGTTTCAGTTATGTTCCTCAGTCCAATTCTCATTATGACACTGATCTTTCCGATAATAAACCGTTTACAATGTTGCAAGTTAATTTCTTCTGATTACTGTTTTAAAATGCACATCATTTACTTGCACTGGCAGAGTTGTTTGAAAGGGCTCATTAATGAGGTTATGGTTAACTTCATTACAAGTTTAAACTAAATACTTACTCACATACATAATGCATTAAATGTCAGTCGACTATGGGTATCCAGTGTGTACACAAATGCCCCATTAGATCTGCTATCTCCTGCAGGTTACCTTCAATAACTGCATGATTGTCTGTTGCTGCAATCGGTATTTCTCTAATTCAGTCCTTGCACGGAGCTTATCTCTGGCCTTTGCTATTTCCACTTTCGCTTCCTCACGAGCCTTCTGGTAATCTTTCAGTAGATGCTCAATCTCGGAAGTGCTCTCCTCTCTACCCTTCACAGCTGTTTGAGTTCTAAAGAATTACAACAATTTATGAAGCACGTAACAGGTAGACAGGCCTTTTTCTGTACATTAAATGAATGATTTACTAGAAGGCTGCAAAGACTACAGGTGCTGATCAAGATGATGTACTGATACTCATTGATTTACATCAGGTGATGATGAAATGACCCTTTGACTTAAAGAAAGCAATGTTCATAGCTCTTGAATTTTAAAGCAACTGCTTACGTACAATCAATCTCCGAATGCTATCACATATTTTACAATATCCTACCCCAATAGAGATGCCGGAAAACAGTTAGAAAAATTAGCTTGAAAGAATACTAAATGGGGCTACCCAATACTGGAACCAGAATTATTTTAATTAATCCCAGTGACTTGGACTTGGATGAAAATTAATCACATTTGGGGAGGAGACTATTTGGCCCACCAGCTCTTTCAAGCATTTATCCAATTTACTTTTGAAAATGCCTAGTGAATCTGTTCCACTGCCCAATCAAACGGTGCATTCCAACTTTAAACGATTCTTCATTCAGCACAACCTCTTATTTTTGCACACTATGTCTTTATTTATAAAGCCTGCCTTCCCTATATTTGATGAACTGCTCTATTAAGCTACTCTTTAGTAACCTCTGGACATCTGAACTTCTCACATGTAAGAATTTTCTACAATGGGAAAAGCCTGAGGGTGTATTTCAGGAACAGAATACTTTTCTCTGCAATGTGCTTCTGCTGTACCAGTCTAACCAATGCTCAAGTAAACTCTCCTACATAGCCAGTAACTCACCGTGTGCTTTCCACAAGATCTTGGCGTAGCCGCTGCAGGTATCCCCTGCGTTTGCTTGGGAGTTTTTGATCGAGCTGGGAGATGGTCAGATACTTTTGGCATTGTGAAGTTAAATATTTCTGTGGGCTCAGGCTATGGGTCCTTCTGAATTTCTGTAGTCTTTTGTCTCTCTCCTTTCTCAAGGCATCTATGGTTTTCATGTGTCTTTTTTCATGTTTAGGAAAAGACAGAGAATATCATCATTTAGATTTTTTTGATACACTTTAATGGGTCACTATAAACTTCAGGGTCAGAGGGCAGGAAGGTCAGGTGTGTGTGTGTGTTTGCGCATGTGTGTGTGCGCGTGCGCGCGCATGTTGGTGGGTGTTCAGGGGTGCTGTTAATGGAAAATTTCAGCACTAAGATTGATGGGATCTTGAAATACAGACAAATTGCTGGAGAAACTCAGGAGATCTAGCAGTATCGGTGGAGGGAGAAATAGAATTAACGCTTCAAGACTGATATAACTTTATCGGAATTGAAGAGAGTTGAAGAAGGAAAGGGTTTTTGTAGGAAAGGAGAGAAGCAATAGAAGACAAGGGATGGTCAGGGAAAGTTTAGGGCAGATTAAATGTCAAAAGGTGTCATGGAACAAGAGATAATAACAGCTCTAACTGTTGTGGAGAAGATAAGACAAATATGGAGCAGGCGCACATGATAAAATATGGATCAGCTAAACCACAAAAAAAATAGATGAGGGGTAGTGAGAGGGTAAATATCGAAATGGAGTACAGAAGATGTTGAACTCCACCTTGAGTCCAGAATGCTGTAAAGTATCTAACCATAAGATGAAGTACTGTCCCTGCAGCCTAGAGGTTTTCAAACTGCTAACCTTTAAGACACTGTTCAGGTACTCCCTGAAAGAGCAAAGAATCTATGTTAACAGGATGTGTCGACTACCAGGCCTGGCTAAGCAGGTCAGACCTCCTGTGTGCTTCTTCACCAACAGAGAAAAAGCTTCCCCAGTAGGGAGAGAAAATGTACAAGGATTGCAACCTGCAAACTCTATGTAGCTTTCTGACTTAGAGCAATTCATCAGAGTCAAGGAAATAAGGAGGATGAAAACAAAATGTGTAGGTTATTAGAAGCTGCTATGGAATAAATATATAAGTGACAAAGTTACGAAAGCCAAAGTCAAAAATCTAAAATGACAAAGACAATCTTTGTGGCAAAAATGAACAGTAACCTACAGTGGAGGTTACTTTTGATAAGTGGTTCTGGCTGATACTATAATGAAACCTTTACATCACATCATGGATGTTTCAATTGCAGAATGTGTAGCTCGGCAGTAAATGTAATACATGATCATTACTTACACCTACCTTTCATAGAGCTGCTGCCTTATGGAACCATTTATATCATCTGCTGATCCACACTGAAGTACTCTTAATAAAGCATCTGTCTCCCCCAGACCATAGTTCAGCTTTGCTTCAGTGAGCTCTATGGTCAGTTGATGCTGGCTGAAATCCATGTATATTCCAGACATGATCTCAGCACGCTCCTGGCGCAAGCTTTCAATTTCCTTCTGCCGTGCATCCTGAAGCTCAGATTTGAAGTCTGCCATTTCTGTAACCCTGTCTCTGGTTTGCTTTTGCTTGGTCTGTCTGTGAGAACTGGTGACCTCGCTGATACCACTACTTGTTGACAGAGGTCTATAGTGGACTCCAGACCAGTTGTAGAACTTGTTATGCAAGGGTAAGTCTTCTGGGCCTCTGCAAATAGCTGTCCTGGAATTGGACTCTAGTGGCCTATTGCAGCCAGACATGGAGGGTTTCTCATTCAGAAGCATTTCTGTGTTACACTCACTTGAGACTAAGGACTGAGCATCTTCAGTGGCAAATTCAATTGTCTCTTCACTTATAATGGATGTCCTAGGTACAGTATTGCAATCACTGAAGGAATCATTTTGGCTTGGAGTTTGATCCTGTAATGTTCTGTTCTCCTGATCATGTGAGTCTGTCCCATTTTCAGAAAGATGTCTGTGCTGCACTGAAGACATACTGGAAGATCTATGAAAGATGCTTTTGGATAGTCTTGTGGTATTACCAATTTTACTAAGAGTGGGAGGACAGGAACTCAGTGCATGACTATGGTATGTTAGTGGAAAAGTGGAAGAATTTGACTGTTTCCTTGATTCAGTGTTTGAGGTAGAGGGCATCTGAACACTCTGAAGAACCAGTTGTGACTCACCTTCCTTAGTCTGTGTCGAGTTACAAAGTGGCACATGTTTAACGTGTGCTACTCTAACAGCATTTTTTTCCCACTGCTGATTGGGATGTTCATTGCAAACCCTTGCTGATTCTGAGCTCACAGATGACTTAAGTGAACTGGACTGAACTCCATCTTGGGAATCACCTGCACTGTCCCACTGAATCAAACTTGACAAATCATGGTTGGTGAATTTATTTTGCTCACATAACAGAACCAAAGGCACACTGTTTGTTTCTACCCTCCGTTCACCTCCTGATTCCATTTGTGTGAAGTTAATTTTGTGTTGCTGTTTTTGATTAAAACCATACCAAGAAGCAGGCCTATGCTTTCTTTGCCAATATTCAGAATGCTGCAGTCCATGTGACTCTCTACCTTCAGGGCACTGAAGTGACTTGCTGCAGGATCTCCGGCTTGCAGACCCAGCTTCAAGTGTTTGAATGGGGGATGAGGCTCGGTCCACTAGATCAGCCAGCTTTATATCAGCAGAAGTAGCTTCTTGTCTAGCTTGGAAACTTTGTGCAAAGCTCTTCTTTTGTCTATCCTCCAAGACATTGGGACTATAATTTTCCAACTTTGAAAATTCTGACACACTTTCCAAAGAGCTGACACTTTTTATACATTGTGTGAAGTCACCAAGTACAGATGTCTGTGATGCTGCTGCAACGGCTGAATCAGCTGGACTGATTGATACTAATTTCTGAGTGTCTAGTGAGACAGGGGTTGAGGTCCTGACAGACAATTTTCCATCTTCTATAGAAAGAGAAGAACATAGTGATTGGCTATGGAGAGTATCAAGATCTGACACACCACTGCTCTGCTGTCGCTCCTGCAGTGTTAATGTCACATCAGTGTGTTCCTGAGACACATTAACATCTGAACCAATCACTCTCACAATAACATTAACCTCTGGAGATCTCAGCACTTCCTTTCTTGCACTTTCCTGGCCATCATTTTCTGAATTGAGAGATAAAGTTTCCGTCTGAACGGCTACATCCATCACTGTCTGAGTACAACAGTCTGTGGTTCTGGCTGTTTCTGTTGCACCGGACTTTTGGTTATTTGGTGAAATGGTTTCGTTTGAGTGGTGCATGTTTGCGTGAATATTACACAGCAGCTCCGTGGTGCTATGGACAAGTTTTGAAAGACGTTCGGACAAGTCCTTGAGGTTTGACCGAGGATTTTTTTGTTTGGGCATGTGTGTCGGAGTTTGGGTACACCTTCTCTGACGTGTAGACAGTTTTTGCTGTTTCACTCCACCCGGTGTTTGTGTCGCTTGGTTGCAGGTGAGTTTAAAAGACCCATCGGAGGCTGACTTTACAGAAGCTTCTGTTGGATACAGGAGTACAATTTCATCAACTTGTGATCTGACAGCTTCAAATTCAGGATTTGAGTATGGCAACTGTGATGAGCAGAAAAATGAAGCAACCACAGATCGATCACATGACCTTTGAAAGGCATCGCCATCAAGGTTGTTAGGGTCAGGGGCTGTAGCTTCAAAAGTCTCTTCTTGGAAGTCACTTACATTACTTAGCGTGTCAGATATTGCTTTTGCATTGACATAACTTAAGTGTGAAATAAAGGGAGAATTTTGAATATTCAATCCATTGTCAACACTGGAACATCTCATAACACTACCAGGACTACTGAGCTGTGACTGTACATTGCACACATTGCTTACACTTACGAAGGCACACTGCTTCCAGTTGGCTCTGTGGAATTCATTACATTGCCACTGATGGATATATGGATTAATATCACTGGAAGCAAAATGCATTACATCTTTTCCTTTACAGAAGTTCATTTCTTCAGGAAAATGCCGCTCTTTGAGTTTTCCTTCAGTATACTTTCCTGGATGAGATTCATCAAATGTTGCCAATATCTGATGTTTGTTGCTTTGCTGTTTGACAGGCTGATTTCTCTTCCCTTGTTTACAAGGTGAAACAACCTTGGAATGGACTATTGCATTACTAGCAGACATGTCA
The DNA here is from genome assembly GCF_030684315.1 of Stegostoma tigrinum. NCBI lineage: Eukaryota > Metazoa > Chordata > Chondrichthyes > Orectolobiformes > Stegostomatidae > Stegostoma > Stegostoma tigrinum. The sequence goes on from NC_081363.1 coordinate 87,192,130, forward strand.
GAATCTGTATTTAATGAGACCCTCTCTCTTACAATGTCAGACCCAAGATTTAGTTTTCGACCATATTTCTTATCCATATCCCTTCCTGTGCCTGCTTCCATTTGGTATACAACCTGCTCTCCGTATGTTGATGCTGCAGCATCACTTGGATTGAAAGCATGCAGAGGGTTTGTGATCAGTGCTGCAGTGGGGTTATACCCACTGGAATCTTGCATTGGTGGATCCACATTGGGTGAGGAGATGTGGACAACTGGTGCGGATTGTCTCTGTTTCAACAGTGGTGACCTCATCTCTTCATGTTTGGCATCAGTTGTATTTGTTGAGCCTTTACATTTACAAATATATGACTGCAACTTGCAATTATCCCTCCCACACCGTCTGCTTCGAAGCTCTTGAAGTGAAAGGAATTCAATGTCAACTTCTTCACCTGAACTAGAAGAGTCCTTTGTGATTTCTATAATTGGTTTAGATTTCATCCTTTTAAGCCGGTGTGATTTCTTCTTCAGAGCATTAGTAGTATTTGGCTTTAATCTCTCATCTGAACCATCACTGACTTTGGTTATTGAAGAGTGTACAGAATCTTTACTGCTAGGAGAATCTGAAAGTATCAAGAGATCTTTGGTATTACACGTTCTTTCCATTTCTGTACACTTATTGCTTTCATGTGACTGAGGACCTAATTCTCCAATCTCTTCACATCGTTGGACTGAATCCTCACTCAGTTCACGGCTATCTATTTTGATAGCTGGCAGATCATTACTTCCTTGAAAGAAATGTTTGTTATATGTTTCAGTAAAGTCAGGAGTTGCACAAGCATCATTCAGATCCTTTATTTGCAATTTGGCCTCAATTTTAAGTTTATGTTCAGGGGTCGACTTATTTTGAGTCTGCTGTAATTGCATTAATTGCTGTTCTTGATAGACAGAATTGTACAAGTTTATGTGGCTGTCATTGTGATGCATTTCTGATTTACATTCTGGTGCAGCAGTCTCAATAGCTTTCTGCATCCTGGTTTGAACACTGGGTTTGTAACTGCATTCTGACACGGGTTGAGGCATGAAGTCAACTTTGGTGGGAGAGCTGGAGTTTCTCTCCTGCTTTATTTGGGCCGAGACTTCATGTTTGTTATTGGCGCTTCCACTGCAAACCTGTTCTTGCGAAAAAGTACTCTGTACATCTTGCAGCTGTAAATGTGCTTCTTCATGTCTTTCACTATCATTTACCTCGTTCTGCACTGACTTATTATTGGTTAAATCAGGTATATTTTTATCATTGCAGATCTCAGGATACCCAAATGTTTCAGTGAAATTCTTACCATAAGCTGCAGCAAATTTTTCTAAAAGCTTGGAAGGTTGTTCTGATGTTGCTACGAGCAAATTTAATGCATCCACAGTTAGCTCTGAAACAAGATCCCTGTCAATCAAACTCACCAAGGAATCCTCCCCTTCCCTTCTGCCATCCAAGGCAACATGTTTCTGGTGGTTAAACAATTCAGTGAAGCTCTGTGGTGTGAATGTGCGCAAATGGTCAGCATTTGAGAAATGGGCATCATGGCACTTAATTCCTGTGTTTAACAGAGATGATACTGTCAAGCTGGGAGTGCTCGAGGATTGTTCTTGGATAGATTGCTGAAACTCTTTTTGAATGCGAGCCTGGTTCTGGTCCATTGCTGATGCAGAGGGCTTTATTAACAGCTCAGAATCCAATGTGCTTTCCAGGGCACTTAACCTACTTGTTGTAGGCATGCTGGGCTTTCCATCATCAGTTTGTGTCTGAATTTCAATTGTTTTTTGATCGTGAAGACACAACCTCTGTTCATTTGGGACCTCCTTTCCTTCTGGTTTCACTGAGAGAGATATGGGTGATGTGTACCTACTTGCTTTTGCATCTTCATGCTGATTCTCAAATGAACATTTCAGCGATACTTCCAAGTTCCCACGTTCAACCTGGCTTCCACGTGACTGGGAAATATCAGGCAAAGAAATTTTAATAGCTTCATTTTGGCTTTCAACATTTAAGCCTAACAAATTTGTACTGCATCTACTTGGATTGTGTAAAGATTGATGGAATTTAAAAACATCCTGCTTTTGAAAGGAGTCCTTGGCATCTACAGTGCCTGAGCTTGGCACAATTAGATCAGAATAAACTATGCTTTCATAAGTTTTCTGCTTTTGATTGGTGACAGCCTCAACACCAGCATCCACTAAATGGTCCAGTATAAACTTGGCCTGGTCTGAATGGGCTGCTTGCCCATCAACCTGGAAATCACTCACATTAGATATAGCTGGTGCATCAAGTTGGTACCACATTACATGTCTACCCACCAACTCCTTTAACACTATATCCTGATTTGGCAATGTGGTCCCTGCTGCTGAACATTCATCTTTCCTGGAGAAGGTGCCATTAGTTTGACACCCAATTGCACCAGCCTTTTCTCCATTGATTTCCTCAAGATCGTCTTTATTGATGAAACAGGGCTGAGCTGACCCGACACCCTCACTTGCATCTTGCTTTTCAATTGTATTACTCCTTGGGTGCAGGGTGGCTGTGTCTGGGATTGTTGTTGTTGGCTTTGAAATGGAGATTGGCTCTTCATATAATCTACCTTGTTCACTGTTTTGCTGTAAAGGAGTGTCCTTTGAACAGGTTACTCTGTCAGTCATGGCTCTACTTTCAGCTAACTGCTGCTGTGTAATATATTTACAAAACAATTCATGGTCCAGTCTCCTCAAATGAAAATTGTCACCAGCTGCAGAAGCAGCCTTACTGGAGGTCAAAGCAAATTTGACAGAATCAACCATAAAGTTGTCCTCTGGAGGTACTGGCAATGCTTTGAAATCCATTGGTGCTTGATTCACTAATCCTGCTTGCAAACATTCTGGAGTTGTTTGCAATTGCTGATTGGTGAATGAATGCCCATCAATATCACACAGCGAAGCTGCCAAACAGACCTCACATCCTTGAGAAACCATTTCAAACAAATCAATCTCTTGAAGTGTTTCACAGTCTGAGTTTTCACTTACAGGCAGCATTTTCTCTTGTGTGAGCTTTTGTTCTTCATTGTTAAAGATATTCATGCAATTCACTGCTGACTTTATACATTTGGAAATCTCTGGAGAATCCTGTTTCTTTATCTCACAATCAACTGCTCCTACAGGCAAGGTAGTGACAACTTCCTGTGGCATATCCTGGGAATATCTGTCTGAAGGAGTTTGTCTAACTTCAGTTCCATGTACCATCCATGTAGCAAATCGATAGCTTTGATCATTTGAAGAGCAGGTTCTACTAACTGCATGAGGAGTTTTGGTGGAGACTAGATGTTCAGTTTCAGTTTTGCTGAAGCTTAGCACATTTTCTTCACATGTAATGTGCTGCTCATTTCTGGCATATTCTTTTGAATTCATGGCCTTTAGATTATCATTTTTACCAAATGCTGGAGGTGACAATGGGCGCAGACAGTTTCGTTGGGAACTGTTGTCAGTTTGCAAGTACAGTCTTGATCTGTCCACAGGCTGACAGGCAACTAATTCAGTTTTTTTATTGTTAATGTTAATGAACAAAGCACTTCCATTTTGTTCAGTTTCCGTAGAGATTTTACTTTTTGTTAAACCTTTGACAGGTTCGCTGTTTTTAGCCATTGTCTCTGTAATTTCAGATTTAGATATGCTTGAGGGTCCAGCGTTCTCACATTTACCTAGAGTACAGTCAACCACTGTGAAGGGCAACTGATTATCTACAGTCACTGCTATGTAACTTATGTCAGCCGAATCCCTACTAATAGCGCGGTCTTCAAATTCAACAACTTCATTCTTCTCTTGAATCAAGTCCATGGCATCTCCTTGTTCATTAGATTCAAGACTTATTTGGATCACATTCTGAATGTTATCAGTCAACATTTCATTTCCCTCAGCTGGATGCGTTAGGAAATCAGTTCCCACTTGAAGTTCATAATCATAATTTGACTCTATCTGATTGGAGAGTGTTTCAATATTGTACTCTGTTGCCACACAGTTCTTGCTTTCTATCGCAATACTCGGAGCTACCATAGCATTCTCTTGCTTAGTTTGTCTTGCTGCTTTTCTTGCATGACCATCATCATAAGAAGCATTGATCTCACTGTGAAAGGCCATGCTTGATGTTGTCACTGAGCTACCAGCTTCTGTGTAAGACCAATCACACAACAGAGATCTGTCCTTCAATGTTTGACCCCCTACATCTTCACTTTCCATAGCACATTGTGTTGTACAAGGTTGCTCTAAGCAATATTTAGAATAGTTGAAGCTTCCAGATGTTCTGTCTCCTTTTATTTCTGTTGCCTTTTGCAAAGCTCTGACTTCATCACTGTAGTTCTCATTCAATTGCTCAAAATCTTCAGCTTGAAAGAATAATTCTTCATTAGGTTCTTTTCCAATTTTAGCTGTATGTTCAGCTTTGTTTTTCTGTAAAGTGAAAAGTTCACAGGGTTTGGAGTCATTTACCAAGTCGAAACTGGTTGCTCTCCCACTGCCATTCATTTTTGCCAGACTGGACCATCTCGTCATCAGAGATGTTGTTTGAAAATAATGGCCAGCTGTTCCAGAATTACTGCCAACTTTCTCTGCTGCACCACTCACTGGGCTGTTCCCCTTGGACTTGCCTTGTTCTTGACAGTCACATGCTACTCCATCCATTTGAATGGGCTCTGTACAAATAACACTCATCTGATGATCTTCAGTATCTCCAGTGAGCATTTCACCTCCTACACAGGCAGTTGTCTGAACATCTTTGAAGGTTCCTATATAACAAATCTGCTTTTCAACAGTAACTTCACAACCTTTAGATTCATCTAGAAATCCAGCACCTGTCATCATCACTGAGTCTTCAGTCAAATCTGTTGGAAGGCCGAGTCCAAAATAACATGGATTGCTTTGAACCGCACCATTCACCATGTTATCCTTGTTCAGTTTTGCCGCACTAACATTATCAATTCCAATTTCTTCATAATCCACTAAGAAATTAGTGGAAGATACACAGTCACTTCTAAATCCTTTTTCTCTCATACTGCTTTCTTTAATAAATTGGACTGTTAGTAAGTCAGTGTCCACATCATTCTGGTTGACATCTGCTTTTTTATGGTCACGCATGGATTGGTTAACTTTAGCTTTCGATCCATTCCTATTTCTCTGAGGATTGGATGATTCCAGTTGGCATGTCACGCTTTCTATTATAGGGCCTCTCTCCATGTTGGGACCATGTGATATTTCTGATTCTTCTTTAATTAGCATGTTAACATTTTCAGGCTCTTGGACAAAAGGGTGATGCAGGTGATCCCTTGAAAGAAACTCAGCAGGAATGTTAAGTTTCTTTGAAAGCGTACAATAGGTTCTATCCAACTTTGTCAGAATATTGCAATCTGGATTAAATTTGTCAAAAAGCATGCATTCAACATTTGTTTTAGGCTCTTCTGTAGTAAACTTAGGAGTACTTTGCCCAGATGTAGGTAAAAGATGTACTTCTGACAGCACATTATCTTCACACTGCTGATACTGTGAGTCATCATTACATGGGTTGCCTTTATAGTGCAAGCAGTCTTCAACATTTGGATTCCATAAAATCTTGCTTGTCTCTTTGACATGACCTTTGCTTCTTAATAAAAGTTCTTCTGTTGTGTTTGATACAGTAATACTTCCAAAACTTTGCTGCTGTGAAAAGCAATCTCGGTTTATCACCTGGGGTTCTTCAGAACAAACAGTCCCCTTCTCCTTGTGGAAACGCTCATCATAAATTCTCCCGAGTTCACTGACCTTGACTTCAGAATCCAATGGGCTGCCTGCAGCCTGCAACAGATCTTCTGTTGAAATATATCCTCCATCATTCTTTAAGAGATCTATATGGCTCTTTGGTTTTTGGAGAGTAACGTTTCTAACTGAACTGGCCATCAGATCACAGCTGTCTTTTCCTTTGGTTACAATACATTTTGTCTTCAGTCTTTTCTGCATTATAATGGATTCTGCAGCTTGTCTGTCTCTTTCAGGGACTAAATTTGATTGTTCTGTTTGACTATATCCATCTTTCATTAAAGCTGAGGGAGCAATATCTGGAGCTTTATCTTGCATTGCACTAAATTCTAATAAAGGTTTGGTCTCATTCTGGATAAAAGAGGTTCCCAGAAACATGGTCTCAATAAGCAAGCCAGCGTCTACTGTACCATTCTTTTCTATATATCCACATTCCACTTTGGGTTCCAGAGACTGTTCCAATGGCCCACTTGCTAGTCCATAGGGACCACTGGAATTAGAAATACCTGCAGGGCAAGAAAAATCAGATAAGGTTTGGGACCCTGATTCCAGTTTGGTTTGTTCAGTGCCAGAAATGGCTAAACTCTCAAAGCTGGGTGAGGAATTGAATTTGGTTGTGTTCTCTCTTGAAGCACTGCCACTCACATCATATTTTCTATGACAATTATTGTCACCAAACAGACTGCCCTGAGACCGTGTGCACATTGCTTCTGTTTCTGTGATTTGTTGATCGCTCCGAGTTACTTCCACTTCCGATCCAACATTCTGTCTGGCAACAACCATATCTGTACCAGCTGATCTAAGTTGCAAACAAGTTTCAGGCATAGAAGACTCTACGATTTCTCTCGATTGCATTAATAATGGATATTGCTGTATAGTAAGGACATGATCTGACACATTATCATCTTGTGTCTTTCTTGCTGATACATGCATAGTTTCTATTTCTGAATTTCCAAGCACTTCAGTAATGTGAACCATCGGATGTTCAGTACAACTCAGATCTGACATTGTTACTCCATCAGTTCTAATACTGATGAGATGCTCCTTTTCTTGATCTAGTGCATTGTCTTTGACTTCAGGACATGACACATTGTCCTCTCTGAGATTAATACATGTAGATGTCACTGAAACATTGTTGGTTGCATTACATTGTTGGTTCTCATGTGGTGGACCAAAACTAAACACTGGGTGGATCCAAAGTCTTTCTGGTCTTTCAATTGGATCATCTCCCACATCCTCATACCTATCATCTTGCCCTTGCGAGACTTCCAAAACAGAAATGCCATGAGCTGAATCTATCTGCAAATTACTCCTGTCACTAGATTCACAAGATGGCCAAGCATCTGTCATGATCAGAGAGTCCATATCATTTTTGTTTAACTCCAGATTTTCCATCTGCATATTTTTATCCAGATCTGTAGCTTTTAGTTTTGTGCTACTGGTCAAATTAAAATGCTGCCCTTTTAATCTTACGGCTCCCACACACTGGCTTTTACTAAGTAGTGCTTCAGAAGCCTGATGGGTTTTGGTTTTGTCACCTTCAGTCCAAGGCAGATTCCAATACAGTTCAGCTGGCATTTCATCCGATGCCGCTGATTCAGCTGAATCCATTCTGAAAATGTCACTTGGCCCGTTCACATCAGTTAAGCTGTTCAGAGAAATACTTCTCCCTCTGTTTGCAAGGTTGCATCTTGTTACTTTATTGTAAGACACACTAACATTCAGCATGCCAGCAGCTGATTTTGTGTCCTTGTCCACCAATGAATCTTGGGACATGTGACTGTCGTCACTTTCACTACAATTGTCATGCCATTCATATTGGTGTTTCTCCAACTCTTCCTCCAGTAACTGCTCTTTCAATGCTGTTGCATAAACAGAAGACAGAGAGTCCACAGAGTACACACTATCACCGTCTGACATTTCCTCTGCGTCCGACAAGTCTTTTAGTGAATCACTAGCAGCCATAGTAATGCCAGCATTCAGTATTTTGTCACTGTGCCACTTCCTTGTCTTGGCAGGGTGAGAGACTGGTTCCCAAAGATTAACCAGTGAACAAGCTCCCTTGATGGGACACTGACTCTGGCTCAGGGAAGTCGTCTTAGTGGCCCGCTCCTTGCAGACTCTTTTGGCTCTGCTCAATCGTCCACATGGAGACTTTCCCCAAACTCTGAAGGTATTGCCAATATCCAATAATGGATATTTCCATGCAAAATCCTGCCTCATGTCTTCACTAGCTATTTTAAATAGCTCGTCTTTGTTAGTTTCAACATAAACCGAATCTGATTCAAGTATCCTTATCTCAGAAGTGCAGCCTGATGAATTTTTATTCTCAGAAGCTTTACTGATTAGTTGTTGGACTTCTGGCTGTAGGCTACTCACATCAGCCATTTGTGTATGTTCTTTGTCAGTTAAGTTACTACCTTCATTTGGTTGTCTTATGACTTTGGGCTTGGAAACTTCCTCATGCCCTACAGCCTTTTGTTTCTTTTGTAATTGACCCCATGCAGGTGAAAAAGTCTCACTCCTGCGTTTAAAAGCTTGGTGCCTTGTAACGGACAACCCCTCTTTTGGCAAAGATCCCACTGAGTGAGACTTCTGTGTTGAACTGTGCTGCTTCTTCGTTTGAGGTGAGGTAGCCAAGTTCTTTCTCTTTAGGAAATCACTGTGAAAAAGCAACATTGGAAACCTTAAACATAATTACATCACTGGAAAGTCTGATTCAAAAATTAAAATTAATTTTCTATGTAATTTCTAATTACTTATGTGACTCAGTTTATTTACAATTTTTAATATATGTTCTAAGATCTGGGTATGTCAAAGCTGTATCCCAGTATTGCCACTAGTGTCAGCAGTGGTTCAGTATGTACTTTTGAGTCAGAAGGTCGTGCGTTCAAGTCTCATTCCTGAAGCATGAGCACACATTTCAAGATACTACTCTAGTACAGCACTAAGGGAATGCTGCACCAGAAGATGTGCTGGTTTTAAATGAAACTTTCAACCAAAGCTCTCATCTGCTTTTCAAGTGAACATAAAGGGTCTTCCAGCATACTTTCAAGGGCAGGAGAGATTTTGTGGCTATATTTAAACCTTAGACAACAATTTAAATGGTATAATTTGTCTTTAACTCATTGCTGTTCATGGAAAATTGCTTTCTGCAATTGGTTGCCACATTTTCTACATTACAACAATAACACAATTCAGAAAGACTTCATTAGATATCTTGTGTTTAGGGATGTACCAAGATTGTGAAAAATGCTATAAAATGCAAGACTGTCTAAAATTAAATAAGTTTCTTTTAACCTAATAACAGACTTGCAAACCAAGTTATCATGATTTTGTAGTCATCGTCTGGTAATTTTTATGAAGTGTTAAGGTTACCACTTATGGTTGAATAAAGTTAATCTGGCTACAACTGGGCAAGAAACTAAAAGCACAGCTATTACAAATCATCTACCTTTATAGCTACAAGCTTGATGTGGATTATAGACAAAGTAACCCAAGATTCTTGAAATACCAAGAGTTTGCAAAAGATAAAAGTGTGAAGAATTCAAGCTTCAGCAAGGAACAGTAGATGGGAGGAAGAACTCCAAAGTGACTCAGCATAATTAACTCTGTTACTTTGTGAAATGCTTCTGCTTAAAGAAACTGAGGCTAAGAATGTATTCAGAACTGGCTTGCCAGTAGAAGACAGAGGGTAATGGTGGAATGGTGTTTTTCAGGCTGGAGGTGACTAGTGTGTTCTGCAGGGATCCATACTGAGATATATATAAATGACTTAGATGTAAATGTTGATGGGTGGGTTAGTAAGTTCGCAGACGATACAAACATTGGTGGAGCTGTTGATTATGCAGAAGGTTGTCAAAGGATACAGTGGGGCCTAGATCAATTGCAGATACAGGCAGAGAAATGGAAGTTGAAATTTAATCCGGGCAAGTGTGAGATGCTGCACTTTGGGAATCAAATGTTAAGGAAAGGTAACGGTAGGACTCTGAACAGCATGAATGTACAGAAGGATCTTGGGGTTCAAGTCCACAGTTCCCTGAAAGTGGCCACACGAGTAGATAGGATAGTAAAGAAGGTGTTTTTGATTCGTTTGCTGAGCTGACTGGTTTTCATGCAAACATTTCATTTCCCTTCTAGGTGACATCATCAGGGCTGTATAGCTTCCATTGAAGCATTGTGGCTGTACCCCCTCTGAATTTACATGGTCTGCTCTGTCATGGTGGGCAGTCTTGTTTCTGGTTTTGTACCACAGTGGTATGTAGATGGGGTGAATTGCAACATGTTTGTTAATTGCATTGGTGGTGGAAAACCAGGCCTCCAGGAATTCTCGTGCTTGTCTTTATCTTGCTTATCCTAGTACTGTAACTGTGTCCCAGTTAAATTGATGTCATTCTATCTCAGAATATATTTGGACAATGGAGAGTTGGTTGTACCATTTTGCTGTGAGTTGGTGTATCATGGCAGGTTTCCTGCCCATCTGTCCTATGTATTATTTCTCACAGTTGCTGCATGTATATATCACGCTTGTCCTGCTCATTACAGGTATGGGGTCTTTTGTCTTTGAGAGTAATTGGCAAAGTGTGGCTGTTGGTTTGTGTGCTATGCTTATTACAAGAGGTTGTAGGAGTCTTGTAGTCGGTTCTGATATGTTTCTAATGTACAATAGTTGTGTTGGGGCATACAGTGTTTTCTTGATTTTGTTTGTTTGCCAGGCATCGGTGGACGAAGCTGTTAGGATAACCATTATTTGCAAATGGTAAAGAAAGCATGTGACGTTCTTGCTTTTATTGGTTGGGAATTGAGTACAAGAGTCAGGATGTCATGTTGCAGTTTTATAATACTTTGGTTAGGCCACATTTAGAGTATCACATTCAATACAGGTCACCACATTACAGGAAGGATGTGGAGGCTTTAGAGAGGATGCAGAAGAGGTTTACCAAGATGCTGCCTGGATTAGAGGCAATGAGCTATAAGTAGAGGCTAGAAAAACTCAGGTAGTTTTCTCTTGAGCAGCAGAGATTGAGGAGAGACTTGATAGAAGTTTATAAAATTTTCAGACATAGATAGAGTTGAAGGTCAGAATTCTTTTTCTGGAGTTGAAATGTCAAATACTACAGAATGTCTAACACTATTTATGGTGCGGGTGTGGGTGAAGTACAAAGGTGACATAAGGGGAAATTTGTTTACACAGAGCATAGGAGGATTCTGGAATGTGCTGCGAGGGGTGGTGGTGGAGGCAAATATGATAAGGCCATTAAAGGGACATTTAGGTCAGCACACGAATATGCAAGGAATGGAGAACTATGGACCAAGGGCAGGCAGAAGAGATTAATTTAATTTGGTGTCACGTTTGGCACAACATCATGGGCCAAAGGGCCCATTCCTATGCTCTAACAAACAGTGTCCAGAACACCAAGGCAGCAGCGTTGAGGACCAACTTTGAGACTTTGAGTTTTGCTCAAGGGAGGACAGAGAGAACATATGATTGATTAGATTAGATTAGATTCCCTACAGTGTGGAAACAGGCCCTTTGGCCCAATAAGTCCACACCGCCCCTTGCAGCATCCCACCCAGACCCATCCCCCTATAGCCCACACACCCCTGAACACTACAGGCAATTTAGCATGGCCAATCCATCTAGCCTGCACATCTTTGAACAGATATTAAAAAATCCAAATTCTGTTCTGTTGCAGAAAAGGCAAGCAATGGGCAAGTGCAGAAACCACAGAACTAGGAAAGATACTTATTGGCAAATTTTCTCATAAGTAATCTTTGTCAGTCCTCTTTGAATCACGATATGTAATTTCTTGTTATTATGTTGATTTCTTTATCCCTAATGACATGTAATAAACTAACCTTTACCCTGTTTAAACAGAAGCTGGTCTGCTGTGAAATTATTACAAATTTAAAAAGGCTGCATGAGCTATATTAATCTGGAGTTCACTGACCATGAAACGGACATACCTGGTGATTTTGACATCATGAGCTACTGAAAATGGATTCAACAATTTCTAAGATATTGGCTGCAATCAATTACGGACAGCACGATTGTGAAGGATGTGAAGGCATTTGAGACAGTGTAAAAAGAATTCATAAGAACACTTCCAGGAATGAGAAACTTCAGTTAGCCAGATAGGTCAGAGAAGTTAAGACTGTGCTACTTATGAGAGAGAAGGTTGAGAGGAAATTTGATAGATTCAAAATCATGGCGAGTCTGGAGAAAATTGATAGGGTTAAGCTATTGCCTTTCATGGCTCTGATCAGGAATCAGTTTATACAGATCTAAGGTAAATCACAAAATCTTTCAAAGTGTTTTTTAAGAGTCGTTCCTCTGGATTAGAAAATTGTACTCATCACTCTTGCTTTTTAAGAAGAGGAGCACCAGGTAATTACAGAGCAGTTAACCTAAAACCTGTGGTGGGGAAATTGTTAGACTCTTTCATCAAGTTAACTGAACACTTGAAAATTTTCAGTTTATCAGGGAGAGCCAGTATGGATGAAGATTCATGAATTCATTGTCAAGTTGTACCTTTCAAACCTCACTGCATTGTTTTCAAGAGGTGACTAAGGTAGTAGAGAGGGAAATGTTAATGCTTTGTGTTTATATGGACTTCCAGAAGGCATTTGATAAAGTCCCACATAAGAGACTGTTAAGTAAGACAGAAGCCTACAGAATTGAGGGCAAATTACTGATATGGATGGGAAACTGGTTGAGTGGCAGGCAACAGAAAGTAGGGATAATGAGTAGATTTTCAATTTAGCAGTTATGTGACTAGTGGCTTCCCAAAATAATCGATGTTAGGGCCTTAATTATTCACCTCATTTATTAATAACTTGGATAATTGCATAGAAAGAGATTATATTCAAACTTGTTGATAACACCAAGTTCGGAAACATTGTAGACAGTGTAAAAGTACAATTAGATAGTATAAAATTACACAGGGATACTGACACACTAGGTGAATCGGCAAAACTGCAGCAGATGAAGTTCAATGTAAGACAGTGTGAGATTGCCCATTTTAGACCAAAAAAGGGTAAATCAAGGTACTTTCTAGATGGTATGCAATGAAATACATTGTATGTCCAAAGAAACTTGAGGATTAAGGTGCATTTATATTTAAAATGTTACGAACAGGTGCAGAAAGTAATAAAGGAAGCTAATGGAATGTTGGCCTTTATAGCTAGGACTGGAGTATAAGGATGCAGAAGTTATGCCACAGTTATACAAAACCCGGATGGACTCCATTGGAGTACTGGGAACTGATCTGGGCATCACATCTTAGAACGGACATATTGGCCCTGGAGGGTGTACAATGTAGATGTACAAGAATGTTACCTGGACTTTAGTGGTTAGTTTATGAGGAGAGATTATAAAAACTGTCTTCTTTCCTCTAGAATTTAAAAGGTTAAGGGATAATGTGATCCAAGTCTTCAAAATATTAACAGGAAAGGGCAGGGTAAGTAAAGAAATTTCCACTGGCTGGGAATTCTAAAACTTGTCAGCACAATCTGAGAATTAGGGCCAGCCCATTCGGGAGAGATGTTAGGAAGTACTTCTGCAGACAAAGGGTGGTCGAGGTGTGGAATTCTCTTCTACAAATGACAGTGGATGCTGGATCAGTTGTTAGTTTTAAAATTGAGATAGATACATTTTTGTGAATCAAAGGCATTACCGGATTTCAGCCAAAAGCTGGTGTTAGACCACAGATCTGCCATGATCTCAGTAATGGCAGTACAGACTGGAGGGGCTGAATGGCCTATTCCTGTTCCTATGAATTGGTGACTTTAAAAAAAATTACTTCCACGCAATGAGTGCTTAGGACCTGGAATACGCGTGCTGATGCGATGGTGAAGGCAGGTTCAATCAAGGCTTTCAAAAAGAATTGTATTATTATCTGAAAGGGAACAATGTGCAGGACCTCGGGCAGAAGGAGGGTGCAGTAGGTAAGTTGCTCTTTCAGCAAGCCAACACATGTATGACAGATTGAATGGCCACCTGCATTTGACCTATTCTATACATCAGTAACCAAATCAAGTGTCAGGTTCCCAGAATCAAATATAAAACTCCAAGTCATCTCCTGCTGCTTTACATGAACTCATCCTCACTTACTATTTTCTGGAGCTGGTAGTAAATATTTTCTTAGCACTCAGCATGTCAAAAATCTTGAATAATAGGGAATACCTCAATAAGAACATCTCAAACCACTTTCTTCTGGTTCAAACTGTTAGATCCTTTCCCTTCTCTAACTTTCAGTTTTTTTGAAGACAGCACCATGTAATTACCACACAAAAAACATGCTTTCTCAACCTGCAATTTTATTCACTAGCCTAAAGATTACAGCCAGACTTTCAAAAGTGAAATCACAGAGGGATATTGACAGACTAGGTGAATCTGTGTCATCTTGATGCAAAGGGTGAACCAGCCATCAGAACCTACCCTTCCACCACAAAACTCTCCGAATCAAGTAGAAGAACGAATCAGGAGCAGCAGATTGAGGAATGAATTGGGAGTAGAAGATGCAGGATTGCTGACACAGTAGATTTGAGTGAACTGTGTATTAAACGTAGAAGAATTACTCAGCAAGAGAAAGGTATGGCTCTTCTAGAAGAATTCCCTGCTATTTTTCCAAAATATTGCTACGGATTTGATCACATCCATTAGGCAGGGCAGACAAGGATTGATTTAATATCTCATTCATGACAAAAGGCAATGCTCCTGATAATCAGCATCCCTCAGTAATGTAGCACAACATCAGCTTAGTTTAGATTAGATTAGATTCCCTACAGTGTAGAAACAGGCCCTTTGGCCCAACAAGTCCACACCGCCCCTTGAAGCATCCCACCCAGACCCATCCCCCTATAACCAACACACCCCTGAACACCATGGGCAATTTAGCATGGCCAATCTGCCTAGCCTGCACATCTTTGGACTGTGGGAGGAAACCGGAGCACCCGGAGGAAATCCGAGGCTGGAATCGAACCCGCGTCCCTGGTGCTGTGAGGCTACAGTGCTTAACCACTGAGCCACCGTGCCGCCCCAAGTTCATAGTTCATACACTTAAGTTTCCGGAGCCTGCCACCACTAATATATGAGGTTGTAGACTTGCTCGCTGATCCAGTGTGTTTGGTTGCAGATGTTTCGTCACCCTGCTAGTAACATTGTCAGTACGCCTCCGATGAAGCGTTGGTGTTCTTTACCGTTTGTTATCTATACGCCTTGCTTTGCTGGGAAGGATGGTATTATTTCCGGTTCTGTTTCCTAGACATAATGGTAGAACGTAAGAACAACAGGGAACTCCAGACTACAGTATACAGAAAGGCCACACATACGGACCAGATACTTAATTACTCCAACAATCCAACACCCATAACTGCATAAGGACATTTTCCAAATAAGCCACAACACACTGCAGCAACCTGGAATTGTGCAAAGCAGAACAGGAGCACTTACATGGAATTTTTAGAAGGAACGGATACCCAAAAAGCATAATCTGCCATATCTGCGTGACAGGCCACAACAGGACGACACAACACGGCCAGACACACTAGTCACCCTACCGTACATCAGAGACATATCAAAGATGACCACAAGCCCACTTAGATCCCTAGGCATCAGGGTAACCCACAAACCAACAACCAGTCTGCGACAGCTACTGATGAATGTAGAGGGTTCCATACCCACAACCAATAAAACTAATGTAATATACAAAATACAATGCAAGGGTGTGAAAAACAATACATAGGCCAAACTGGAAGAAAACTGACAATAAGGATACACGAACTAGCCACCAAGAGACACGACCAATTCTCACTGGTCTCAATACACATGAACAACAGAAGACACGAATTAGACTGGGACAACACATCCATAATAGCCAAATAGAGACATGCCAGGGAATTTCTGGAGGCCTGGCATTCGAACAGAAACACAGTCAACAAACACATTGAACTAGGCCCGATATACAAACCACTGAAAAACAGAACCGGAAGTAATGCCAACCACCTCAGCAGACTGAGACATAACAACAAGCGAGACAGAACACCAAAGCTTCACCGGAGAGGCACTGACAATGTTAGCTAGTAGGGTGACAAAATATCTGCAATCAAACAAAACTGGCTCGATGAGCATGTCTACAACCTCATCCACAACCTAAGCCATAAATCTTCTCAAAAACTTTAAACCACTAATCAATGATAGACACCTTGATTTCACAAGCTGAACTATTCGGCATTAAATGTTTTTCACTTTTTAACTTTGATTTATAAGTACAAAAGATGCATATCTTATTCTAAAATTTGAAAGGGCTCTCCAACTGTTACCCCCAGTTAAGTGTTTAGCAACCTACATGAATTGCAAACAAGCTCATTTCTGGACAAGTACATACCTGTAAAGTGGGACATACTGTGGGTATAGGCGTGATACCAGGTCATTTGAATCGGAATGCCTCCTGGCTAGTAAATGACCAGGTGGTGATTGTTTTGTTGCTGGTAATGAGTATGGAGGGAATGATTTGTTCCATTTGATCAGTTTCGGTTTTGGACTGGTTTGTGAAGTGTTCATTTTGTCCAGGGTTGGCTGCTTAAGTTGATCCTTGCTGAGAAAACTTGCAGCCTCCAGGTGTTGCAGGTTGGTTTTGGCTTCCAAAAGTTTGTGCTTCCCGGCAATTCTCTCCAGCTGGTATTTGACCCTCTTCTTGCTGATATTTTGTTCGGCCTTCTTCAGTGAGAGTTTTTGAAGCAGTTCCAGCTGCACCAGCCGCTTCCTATCTTGCTCGAGTGAAGAAATCTCCTCATTTTGAAGGGTGATTTGTACCCCGCACTCAGTGAATGATGCGATCTCTGTTTGTATCCCCAGCTCTTGGCGGTGTTGCGCCAGGGACTCCAAGCGCCTCTCTTCATCTGCTAGACTTTGCTGGTCTGGGAAAAGAAAAGGAACAGATTGCTGTTAACATGGCTAAAAACAAACTAGTGCAGATTGCAGAGGTGAATCTAAAGAGAAAGGGAAGAACACAGAATGCTGGAATTACTCAGCAGGCCAGACAACAACTGGAGAACGAGAAACAGAGTCAACAGTAAAGTGAACACAGTAGTGAGGATGCTGGAAACCTAAAACAAGAACAAGTGCTGGAGAAACTCAGCAGGATTTGGCAGCACACAGTCCTGGAGATGTACAGCATGGAAACAGACCCTTCAGTCCAACTGGTCCTTGCCAACCACATGTCCTAAATAAAGCCAGGCCTATTTGCCAGCATTTGGCTCATATCTCTTTAAACCCTTCCTATTCATGCACTCATCCAGATGACTGTTACATGTTGTAACTGTACCAGCCTCCAACACCTCTCTGGATTCTCGTTCCATACATGGACCAGTCTCTGTGTGAAAAAGATGTTCCTAAAGTCCCTTTTATATCTTCCAACTTTCACCGTAAACCTATGTCATTTAGTTTAGGCCTCCCCTGCCCTGTGGAAAAGGCATTGGCTATTCACCCTATCCATGCTCCTCGAAATTTTATGAATTTCTAGTAGGTCATCCCTCTGCCCACAACACTCCAGGGAAAATAGCCCCAGCCTATTCAGCCTCTCCCTATAGTTCAAACCCTGAAACTCTAACTACATTCCTTAACCACAACCCTAGCTCCCAAAGCCTTTTATTCCTATATAAAGAGCAAGAGGGTAACTAGAGAAAGGATTGGCCCACTTAAGGACAAAGAAGGAAAGTTATGCGTTGAGTCATAGAAAATGGGTGACATTCTTAATGAGTACTTTGCATCAGTAGTCACCAAGGAGAGGGACATGATGGATGCTGAGATTAGGGATAGATGTTTGATTACTCTAGGTCAAGCTGGCATAAGGAGGGAGGAAGTGTTGGGTATCCTAAAAGGCATTAAGGTGGACAAGTCCCCAGGTTCAGATGGGATCGATCCCAGGTTATTGATGGAAGCGAGCAAGGAAATAGCTGGGGCCTTAACAGATATCTTTGCAGCATCCTTGAACACGGGTGAGGAGCCGGAGGACTGGAGAATTGCTAATGTTGTCTCCTTGTTTAAGAAGGGTATCAGGGATAATCCAGGTAATTATCGACCGGTGAACCTGATGTCAATGGTAGGGAAGCTGCTGGAAAAGATACTGACGGATAGGATCCATTCCTATTTGGAAGAAAATGGGCTTATCAGTGATAGACAACATAGTTTTGTGCAGGGACAGTCATGTCTTACCAACTTAGTAGAATTCTTTGAGGACATGACAAAGTTGATTGATGAGGGAAAGGCTGTAGATGTCATATACATGGATTCCAGTATGGCATTTGATAAGGTTCCCCATGGCAGCCTGATGGAGAAAGTGAAGTCGCATGGAGTCCAGGGTGTGCCAGCTAGATGGATAAAAAAAACTGGCTAGGCTACAGAAGACAAAGAGTAGTAGTGAAAGGGGGTTTCTCAAATTGGAGGCCCATGACCAGTGGTGTTCCACAGGGATCTGTGCTGGGACCACTGCTGTTTGTGATGTACGTAAATGATTTGGAGGAAGGACTAAGTGGTCTGATTAGCAAGTTTGCAGATGACACGAAGATTGGTGGAGTAGCAGATAGTGAAGGGGACTGTCAGAGATTACAGTAGAATATAGATAGATTGGAGAGTTGGGCAGATAAATGGCTGATGGAGTTCCATCCGGGCAAATGCAAGGTGATGCATTTTGGAAGATCTAATTCAAGAACAAACTATACAGTAAATGGAAAAGTCCTGAGGAAAATTGATGTACAGAGAGATCTGGGTGTTCAGGTCCATTGTTCCCTAAAGGTGGCAATACAGGTCAACAGAGTGGTCAAGAAGGCATACGGTATGCTTTCCTTCATCGGACGGGGTACTAAGTACGAGAGTTGGCAGGTCATGTTACAATTGTATAAGACTTTGGTTCGGCCACATTTACAGTACTACGTACAGTTCTGGTCACTACATTACCAAAAGGATGTGGATGCTTTGGAGAGGGTGCAGAGGACGTTCACCAGGATGTTGCCTGGTATGGAGTGCACTAGCTATGAAGAGAGGTTGAGTAGATTAGGATTATTTTCATTAGAAAGATTGAGATTGAGGGGAGACCTGATTGAGGTCTATAACATCACGAAACATATAAACAAGGTGTATAGCAAGCTTTTTCCCAGAGTGGGGGACTCAATTACTAGGGGTCATGAGCTCAAAGCGAGAGGAGGAAAGTTTAAGGGAGATATGCGTGGAAAATTCTTTACGCAGAGGGTGGTGGGTGCCTGGAATGCATTGCCAGCTGAGGTGGTAGACGCAGACATGACAGTGTCTTTTAAGATCTGGACAGGTACATGGATGGGCAAGGAGCAAAGGGATACAGACCCTTGGAAAATAGATGACAGGTTTAGACAGAGGCTCTCGATCGGTGCAGGCTTGGAGGGCCGAAGAGCCTGTTCCTGTGCTGTAATTTTCTTTGTTCTTTGTACATTCTTGTAAATCTTTTTTGAACCCTTTCAAGTTTAATAACATCTTTTCTATACCAATGAGACCAGAATTGAACACAGCATTCCAAAAGTGCCCTAACCAATATCCTGTACAACTGCAACATGACCTCCCAACTCCAATAATGAATGCACCGACCGATAAAGGCAAGAGTACCAAACATCATCTTCACTACCCTGTCTACCTGCAACTCCACTTTCAAGGAACTATGAACCTGCATTCGAAGGTCTCCTTGTTTGGCAACACTCCCCTGGACCTTACCATTAGTCCTCCCTAGTTTGCCTTACTAAAATGCAGCATCAACAGAGAGAAAACAGAATCAATACTTCAAGTCCAATGACCCATCCAGGAGTGAAAGAGAGCAACAGCAACAGACAACAAGAGAGGCCTAACAGTTTCAATCCACCACCACCAGGCCAGTCCTCCACCAGGCTGACCTCGTCCACACTTGGAACAACTTGTCCTTTAACTCCTCTCACTTATGACAGGTCAAAGGGGTGGCCATGAGTGCCTGCATAGATCCCAGTTATGGCTGTCTATGGGCACTTGGAACATTCCTTGTTTCAATCCTACTCCAGCCCCCACTCTCTACTCTTCTCTGGTTCATCAACGACGTCTTAGAGTCAAAGAGTAATACAGCATGGAAAAAGGCCCTTCAGCCCAAAGTGGTCCATATTGACTATGGTGGCTATTCAGCTAGCTCCTGTTTGTTCCTGTTAGTTCCTGTCAGCTAGTTTGTACCTATGCAAATTTTTAAACATGTTGCTATTGTACCTGTCTCAACCACTTCCTCAAACAGCCCATTCGATATATACACCACTCTGTGTGAAGAAGTTGTCCTTCAGATCCTTCCTAAATCTTTCCCCTCTCACCTTAAATCTATGCCATCTAGTTTTCAATTCCCCATCCCTGGGAAAAAGACTATATACATTCATCCCATCTATGCCCCTCATGATTTTACACACCTCAATAAGGTCACCTCTCATTCTCCTACATTCCAAGGAATGATGTCCTATCCTGGCCAACTTCTCCCAATAACTCAGGCCTACTAGTCCTGGTAACATCCTTGTAAACATTCTTTGCACACTTTCCAGTTATACGTCTTTCCTATAAAATGGTGACCAAAACTATACCCAATAAATCAGTGCTGCTCAGCCTGCTGTGTTCATCCAGCTTCACATCGCATTATCTCTATTTCCTTCCTTGTCTGGAATTGGAAACATTTATGAATTTTGCTTCTAGTTTCACCTTCACCTGGTCCATGGCTGACTTTCCAGTTCCATTCCTTGATATCTCTGTTGCCATTTCTAGTGACAGACTAGCCACCAATATCCACTACAAACCCACTGTCTCCCACGGTTATCTGAACTTCACACTTTGTTTTCTGTAACGATTTCATTCCATTCTCCCAGTTTCACTGTCTCTGTTTACCTCCTCCTCCTCACAACTCAAGGCTCCAGACACACTGTCCAGGTGAAGCAATGATCTACCTGCATTTCATTGAATCTAGTCTGTTGGAATCACTGCTGACAATGCGGTTTCATGTACACTGGGGAAAAGGAAACATGCAGTGGGTGAGCACTTTGTCAAATACCTTCGCTCTACCCATAAAAATGACCCAGTTGCCTGCCATTTCAACACTATATTCCCATGCTAATATTTCTGTTTCAGGCCTTCTTCAGAGAAGAAGGGTCTAGACCCAAAGCGTCACCTTTCCTACTTCTCCGATTCTGCTTGGCTTGCTGTGTTCATCCAGCTCTACACCTTGTTATACCAGGTTCACCAGCATAGGCAGTTTCTACTATCTCTATTACCATGATCAATTCAGTTTCTACAAAATATTTTCATTTATTTGCCTTTATCTTATCTCTGGTACAGGTGCAGAAAGAAATAAACTTCCCCATTTTGATCAATAGGTTCTGGTGTTGTTTGGGATGTATGCAGAAAATCACTGTGTTCCATCTTTATAGCTGTGAGCCATCGTAAAGTATGCAAAGTAAACCAGCTGCAGCTCTCTACAGGTGCTGATATTTATATTAAAAACTTTTTCAGACATTCCAGAAACCAGCTTTCTTGGGTGACACAACATATCAAAGAAAAGTGCAGTGTTTGTGTTACATTACACATAACATTTTGTTTGCTTGCTGGTACACACACTTTCTCCCTACTGAATGTCCTTTCACTACTGAGAGTGAATCATCTTCAAAAAAAAGCTTGCGTCTACATACTTTTCTCAATTTGTTGTTTGAGCTGCTCCTGATCGTGTTCGAGCTCTTGTTCTGCCTGTGACTGGACTGCTTGGATGTGTCTTCTTAGTTCCTCAACGTAGCATTGCTGCTGCTGTATCTGCCCTTGGTAAAAAGCTTCCAAAGCCTTTAGCTTTTGTTTGTATTCTTCGTGTTCCTGCTGTTTGTTTTGGTATCTCTCCCGGAGTTCTACTAGTTGCCTCCTGAGGATAAACAACAGCGAGTGAAATGTTATGCAATGCATGAACTTGAAGTTCACTGAACATTTCTTCTGAAATAGCAAAAAAGGGCACTGTTCACATTGTAGGGGTGGACTAATTTCAGATATAGTATTCCTGGACAACACTTCTCAAATCTATTATCTCTACAAACTGAAAGGGCAGTGGCAGCAGTCACACACAATCCTAACTTGGCTATATAACGTCATATCTTTACTGTCTCTGGGTTAAATTGCTGAATGTCTTGAGCTAACATACTTGTGGAAGCACCTTCACTGTATGGCCTGTAGACGATCAAGAAGGTGCCTTTTAAGGGCAAAAAATAAATGGGCAATTGTTGCTGGCTGTGGAAATTCATTTTATTCTCACACTGTACAAGCTGGTACAGTTCAGGTGCAGAAAATAGGAAACCTAGTCAGAAAGTGGCAGACTTTGTGGTAACCAACTCTTGAAAGTTAACATGCAGCAAAAGGAAGTCCTTTTACCACCACATTTTCAGCTCCTTCAAATCATCAGTTGATTTATAAATTCAATATAAAATCAATCATGACCAAGCAACCTGACCGCAGCTGCCTGAACTTGTATTAATCTGTTTGCCAAACTTGAATTTTAAACAAAAAGTTCTTTCCCTCATCACCTCACCAATCTATTCTTTCATCACTTGATTGATCGGTACACTGCTGATTTCTCACAGACCATCCGGTAAGTTACCTAGCAACAAAGAAGCTTGCAGCTAGTGAAAAAGAAACCTGCTTGGCTGCATAGGAACTTGGATACAATAGCACAAACCACTCAGTGATTCTGCAAGATGCTTTAAATGGACCTCAAACTACAGCGTGCACTGTATTCAAGCTAACAGCATTCAAAAACATCACACTTTTGGTACTAAATTCAAAGCCATAAGCACACTAATTTGGTACATTTGCTATTAGTCCAATATCAAACTTAGTCATGGCATCTCTGGTGCAGTTTGCAAGATCTCTTGTATTAGTAATATTGCCAGTGTTGGTGTAGCTTCACAAGTTAAAGACTATCAAGTGGAATTTAGCCAGGAACAGGAATACACTACAATAAACATGTCATCAAAAAACAAGTCTGATGTTGAAACTAAAAAAGCACTAAATCTCAAAATCGTAAGGTTGAACAGCTCCATGTAAACTTGTTTACAGAATGTTAAAAGTATATGTTATATCACATTGTATTGATTCCTTCATATAGTTACAGCTGAAAATTTAATGTAGACCATGTATCTTTTTAACACATTAAATATTAAATTCAGACAGTAAACACACAATCAAAAACGCACACTCCAATGTGTACTTGCAGTTGTTGATCTTACAGTAACTCCCCAGTTAACACACTGTCCTCAAAGAATGAATGGTCTCGGTCCAAAATGCCTTTTTGACGATGTCCGACTGCTGTTGTGAACATCCCTGAAGTTGAAGTCTTAATGGAAGATTTAAGAATACTATTTTGAACATGAACTTGCTGGTACAGTGAGTTAGTGTCCAATTTTCTGTGCCAACAGGCTACTGTAACTATGGCAACAAGTCGTTTGAATGAGTGTCTTCCCAATTAACCTTCATTGAAAGACAGTTTATAACCAAAAGCCTTGTGTGTTATTAGCATCTATGACCAGCAAAATGATACATTTAGTATTAAGAAATTAGAACTAAACTAGCTGCTTGTAGCATACAGAGTACACTATTTGATAGAATAACAACTATTGTAGATAACATTCTTCTATTCAGTATATCACTGAAACACAAACAAAACCCCAAATTATTCTATTGTAAAATAAAAATGCAATGATGCAGAAATACACAACAGGTTAGTCTACAACATAGGGGAAAAAAAGAGAAGTCAGTGGATGTTTCAGGTTTGAAGATGGTTCCCAACAGTTTAAAGATCCAAAACAATAACCAACTTCTGTTCTCCACAAATTGTCCGTCTTTGTTGCTTTATCTTTTGGATTCCTGTATTGATTCAACATTTTGGGTCTCATACTGTGTCAACTCTGACTCTAGCGTCTGCAGATCTTGCTATCTCTTAATCCTAGGACTACCTTAGTTTGCAACTAGGGAAATCATGAAACTTCCCACCTCTCTATAACATAATGAGTAACACAGATCAATGTGCGCTCAAGTTTGAACCAAAGACTTTGTCACATTGACTAATAGCTGAGGCAATATGATCAGTACTGTAGAGGCTCTTGTGGTCAAGTGGTAATGTCCCTACCTCTGATCTAGGAGACCTGGGTTCAAGCCCAACCTGCTCCCAAGGTGTGTAATAACATCTCTAGACAGGATATCTAGGATCACGACTAGATTGACTTAAGGAACCTTTGCTTTTGGCAAGAGAAAATGTTACTTGCCTTCACACTCTCAACTGCTATATAGAAAGGCAGAGTTAGGAACAATAGGAACAACAGGAACAGGAGCAAGTCATTTAGTCCATCGAGCCTGCCCTGCCATTTAATACAATCAAGACTGGAGAAAACTTCAATGTCTTTCACCCACCCCATCCACATAACCTGTTCACCGTTGTAATCAGAAATACATAAATCTCTACCTTAAACATACTCAAAAGACTGAACTTCCACAGCTCTCCATGGTAGAGAGTTGCAAAGGTTCACAACCTTTGTATTTTACATAGCCTCTTCAACCACTTCAGAATCATGCTTTACAACCAATTAAATACTTCAGTGAAGTGTAGTCACTGCTACAATTTATGAAGCATGGCAATGAATTTGTACGAAGAATAGTGTTTAGGCTAATGACTGCACAATCTATTTCACCAGTGTTAGACAATTATACCATGGAGAGATCTCTTACTGTGCTATGAAAAATGGCCATGGCAATTCCTGAAAGGTGTCCAAGGGGACAGATGAGACCTTCACTTAACAGCTCATCTAAAGAGAGGGTCCGGTTAGTGATGCAACAGCATGGGTCCACCATGAAGTACTCTCCTTCTCAACCTCTCCTTTCACCTGGGTCTTGGGTTGAATCACCACCAGTCATTTCTCTAATGAGAAAGCAACCCTATGATCTGTTAAGACTCTAGTACTTTATTTTTAAAACAGGGCAAATCTGGCAGTGCAGCACTCCATTAGTACTGCTGTAAGCTTCAGCTTTTAATCTCTGTATTAGCACTTAAAGCCACAATCTGTGGACTCAGGTGAATGCACAATTCCAAAGAAGGGAAGGCATTTCTTCTCTCAGAGGGTTTGTGAAGTCCTTGCCACAGAGAGCTGTGGGGACCACAGTCCTTGTGTATATTCAGTGCTAAGAGAGAATCTTGATCAGTGGGAGAATCAAAGGTTGCATGGGAAAAGGCTGGAAAGTGGAAGTGAATGTTGGATCAACCATGATCCTATTGAATGGCAAAGCAAGCCTGAGGGGCTGAATAGCCTACTCCTGTTCTTATTTCTTTTGGTCTTACATAGCATTCAACGTTTCCTTATTATTTTCTTGGTGTCTCAGATCAAATGTTGACATTTTCAACTAAAAATATTATAAATTCACCTGCATTTGAATACTTGTGTAGAAGACTGCCAGGGAAAACATTGCTATAAAAGGACCATTTCATGTATTCCAGATCACCCAAGCATGAAAACTTGAACCCACATTTCTAGAACTTTAATTTGTTTAATGCTTTAAATGCCCTAAAAAAAAATTAATGGTACTGAAACTTATGACTGTGATGAAAATCAGCAAGTCATAAGTGGCATTGAGATTTGCCTGAATACATCACAAAATTAGAGAAAGGTTACAGTTTGGAAGGAGGCCACTCAGCCCACTGTGTCGTCTCTAGCTCTTCAATGAACATTATTACCTACAAGCAATTTGCTGCATTTTCCCCATACATAACCAGTTTTAAGGGCGGCATGATGGCTCAGTGGTTAGCACTGCAGCCTCACAGCGCCAGGGACCCGGGTTCGATTCTGGCCTCGGGCGACTGTCTGTGCGGAGTTTGCACATTCTCCCCATGTCTGTGTGGGTTTCCTCCGGGTGCTCCAGTTTCCTTCCACAGTCCAAAGATGTGCAGGCCAGGTGGATTGGCCATGCTAAATTACCTGTAATGTTCAGGCGTGTGTGGGTTTTAGGGGGATGGGTGTGGGTGGGATGATTCAAGGGGTGGTGTGGACTTATTGGGCCGAAGGGTCTGCTTCTACACTGTAGGGAATCTAATCTACTGCCAAATCAAGTTTCTGAACTGCACTGTTTCTTTTCTCATCTTTCTTTGATGCCCTAACATCATTTATCAGAAGATAATTAACACTAAAATAAAATTACTGATTTAAGGTTATTCCCGATCTATTCAAACTCATGTTTAAAACAACGCACGTAAAGGTCTTCCAATCTTAAATTTGAATTTTATTTTCTCTATATCAAATCGCAGAACTGCCCTGTTAGAAAATCATCAACATGCATCATAAAGACACATGCAAGTTTCTCTTGCACCTGCAGAATACAGCTGGACATGATTTCAGCTGAATATTAACAACAGCAAGCTGGATCCAACTGAGAAATGCCAAATCCTTGATGTGCATAAATACACTTAATTTCCACAGGTTTCTTCAACATCATCATGCTTTCAATGTTTTGAAACATCTTGCTTTGTGATTTTCACCCGGGAAAAATGGAGCTATTTTATTAATCAACCTGTATACACAAACACATGGCTGAGAGACCGAAGAAAATTTTGAACAACACTTCTTTTGGGGGTTGTGTAATCTAACATCTGGATCAACAAATCTATCTTCAAAATCTTGAGCCACTAGCCTCTCTTTAACCTTTTATGACTCATTGGCAAGCGCTTTTTCTATACAGATCCATTTAAAAGATAAGGCCGGCTCTCATTAATCTGACACTTAAGAGTAGAAACTAAACTCCTTCCAACCATCCAATTCTTTTTGTTCTGGTTTTCTTGCGCCATGAGAGCTGCCAAAAATGATTGCTTTCCTAGGAGATTTGAAGCCTCAAGCATTTGATCCAAAAGTGTGACACCTCTGTAGACTCTAACTTCAGTTAGGCCCAGGAGCCTGTTGTTGTTTGACACTTTAAAAAAAAATTCATGTGATATTAGCATCACTGACTGGGCCAGTATTATTTCCGATCCCCAAGTGCCCTTTGAGAAGGTGATGGCGAGCTTGAACTGCTGCAGTCCATGTGCTGTACGTAGACCCACAATGCCCTTAGAGAGGGAATTCCAGGATTTTAACCTGGCGACAATGAAGGAATGGCAACATATTTCCAAGTCAGGATGGTGAGTGGCTTGGAGGGGAACTCACAGGGGCTGGTGTTCTCATATATCTGCTTCCCTTGTCCTTCTAGATCGAAGTGGTACTGGTTTGGAAAGTACTATCTAAAGATCCTTGTGAATTTCCACAATGCATCTCGTAGTTGATGGGAGATAATGGGAACTGCAGATGCTGGAGAATCCAAGATAACAAAGTGTGAAGCTGGATGAATACAGCAGGCCAAGCAGCATCTCAGATGCACAAATGCTGACGTTTCCGGCCAAGACCCTTCATCTGATGAAGGATCCAGGCCCAAAACGTCAGCGTTTGTGCTCCTGAGATGCTGCTTGGCCTGCTGCGTTCATCCAGCTTCACACTTTGTTATCTTGTAGATGATGGTCATTGCTGCTACTGAGTATTGGTGGAAGAGAGAGTGGATCCTTGCAGATGTGGCACCAATCAAATGGACTGCTTTGTCCTGGATGGTGTCAAGAATGTTGTTGGAGCCGCACCTATCCAGGCAAGACAGGACTATTCTATCACACTCCTGACCTGTGCCTTGTAGATGATGAATAGGCTTCAGGACATCCGGAGGTGAGTTACGTGCCGCTGAATTCCTAGCCTTTGCCCTGCTCTTTTATATGGCAAGTCCACTTGAATTTCTGGGTCAATGGTAACCCCCAAGATGTTGACAGTGGGGAATTCAGTGATGGTTATGCCACTGAATGTGAAGGGGTTGATGGTTAGATTCTACCTTGCTGGAGATGGTCATTGCCTGACATTTGGGGTGCAAGCGTTACTTGCCACTTGTCAGTCCAATTCTGGATATTATCCAGATCTTGCTGAATTTGAACATGGACTGTTTCAGCATGCCCAATTCTGACCTAATGATGGAGGGAAGATCAGTGATGAAACAGCCTAGGACATTACTCTGAGGAACTCCTGCAGAGATGCCCTGGGGCTGAGGTAACTAACCTCCAGCAACCACAACCAGCTACCTATGCACCAAGTTTAGCACAGTACAAGTGAATTAGGAAATACCAGATTGAAGAATCGTCCCCAACACAAAGTGTCTGCTAAGGCCTCCACAGTTGCCTGTGACGTCATCATCTGTGAAAGTCATCAGTCCTGCCAGGGCACAGCGATGTTATCAAAATGCAGTGTGTAATGGCAGCAGGTCCTGTGAATGCGCAAATCAGGAGACATGGTCCTGCAACAGCTCTCGCACATGTACAGCCCCATAAAACAACTGTGGAATGAAAAATAAACATGGCTGAGAGAAGAGCAGGACTGCCAGCTCAAGTTTCCAGGATACAGAAGCCACAGGCGTGAGGAAAGAAGGGAAATAAGTGGGGATGTTTTGGATTGCAAATATATTACCAGAGAGTGGTGATTGCAGGCTTAAAGCTCATTAAGATGGATAAATCCCTTGGGCCTGATCAAGTCCATCCTTGGATATGTGTGGGAGGCTAGGGGAGAATTGCAGAAGCCCTTACAGAGATTTTTGCTTCATCTTCAGCCATTGGTGCAGTTCCAGAAGACTGGAGGATGGCTACTGTTGTTCCATTGTTTAAGAAAGATAGCAAAGACAAGCCAGGGAACCACAGGCCAGTAAATTTGACATCAGTGGTGGGCAAGTTATTGAAGGGGATACTGAGGGGCAGGATCAATCAACATTTGGATAATCAAAGTCTGATTAGGGATAGTCAACATGAATTTGTGTGCAGGAAGTCATGACTGACAAATGTTTTGGAGCTTTTCGAAGTGGTAACCAAGAGGATAAATGAGGATAGGGCACTGGATGTTTCCTATATTAGTAAGGTCTTTCAGAAGGCTCCACACTGCAAGTTAGACATGAAGGTTAGGTCGCACGGGATCCAGGAAGAACTATTTAATTGGATTCAAAACTGGCTCGATGGTAGGAAGCAGAGGGTAATGGCTGAAGGTTGTTTCTCAGACTGGAGGCCTGTGACTAGTGGTGTGCCACAGAGGTCAATGATGAGACTTTTGT
Organism: Stegostoma tigrinum; assembly: GCF_030684315.1. NCBI lineage: Eukaryota > Metazoa > Chordata > Chondrichthyes > Orectolobiformes > Stegostomatidae > Stegostoma > Stegostoma tigrinum. The sequence continues at coordinate 87,221,104 of NC_081363.1, forward strand.
TATTTTTTACTTACATAAATAATCTGAATGTGAATGTACAAGGAGTGATTAGTAAGTTTATGGATGATACAAAATTAGGAAGTATCAGTGATAACCGGGAAGGTTATCAAAAATTACAGCAGGATCTCAATCAGATGGGGAAGTGGGCTGAGGATTGTCAAATGCAATTCAATATAGGTAATACAGGTGGGTTATAGTGGGATGGGTCTGGTGGGATGCTTCAAGGGGTGGTGTAGACTTGCTGGGCCGAAGGGCCTGTTTCCACACTGTAGGGAGTCTAACCTAATTTAAGTGTGAGGCATTGTACTTTAGCAAGTCAAACCAAAGTAGGACTTATACAGTAAATGATAAGGTCCTGAGGAGTATCATGGAACAGCAGAACCCAGGAGTACCAGTGCATAGTTTGCTGAAAGTGGCATCACACTGTGTTCAGTTTTGGTCACCCTGTTATAGGAAGGGCATAGTTAAACTGGAAAGTGTGCAAAGAAGATTTACGAGGATGTTGCTAAGACCAGTAGGCCTGAGTCATAGGGAGAGGTTGGCCAGTATATTCCTTGGAATGTAGGAGAATGAGGAGTGACCTTATTGAGATGAATAAAATCACGAGGGGCATAGATAGGATAAATTAATATAGTCTTTTTTCCAGGGATGGGGAATTGAAAACTAGATGGCATAGATTTAAGGTGAGAGGAGAAAGATTTAAGAAGGACCTGAGGACAACTCCTTCAAGCAGAGGGTGGTGCATGTAAAGAGTGAGCTGCCAGAAAAGTGGCTGTGGAAAGTACAATAGCAACATTTGGATAAGTATATGGATGGGAAGGGTTTAGAGGGATATGGACCAAACGCAGGCAATTGGGACCAGGTGAGTGGTGACCACGGTCAGCGTGACTCAGTTTGGGCCAAAGTGACTGTTTCCACGCTGTATTACTCTACGACTGTGACAAAACCTTGGTTCGGCCACATCTGGAGAGCTATGCAAAACCCTGGTTTGCCCACATCTGCAGTATTGTGTCCAGTTCTGGTCGCCTCATTGCAGAAAGGATGTGAAAGCTTTGGAAAAGGTGCAGAGGAGATTTACCAGGATGTTGTCTGGAATGGAGGGTAGGTGTTATGAGGAAAGGTTGAGAGAGCTTGGGCTTTTTGCTTTAGAATGATGAGAGGTGTACAAAATGATCAGAGGTATAGATACAGTGGACAGCCAGTGACTTTTTCCTGGGGTGGAGGTAGCTATTATGAGGAGGCATAGTTTTAAAGTGAGTAGAGGTAGATATAGGTAGGTTCTTTACTCAGAGTGGTCGAGGCATGAAATGCATTGCCGGAGAGGGTAGTGGAGTCGGCCTCATTAAGGGCATTTAAGCAGCTATTAGGTAAGTGTATGGATGATAGCATCAGGTAGGAGTGGAGGTTAGATAGACCCTTGGTTTAGGGTAAAAGTTTGCTGGGCCGAGGGGCCTGTACTGTCCTGTACAGTTCCATGCTCTATGCTCTATGCTCTATGACTCTATTTCAGACTTGGAACGAAGGCCAGGGATTGCAGGCTGTAAAATGGTCTGGTCCTCAGAATGGACCCAAAACATTAACTCAGATTTTTTTCTTCACAGGTGCTGCCAGATCAGCTGAGTTTTTCCAGCAACTTCTGTTTGTGTTCCTAATTTACATCATCCACTGTTCTTTAGGTTTTTATGGTGCTATTCCAAGCCTGTGCCAGAATCATTCTTATCCTCCCTGGTTTACACTGACCTCAATTAAAGGGTGAAAAGCCAACAGCAAATGTCTGCATTCAAGTTTCCAATGACAGATTCCAGCAATCTAAGTAAAAATAAATCTACATATTCAAAATATTTAGACACAGTGCTTTATTATACCTCTTCAATATATCCCAAAGGACTTTAGGCGGAATTAGCTATTCTAAAGTGCCATAGCAAGATTTTATACAGGGGAGGAATGTACGTAATAACAAACATTTCTCTCAGAGCAACAGCTCAAAAAAATTTCAAGCACTCAACAATGCACAACTGGGACAGCCATGCGGTCTGCATCATTAAGATAGTGGAGTGTTATTATTGCATCCTCACACATCTGTTGCAGCTTCAGTTTGTATATTATATATTTTATAAGTAGATCCAGATTAGAAGGACTAATCAACTATAAACATTTCATTATTAGGAGCATTGTGGTTACCAGCTGAAACACCAGGTTGAGCAGAATGCCAACATCTGCCATGATCCATCTGAATGGCACAGCGGGCTCGAGGGGTTGAATAGCCCATTCCTGTTCCCACTTCTTACATTGGCTTAAGGGTGACTGAGCAAATTGCATTTATCTCACAACCTTAAACTGCAGAGAGTGGCCACTTAGCCCATCTTGCCTGCACAGGCAGTGTGGCCTCTCACTAGGTGACAGTCTGAGTTCTATTGTTCCACTGGGCAGAGTCTTGCTAGAGCAGTGAACATCCTGATGGTGAGACTGGGTGGAAGCAGGATATCTACTTAGAAATGGCACACTGCCTATATGCAATCACTGGTAGCTAACTAGCTATGCTGAGTGAAGGGGTAAATCAGATACATAGAACATAGAACATAGAACATAGAACAGTACAGCACAGAACAGGCCCTTCAGCCCACAATGTTGTGCCGACCATTGATCCTCATGGATGCACCCTCAAATTTCTGTGACCATATGCATGTCCAGCAGTCTCTTAAATGACCCCAATGACCTTGCTTCCACAACTGCTGCTGGCAACGCATTCCATGCTCTCACAACTCTCTGCGTAAAGAACCTGCCTCTGACATCCCCTCTATACTTTCCACCAACCAGCTTAAAACTATGACCCCTCGTGCTAGCCATTTCTGCCCTGGGAAATAGTCTCTGGCTATCAACTCTATCTATGCCTCTCATTATCTTGTATACCTCAATTAGGTCCCCTCTCCTCCTCCTTTTCTCCAATGAAAAGAGACCGAGCTCAGTCAACCTCTCTTCATAAGATAAGCCCTCCAGTCCAGGCAGCATCCTGGTAAACCTCCTCTGAACCCTCTCCAAAGCATCCACATCTTTCCTATAATAGGGCGCCCAGAACTGGACGCAGTATTCCAAGTGCGGTCTAACCAAAGTTTTATAGAGCTGCAACAAGATCTCACGACTCTTAAACTCAATCCCCCTGTTAATGAAAGCCAAAACACCATATGCTTTCTTAACAACCCTGTCCACTTGGGTGGCCATTTTAAGGGATCTATGTATCTGCACACCAAGATCCCTCTGTTCCTCCACGCTGCCAAGAATCCTATCCTTAATCCTGTACTCAGCTTTCAAATTCGACCTTCCAAAATGCATCACCTCGCATTTATCCAGGTTGAACTCCATCTGCCACCTCTCAGCCCATCTCTGCATCCTGTCAATGTCCCGCTGCAGCCTACAACAGCCCTCTACACTGTCAACGACACCTCCGACCTTTGTGTCGTCTGCAAACTTGCTGACCCATCCTTCAATTCCCTCGTCCAAGTCATTAATAAAAATTACAAACAGTAGAGGCCCAAGGACAGAGCCCTGTGGAACCCCACTCACCACTGACTTCCAGGCAGAATATTTTCCTTCTACTACCACTCGCTGTCTTCTGTTGGCCAGCCAATTCTGTATCCAAGCAGCTAAGTTCCCCTGTATCCCATTCCTCCTGACCTTCTGAATGAGCCTTCCATGGGGAACCTTATCAAATGCCTTACTGAAGTCCATATACACCACATCCACAGCTTGACCCTCATCAACCTTACTAGTCACATCCTCAAAAAACTCGATAAGGTTTGTAAGGCATGACCTACCCCTCACAAAGCCGTGTTGACTGTATTTGATCAAGCCATGCTCTTCCAGATGGTCATAAATCTTATCCCTCAGAATCCTTTCTAACACCTTGCAGACGACAGACGTGAGACTTACCGGTCTATAATTGCCGGGGATTTCCCTATTTCCTTTCTTGAAGAGAGGAATTACATTTGCCTCTCTCCAGTCCTCAGGTACGACTCCAGTGGAGAGCGAGGATGCAAAGATCTTCGCAAGTGGCGAAGCAATTGCATTTCTCGCTTCCCAAAGCAGCCGAGGACAAATCTGATCCGGGCCTGGCGACTTGTCAATCTTAATGTTTGACAAAATTTTCAGTACATCAGCTTCCTCTATCTCTATCCATTCCAGCATGCACACCTGCTCTTCAAAGGTTTCATTCACTACACAGGTCGTTTCTTTCGTAAAGACAGAAGCAAAAAACTCATTTAGGGCTTCCCCTACCTCCTCAGGCTCCACACACAAGTTCCCTATGCTATCCCTGATCGGCCCTACTCTTTCTTTGACCATTCTCTTATTCCTCACGTAAGTGTAAAATGCCTTTGTGTTTTCCCGGATTCCTTCTGCCAAGCCTTTCTCGTGCCCCCTCCTGGCTCTCCTCAGACCATTTTTGAGCTCCTTCCTTGCCTGCATGTAATCCTCTCTAGCTGAACTTGACCCTAGCTTCCTCCACCTTATGTAAGCTACCTTCTTCCTTTTCACTAGAAGCTCCACCGCTCTCGTCATCCAAGGTTCCTTTATCTTACCCCGTCTTGCCTGTCTCAGAGGGACATATTTACTCATCACTCCCAACAACTGTTCCTTAAACCATCTCCACATGTCTATAGTTCCCTTACCATGGAACAACTGCTCCCAGTCCATGCTTCCTAACTCGTGTCTAATCGCATCATAGTTTCCTCTTCCCCAATTAAATATCCTCCCATTCTGCCTAATCCTCTCCTTCTCCATAGCTATGTAGAATGAGAGAGTGTTATGGTCACTATCACCAAAATGCTCTCCCACCACAAGATCTGATACCTGCCCCGGCTCGTTTCCGAGCACCAAGTCTAGAATGGCCTCTCCCCTCGTCGGCCTGTCAACGTACTGCGTTAGGAAACCCTCCTGAACACACCTTACAAAAACAGCTCCATTCAAATCTTCTGCTCGAAGGAGGTTCCAATCAATATTAGGAAAGTTAAAGTCACCCATTACAACAACCCTACTGCGTCCACACTTTTCCAAAATCTGTCGACCTATGCTTTCTACAATCTCCCTGCTGCTATTGGGGGGCCTGTAGTAAACCCCTAACGAGGTGACTACTCCCTTGCTGTTCCTAATTTCCACCCATACTGACTCAGTAGGCAGATCTTCCTCGACAATGGAAGCTTCTGTAGCTGTGATACCCTCTCTGATTAGTAGTGCTACACCCCCCCCTCTTTTTGCCCCCTCCCTATTCTTTTTAAATGTTCTAAACCCTGGAATATCCAGCAACCATTCCAGCCCATGAGAAACCCATGTCTCTGTTATGGCCACAACATCATAGCACCAGGTACTGATCCATGCTCTAAGTTCATCACTTTTATTCCTGATACTCCTTGCATTAAAGCAAACACACTTTAACCGATCCCTTGGTTCCTTCCCAGGAAAATCCTTCCCACTAGCTGGTCTACCTCTTGCTACTGCCTCACCTGCATCAACGCTCACCTCTGGTATACAGCTCAGGTTCCCACCCCCCTGCCATACTAGTTTAAACCCTCTCGAACTACTCGAGCAAACCTTCCACCCAGGACATTGGTCCCCTTCCAGTTCAGATGCAACCCGTCCTTCTTGTACAGGTCCCACCTTCCCCAGAAGGCATCCCAATTATCAACATATCTGAAACCCTCCCTCCTACACCAGCTGCGTAGCCACGTGTTCAGCTGCGCCCGCTCCCTGTTCCTCACCTCGCTATCTCGTGGCACCGGTAGTAAACCAGAGAACACTACTCTGTTCGTCCTGCTCTGCAGCTTCCATCCTAACTCCCTGAAATCACTTTTTATATCCTCAAACCTATTTCTGGCTATATCATTTGTGCCAATATGTAACACGATTTCTGGCTGTTCACCCTCCCCTTTCAGAACTTTATACACCCGATCGGAGACGTCCCGGACCCTGGCACCAGGGAGGCAACATACCTTCCGGGAATCCCGATCTTGCCCACAAAATCTCCTGTCGATTCCCCTAACTATCGAGTCCCCTACCACGAGTACTTTTCTATTCTGCCCCCTTCCCTTCTTTGCCACAGTGTCAGGCTCAGTGCCAGAGAACTGACTACTATGGCTTTCCTCTGGTAGGTCAACCCCCCCAGCAGTATCCAAAACGGTATACTTATTGCTGAGGGGAATGCCCACAGGGGATCTCTGCACTGTCTGTCTGTCCCCTTTCCTCCCCCTAACTGTAACCCATCTATCCTCGTCCTGAGCCTTAGGAGTGACCAACTCCCGATAACTCCTCTCAATTACCCCCTCTGCCTCCCGAATGATCCGTAGTTCATCCAGCTCCAGCTCCATTTCCCTAACACGGTTTTCAAGGAGCTGTAGCTGGGTGCACTTCCCGCAGATGTAGCCAGCGGAGACGTGTGCCACATCTCCCAACTGCCACATTTTGCAGGAGGAGCAAGCAACTGCCCTAGCATCCATACCCCACTTATCTGAACACCCACTCAATACTAAAGCAGAAAGCTCACTTCAAGTAATAATAACAAATTAATAACAAACTTATGTTCAATAGAGAAAGTTTAGAATGAACCTTACCTTATTAACTAGGTTAGAGGAGATACGTCAGATCTCACTGGGAAAAGTTCTAAGTGCCTTACTGAAGACAAGTATTTATTTTTCGGCAGCCAGCAGCATCATTCTATCAGAGAGATCTCTAGACTTGAACTGCTGCCACCACATTCCCACCTGCCACACTTGGATCTCTAGGGTTGTAAGCTATCATCCTGCAAACTCTATCACTCACCTCCATTGCTCTCAATCAACCGTCTGCTCATACATTAGTAATAGATTTCTGCCACTTGCAAATAAAAAAATCACAGACTCCCTTTAATCAATGGCCGAGTTACTTCCCAAATGTTATTTCACCATTGAGAATCTGACCTTTCAACTGCATAATTAAATACCCCTGGATGATTCATTTCTGCTCCAAGAAGCCCCATTATACTCTGTTCACTCAGTATTATTTGAAAACCCTGGGAGGAGATGCCTGAAATGATTCTCTTTTTTAAAAGATTGGTTTAATTTCAGTAACAGTTTGCGACAGTACAGCATTTAGGACAAACTTTTGCATAATTTCCTCGAAACTGTCACCATCATTGCCTCAGAACATTGATAAGTGGGAAAACCAGGATTGAGGAAATGTCCACTTAAGGATTCAACACCAGAGTATTGTATAAATGACCACAGCTAGGTAATGCAGATGGGCAAAGACAATTAGGGGATCAAGTACAGAAACAACTAAAAATCAGTGAACAGATACAAAAGAAATTTCAAAAGACTGTAGGAATCTTAACCATAATTCAAGGAGACAGCATATAAATAATGATGTGTTAGAACTGTGCAGAAGTCTTATTAGACACAGTTCAAAGCACCATAATTTGTGGAAAATGTAATAGGTCTGTAGTCAATGTTGAGGCTGCCCGGAGTAACTCCCTCCCAATTGCAGACCACTATGCCATCACCTCTTCTGGTCTGTCCTGCTACAGAAATAAGGAGGAATTTCTACTGGTGAATCTGTGGAACTCATTGCTGTAGAGGGCTGTGGTGGCCAAGTGTATTTAAGACAGAAATAGATGGGTCTTGATTGGAAAGGGGATCCAGGTTTACAGTCAAAAGGGAGGAGAATGGGGCAGAGAACCGTATCATCCATGATCGAATGGCAGAGCAGACTTGATGAGCCAAATGATCTAATTCTGCTCCTATGCCATATGAGACAGGATTTATCCAGGTGAGAGTGTAATACTCACTGTAACATATCTTTAGGCAATATCAGGATGTGCTTAACAGGTCTATGGGATAGCTCTTCAGATTTTAGCACATGTTCTCAAATGTTGGAATGGAGCATTTTGTCGGATTTACATAACCAGGTCTGCTGTTATGATTTCCGGCGCATTGGTCGATACCAGATGCTCCTTCTAGTTTCACTCCTATCCAATTTTGTAGCTGTTTGATACAACTTAGCTTTGCTAGGGATTTCAGAAGGTTGTTAAAAGTCACAATGCTGTGGGTCTGCAATCATATGTAGGTCAGGCATGGTGCTGGCAGAAAATTTTGTTCCCTACAGGAAATATGAAGAGGTGGGTTTTTACAACAATTGTTGACAGCTTCATAGTGGAGACAGAAGGGTATCAGGGGACAGTCCGGTGGCTCAATAGTTAGTACTGCTGCCTTACAGCCAGGGACCTGGGTTCGATTCCAGCCTTGGAACACTGTCTGTTTGGCATTTGCACATTCTCTATGTGTCTGTCTGGGTTTCCTCTGAGTGCTCCAGTTTCCTCCCACAGTTCAAAGATGTGCAGACTAGGTGGATTGGCCATGCTAAATTGTCCCACAGTGTCCAGTATGTGCAGGCTAGGTGAATTAGCCATGGTAAATGCAAGGTTATGGGAATGGAGGGGATGGTGGTTGGGGTTGGGGGTGTGGGGGAGGAGAGAAGTGGGATTGGATGGTATGCTCTTGGGTGGGTCAATGCGGACACGATTGGCTGAATGGCCACTATCTGCACTGTAAGGATTCTATGACTCTATTTAATTAGGCGAGATGGTGGCATATTTAAGCCCTGCCGCAGCTAAGACATAAGTAACCAGTGAGTGACCATGTGAGGCCTTCATGCCTCCACTGCTGCTTTCAGCCCAACTGCAGGTGTGCATGTCAACAAGCAGCACACCCACTAGTTTGGGGTTCCTCAATCAAAGGCATTCAGTGCCTAAGCAAGAGACCTAATATTGAGACGTGGACAGTCCTGCCAACAGCCACTGCCCTTGCCCCCAAATATATCACTACGTTTCCACCCTGCAAAATCCTTCCAATATTACCTATGCCTCCTCAATTCTGGAATTCCCCTCCTGTTAGTCCATTCTGTGTAATAATAATATTTTATAAGTTTCAGCTCAAACCTTTCCAAGTCCCTTGAAAACAAAGACCAATTGTTCTGAAGAAGAGTCATACAGGTCTTGGAAACATTAACACTGTTTTCTCTCCACAGATACAGCCAGGTTTGCTGTGTTTATTTCTAATGTTTGGGGTAGTTTCTCACCTGGTTTCACTTAGCTCCATTTCTTCATCCTTCTCTTTATCATGTTCAAAGCTGTAAAATTCAACACATCAGTTTGGTTAGATGACCCTGACTTATCCTAGTGATAATCTTTTTCCTGTAGATATATAAATATACATTTCTAATTAGAACAGAACATTAAGTAGGCTGCAGGGGTATCACACTGTGGCCTACTCATGGTCTGAATAGCAAAACCTCCCACTGATTACATTTAAAGCTTGTGCCCTCTCAACTTATCAAAGGTCATTTCAATGGCAGCTCAGGACAACCAGAAGGAAAGAAGTATCCTTGGGCAGCTCTCCTTGGAGAGGGACTTCTCTTATATAAGACATATGCTTTAAGAGTCATTACCACCACAAACCAGGATACTGTTAAGTTGTGGTTACGCTCCTGCCCTCAGAATTTTATTCTATATATTTAGTTGTTCGTAGGATGTGGTTCTATCCCTAATTGCCCAGAGGACAGTTAACAATAAACTATACTGCTGTAGGTCTGGATATACATGTGGGTCAGTTTCCTTCCCTAAACGACATTAGTGAACAATATGTGGTTTGCGATCGTTAACAATAATTACATGGTTTCTATTTGGGCAAGCTATTCCAGAGACGCCAAATTGCTGTGAGAGAGGAAGTTCAAGGATTTTTGACATGGTGGCAGCCAAGGAACAGTACACAGTCAAGTCTGGATGCTGTGTAGCGTGGAGGGGAACCTTTCTGTAAAAAGGGACTTTATAAAGCTGCAGATCCATTTAGTTACTTTGTTTCAATTTAAGATGTTTTAAGATGCAATCAAGTTAAATTCAATAACTAATGCTAGCACTTTACACACACGAGTGAGCTCAAGATTGAATAAAAATTACAACCAAAGAAATGAAGTAATTGAAACTAAAACAGTATAAAACACCAACATGGTGGCTCGATGTTTAGTACTGCTGCCTCACAGCACCAGGGACATGGGTTCAATTCCACCCTCAGACAACTGTCTGTGTGGAGTTTGTACATTCTCCCTGTGTTGTGTGGGTTTCCTCCCACAGTCCAAAGATGTGCAGATTAGGTGGATTGGCCATGCTAAATTGCCCATAGCGTTCAGGGATGGGCCTGGCTGGGATGCTCTGAGGTGTGGTATGAACTTGTTCGGCCGAAGGGCCTGTTTCCACACTGCAGGGATTTTATGATTCTACAATGATAGAAAGGAACAAAGGCCGGGTCGATTTCATCAGGACCTTTGCTAATCATGAAATATTTAAATTTGGAGATGTTCAAAAAGGCTGGATTGAGAGACGTGCAGAGATCTGAGGGGGTCATGGAGATTAGAGGAGATTCCAGAGGACAGGAGGAGGAGTAAAGCCACAAATGATTTTTGATCAGAGAGCATAGGGATGGGTGTATAGTCTTTGTGTGAGTTAAGACGCAGGCAACAACCAAGAGTAAACAGGAATTGTCAAGTCTAGAGGTCACAAGAGTTTTGTTGGTGATTCATCTGAAGAGGAGGCTGGTGATGCTCGTGAGATGGAAAAATGGTCTTAGTGATGGGGAGAGCATGTAATTAGAAGTCCATCTCACGTTCAAATATGACACTCAGGTCGTGAACAGTCTGCTTCACACTCATACAGAAGCCAAGTAAGACTGGAGTCAGCGACTAGAAAACAGAATTTGCGATAGGGATCAAATGATTTTGATCTTCCGAACATTCAGTTCAATGAAATTTTAGTTCATCTAGTACTGGGTGTCAGATAAACAGTCTGATGATTTATACAGAGACAAAAAGAAAACACTGCAGATGCTGGAATCCATAATTTAGAGGCTGTGAAGGGCCCTAAGAGAGATCAAGGTGTAGCAGACCTGAATCCCATTGGTCTACACGAGAACTGACACTGTTTTCAGGTGATACCACTGTTAGCAGCAGAGAGGTGACAAAAGAGGACATGGGCTAAGGACAGATCCTTGGACGGCATCTTGGAGGTAATGATGTTGGAAGAGGAAGAGAAATCCCTAACGGCGATACTCAGATATGATGGACTTGTTTGTGATATACATAAATGATTTGGAGGAAGGTGGTCTGATCAGCAAGTTTGCAGATGACACGAAGATTGGTGGAGGAGCAGATAGTGAAGGGGACTGTCAGAGATTACAGCAGAATGTAGATAGACTGGAGAGTTGGGCAGATAAATGGCAGATGGAGTTCAATCCGGGCAAATGCGTGGTGATGCATTTTGGAAGATCAAATTCAAGGGCAAACTATACAGTAAATGGAAAAGTCCTGGGGAAAATCGATGTTCAGAGAGATCCATTGTTCCCTGAAGGTGGCAACGCAGGTCAATAGGGTGATCGAGAAGGCATACGGCATACTTTCCTTCATCGGACAGGGTATTGAGTACAAGAGTTGGCAGGTCATGCGACAGCTGTATAAGACTTTGGTTCGAACACGTGTGGAGTACTGTAAAGAGTTCTGGTCGCCATATGACCAAAAGGATGTGGACGCTTTGGAGAGGGTGCAGAGGAGGTTCACCAGGATGCTGCCTGGTATGGAGGGTGATAGCTATGAAGAGAGGTTGAGTAGATTAGGATTATTTTCATTAAAAAGACAGAGGTTGAGGGGGACCTGATTGAGGTCTACAAAATCATGAGGGGGAGAGACAGGGTGGATAGCAAGAAGCTTTTTCCCAGAGTGGGGGACTCAATTACTAGGGGTCATGAGTTCAAAGTGAGAGGAGGAAAGTTTAAGGGAGACATGCGTGGAAAGTTCTTTACGCAGAGGGTGGTGAGTGCCTGGAATGAATTGCCAGCAGAGGTGATAGATGCAGACACGTTAGCGTCTTTTAAGATATATCTAGACAGGTACATGGATGGGCGGGGAACAAATGCACACAGACTGTTAGAAAATAGATGACAGGTTAAACAGAGGATCTCGATCGGAGCAGGCTTGGAGGGCCGAAGGGCCTGTTCCTGTGCGGTAATTTTCTTTGTTCTTTAGATAAAAATGAAGCCAGGTGTCTGCAGTTCCACCTGGCCAGGCAATAGTGCAGTGGGAATCGAGGAGGACTGGTGCGGCCAACCAAGAGAGCAAATAGATTGCCAAGGACAACGGGGATAATTACATATTACAGTCACATATGGCATCATTTGTGATTCTGATAAGAGGTGTTCAGGTGTTCAGTATTTTGGCAAGACAAGCCAACAACTAAACCATCATGTCTAATTCTGTGTTAAGTTTCCTTGTTTTCAGATTCTTTCATGGTCTCACCCATCCCTCTCCCGCTCCAAAAACTCTAGGACTTCAAGTTCCATTAATTCTGGCTGTTCTGGCATCCCCAGTTTCCACCAATTCATCTCTGATGACTATGTCTTCAGGCACCAAACTCTAAAATTTCTTTCCAATATCTGTTCACTTCTTTCTCTCCTCCTGTAAAGCATTCCCCTAAATCCACATTTCTGGTTATGCTTTTGCTCATGTATCCTATCTGCTTATGTGGCTTAATGTCAATTTTCTGTTTCATAAAACTCCAATGAAACTTCTTGGGATATTTTAATACAGTAAAGCACCAAATAAATGCAATTTATTGCAAAATCAATAAAAAAATTACATGCAGATCATAACAGAATGCAGTATACCCAGTATTAGCATAATTTTAAACAAGAAACATATGTTATATGAATGCTGGTCAGCTCTGAAATCGCACCGTGTAAAATTTTGAGTCCTGATGTTTAACACCTGCAATTAAATTCATGTAGCCTTAACCTCAATACTAATATATTGAAACATATGGGAATAATTTAACCATTTAGCAATTAACACTAACATTTAGAATTATTTTAGTAGTTAAATAAATATCAGTTCAAAATAAATACTTTTGCGGAAAAATAACTCATTTGATGACACTAAGATTGGTGGAGTTTGCTGATGACACTAAGATTGGTGGAGTAGCTGATAGTGAAGGGGACTGTCAGAGATTACAGCAGAATATAGATAGACTGGAGAGGTGGGCAGGTAAATGGCACAGGGAGTTCAATCCGGGCAAATGCGAGGTGATGCATTTTGGACGATCAAATGCAAGGTCGAACTATACAGTAAATGGAAACGTCCTAGGGAAAATTGATGAACAGAGAGATCTGGGTGTTCAGGTCCATTGTTCCCTGAAGATGACAACGCAGGTCAATAGGGTGGTCAAGACGGCATATGGCATGCTTTCCTTCACTGGACGGGATATTGAATACAAGAGTTGGCAGGTCATGTTGCAGTTGTATAGGACTTTGGTTTGGCCACATTTGGAGTACTGTGTACAGTTCTGGTCGCCACATTACCAAAAGGATGTGGATGCTTTGGAGAGGGTGCAGAGGAGGTTCACCAGGACGTTGCCTGGTATGGAGGGTGCTAGCTACGAAGAGAGGCTGAGTAGATCAGGATTATTTTCATTAGAAAGATGGAGATTGAGGGGGGACCTGATTGAGGTCTACAAAATCATGAGGGGAATAGACAGGGTGAATAGCAAAAAGCTTTTTCCCAGAATGGGAGACTCAATTACTAGGGGTCATGAGTTGAAAGTGACAGGAGTAAAGTTTAGGGGAGATATGCTTGGAAAGTTCTTTACACAGAGGGTGGTGGGTGCCTGGAACGTGTTGCCAGCAGAGGTGGTAGACGCAGACACGTTAGCATCTTTTAAGATACATTTGGACAGGTACATGGATGGGCAGGGAGCAAATGGACACAGACCGTTAGAAAATAGATGACAGGTTAGACAAAGGATCTGTATCGGCGCGGGCTTGGAGGGCCGAAGGGCCTGTTCCTGTGCTGTAATTTTCTTTGTTCTTTGTTCTCATTTAAGATATAGTCAGTTGTGTTTTTCAGGCAAGTTCAAAAATCAAATCCACAGGAAAAGTTAATTAACTTGGTTAACAATGAGGTTAAGCTGAACTTGAAAAGCAAGTCCATTTGGCACGACAATAGCATTTGAAAAATCGTATGGGATTTTGAATATTCATTGCATTCTGCCTCAGAACAAATCAAGGTGCCAACTCATTCTTGCATTTATCATTTTCAGGTGTTGAGGCGTTGGGCTGAGGATGACGAGGGTAACATTGAGGTTGCTCAATAAAATGGCCTTTCCTTTGTTTATAGAACATTACAGCACAGTACAGACCCTTCGGCCATGTTGTGCCAACCTGTCATACCAATCTGAAGCCCATCTAACCTACACTATTCCATGTACATCCATATGCTTGTCCAATGATGACTTAAATGTACCTAAAGTTGGAGAATCTACTGCCATTGCAGGCAAAGCCTTCCATTCCCTTACTACTCTCTGAGTAAAGAAACTACCTCTGACATCTGTCCTATATTTTTCACCCCTCAATTTAAAGCTATGCCCCCTTGTGCTCGCCATCACCATCCTAGGAAAAAGGCTCTCCCTATCCACCCTATCTAACCCTCTGATTATTTTATATGTTTCTATTAAGTCACCCCTCAATCTTCTTCTCTCTAATGAAAACAGCCTCAAGTCCCTCAGCCTTTCCTCGTAAGACCTTCCCTCCATACCAGGCAACATCCTCATAAATCTCCTCTGCACCCTTTCCAAAGCTTCCACATCCTTCTTATAATGCGGTGACCAGAACTGTACGCAACACTCCAAGTGCGCCGCACCAGAGTTTTGTACAGCTTCACCATAACCTCATGGTTCCGGAAATCGATCCCTCTATTAATAAAAGCTAAAACACTGTATGCCTTCTTAACAACCCTGTCAACCTGGGTGGTAACTTTCAAGGACCTGTGTACATGGACACCGAGATCTCTCTGCTCATCTACACTGCTAAGAATCTCACCATTAGCCCAGTACTTTGCATTTCGATTACTGCTACCAAAGTGCATCACCTCACACTTGTTTGCATTAAACTCCACTTGCCAACTCTCAGCCCAGCTCTGCAGCTTATCTATGTCTCTCTGTAACCTACAACATCCTTCGTCACTATCCACAACTCCACCGACCTTAGTGTCGTCTGCAAATTTACTAACCCATTCTTCTACGCCCTCATCCAGGTCATTTATAAAAATGACAAACTGCAGTGGACCCAACACCGACCCTTGCGGTACACCACTCGTAACTGGTCTCCAAGATAAACATTTCCCATCAACCACGACGCTCTGTCTTCTTTCAGCAAGCCAATTTCTGATCCAAACTGCTATATCTCCCACAATCCCATTCCTCCGCATTTTGTACAATAGCCGACTGTGTGGAACCTTATCGAACGCCTTGCTGAAATCCATATACACCACATCAACCGGTTTACTCTCATCTACCTGTTTGGTCATCTTCTCAAAGAACTCAATAAGGTTTGTGAGGCGCAACCTACCCTTCACAAAACTGTGCTGACTATCCCTAATCAGATTATTCTTTTCTAAATGAAATCAAATTATTCTTTTCTAGATTAATCAAATTATTGTTTTCTAGATGAAATCAAATTATTCTTTTACATAGAACATAGAACAGTACAGCACAGAACAGACCCTTCAGCCCACGATGTTGTGCCGACCATTGATCCTCATGTATGCACCCTCAAATTTCTGTGACCATATGCATGTCCAGCAGTCTCTTAAATGTCCCCAATGACCTTGCTTCCACAACTGCTGCTGGCAACGCATTCCATGCTCTCACAACTCTCTGTGTAAAGAACCTGCCTCTGACATCCCCTCTATACTTTCCTCCAACCAGCTTAAAACTATGAAATCAAATGATTCTTTTCTGGATGAAATCAAATTATTCTTTTCTGAATGAATCAATCTAGATTGTGTCTAAAAGCTCCAATTTTCTCACTCCAATTCCCTGACTGTAGACTTAATAGCGAATTTCTGTGTGATTTATAATATGCCAGTATCCAATTGGATGTTCTCACGACTGAATCTCCTACCTTGCTTGCATGAGAGGAGATAAAACATAAGGAGGGGAGAAGTTGAATTCGCCATCCAAATCTAGCCACTCACAGGAGCCACTGCTTTCTAGTGACATGCTGCTACTCTGTACAAGTGAAAGAAAAAAATTATATAAAGATAACAGAATGCACTTTATTCAAATTTTAACACAGTTCCATGCATACAAATTCAGAAGAGTAAGGTAAATTAGAAGTTCAAGCAGGCAAGACAATAAAACATTAACACCTTTCTAAGGTAGGAAGCTCAGAAACTGTGTGTTTAGTTAATCTGGCTTTAGAGAGTATTAACCTAATCATGTCATGGCACTGATCCACTGTCATCATGTGTGAGCACATGGACATGTTACAATTTCATGAGGAAAGGGGTTGCAGTTTACACTTAGGCCAAATCCATTTACCACATGTTTGGGTCATCAATGTTTTCCTTTTGTTATCAAAAATGGCTGCTTTTTGTGCTTGCGTAATTCTCCATTGTGTGTTCTAACATGGCTGTGGAGGCTGATTGCAAATCTGTGTGGCTTTTCACTGTACGGGCGAAAATGAGTTTTCTGTCATTTTTGCAACTGATCTTTCTAGCTTGTGTCTTTTGTTCTTCATCCTCTAGGTACAAGGAAAAATTCCATTATTTGAGACCACTCCCCAGGTAGTTCTTTCTTGTACATTTTTCTCCCACTTTGTATGGGTGCCAAATTTGCTGAGATCTGCCTTTAAGCAGCCTTTGAGCTTTCATTTATTATCCTATCTCACTGGTAGTGCCTAAGTGTACAGGCTTATGTGAAGAAACCACTTTCAGAGTGGAATTGGCAGACACCGACTGGAATATCACCTACACTTCTCTCTCAGTAAACCAAAGAACTACAGCTCAGAGCTGGGTTTGAAAATAAAAGGATGGAGGTATAAATGGACTTTATTGGGACTTAATTAGCCCACTTTCCAATAGCATGTGTTATTACATTAGGACACCACACAGAAGTCTATTTTATCTTCTTGACATTGCTAGCAAGTCTAGATGGATACAAAATGAAAACCAAAAGAACTGTGGATGCTGTAAATCAGGAACAAAAACAAAGTTGCTGGAAGAGCTCAACAGGTCTGGCAGCACCTGTGGAGGAGAAAACAGAGTTAACATTTCGGGTCCGGTGACCCCTTCCTCAGAACTGACGGTGGCTGGGAAGACTACTGGCATCGACTACGAGGAAAGTTTAAAAAGACTAGGATTATTTTCACTGGAAAGACAGTAGCTGACAGGAAACCTGATTGAGGTTTACAAAATTATGGCAGGCATAGATAGGGTAGATTGTCAGAGGCTTTTTCTCAGGGTTGAAGTTTCAATCACAAAGGGGCACAGGTTCAAGGTGAGGGAGAAAAGTTTAAAGGAGATATGTGAGGCAAGTTTTTCACACAGAAAGTGGTAGGAAATTGGAATGCACTGCCAGAGGTGGTGGTACAAGCAGGCATGTTGGTGACATTAAGAGGCATCTGAATGGTTACATGAATAGGGGGGGAATAGAGGGATATGGGCTGAATAAGGGCAGAAGGTATTTTTAAAGTTTAGTTAGGACATGATGATTGTCGCAGGCTTGGAGGGACAATGGGCCTGTTCCTGTGCTGTACTTCTCTTTTGTTCTTTTGTTCAATTACCAGGTTTCTTTTGTGAAAAAAGCCATTCAAAAGAATGGCTTACTACGCCATCAGAGGCATTTATGAATGGTGTGAAGCTGGGTCACATATAAGGCAGGTCAGGCAAAAATAGCAGAATCCTCCTTCCCTAAGGGCCATTCTATAAATCTTCTTGAACTGCTGAAGCTCAGATGCATGGCAGAACTCAAGCGTTTTCCAAGTTTCTTTAAAGAGCAGTTCAGAGTTAGCCACAATCTGTTGCTTAACTGCAACCTTAAAATTGAAAATAAGTACATGTTGAAGACCCATTTGAATTCTGCTCACATCATCACATTCAAGAATCTAAAAATGCAATTCCATATATTGTTGCCAAAAGGTCAGAATATTTAAAGGAAAAAGACTGAAAACATAAGGATGGCTTTTGACACATCTAAATGAAATAAATCAGACCATTTCAGCGCAGAATCCCTATGGATTTGAAACTTTGAATAAATCTGTGGTTTCTTAGGGTGTAACTCATTGATGGAATGCCTAATTGTGAGATCAGTTACATGAGTCCTGTATTTAATAATGTGAAGAATAGCATTCCATGGAATATGCCTCACCAGAAAATAAAGGACTTCCAAATTAACTAATTCAATTTCAACTGAGGAACTGAATAATCTGAAATTATTTGTCTGTAGAGCCGCTGTTAGGGATGATAAATGCTTGTACAGGCAACCTCTGTGGTCCAGCCTGCACAGCACTTTCAGTTCAGGTCACATTTCCTCCAGCACAGCTGTGAAGTTCATCTCTAAAGGTTAGCAACTAGTTACCAATAGGTTTTACTGTTGGTTGCAGACTGGTTAGATCCCCTCCTCCTGGCTACTCTCAGGGCTCCACTAGGTGGTGTTGGTATTCTGAAACACCTCCTCAAAGTTGTATTTCCTCAGCACCAACTCCATCTCCTCATCGCGAGTGGCAGCAACCAATGTCAAGCTAGCCAGAGAGCATTGGCAGACAGGCCAAGCTTCAGTCTTAGTGTAATGGGATTGCACAGGCCAGGAGGCCAGGAAATATATCAGAGATATGGCCTCCTGTAGTCCAGCAAAAGGTCAGTCCCAAGGCTAACTAAACAACACCTCTAGCTAGAATCCTAGGAATTACATGAATCCAATTACACAAATTTGCTGTCATTCCAAAGTTATCCCCTAAAATCCTCCAAACCCATGTGCTTCCTTCTATCTATGTAAGATGATAGATATGCAGCGATTAGATCCATGAGGAATGGGTTGCTCAATGTAGTGAATTTTAGCTGATGGATAAAGAGACCCAACTGTAAGAGGTAGGTTCTGCCACAAGCGCCACGTGAAATGGTGATTGGGTGTTGTTGGTTGATGTTTTTGGTGTTGGCGTCTACTTCCAAGCTTCTGTGGCTACTGATCATCACTGTGATAATACTAGGTAAGTTGCCATTTTCCTGTCATCACCTAGCATCTCCAAGATCACAGAATCCCTGATCAAGACTCTTCATATCACCCTTGGCATTGTTGAACTGGAGCTTTGTGCCTCCAACTAGTTGCCTCAGTCCAGACAAAAACTCCTTAAGAATGTGACAGTCTTCCAACCTATGAATGTGCCCTGCCTGACGGGTGCTGGCATCCTTGTGAGACTGCCCTCACGGAGAATGCTGTCCTTGCTCATCCTCCCAAGAGTGTGCACAAACAGCAAAAATGAAAGTTTTGAGCTTTGTTTCTTGAAAGCTCCAAGTTGTCCATTTTCCACGACTAAACAATAATGCTTTAGTTTGTATGATGAAGGGTCTAGGCCCGAAGTGTCAGCTTTTGTGCTCCTGAGATGCTGCTTGGCCTGCTGTGTTCATCCAGCTCCATACTTTGTTATCTTATGCTTTAGTTTGGTCATTCACAGGATGTAGATATTGCTGGCTTGGTCAGCAGTTATTGCCCATCTCTAATTACTTGAGATGGTGATGGCAAGCTGCCTCTTGGAATCACTTCCGTTCTTGAGGTGTAGGTGCCGAGAACTTATTCCTCATAAACCAGCATCTCAAAGTTAAGAGTCAGCTTGCTTTTCTTCCATGTATTAAATCTATGCCCATAACCTAATAATTACTCTTCAGTTTGGTGTTCCTCCCTATATCAAACAACTTATTCTCTTGACACATTCCAAAATTAAACTCCTGTTGCAATTGTTGAGACCATCACTACCTTTCTTTTATTTATTTAAATACTTGAACAAGCAGGGAATAGATGGATACAGACCATGTGTAGGTAGATGGGGTTAATTTAGAATGGTAATGTGCGCCAAATGGCCTATTCCTGTGCATAATGTTCTATGTCCTATTTCATTTTTGGTTTGGAACTGAGAGTTGTAATTGAGACTGATCTTTGTACAGCAGTTTGTTTTAAAAGAAGAGGAGAACACAAAAGACTGACTTAGGCTGTTGGAGCCGGTCTGAAAAGATATAGCAGGTTAATTACTGCTCTAAGAATGTTACAGATGAATCAGAACTGAGATGTTGTTATGCCCGTGGCCTGGCAGCTGGTTTCATGTTGAACTGTTAAATCGAGGGAGGACTGATGTCAGCCAGCCAATCACAGAGAATGTTGTAAAGAGAGAAAACAAAGAGTGAATTAGTGCTGACCGACTTTTGAGCAGGAGGTAGTTTTGATTTAGAAGTTTCCCGACTGGGCACCTGTTTTGGTTTTTGCTCTCTGTAGCTATTCTTCAATTGTCAATAGTTCGCAGTTCTCAGGAAAGAACCCCGGTTGGTAGGAAATAAGTAAAAGTCTCCAGAGGTCTGTGGTACTTGTTTGCATTGACTAGTGACTCCAGAACTGAAGCAAGATACAGTCATACGTGTCTGTAATACAATCTGTCATCAAAGATTTCATGAAGGCCCCACATTCGTCATTGAAATGGTTACTGAACTGGCAATTCGTGATTTTTTTTTCATTTTATTCTTTTCTCTTAATTTATCCCTTAATTGTGTCTTTCTGTCTGACTTTCGGTGAGAGACTGGAGCTTGATATTCAAAGAAGACCGAGCTGAGATTGTAGATATTAATTAGGTTGCATTGTAATTTATCTGTATTTACTTAAGTTACATTCTTATTAATAAATTATTAATTTTTCTTTACATTATAAAATTGGTGTCCAAGATCTGTTATTTGCAAAATCTGGTTCAGAACAATAGAGGAATTTTGAGGGTAATTGAAGGTTTTAATTTCACTGTGTGTTATAAATTCAGTAATAGTCAGGCTGAATTGGTATGCCTTCCTCTTCCCAAACCCAGGAACCATCCATTTACACATCTATTAACAAAGCACTATTGAGCCGAAGAAAGGAAATCTTAAAAGATTACCCCTCACTACTTAGCTTTACCTCCTAACAGAGTCAGATTAAATCCAACTTTACCAAGTGCAAATTCCGAAAGGACACACATGTTTTGGATTTTCCTATGCATTTTCCAAGAGGTGTATGCCTGACTTTTTTCTATGTTCTATACTCTATGCAGGTTTCTGAGTTGGACAGCTGGTGTATACATGTGGGCCTAATTACCTCCTTCTGTGCTGTAACAATTCTGAAGTTTGGTAAAATATTTAGCAGGATTGCCAGTGATTGATAATGCAAATCTCATCCACTCCTAGGTGGTTAATTACCAAACATCACGGAATTATTAGGCTGCTACATTGGAAGCTACAAAAACATTTATTAATTAAGCTCACATAATTAAGTTATAAACTCACTGTTCTCCTTTGTCTCAACTTTGCAGCTTCAGTTGGATGATTAAACCTGAACTTATGCACTTTTGCAAGGACTATAACAGCACCTGTAAAATAAATTAAATTATGCTAAGTAAGTTCTAAGTAATAGACTCTGTTACTGTAGATCTGTGGGCAATATATAGAATGATTAACTCACCGTAAAGAAAAAACATTCATACAAAATGATCCAGAAAAAGACAGCTTGAGTCATTTTTAAATAGCTGTATTTACTATTAACCTTTTTAGTATTTTACATTTGTATGTAATACAAATAGATAATTGGTGCTAGGAGCATAAAGGAATTGGTTCTATAAAGCTGAAGCATTAAGGACCAAATCATAGCATGAGCAAACCAATGGTTAAGTAACAGTGGAGGGAGATGTCCAGTTCCATGATACAGTGCAACATGTCAGGAATAAGAGGAATAAGAGATGGTCAAAGAAAGAGTAGGGCCGATCAGGGATAGCATAGGGAACTTGTGTGTGGAGTCTGAGGAGGTAGGGGATGCCGTTAATGAGTTTTTTGCTTCTGTCTTTACGAAAGAAACAAACTTTGTAGTGAATGAAACCTTTGAAGAGCAGGTGTGCATGCTGGAATGGATAGAGATAGAGGAAGCTGATGTGCTGAAAATTTTGTCAAACATTAAGATTGACAAGTCGCCAGGCCCAGACCAGATTTGTCCTCGGCTGCTTTGGGAAGCGAGAAATGAAATTGCTTCGCCACTTGCGAAGATCTTTGCATCCTCGCTCTCCACTGGAGTCGTACCTGAGGACTGGAGAGAGGCAAATGTAATTCCTCTCTTCAAGAAAGGAAATAGGGAAATGCCCGGCAATTACAGACCAGTAAGTCTCACGTCTGTCGTCTGCAAGGTGTTAGAAAGGATTCTGAGGGACAGGATTTATGACCATCTGGAAGAGCATGGCTTGATCAAATACAGTCAACACGGCTTTGTGAGGGGTAGGTCATGCCTCACAAACCTTATCGAGTTTTTTGAGAAAGTGACTAGAAAAGTTGATGAGGGTCGAGCTGTGGATGTGGTGTATATGGACCTCAGTAAGGCATTTGATAAGGTTCCCCATGCATTCAGAAGGTCAGGAGGAATGGGATACACGGGAACTTAGCTGCTTGGATACAGAATTGGCTGGCCAACAGAAGACAGTGAGTGGTAGTAGAAGGAAAACATTCTGCCTGGTAGTCAGTGGTGAGTGGGGTTCCACAGGGCTCTGTCCTTGGGCCTCTACTGTTTGTAATTTTTATTAATGACTTGGATGAGGGGCTTGAAGGATGGATCAGCAAGTTTGCAGATGACACAAAGGTCGGAGGTGTCGCTGACAATATAGAGGGCTGTTGTAGGCTGCAGCGGGACATTGACATGATGCAGAGATGGGCTGAGAGGTGGCAGATGGAGTTCAACCTGGATAAATGCGAGGTGATGCATTTTGGAAGGTCGAATTTGAAAGCTGAGTACAGGATTAAGGATAGGATTCTTGGCAGTGTGGAGGAACAGAGGGATCTTGGTGTGCAGATACATAGATCCCTTACAATGGCCACCCAAGTTGACAGGGTTGTTAAGAAAGCATATGGTGTTTTGGCTTTCATTAACAGGGGGATTGAGTTTAAGAGTCGCAAGATCTTGTTGCAGCTCTATAAAACTTTGGTTAGACCGCACTTGGAATACTGCGTCCAGTTCTGGTCGCCGTATTATAGGAAAGATGTGGATGCTTTGGAGACGGTTCAGAGGAGGTTTACCAGGATGCTGCCTGGACTGGAGGGCTTATCTTATGAGGAGAGGTTGACTGAGCTCGGTCTCTTTTCATTGGAGAAAAGGAGGAGGAGAGGGGACCTAATTGAGGTATACAAGATAATGAGAGGCATAGATAGAGTTGATAGCCAGAGACTATTTCCCAGGGCAGAAATGGCTAGCACGAGGGGTCATAGTTTTAAGCTGGTTGGAGGAAAGTATCGAGGGGATGTCAGAGGCGGGTTCTTTACACAGAGAGTTGTGAGAGCATGGAATGCGTTGCCAGCAGCAGTTGTGGAAGCAAGGTCATTGGGGTCATTTAAGAGACTGCTGGACATGCATATGGTCACAGAAATTTGAGGGTGCATACATGAGGATCAATGGTCGGCACAACATTGTGGGCTGAAGGGCCTGTTCTGTGCTGTACTGTTCTATGTTCTATGTTCTACGACAATGGTGGCAAGTTTTGTGCAGTAATGGGCCTCTTTGCAATGGCAGGACTAAGGGTTAAATTGTTCAGGTAAGTGGATCAAGGATTTACCAGATTGATGGAACATTAAGAGAGGACAGGCTTGGCATTTGGGTGCGGATAAATGAGATTAAAAGGCAAGTGAGAAAGAATAAACTGACTGGAGCTGGTGAATCATCCATTTGAGCCTGTTTAGGCTTTCAGCTAGACTGTCACCTGGATAGCCCTGACCCATCAAAAATCTGTTGAGCAAAGTCTTGTAACTTCCACTGCCTTAACAGATCAGAGTTCATCCTGAATATTCCTGAATATCTAGCTCTAATTTTCAAGATACAATCTCTTGCTCTGGATTTGCCTCCACAGCCTCTCCATTTTAACCAACTGAATCTCTTCATCAGTGGGGGATGGAGAAACAGAATAAGGACTAGAAGGCTTCGTTAATTCCATTTCATTCCCAGAAATTTCAGGAAAAGGTTCCACAGCAAAGCCCTGTTATTTAAAGCACTGACTGTTTTTATATTGCAGAGGCTGATTTCAGTTAACTACTAGTTACTTAAGTAACTTTAAGTAACTATACCTGTATCATTATTGGGAAAAAAATTGTAGAAATCTTAAACAGAAAAAAATGTGATCAGGACAGGCCCTTTAAGCTTGTCAAAACACTAAATAATTAGACTTTTTAATCACTTTAGCCTTTAGAGAAGGGGTCAGGGTCAGAGTTGGGGAAGGAACATATTGAGGAATAGTAATTATGTACAGGAGGCACTAACCATGCCCTGCCTCCCCCTCCCCCTCCCCCTCCCCACCCCCCCAACACTGTTGGACAAAACGATAATAGCAAAAAGTAATTACCTTGGAACAAACGACATGAACGAGTGACATCCACTTCATTAACAGAGCACTGTGACCCTCCAATTGGTTCAATTGTGACTATGCCATTGTGATTATGAATGACACAGTGCTCTGACTCCACCCAAGGACCCTGCAGGACTAAAATAAAGACAATTATTGTATGCTTCCTCCCAGTGAAATGTTTTGCATCATTTTGCAAGAGTTTGTAAACTTTAATTACTTTTCAGCCAATTAAAGCTACACAACTGGTCCTTTACATGGGGCTTTTGTTGGCTAAATTCAGCAATCTTACGAATTTCTTTCTTCCCCCTTGTCCCGAGTCCAAATTGGTACAGGACAAAGTTAACATTCTCAATTAGCTTTCTTCTGTTTTGAAAGGAATCTAGCAGTAGATTTGTGCCTAAACTTACATTTATTTTGTTTTTTTTAATTTTTACATAGCACTAAATGAAATGTAAGGCACAGAAACAAACTATTCAGCACAACTGATCTATACCAGTGTTTCATATGCACCTCCTCCCGCACCTTTCCACTTATACCTCTTTATTCCTTTCTCTCTTTTGTCTTCATCTAGCTTTCCCTTAAATCCATGTAAATGATTCACTCTCTGAATAAAGTAGTTTATCCTGAACTGTCTTCAGCATTGATTACTGAGTATCTTATAGAGTGACAGAGATACACAGCAGGAAACAGACTCATTGGTTCAACTCATCCATGCCGAACAGATATTCTAAATAAATCTACTCCCATTTGCCAGCATTTGGCCATAGCCCTCTAAACCCTTCTTATTCATATACCCATCCAGGTACTTTTTAAATGTTCTAACTGTAGCGGCCTTCACCACTTCCTCTAAATTTTAATTATTTGTTGTGCACTTACCAATGTCTTGTTCTGTCTCAGCATCAATTCTCCCAATTGTTGTTGTTCCTTCCTAAAGCCAAACAATACTTGTATCAACTGCATATTCTTCTCAAGCACAAAAGCCTCACAGAATACACCAGAAGAGCAACAACCCAAGCTCTATTCAAGATCAGTGGCATTGATTGGCAGATGCACATAAACATGATGCTTGAGAGACTGCACAGGCCAGACATATACATTTTAATATTTAACATGGAAATATTGCTTCAAGTCAGATTTCAATTACATTGAAAACAAATTGAAGTCCTAACAATATAATATAAAACATATAAAAATTGCCTTTAGATCTGAACTAGAGGTTCATAAATAGCATTTCAAAATTGAAATTCAAAAGACACTCCACAGCAGTTGGGGCGTTAAGTGTTCCTTTACTGTAAGCTACAACACAACAGGTGCAAAAAAAAGCCAACATAATGGCTCCTGGCACTGGTAGTTAAGGGTCTTACTAAACATCCTTAAGAAAATGCAGAGGAATGGAATTGTGGGAGATATAGCAGTTTGGATCAGAAATTGGCTTGCTGAAAGAAGACAGAGGATGGTAGTTGATGGGAAATGTTCATCCTGGAGACCAGTTACTAGTGGTGTACCGCAAGGGTCGGTGTTGGGTCCACTGCTGTTAGTCATTTTTATAGATGACCTGGATGAGGGCGTAGAAGGATGGGTTAGTAAATTTGCAGATGACACTAAGGTCGGTGGAGTTGTGGATAGTGATGAAGGATGCTGTAGGTTGCAGAGAGACATAGATAAGCTGCAGAGCTGGGCTGAGGGGTGGCAAATGGAGTTTAATGCAGACAAGTGTGAGGTGATGCACTTTGGTAGGAGTAACCGGAAGGCAAAGTACAGGGCTAATGGTAAGATTCTTAGTAGTGTAGATGAGCAGAGAGATCTCGGTGTCCATGTACACAGATCCTTGAAAGTTGCCACCCAGGTTGACAGGGCTGTTAAGAAGGCATACAGTGTTTTAGCTTTGATTAATAGAGGGATCGAATTCCGGAACCAAGAGGTTATGGTGAAGCTGTACAAAACTCTGGTGCGGCCGCACTTGGAGTATTGCATACAGTTCTGGTCACTGCATTATAAGAAGGATGTGGAAGCTTTGGAAAGGGTGCAGAGGAGATTTACTAGGATGTTGCCTGGTATGGAGGGAAGGTCTTACGAGGAAAGGCTGAGGGACTTGAGACTGTTTTCATTAGAGAGAAGAAGATTGAGAGGTGACTTAATTGAAACATATAAAATAATCAGAGGGTTAGATAGGGTGGATAGGGAGAGCCTTTTTCCTAGGATGGTGACGGCGAGCACGAGGAGGCGTAGCTTTAAATTGAGGGGTGAAAGATATAGGACAGATGTCAGAGGTAGTTTCTTTACTCAGAGAGTAGTAAGGGAATGGAACGCTTTGCCTGCAACGGTAGTAGATTCTCCAACTTTAGGTACATTTAAGTCGTCATTGGATAAGCATACGGACGTACATGGAATAGTGTAGGTTAGATGGGCTTGAGATCGGTATGAGAGGTCAGCACAACATCGAGGGCCGAAGGGCCTGTACTGTGCTGTAATGTTCTATGTCCTAATGTTCTAAAAGGTGATGAAGTTGATTTGTAGGTGACAAGGAACCACGGATGGATAGTAATTGTCCTGTCATTAGCATTCATGTTCTGAATGCAAAAGTTACAATCTGGAATGTACTTTCTGAAAAATAATGAAAACTGAATTGATAGTAACTTCCAAAGGGAATTTTGATGCTTCTGTGTAAAAGGGAAATGTGCTATTATAGGGAATGTACAGGATAATGGGAGTAATTTGACAGTTCTTTCATAAATTGGCATAGGCATATGGGCTGAATGACTTCTTTCTGTGCTAGGTATATAATAATATGAACTGTCATAAGTACCAAAATGGTAAAATTAAACCCAAGTACTCTGATGATTTCAGAGATTGAACAGATCACTTGTTATGTCTTCAAATGTTGCGCATCTTGCTACAACATTACTGCAAACAGAGAACAAAACAATGCATTTGGGAAATTGCTTATAATGTAGGAAGTCAGCAGAGTTTGGTAACAGTACTTTGAGATTTGCCAAGTGGAAGCTGCATTACTGATAGTGCAAGCATTAATAATATCAGCACTGCACCATTCAACTTAAAAGTTATTTTCTCTGGAGGTGTGGACAAATCACAGCAATCAATTTTACTTTAACAGGCACAACACATACAAGGACAACCGATGAGAAATAGTCTCCTTACTTACAGCTCAGGAAGTCCAATAGACAGATAAAGAAATCAAACAGAAGAAGAGAAAAAAGAAAGGTAATTCAAAGAGTGAAAAATGTGGTGGGAACACAATCTTCTCTTTAAAAGTACTTATCAGCTAAACCTCTAAACTCACTTCATCACAGCCCTTTCTACACTTTTAATAATATTTCAAACATCATTGCTCTTCTGAATCTTCACCTTTGTCAATCTAACCTTCAAAATACATGAAAGGAGAGTTATTCGAAACAAAAACTGAACAATCCCCTTAACTCATTATTCCTCTAAACTAGGAAATATTTTTGGAAAATAGGATGTTTTCCATCTTTATTTATAATTTTCCAAAGCAACTAGAATTAAAATGGAAGCTATGTCCAACCTGGAGGACCTCAGACATTGGGGTAGAAATTCTGTAGGGATTTTTACAGCAATCACCAATTCATTTAAGATGTTAACAAAAAGGGAGTGAAATAGACAATTCTAGTTGCAGTATAAATTCATCATCGCTAACATGATTGTGGATTTTATTATTGTCAGGTACAAAAATGGATTAAAGAAAACATGAGTTGACTTCCACTTAAACGTTAAACCTGATTAACACTAATTGCCAGACTATGGAATAATTTAATCATCAAAGGGATTTTATCTAATTGAAAAGTTATATGGTGTGCCATCAGCAGCTGCAGTAATAGAGTTGTCTGCTGGAGATATTCACAACCTCATCCTGACATAGCTCATTTTACAAATGTAGCTACAGTTACAAGCTTTTTTTGAAATCAAGATGCCTGTGTAATCACCCATTAAACCTCTTTCCTTCAGTTACTCAACCAATTATCAGATTCATAGTCTTTCCTCATCAAGATGGCTCATTTCATTTACCAGAATGAAACTGACCGAGGTCAATAGGAGAATCCCACAAAGCAGATGCTATGACAATAAACAGACAGAAATTCATTTTGATTAATTACATAAATATACAAGCATATGAAATACGAGAGTAGACCCTTGAACCTGTTCTACCATTCAATAAGATCATGGTTGATCTGAAAGTATTCTGAATTCCACATTCCCATCTACCTCGACAACTTTTGATTCCTCTGCCTAACAAGAATTTATTTACCTCTGCATTAAAATTGACCCCTCCGGGACTTCCATCTGAGGCAGAGAGTTCCGAACGTTCACAGTTCTCTGAGAAAAAACTTCTCCTTATATCTGTGCTGAAAGGGCAACACCAAACTTTAAACCAATGTTCTCCACCTTGTCCAAACTGTTCAGGATCTTACTGAGGAAGATGTTAGAACTGAATTCAACTACCCAAACTGCTGAGTTCATAAGTTCAATGAATACAGACAATGGTGTCACATCTAGATTGTCAATGACATAATGATGTGGTCCAAATGTACATGAATTTCTTAGTGATGCACTTTTAATTGGTTAGCAATGTTAAACAAACATATAAACAGGACACTGCCTTCGCTATGCATGTCCTCACTTTGCAAGTGAAAACCTCTCTCAGAACTGGTTGTAATAATCAGCTCAACCAATTTGGCCAATTCATATTCCATCGAACCAGACATCCAATAGGGTATAAAATGACATCACTGTGTACACCTTGGGCAGCTTGTACATGTGTGGACTCAGTGAACCATGAGGATAAATCCCAGAAAACTCTTCCACAAGTTCAACAAGTGTTCTCCTAACTTGTTTTTGAGCAGGACTGTGCAGTCACAGCACTTCTTCGCAGCTGTTTGCAACGGCAGATGACAGAGAGTTGTCGGAATTCTTTTCTTTAAAAGCCAGTTTTAAGGCAATGGTTGATGGATTCTTGATAAACAGGGGAGTGAAATGTAATGTGGGAATCTGGGAATGTGAATAGTTATATTAGCCATGATGGAAGTGCAAAAGTAATAGGATAGTAAGAGAAGGGACCGGAATTCTTAAAATGCATCCAGGATACCTTTTTAACCCAGTACTTAGAATGCCCTACTACAGGGGAGGTGGCTGTAGACACAATGGTAATTTCTGCATGGAGCCAGAGGACGTAGGTAGGGTTTTAAATGAAAACTCTCACTATTGAGAGGGATAGAAATCAGGGAGCAGGTCTGAGATACAATTAAAGAAATTAACCTAGACTGAGAGGAGGTTCAAGGTGGTCTGGCAGGCTTCAAGTGTTATGGTGCATCCTCACAGAGTACTTGGCTTCCTCTGAGGACTCCTCAGGCTTGCGCTTCGTTTTCTTTGTGGGACGGTGAACCAAACTGATGGGAAGACACAAGAGTAGAAGTAATGTCATTAGACTAGTAATTCAGAGCCCAGGCATTCCCCAGGGACATGGGCTCAAATTCTCGTACAGCAGTTAGCAGAATTTACATTCAAATGAGAAAAATCCAGAGTGTAAAGCTAATCTCTAATGGCAACCACGAAGCTGTCATCAATTGTTGTAAAAACCCATCTGGTTCACTTATGCTCTTTGGGCACTCACCCAGTCTATTGTGACTGTGACTCCATACAAACAGCAATTTGGTAACACTTAACCACCCTCTGAAATGACTGAACTAGCCACTGAATTCACAGGCAATTAGGGATGGACAACAAATACAGGCCTTGCTATGGACACCCACATCCCATGAAAGAAGTAAATAGTTTCAATGCTGACTTCAGCTGAAATAGGGTAGGAGATCAAGCCTGTTGCATTAAATGGTGGAGCGGATTGAGGGGCTGAAATGTCTATTCCTTCTCCTAGATCTTAAGGGGTAGTTGATGGCCTAGTGGCATTGTTGCTAGACTATTAACCCAGAAACCCTGGTAATGTTCTGGGGACCTGGGGTTTGAATCCTGCTCAATTGGTGGAATTGAATTCAGTAATAATCTGGAAATATGAGTTTAATGATGACCATTGCCAATTGTCAGGAAAATCTATCTGGTTCACTAATGTCCTTTAAGGAAGGAAATCTGCCATCCTTACCTGGTCCAGCTTAAATGTGACTCCAGAACCTCAGCAATATAGTTGACTCTTAACTGCCCTCTCAGCAATTAAGGATAGGCAATAAATGCTGGCTTAGCCAATGATGCCCTTATCCCATGAATGAATGAAAAAGCTGTTCAAAGGTAATAGTGGGGATCAAAGAATTGACTAAACAGGAGTGAAAGGTCAGTGTAAGTAGCAGTGTGCTATCTAATGCTGTTACAAAGACTCTTCAGTCCATCAGCAATAACTTAGATAAGCTTGCTGATCTTCAGGTATTCCTTCTCCACTGATGTCAGGATAACTATGGCTACAGAAAAAAAAACCTTTGTCTACCTTTCTGTAGAGCACCTTGACCTGCAATGTGATCAGGCAGACAGAAAGAAGTTTCAGGAACTGATTGCTGAGGATGGAGGATGAATGTTTGAGGAAGATGACTATAAGGAATGCGAGCAAGAGGACAATAGGATGAGGGCAAACAGAAGTGTTTTCTGTTGAGATGGGAAATTTGAGGTGGAAGCTGGAGAAAAAGTTGTGAGAGGCAGCAAGTTGTGTTTCTCAGAAGTATGCTAAGCAGAACACAATCAGGCAGGAAAGAGAATGGCAGAGGAACAGGAATAAGTTATTCAGACATTCAATGAGATTCTTTAGCATTCACTCACAGGATGTGGGCATCGCTGGCTGGCCAACATTTACTGCCATCCCTAGTTGCTCCTGAGAAGGTGGTGGTGAGCTGCCTTCTTGAATGGCTGCAGTCCATGTGCTGTAAGTTCAATGCTCTGGGGGAGGGGCTTCCAGGATTTTGACCCAGCGACGGTAAAGGAAGGGCAATCTATTTCCAAGTCAGGATGGTGAGTGGCTTGGAGTACAACTCGTTGATAGCGGTGTTCCCATGTGTATATATATTAGTCTTTGTTCATGGCTAATCTGTGGCCTAATGCCTTTAGCCCACATCCCTTAATACCTTCGCTTAACACAGCATATCTATCGCTGATTTAAAATTAACAACCACTGCAGGAAAAAAATGGAACAGAGTTCTAGACCTTTACCACCCTGTGCATGAAGTACAATCTAACATCTCTCCTGAACGATCTGGCCCCTGTTCTCAAACTATGCTCCCTAGTTCTAGAATCTCCAGCCAATGGAAATAGTTTATCTTTATCTACTCTGCATTTCTTGAAAATGTTGATAAGATCACTCCTTAACTTCCTAAATTCTACAAAATTCAGGCCTAAATTGCATAATTTCTTCTCATAACTTAGCCCCTGAAGTCCAGATATCATTATTGCAAACCTAAGTTGTACTCTCTTCCTTTCCGTGGAGCCTATTCAAGGAAAAGCTCCTGTGTGTCCTAGATAAGTATGTATCTGTCAGTGAGAGAGGAAGCTGTAGAGCGTGGGAGCCGTGGTTTACGAAGAAAGTGGAATCTCTGATCAAGAGGAAGAAGAAGGCTTATGTTACGATGAGATGTCAAGGCTCAGTTAGGGCGCTTGAGGGCTACGAAGTAGACAGGAAAGACCTAAAGAGAGAACTCAGAAGAGCCAGGAGGAGACATGAGAAGTTGTTGGCGGATAGGATCAGGGTAAACCCTAAGGCTTTCTATAGGTATTTAAGGAATAAAAGAATGATGAAAGTAAGATTAGGCCCAATCAAGGATAGTAGTGGGAAGTTGTGTGTGGAGTCAGAGGAGATAGGGGAAGCACTAAATGAATATTTTTCGACAGTATTCACTCTAGAAAACGACAATGTTGTCGAGGAGAATACTGAGATACAGGCTACTAGACTAGGTGGTATTGAGGTTCACAAGGAAGAGGTATTAGAAATCCTACAGAGTGTGAAGATAGATAAGTCCCCTGGGCCGGATGGGATTTATCCTCGGATGCTCTGGGAAGCCAGGGAGGAGATTGCCGAGCCTTTGGCATTGATCTTTAACTCGTCATTGTCTACAGGAATAGTGCCAGATGACTGGAGGATAACAAATGTGGTTCCCCTGTTCAAGAAGGGGAGTAGAGACAACCCTGGTAATTATAGACCAGTGAGCCTTACCTCAGTTGTTGGTAAAGTGTTGGAAAAGGTTATAAGAGATAGGATTTATAATCATCTAGAAAAGAATAAATTGATCAGGGATAGTCAGCACGGTTTTGTGAAGGTAAGGTCGTGCCTCACAAACCTTATTGAGTTCTTTGAGAAGGTGACCAAACAGGTAGATGAGAGTAAACCGGTTGATGTGGTGTATATGGATTTCAGCAAGGCGTTCGATAAGGTTCCCTACAGTAGGCTATTGTAAAAAATGTGGAGGAATAGGATTGTGGGAGATATAGCAGTTTGGATTGAAAATTGGCTTGCTGAAAGAAGACAGAGCGTCGTGGTTGATGGGAAATGTTCACCCTGGAGACCAGTTACTAGTGGTGTACCGCAAGGGTCGGTGTTGGGTCCACTGCTGTTTGTCATTTTTATAAATGACCTGGATGAGGGCGTAGAAGGATGCGTTTGTACATTTGCAGACGACACTAAGGCCGGTGGAGTTGTGGATAGTGATGAAGGATGCTGTAGGTTGCAGAGAGACATAGATAAGCTGCAGAGCTGGGCTGAGAGGTGGCAAATGGAGTTTAATGCAGACAAGTGTGAGGTGATGCACTTTGGTAGGAATAATCGGAATGCAAAGTGCTGGGCTAATGGTGAGATTCTTGGTAGTATAGATGAGCAGAGAGATCTCGGTGTCCATGTACACAGATTCTTGAAAGTTGCCACCCAGGTTGACAGGGCTGTTAAGAAGGCATATAGTGTTTTAGCTTTGATTAATAGAGGGATCGAGTTCCAGAACCATGAGGTTATGCTGCAGCTGTACAAAACTCTGGTGCAGCCGCACTTGGAGTATTGTGTATAGTTCTGGTCACCGCATTATAAGAAGGATGTGGAAGCTTTGGAAAGGGTGCAGAGGAGATTTACTAGGATGTTGCCTGGTATGGAGGGAAGGTCTTACGAGGAAAGGCTGAGGGACTTGAGGCTGTTTTCGTTAGTGAGAAGAAGGTTGAGAGGTGACTTAATGGAGACATATAAAATAATCAGAGGGTTAGATAGGGTGGATAGGGAGTGCCTTTTTCCTAGGATGGTGACGGCGAGCACGAGGGGGCATAGCTTTAAATTGAGGGGTGAAAGATATAGGACAGATGTCAGAGGTAGTTTCTTTACTCAGAGAGTAGTAAGGGAATGGAACGCTTTGCCTGAAACGGTAGTAGATTCACCAACTTTAGGTACATTTAAGTCGTCATTGGACAAGCATATGGATGTACGTGGAATAATGTAGGTTAGATAGGCTTCAGATCGGTATGACAGCTTGGCACAACATCGAGGGCCGAAGGGCCTGTACTGTGCTATAATGTTCTATGTTATGTTCTATGTCTAAGGATAATATATCTTTCCTCAGTTTTACTGTTCACATAGTGGCCATGGCGGGTCTAACTATTATTTTCAAAAGTTGCAGCATCCTCTGGATCCTTATACTCCAGTCCTCTAGATATAAAGGGCTGAATTCCATTAGCCTTGATTAGTCTGACTGTGACATTTTAACAATCTAAGCACTTGAACCCCCAAGTCTCTGGACATCCAATGTATTCACACAATCTAGAAAGTATCCTGATCTATCCTTTCTCAGTCCAAATTGGATAGCTTCACACTTGCAACATAAAACTTTATCTGCCACAGTTTCGTCTAGTCACTTGGTCGATGAACATCCCTTGGTAATTTTATGCTACCGTTGACTACAATGTCACTTAACTTTGTGTCATCAGCAAATTTGGACAGGTGACTTTCTATACCGTCACCCAAATCATTAATAAATAATGTGAATAATTGAGGCCCCAGTACTGATCCTTGTGGAGACCAGTGGTTACATCCTGCCAATTTGATGACCACACTCAGACCTTGAGGATACTTTTATTAGCATCCTACATACTGCAACAACTGATGTCATCGATAGCCTTGTCAGGCTGCCTTTAACCAAAGTTTCTTCTCTGCTCATTTCGGTGCATTGTTCTATCTATTTTTTCTGCGTGGTCAAGGAGCCAGTCTGCTCACAATAAAAGTCTGACCAACTAGTTTTACTCGACCTGCACTGATATGGTATTTTCTACTTGCAGTCATAGAGTCACACAGCATGGAAACAGACCCTTTGGTTCATCTCGTCCGCGCCGATCAGACATCCCAATCTGACCTAGTCCCATTTTCCACCATTTCGCCCATATCCACCCAGATGCCTTTTAAACAATGTAATTGTATCTGCATCCACCACTACGTCCAACAGTTTGTTCCAAACACTGTGAAAAAGTTATCCCTCAGGTCCTTTTTAAATCTTTTCACCCTCACCTTAAACCTATGCCCTCTTGTCTTGGACTCCTCCACCATGGGAAAAAAATCTTGGCTGTTCACCCTATCCATGCCTGCTGTGATTTTATAAATCTCTATATTATTTCTATAAATCTCTATCTTTAGCCCCCGACGCTCCAGAAAATAAAGCCCCAGTCTATTCACCCTCTCCTGATAACTCAAATCCTCCAGTCCAGATAACATCCTTGTAAATCATTTCTGCATCATCTCAGGTTTAACAACATCCCTCCTATAGAAGGGTGACCAGAATTGTATGCAGTATTCTAAAAGTGGCCTCACCAATGTTCTGTACAGGTGCAACATGGCATCCCAACTCCTATGCTCTGACCACAAGCATGCCAAATGCCTTCTTCACTAACCTGACTACCTGCACCACCATTTTCATGAACCTATGCACCTGCATGCCAGGTCTCTGTTTGGCAACACTCCCTAAGGCTCGACCATTAACTGTGTAAGTTCTGCCCTGGTTTGTCTTACCAAAATGCAACACCTCACATTTATCTAAATTAAACTTTATCTGCCACTCCTGGCCCATCTGATCGAGGTCTTGTTGTACTCTTGACATAATCTTCTTCACTGTCCACTCCACCACCTATTTTAGTGTCATCTGTAAACTCAGTAATCATACATCCTATACTCATACCCAAATCATTTACACAAATGACGTAAAGCAGTGTTCCCAGCAATGATTCTTGTGGCACAATGCTGGTGACAGGCCTCCAGTTCAAAAAGCAAGTCTTACCATCACTTCTATCTTTGAGCCAATTTTGTATCCAATTGGCTAGCTCCATCTGGATCTCAGTATGATCTACTTTACGAAGCAGTCCACCAAGCAGAACCTTGCACCTGATCGAGTCCTGGGAATTATCTACCTTTGTGCTTTTTAAAACCTTCAGCACCTCCTCTTATGTAATATAAACTGTTTTCAAGAAATCACTATTTATTTCCCCCAGTTCCCTAGCATTTATGTTTTTCTTCACATTAAATATTATCAAAATATTCATTTAGTATCTCACCCATCTCCTGTGGTACCACACAGATAACCACGTTGATCTTTTAAGTCTATACCTGACATATGCCTTGTTTTTTTTTTGACCAGAGCCTCCATTTTTCCAGTCATCCAGCATTCCCTACACCAACAAGCCTTGCCGTTCACACTAACTGGAACATACTGTCTCTGAACTCTTGTTATCTCATTTTTAAAGTCCTCCCACTTCTCAACCATCCCTTTACCTGCGAACAGCTTCCACCAATCAACTTTTGAAAATTCCTGTCAAAATTGGCCTGACTCCCATTTAGAACTTAGCTTTTAGATCAGGTCTATTCTTATCCCTCACTATTTTAAAACTAATAGAATTATGATCTCTTGCACCAAAATGCTCCCCTACTGACACCTCAATCACATGCCATGCCTTATTTCCCAACAGAAGGTCAAGTATTTTTTCTCTAGTAGTTTCATCCACATATTGCAAAAGAAACCTCTCTTGCACACACTTAAATTCCTCCTCATCCAATCCCTTGACACTATCAGTCTCAGTCTGTTATGTGAGATAGTTGAGACTTCCTTACATATTTGCTATTCAATTTTCTGCTCACTATTGGGAGGCCTATAATACAATCCTAACTAGGTGATCATAACATTTTTATTTTTCAGTTCAACCCATATAACTTCACAGAACACCTCCTAGGAATATCCTCCCTAGTAAGATTCATAATGTTATCCCTAACCAAAAATACCACTCCCCTTCCTCTCTTGTCTCCCTTTTTATCCTGCCTATAGCATCCATACGCCAAACGTAACGCTGCCAGTCATGTTCATCCCTGAGCCATATTTCTGTAATAGCTATTATATTCCAGTACCATGTTCCCAACCTTGCCCTAAGTTCATGTGCCTTACCTGTCAGGCCTCTTGCAATGAAATAAATGCAGTTTAATTTATAAGTCTTACCTCATTCTCTGCACAACTCTCGTCTGCAGTAACAATGTTGGGGCTGTACTACAGGCCTCCCAACAATGAGCATGAGATAGAGGTACGAATATGTAAACAGATTATGGAAAGGTGTAGAAGTAACAGGGTGGTGGGGATGGGAGATTTTAATTTTCCCAACATTGACTGGGATTGACTTAGTGTTAGGGGTCAAGATGGAGCAGAATTCGTAAGGAGCATCTAGGAGGGTTCTCTAGAGCAGTATGTATGTAGTCCAACTCGGGAAGGGGCCATACTGGACCTGGTGTTGGGGAATGAGCCCGGCCAGGCGTTTGAAATTACAGTAGGGGACTACTCTGGAAATAGTGACCACAATTCCGTAAGTTTACAATACTCGTGGACAAAGATGAGAGTGGTCCTAAAGGAAGAGTTCTAAACTGGGGGAAGGCCAACTGTGCCAAGATTCGGCAGGATCTGGGGAATGTAGATTGGGAGAAACTGTTTGAAGGTAAATCCAAATTTGATATGTGGGAGGCTTTTAAAGAGAGGTTGATTAGCGTGCAGGAGAGAAAATGAGGGATAAGAATGGCAAGATTAAGGAACCATGGATGACAGGTGAAATTGTGAGACTAGCCAAGAGGAAAAAGGAAGCATACATGAGGTCTAGGCGACTGAAGACAGACGAAGCTTTGCAAGAATATCAGGAATATAGAGCAAATCTGAAACGAGGGATTGAGAGGGCTAAGAGAGGGCATGAGATATTGCTGGAAAACATGGTTAAGGAAAATCCCAAAGCCTTTTATTCATATATAAAGAGTAAGAGAGTAACTAGAGAAAGGATTGGCTCACTTAAGGGCAAAGAAGGCAAGTTATGCGTTGAGTCAGAGAAAATGGGTGACATTCTTAATGAGTACTTTGCATCGGTATGCACCAAGGAGAGGGACATGATGGATGTTGAGGTTAGGGATAGATGATTGATTACTCGAGGTCAAGTTGGCACAAGGAGAGAGGAAGTGTTGGGTATCCTAAAAGGCATTAAGGCGGACAAGTCCCCAGATCCAGGTGGGATCTATCCCAGGTTACTGAGGGAAGTGAGACAAGAAATAGCCGGGGCCTTAACAGATAGCTTTGCAGCATCCTTAAACACAGGTGAGGTCCCGGAGGACTGGAGAATTGCTAATGTTATCCCCTTATTTAAGAAGGGTTACAGGGATAATCCAGGTAATTATTAACTGGTGAACCTGACGTCAGTCGTAGGGAAGTTGCTGGAGAAGATACTGGGGGATAGGATCTATTCCCATTTGGAAGAAAATGGGCTTGTCAGTGATAGACAACATGGTTTTGTGCAGGGAAGGTCATATCTTACCAACTTAATAAAATTCTTTGAGGACGTGACAAAGTTGATTGATGAGGGAAATGCTGTAGATGTCATATACATGGACTTCAGTAAGGCATTTAATAAGGTTCCCCATGGCAGGCTGATGGAGAAAGTAAAACCACATGGGGTCCAGGGTGTGCTAGCTAGATGGCTAAAAAACTGTCTAGGCAACAGGAGACAGACAGTAGTAGTGGAAGGGGGTTTCTCAAATTAGAGACCTGTGACCAGTGGTGTTCCACAGGGATCTGTGCTGAGACCACTGTTGTTTGTGATGTACTTAAATGATTTGGAGGAAGGAGTAAGTGGTCTGATTAGCAAGTTTGCAGATGACATGAAGATTGGCAGAGTAGCAGATAGTGAAGGGGACTGTCAGAGATTACAGCAGAGAATATAGATAGATTGGAGAGTTGGGCGGATAAATGGCAGATGGAGTTCAATACGGACAAATGCGAGGTGATCCATTTTGGAAGATCTAATTCAAGAGCGAACTATACAGTAAATGGAAAAGTCCTGGGGAAAATCGATGTTCAGAGAGATCTGGGTGTTCAGGTCCATTCGTAGCAGTCAACTATCTACCTCATTGTATCTGCAGCTTCTCATATTCCTGTCACTGCCATCCATCATGACACCTTAATCTTATTACCTCTAACTGCTGCTCCAAACAATCCATGCAGTCCGATAGGATTTGCAACCAAACACACTGCCTGCAGACATAGTCTCCAGGAACATTGAAATTATCCCTTATCTCCCAATTCTGATAGAAACAGCACATCATCCTGGCATAAATGACATTTTTGCCCATTTAGCAATCTATAGTTCCAGAAATTATCAAAAATCAAACACAGCACACTTTGTTCAGAAGTGCGGCATTTGCACAGTCTTACTGTTCAGACGTACTGGTCTGAGATAACTTAATATCAATCATAATATTAAAAGTCAATCAAGAGACAATTCACAGAATAAACATAAGAAAAAGCTGCCCTCACCTTACTCACTATTATAGACTTATACAAACAGATTAAGATTTAGAAATTTTAAAAATCAAACACTTTGCCGATTAATCTAAGAGTTGAGAGAAATCTACTGTCATTTCACAAGCAATTATTAACATAGAAATCACCAGCAATTTGTAGTAAGAGCTATCCTGTGAATTGGAAATGACTACAAGTTATTATTTTGTTACATTCATAGAAATGACATCTTGTACAGATTTAATTTTCCAATCCATTTTATGCATTATGTACATTAACTTTATCACAATGAAATAAATAAAATGAAGCCCATATATGATCTTAGAATCCTCATCACAGAATCCCTACAATGTGGAAGCAGGCCATTTGGCCGTCGAGTCCACACTGATTGTCCAAAGAGGATACCACCTAGACCCAACCCCACTCCCATTACCCTATCCCTGTAACTCTGCATTTCCTAAGGCCAATTTCCCATAGCGTGCACGTCTTTGCATTGTGGGAGGAAACTGAAGCACCCAGAGGAAACCCATGCAGACACCATGTTGCCCCACTGAACAACTGTGCTGTCCCATATATATGATATGATTTATGATAATAATTGTCCATCAAATGTTTGCCAAAATTGAACAATTAAATGCAGTCTCATTCCTTCAGGTGGAGAATTGTTGTTGGAGATTGTTAAAACATGATTTTAAATATCAACACTATTTTCTTTTCCACATCCTTTGCTCATCACCATTTCTCTTTCTATAACTGATTCTATAACTCCTAGTGGCAGAAAGATCAAGCACAAGAAGGCAGGACTGAAGTTAACTGGCAAAAGAACCAATGGATACACGAGGTGAAACTTTTTTTACACAGGGGGTGGTTAGGACTTGGAAAATACTGCCTGAGTGTGTGATGGAGACAGGGTCAATTGAGGCGTTCAGGCAGAATTGGAATATTATCTGCAAAGGAAGTGTTTACAGGAAGACGATGGGGGCTTGGCTCTGGGTCAATTTTGCCAAAAGAGAGCAGGTGCAGATCAAGTGGGGTGAATGGCCTCCCTCTGTGCTATAACGATGTGTTGGTTTTTCATCATTTCCAGGAGACAATATACCATAATTAAGCGTTATTTATCAAACTTGTAATTCAATATGGTACAGTATTTCCTCTACATGAAAGTAGTTTATTTATCGAGCAAAACCTTTGCTGGACTGGAACACTCTCCATAGCCCTCAGGCTTTACCTTCCTGTTAAATATGCTGCTTTTAAAAAAACAACACTTGCAGTCAGCTAATTATTAGTTCTCAACTGACCACTGTTGTACTTTATTCTTCTCAATCTTGCTAGTGTTCCTCACTGTGAACCTTAGCCATTTAGCTAAAGAGGTCTCATTGGGAATGTGACAAAATGTTTCTCTATGGAATCATAAGGCAAATCCCCAACTTTATAATTATTCACAGCTAGGAAAACTATGAGGCAGGCCAGCACAAAATAAGCCCATCAAAACTGAAAGTGTCCACTTACATTTCCATTGCCTGATCCGTAGTAACATAAGCATAGAAGCAGGTAACCTACTAGTCAAGAAAACGTGTACAGGGATCTTTGAGAAGGAGAGGGCCAGAAAATATTAATTGATGAATCCATGTAATTTTAAAGTAATTAAATAAATAATAAATCAACTTAAAACACATCTTAAATCTTACCCTAAGATGGTAGAGAGCAACACCTGTACTTAATATATCTTCATCCACTGCTATTAAATGAGGTAACTGGGAGGCAACAATCACTCCTGCTTTTCCTCGGTTTATATCCACATAGTATTCCTCCATGATTGCTTTTGTGTCTGTCCATCTGTCCGTCCAATCTTTGGTAAGCTGGTCCACCTGAGACAGATCACAGCAATTCATGGCCTCTGTATTTCATCAAAGTTACATTAAACTTTATATTAATGCACTGAAGTCTGTATCACATATCAACAGTGTAATCACAAAGAGAAATAACAACAGTATGGTGCTATCTAATCTACAACATTAGAATACAGCCTTAATTGGATACTTTATGTAATAGGTTGTAATAACTAGGAAGTTCATCATAGATCATAGAATCCCTGCAGTGTGGAAACAGGCCCTTTAGTCCAACAAGTCCACACTGACTCGCAAAGCATCCCACCCAGATCCATTCCCCCTATAATCCACCTAATCTATACCTCCCTGAATACTATTGGCAATTTAGCATGGTCAATCCACCTAGCCTGCACATCTTTGGACTGTGGGAAGAAATCAGAGCACCCGGAGGAAACGCACGCAGACAGAGGGAGAATGTGCAAACTCCACACAGACAGTCAAAAGATATTCAGACAAACTGCCTAGACTTTCAGCGCCTTAGCATTTTATGTATGTCTTAATGGTAAGAGCTATAGAATGATTTACAGCACAGGAATGTCTATTCAGCCTATCAAGTTCATGCTTGCTGTCTGTGGAACAATCCAGTTATTCCCACCCCCAAACGCCACCAATCACGATTGCCCTGAGAATTTATTTTGATCTAGTGCCCATCTAATTTCCCTTGTAAATCATTGATAATAACCTCCTGACATCTCTCTCTCTCTCTCGCTCTCGCCCCCGTACCAATGTAGGCAACAAGTTTCAGGTCATTAACATGTACCGTGTGCATATCAAGAGAATGTTTTCACTTGTAGGAGATTCGAAAGCTAAGGATCCCTCATTTATGAAAGATGAGGTGGTGTCTCTGGAACGCACTTCCTGAAAAAATTTGGGACTGAATCTTAGGTTTTTTGGCCAAGTGTTGTTTCAGGCTTTTTGGAAGAATTCTTGCCACAGGAAGACCCAGGAAGTTTTCTCATCATATCTTACCAACTTACCTCATTAACTAACTACTCCATCCCTATGGTATCCCTCACATCCAATTCTAGCCTCATTTACCATATAATGCACCACTCCACAGATATCACTGTAATATCAGCATCCTTTATGCCAACAACATCTTTAAAAGCCTAAAGTACTTGGACAAGTGTCATCAGTGTGGAAAAGCTTTCACTGGGGAAAACTTCGCACCGTGCCTTGTGGGCACAAACATGGAGGTCCTGCTGGGATGGTGCAGGTGCAGGACATCCTCTTCACTAAGGACCAGCAGCAGAGACGACGACAATAAACCAACCTAGTCCTAGGTTGACACCCAGGTTACAGCATTCTTAGCTGCCTGGTGGAATGCAATATAGGAAGAGGTCAATAACCCCTCCATGCCACCAGTGTAAGTGCCACCATCTTCTCTCTGATATTTTACACTCATTCTAAATCTGCTATTGCACACACCTCTCAGCAAGGGTCATGCTTCACCATAAGAAATTAAGAAATAAGAACA
Source organism: Stegostoma tigrinum (assembly GCF_030684315.1). Lineage (NCBI taxonomy): Eukaryota > Metazoa > Chordata > Chondrichthyes > Orectolobiformes > Stegostomatidae > Stegostoma > Stegostoma tigrinum. The sequence goes on from NC_081363.1 coordinate 87,263,750, forward strand.
GGAGTAGGCTGCAAGATCCAGCTCTGCCATTAAATAGGATCATGGCTAACCTAACACTCCTCACTTCCACTTTTCCACATCTTCCTCCCAATCCTTGATTCCCCTACTGATCCAGAATTTATCTATCCAAGACTTAATACAAACAGGGACTATGTCCCCGCATTTCTCTGAGGTAAGGAGTTCCAAAGACTCTCAACCCTCTGAGAGAAGAAATTATTTTACATCTCAGTCTGAAACAGAATAAAGGCATTCTGAGACAATGCCCTTGAGTCTTAGACTCTCCCATGAGGGACAGCATCCTCTTAGCATTGACCTTTAAGAATCCTATATGTTTCAATGAAATCACTTCTCATTCTTTTAAACTCCAGTGAGTAGATTTACAATCTATCTAACCTTTGCTCATAAGACAATCCCTCCATATTAGGGATCAACCTTGTGAACCTTCCCTGAACTGCCTTCGATGAAATGAAATTTTAAAAAATGAAACTGCTAGAGAAACTCAGCAGTCTGGCAGCATCTGAGAAGAGAAAGCACAATCAATATTTCGGTTCCAGTGACTCTTCTTCCAAACTCATATTAGCTAAGCACAGGTGATATTTATGCTGAAAACTGGGGGCAGAGAATAGCATTTATGCAAATAAACAGTGAATAATGGTATGCCAGCAAAGGAGAAAGGCTGATTATGTGGACCATAAGTAGGAGAAAATGGGTTGGCTGTGAAAACAGTTGCCAAAAGAGGAAGTTCGGGAAAGAGTTTAGAGAATATAAAGGTGGATAAATTTCCAGGACCTGATCTAATGAATCCCAGAATGTCGTGGGAAATAAGGGAGCAAGTTGCTAGACCATGTGCATCATCTAGTACTACTGGTGAGATCCATGATGACTGGAGGGTGGCTAATGTTGTATCTTTGTTTAAGAAAGGTTGTAAGCAGAAACCAGGGAACTACAAACCCGTGAGTTTGACTTCAGATGTGGGTAACTTGTTGGAGGTCATTACAAAAGATAGGATTTATGGACATTTAGAGAGGGAAAAATTGACTAGGGATAGTCAGCATGGTTTTGTGTGAGGAAAATCATGTCTCACATACTTGATTGAGTTTTTTGAGGAACTTACCCAAAAGACTGAGGATGACCAAGCAGTAGACATTTATTTGGATTTTAGTAAAACCTTCAACAAGGTTCTACATGGTAGACTAACTAGTAAAGTTACATGGGATTCAGGGTGAGCTGGCCAATTGCAGACATAATTGGCTCATTTAGAGGAGATAGTGATAACAGTGAGGGGTAGCTTTTAGGGCTGTAGGCCTGTGACCTGCCGTGTTCCACAGGCATCGGTTCTGGGTCCTCTTTTGTTTGTCATTTATATACATAATTTGGATGAGAATATAAAAAGCATGGTTAGTAAGTTTGTAGAAAACACTAAAATTGGTGGCACAGTAGACGGCGAAGAAAGTTTTCAAAGATCACAAAGGGATCTTGATTAAATGGGTCAATGGGTGAGAAGTGGCAGATGGAGTTCAAACTGGATAAATGTGAGGTATTGTACTTTGATACAACAAACAAAAGTAATGCTTATACAATTAATGGTAGGACTTTGGGTTGTGTTGTAGAACAGGGAACCTAGGGGTGCAGGTATGTAATTGTTTGAAATTTGCATCACATGATGGTTAAAAAGGCATTTGGCACGCTTGCCTTCATTGTTGAGTCCTTAGAGTATTTTTTTAAAATTCATTCACACCATGTGAACATACATAAATGATCTGGAGGAAGCTATAGATGGTCTGATTAGCGGTGGCTAGTCTGTTAATCCAGAGACCAAGGAAACGTTCTGGGGTCCTGGGTTCAAACCTGACTGGCGGAATTTGAATTCATAAAAATATGTAATTAAAATTGCTGATTGTCAGAAAAGCCCACGTGTGTCACTGATGTCCTTTCGGGAAAGAAACTGCTGTCCTTACCTGGTCTGGCCTATATTTCCTTCCAGACCCACTCTTAGCTGTCCTTTGGACAATGAGGGATAGGCAATAAATGCTGGCCTTCCCAGTGAATGAATAAAATGTGTCTCAAAGGCTGGTGTGGGAGTCACAGGGGGCTCTTTACCTCAGCCATGCTGGAACCAGCATTTGGTAAGTTATATAAAGGCTCTGCACGTAACTTTCATAGCAAAATGAATGATTATTAGCCAAGACTCAAATAAGCGTATATGATCTAATAGCCATTGTAGAATCATGGTTGTAGGGTGACCAAGTTCGGGAGCTGACTATTCAAAGGTATTTGATATTTAGTATATACAGGAACCAAAAAAAACAAAAATGGTGGTGAGGTCGCTCTGTTTATTAAGGATTTCTTTAATAAAGGAGATAGAGATTACCTTTGCTCAAATGAGCAAGATGTAGAATTAGTTAGGGCAGACACAGACATGGCAAAGATAAGAGGTCACTTGCAGGAGTACCGTATAAGCTACAATAGTTACACATGCTCATGTTCCTGAATTTACTATAAGAAACTTAGGGCGACACGGTGGGTTAGTGGTTAGCACTGCAGCCCCACAGCACCAGGGACCCGGGTTCAATTCCCACCTCGGGCGACTGTCTGTGTGGAGTTTGCACATTCTCCCTGTATCAGCGTGGGTTTCCTCCGGGTGCTCCGGTTTCCTCCCACAGTCCAAAGATGTGCAGGCTAGGTGGATCGGCCATGCTAAAAATTGCCTGTAGTGTTCAGGGGTGTGTGAGTTATAGGGGGGATGGGTCTGGGTGGGATGCTTCAAGGGGCGGTGTGGACTTGTTGGGCCAAAGGACCTGTTTCCACACTGTAGGGAATCTAATCTAATCTAAAATGAATGGGGTACATAAGAAAGATTCTGTAATAATTATGGGTGATTTTAATCTACAGGTGGATGAACAATTCAGATTGACAAAAGGTAGCCTGGAAAATTAGGTCATTCAGTGTACATAGAACATCTTTTTAGAGCAGTACATTAGACAGCCAACCAGGGAATAGGCTATTCTGGACCTATTAATGAGCAATGAAATAGGATTACTCAATACCTAAGAATAAAGGAGCCTCTAGATGCCAGTGGTCAGAAAACTCTATATTCAGCTTAAAGTGGAGAAGTGGGGGTGAAGGCCTAGTGGTATTATGACCAAACTATTAATCCAGAAACTATTGTTCAAGGGATTCAATAATTTTAAAATATTCAGAATTAAGAATCTGATGACCATAAACTCATCGCTGATGGTCACAAAAACCCATCTGGTTCACTAATGTCCTTCAGGTAAAGAAATATTTTTACCCAGTCAAGTCTACATGTGACTGTAGACCCACAGCAATGGGGCTGACTCTTAAATGCTCTCTGTAATAGCCTAACAAGACACTCGGTTGTTCCCATTGCTACAAAGTCTCAACAATATAATAAGATCTAACAGTCTCCTAGCATCAATGTAGGCAGTGGAACAGACTATGGTAAAAACAGCCCTGTCAGCCCTGAAATGTCCTATTTACTAACAGATGAGAGCTACTGCCAAAATTGGGAGAGCTGTCTCAGAGACTGACATTGTCTATAAGGTATAATTCTGAGAGTATGACTAACTCCCAGACACCACCATCACCATTCTTGGATACGTCTTGTCCCACCAACAGGGCAGATTCAGCAGAGTTGGGGGTACAATGGTATACAGACAGGAGAGAGTTGCCGTGGGAGTCCTCAGACTTTACAAAGTCTCATGACTTCAGGTTAAACATGGGTAAGGAAACCTTCTGCTGATTCTTGAACAACACACTGGCAGGAAGCACTGTAGGGTGGTACGGGCATAGCATGTACTCAGAGAAGGGAATTTCAGTGTTCACTACCAAGAGCACTACTCATAGAGCTGGTCGAATCCTAAAAGACACAGCTGCTAGACTGGGGCTGCAACAGGTGGTGAGTGAATCAACAAGAAGGGAAGACATACTTGACCTCACGCTGACCAATCTGCCTGCTATATATGCATCTCTTCATGAAGGCATTGTAAGAATGACCACCGCACAGCCCTTGTGGAGACCAATTTGCACCTTCATATTGAAAATAAACTCCATCGTGTTGTGTAACACTATCACCGTGCGAACGAGTACAGACTTCAAACAGCTCTAGCAGCTCAAGACTGGGCATCCATGAGGCACTGTGATCTAAAAACAGTAGCAGAGTTGCACTCTGCAATCTGTAACCTCATGGCCTGGCATATTCAATACACAACCATTACATCGAGCCAGGGGAAAAACCTTGGTTCAAAGGCGAGTGCAGGAGGGCATGCTAGAAATAGCACCACGGCATATCTAAAAATGAGGTATCAACCTGGTGAAGCTACCAAACAGGATTACTCGCATGCCAAACAGCATAAGTGGCAAGTGATAGACAGAGCAAAGTGATTCTACTGCAGAACAGATCTAAGTTCTGAAGTCCTGTCACATCCAGTTGTGAATGGTGGTGAACAATGAAACAACTCCCTGGAGGAGAAGGAACCTTAACAATTATCCCTATCCTCAATGATGGAACAGCCCAAAAGATCAGTGCAAAAGATAAGGCTGAAGCATTCACAGTAATCTTAATCCAGAAGTACTGAGTGGGTGATCTGTCTCAGCCTCCTCCAGCGTTTCCAACATCACAGATGCCAGTCTTCAGCCAATTTGATTAACCTACCTGATATCAAGAAACAGTTGGAGGTGCTGGATACTGCCAAGGCTATTGGTCCTGACAACATTCCAGCAACAGTAGAACATAGAACATAGAACAGTACAGCACAGAACAGGCCCTTCAGCCCACAATGTTGTGCCGACCATTGATCCTCATGGATGCACCCTCAAATTTCTGTGACCATATGCATGTCCAGCAGTCTCTTAAATGACCCCAATGACCTTGCTTCCACAACTGCTGCTGGCAACGCATTCCATGCTCTCACAACTCTCTGCGTAAAGAACCTGCCTCTGACATCCCCTCTATACTTTCCACCAACCAGCTTAAAACTATGACCCCTCGTGCTAGCCATTTCTGCCCTGGGAAATAGTCTCTGGCTATCGACTCTATCTATGCCTCTCATTATCTTGTATACCTCAATTAGGTCCCCTCTCCTCCTCCTTTTCTCCAATGAAAAGAGACCGAGCTCAGTCAACCTCTCTTCATAAGATAAGCCCTCCAGTCCAGGCAGCATCCTGGTAAACCTCCTCTGAACCCTCTCCAAAGCATCCACATCTTTCCTATAATAGGGCGCCCAGAACTGGACGCAGTATTCCAAGTGCGGTCTAACCAAAGTTTTATAGAGCTGCAACAAGATCTCACGACTCTTAAACTCAATCCCCCTGTTAATGAAAGCCAAAACACCATATGCTTTCTTAACAACCCTGTCCACTTGGGTGGCCATTTTAAGGGATCTATGTATCTGCACACCAAGATCCCTCTGTTCCTCCACGCTGCCAAGAATCCTATCCTTAATCCTGTACTCAGCTTTCAAATTCGACCTTCCAAAATGCATCACCTCGCATTTATCCAGGTTGAACTCCATCTGCCACCTCTCAGCCCATCTCTGCATCCTGTCAATGTCCCGCTGCAGCCTACAACAGCCCTCTACACTGTCAACGACACCTCCGACCTTTGTGTCGTCTGCAAACTTGCTGACCCATCCTTCAATTCCCTCGTCCAAGTCATTAATAAAAATTACAAACAGTAGAGGCCCAAGGACAGAGCCCTGTGGAACCCCACTCACCACTGACTTCCAGGCAGAATATTTTCCTTCTACTACCACTCGCTGTCTTCTGTTGGCCAGCCAATTCTGTATCCAAGCAGCTAAGTTCCCCTGTATCCCATTCCTCCTGACCTTCTGAATGAGCCTTCCATGGGGAACCTTATCAAATGCCTTACTGAAGTCCATATACACCACATCCACAGCTTGACCCTCATCAACCTTACTAGTCACATCCTCAAAAAACTCGATAAGGTTTGTAAGGCATGACCTACCCCTCACAAAGCCGTGTTGACTGTATTTGATCAAGCCATGCTCTTCCAGATGGTCATAAATCTTATCCCTCAGAATCCTTTCTAACACCTTGCAGACGACAGACGTGAGACTTACATATTCCTTGGAATGTAGGAGAATGAGGAGTGACCTTATTGAGATGAATAAAATCACGAGGGGCATAGATAGGATAAATTAATATAGTCTTTTTTCCAGGGATGGGGAATTGAAAACTAGATGGCATAGATTTAAGGTGAGAGGAGAAAGATTTAAGAAGGACCTGAGGACAACTCCTTCAAGCAGAGGGTGGTGCATGTAAAGAGTGAGCTGCCAGAAAAGTGGCTGTGGAAAGTACAATAGCAACATTTGGATAAGTATATGGATGGGAAGGGTTTAGAGGGATATGGACCAAACGCAGGCAATTGGGACCAGGTGAGTGGTGACCACGGTCAGCGTGACTCAGTTTGGGCCAAAGTGACTGTTTCCACGCTGTATTACTCTACGACTGTGACAAAACCTTGGTTCGGCCACATCTGGAGAGCTATGCAAAACCCTGGTTTGCCCACATCTGCAGTATTGTGTCCAGTTCTGGTCGCCTCATTGCAGAAAGGATGTGAAAGCTTTGGAAAAGGTGCAGAGGAGATTTACCAGGATGTTGTCTGGAATGGAGGGTAGGTGTTATGAGGAAAGGTTGAGAGAGCTTGGGCTTTTTGCTTTAGAATGATGAGAGGTGTACAAAATGATCAGAGGTATAGATACAGTGGACAGCCAGTGACTTTTTCCTGGGGTGGAGGTAGCTATTATGAGGAGGCATAGTTTTAAAGTGAGTAGAGGTAGATATAGGTAGGTTCTTTACTCAGAGTGGTCGAGGCATGAAATGCATTGCCGGAGAGGGTAGTGGAGTCGGCCTCATTAAGGGCATTTAAGCAGCTATTAGGTAAGTGTATGGATGATAGCATCAGGTAGGAGTGGAGGTTAGATAGACCCTTGGTTTAGGGTAAAAGTTTGCTGGGCCGAGGGGCCTGTACTGTCCTGTACAGTTCCATGCTCTATGCTCTATGCTCTATGACTCTATTTCAGACTTGGAACGAAGGCCAGGGATTGCAGGCTGTAAAATGGTCTGGTCCTCAGAATGGACCCAAAACATTAACTCAGATTTTTTTCTTCACAGGTGCTGCCAGATCAGCTGAGTTTTTCCAGCAACTTCTGTTTGTGTTCCTAATTTACATCATCCACTGTTCTTTAGGTTTTTATGGTGCTATTCCAAGCCTGTGCCAGAATCATTCTTATCCTCCCTGGTTTACACTGACCTCAATTAAAGGGTGAAAAGCCAACAGCAAATGTCTGCATTCAAGTTTCCAATGACAGATTCCAGCAATCTAAGTAAAAATAAATCTACATATTCAAAATATTTAGACACAGTGCTTTATTATACCTCTTCAATATATCCCAAAGGACTTTAGGCGGAATTAGCTATTCTAAAGTGCCATAGCAAGATTTTATACAGGGGAGGAATGTACGTAATAACAAACATTTCTCTCAGAGCAACAGCTCAAAAAAATTTCAAGCACTCAACAATGCACAACTGGGACAGCCATGCGGTCTGCATCATTAAGATAGTGGAGTGTTATTATTGCATCCTCACACATCTGTTGCAGCTTCAGTTTGTATATTATATATTTTATAAGTAGATCCAGATTAGAAGGACTAATCAACTATAAACATTTCATTATTAGGAGCATTGTGGTTACCAGCTGAAACACCAGGTTGAGCAGAATGCCAACATCTGCCATGATCCATCTGAATGGCACAGCGGGCTCGAGGGGTTGAATAGCCCATTCCTGTTCCCACTTCTTACATTGGCTTAAGGGTGACTGAGCAAATTGCATTTATCTCACAACCTTAAACTGCAGAGAGTGGCCACTTAGCCCATCTTGCCTGCACAGGCAGTGTGGCCTCTCACTAGGTGACAGTCTGAGTTCTATTGTTCCACTGGGCAGAGTCTTGCTAGAGCAGTGAACATCCTGATGGTGAGACTGGGTGGAAGCAGGATATCTACTTAGAAATGGCACACTGCCTATATGCAATCACTGGTAGCTAACTAGCTATGCTGAGTGAAGGGGTAAATCAGATACATAGAACATAGAACATAGAACATAGAACAGTACAGCACAGAACAGGCCCTTCAGCCCACAATGTTGTGCCGACCATTGATCCTCATGGATGCACCCTCAAATTTCTGTGACCATATGCATGTCCAGCAGTCTCTTAAATGACCCCAATGACCTTGCTTCCACAACTGCTGCTGGCAACGCATTCCATGCTCTCACAACTCTCTGCGTAAAGAACCTGCCTCTGACATCCCCTCTATACTTTCCACCAACCAGCTTAAAACTATGACCCCTCGTGCTAGCCATTTCTGCCCTGGGAAATAGTCTCTGGCTATCGACTCTATCTATGCCTCTCATTATCTTGTATACCTCAATTAGGTCCCCTCTCCTCCTCCTTTTCTCCAATGAAAAGAGACCGAGCTCAGTCAACCTCTCTTCATAAGATAAGCCCTCCAGTCCAGGCAGCATCCTGGTAAACCTCCTCTGAACCCTCTCCAAAGCATCCACATCTTTCCTATAATAGGGCGCCCAGAACTGGACGCAGTATTCCAAGTGCGGTCTAACCAAAGTTTTATAGAGCTGCAACAAGATCTCACGACTCTTAAACTCAATCCCCCTGTTAATGAAAGCCAAAACACCATATGCTTTCTTAACAACCCTGTCCACTTGGGTGGCCATTTTAAGGGATCTATGTATCTGCACACCAAGATCCCTCTGTTCCTCCACGCTGCCAAGAATCCTATCCTTAATCCTGTACTCAGCTTTCAAATTCGACCTTCCAAAATGCATCACCTCGCATTTATCCAGGTTGAACTCCATCTGCCACCTCTCAGCCCATCTCTGCATCCTGTCAATGTCCCGCTGCAGCCTACAACAGCCCTCTACACTGTCAACGACACCTCCGACCTTTGTGTCGTCTGCAAACTTGCTGACCCATCCTTCAATTCCCTCGTCCAAGTCATTAATAAAAATTACAAACAGTAGAGGCCCAAGGACAGAGCCCTGTGGAACCCCACTCACCACTGACTTCCAGGCAGAATATTTTCCTTCTACTACCACTCGCTGTCTTCTGTTGGCCAGCCAATTCTGTATCCAAGCAGCTAAGTTCCCCTGTATCCCATTCCTCCTGACCTTCTGAATGAGCCTTCCATGGGGAACCTTATCAAATGCCTTACTGAAGTCCATATACACCACATCCACAGCTTGACCCTCATCAACCTTACTAGTCACATCCTCAAAAAACTCGATAAGGTTTGTAAGGCATGACCTACCCCTCACAAAGCCGTGTTGACTGTATTTGATCAAGCCATGCTCTTCCAGATGGTCATAAATCTTATCCCTCAGAATCCTTTCTAACACCTTGCAGACGACAGACGTGAGACTTACCGGTCTATAATTGCCGGGGATTTCCCTATTTCCTTTCTTGAAGAGAGGAATTACATTTGCCTCTCTCCAGTCCTCAGGTACGACTCCAGTGGAGAGCGAGGATGCAAAGATCTTCGCAAGTGGCGAAGCAATTGCATTTCTCGCTTCCCAAAGCAGCCGAGGACAAATCTGATCCGGGCCTGGCGACTTGTCAATCTTAATGTTTGACAAAATTTTCAGTACATCAGCTTCCTCTATCTCTATCCATTCCAGCATGCACACCTGCTCTTCAAAGGTTTCATTCACTACACAGGTCGTTTCTTTCGTAAAGACAGAAGCAAAAAACTCATTTAGGGCTTCCCCTACCTCCTCAGGCTCCACACACAAGTTCCCTATGCTATCCCTGATCGGCCCTACTCTTTCTTTGACCATTCTCTTATTCCTCACGTAAGTGTAAAATGCCTTTGTGTTTTCCCGGATTCCTTCTGCCAAGCCTTTCTCGTGCCCCCTCCTGGCTCTCCTCAGACCATTTTTGAGCTCCTTCCTTGCCTGCATGTAATCCTCTCTAGCTGAACTTGACCCTAGCTTCCTCCACCTTATGTAAGCTACCTTCTTCCTTTTCACTAGAAGCTCCACCGCTCTCGTCATCCAAGGTTCCTTTATCTTACCCCGTCTTGCCTGTCTCAGAGGGACATATTTACTCATCACTCCCAACAACTGTTCCTTAAACCATCTCCACATGTCTATAGTTCCCTTACCATGGAACAACTGCTCCCAGTCCATGCTTCCTAACTCGTGTCTAATCGCATCATAGTTTCCTCTTCCCCAATTAAATATCCTCCCATTCTGCCTAATCCTCTCCTTCTCCATAGCTATGTAGAATGAGAGAGTGTTATGGTCACTATCACCAAAATGCTCTCCCACCACAAGATCTGATACCTGCCCCGGCTCGTTTCCGAGCACCAAGTCTAGAATGGCCTCTCCCCTCGTCGGCCTGTCAACGTACTGCGTTAGGAAACCCTCCTGAACACACCTTACAAAAACAGCTCCATTCAAATCTTCTGCTCGAAGGAGGTTCCAATCAATATTAGGAAAGTTAAAGTCACCCATTACAACAACCCTACTGCGTCCACACTTTTCCAAAATCTGTCGACCTATGCTTTCTACAATCTCCCTGCTGCTATTGGGGGGCCTGTAGTAAACCCCTAACGAGGTGACTACTCCCTTGCTGTTCCTAATTTCCACCCATACTGACTCAGTAGGCAGATCTTCCTCGACAATGGAAGCTTCTGTAGCTGTGATACCCAGTACTGAAGACTTGTCCTCCAGGACTTACCACTCCCCTAACCAAGCTCTTCCAGTACAGTTACAACACTGGCATCTACCCAACAATGTAGAAAATTGCCCAGGTATGTCTTGTACATGAAAAGTAGGACAAATCCAAAGCGGTCAATTGCCGCTCCATCAGTCTACTCTCAATCATTAGTAACGTGATAGAAGATGTCATCAACAGTGTATCAAGTAGCTCATTCTCAGTGATGCCCAGTTTGGGCCTGCCAGGGCCACTTAACAACATTGACAAAAGAGCTTAATTCCTTAGATGAGTTCAGAGCAATAGCACTTGACATTAAAGCTGCTTTTGATTAAGTGCAGCACTAAAGATTTATAGCAAAACTGGAATCAGGGGGCAAACTCTCCACTGATTAGAGTCATCCCTGGCACATAGGAAGATAGTTGTCATTGCTGGAGGTCAATCAGCTCTGCACAAGTTCCTCAGGGTGGTGTCCTCGGCCCAAACATCTTCAGCTGTTTTATCAATGATTTTCCATCTATCATAAGGTCAGAAGTGGGGATGCTTGCTGATTATTGCACAATTTTCAGCACCATTTATGACTCCTCACTTACTGAAGCTGTTCATGTTCAAATGCAACAAGACCTGGACAATATCCAAGCTTGTGAGTTTTGAGAAGATTTGTAACTCAGGTTGAGGTTCTAGATGTAAGTTTGCTTGCTGAGCTGGGAGGTTCGTTTTCAGACGTTTCGTCACCATTCTAGGTAACATCAGTGAGCCTCCGGTGAAGCGCTGGTGTTATGTTCCACTTTCTATTTATATGTTTAGGTTTCCTTGGGTTGGTGGTGTCATTTCCTGTGTTGATGTCATTTCCTGTGTTGGTGATGTCATTTCCTGTTCTTTTTCTCAGAGTGTGGTAGATGGGCTCCAAATCAATGTGTTTGTTGATGGAGTTCCAGTTGGAATGCCATGCTTCTAGGAATTCTTGTGCGTGTGGAACCCTGATTTTGGTTCATGGCACAGGCAGTAATGCAGAGACTCAAACAAACAGCTCTGCCAATCATCCAACCCAAACTTTGGGTCCGCTACGTAGATGACACCTTTGTCATCACTAAACAAAACAAATTAGAGGAAACCTTCAAGACCATCAATAATACCCTTACTGGCATAACATTCACAAAAGAGGAGGAAAACAACAACAAACTGCCATTCCTAGATGTCACAGTAGAGCGAACACTCAATGGGGAACTTCAAACCAGTGTATATAGAAAAACAACACATTCAGACCCAATACTGAACTACAGAAGCAACCATCCCAACACCCAGAAACAAAGCTGCATTAGAACATTATTTCAACGAGCCACCACACACTGCAGCACAGAGGAACTACAAAGAGCAGAAGAAAATCACTTATACAGCATATCCAAAAAGAACGGGTACCCAATGAACACAGTCCACCGATTTCTCAGCAACAAACCCAAACAAACAGACAAAACGTGCCCAGAAACCTTAACCACTCTCCCTTACATCAAAGAAGTCTCGGAAATGACTGCCAGACTACTCAGACCTCTTGGCATCAGGGCAGCCCACAAACCCACCAACACACTAAAACAGCAGCTAATGAATTTAAAAGACCCTATACAGACAACAAGCAAAACAAACATCATTTACAAAATACCTTGCAAGAACTGTGACAAACACTACATTGGACAAACAGGCAGAAAGCTAGCCACCAGGATACAAGAACATCAACTAGCCACAAAAAGACATGACCGACTATCACTAGTATCCTTACATACAAATGAGGAAGGACACCACTTTGATTGGGACAACACATCCATCCTAAGACAAGGCAAACAGAGACATGCACGAGAATTCCTAGAAGCATGGCATTCCAACCGGAACTCCATCAACAAACACATTGATTTGGAGCCCATCTACCATCCTCTGAGAAAAAGCACAGGAAATGACATCACCAATGCAGGAAATGACACTACCAACCCAAGGAAACCTAAACACATAAATAGAAAGCGAAACATAACACCAACGCTTCACCGGAGGCTCACCGATGATGTTACCTAGAATGGTGACGAAACGTCTGAAAACGAACCTTCCAGCTCAGCGAGCAAACTTACATCCAGAATATCCAAGCTTGGCTGAGAAGTGACTAGTAGTATTCAGGTCCCACAGTTGCCAGTTAATGACTATTTCCTATAACAGACAATTTAACCACTGCCCCTTGACATTCAATGGTGTTACCATCACATCATAAAATATAGAACAATACAGCACAGGAATGGGCCCTTTGATCCACAATGTTGTGCCGAGCATGATGCCAAATTAAGCGAAATGCTTTTGCCACCTTTAGTCCATATCCCTCCATTCCTTGCATATTTGTGTTCTTATCCAAAAGTACCTTAAAAGCCCCATCTTATCTGCCTTCACCACTACCCCTGGCAGCATGTTCCAGATCCCTACCACACATTATTTTAAAAAAACTTGCTCCTCACATCTTGTTTGCACCTTCCTCCTCTTACCTCCTAGTACTAGACATTTCAACTCTGGGGAAACAAAGATTCTGACTGTTAACCATATCTATGCATCTCATAATTTTACAGAGTTCTATCAAGTTTCCCCTCAGCCTGCACTACTCTACAGAAAACAACCTAAACATTTCCTGCCTCTCCATATAGATCACATCCTCTAATCCAGGCAACATCCTGGCAAACCAATTCTGTACCTCCCCACAGCCTCCATGTCCTTTCTGTAATGTGGCGGCCTGACCAAAGTCTTGTAAAGCTACAAGATGACATCCTGACTCTTGTATTTAATTCTTTGACCAATGAAGGCAAGCATTCCATACACCTTCTTTACCACAGGATCTACTTGCATGGCCACTTTCAAGGAAGTATGGACTTGAACCCCGCCCCCCCCCCACCCCCCAAGATCCCTGTTGTTCAGGGTCCTGCCATTAACTGTATACTCTTCCTTAACATTTTATCTCCTGAAGTTTTGCACTGCACATTTTCTTGGATTAAACTCCATCTGCCATTTCTCCGCCCATGTCTTCAACTGATCTATAACCCACTGTATCCTTTAACAACCTTCTATCCTATCCACAATTCCACTGATCTTTGTATCATCCGCAATCCTACTGATCTACCCATGTACATGTTCATCCAAGTCATTTATATATATATCACAAACAGCAGAGGTCCCAGTACGGATCCCTGCAGAACACCACTAGTCACAGATCTCCAGACTGAGAAACACCCTTCCACCACTGCCTTCTGCCTGCTTTGGAAGAGCCAATTCTGAATACACATGCCAAGTCCTTGTGGATCCCACATATAGTGATCGTAATGAGGGACCTTGTCAAAAGCCTTAATAAAATCCCCCATTATCAATATCCTTGGGGCTGCCACTGACCAGAAACTCAATTGGTCTCACTACATAAATACAGTGGGTATAAAAGTAGGTCAGAACCTAGGAATACTACAGTAAGTAACTCACCTCCTGACTCCCCAGAGCCCATCCTAAACCTACAAGGCACAAGTCAGGAGTGTGATGGAATACTCCCCACTTTCCTGAATAAGCACAGTGCCAACCACACTCAAGAAGCTTGGCATCATCCAGGAAACCCTCAATGACAAGGGTGGCACGGTGACTCAGTTGCGGGGGAGTGGGAAGCATGATGGCTCAGTGGTTAGCACTGCTGCCTCACAGTGCCAGGGACCTGGGTTTAATTCCACCCTTGGGTGACTGTGTGAAGTTTGCACACTCCTCCTGTGCCTGTGTGGATTTCCTTTGAGTGCTCTGGTTTCATCCCACAGTCCAAAGATGTGCAGGCTATGTGGATTGGCCATGCTAAGTTGCCCATAGTGTTCATGGATGTGTAGATTAAGGATAGGATGCTCTGAGAGTTTAGATTAGATTCCCTACAGTGTGGAAACAGGCCCTTCGGCCCAACAAGTCCACACCGCCCCTTGAAACATCCAACCAAGACCCAGACCCTACAGCCGACACACCCCTGAACACTACGGGCAATTTAGCATGGCCAATCCACCTAGCCTGCACATCTTTGGACGTTGGGAGGAAACCCACGCAGACACGGGGAGAATGTGCAAACTCCACACAGCCAGCCGCCTGAGGCTGGAATCAAACCTGGTCCCTGGTGCTGTGAAGCTGCAGTGCTAACTACTGAGCCACCGTACCGCCCCCACATCCATAAGCATTAACTACCTCCACCATTGATGCTGAGTAGCAGCAATGTGTACTACCTACAAGATGTATCGCAGGAACTCACAAAGAACAGCAAACCCAGGACCATTTCCATCGAGATGGACAAGGGGAACAGATACACATGAACACCACCTCCAGCAAGTTTCCTCCAAGGCATTTATCATTCTGACTTGGAAATATATTGCCGTTCCTGCACTGTCACTGGGTCAAGATCCTGGGATTCACTCCCTAAGGGCATTGTGGGTCAACCCACAGCACATGGACTGCAGCAGTTCAAGAAGGCAGCTCACTACCACCTATTGATGGGCAACTAGGTACGGGTAATAAATGCTGGCCAGCCAACGATGCCCATTCCCATGAGTGAATTAAAAGAAGTGTAAATCTAAGACAAGTGTTTTAAATCTAGTAAATAAAGCTAGTTTTAAAGAGTACAAAGGCAGATCTAGCTGAAGTGAAGTGGAAATCTACGATAGTAGATGGAAATGCAGTGGCAGAGTCTTAAGGAGCAATGTAATGACTCTCAGCAAAGATTTATCTCAGTGAGAAAGGTTCTTTGAGAAGAATGCATCATCTGTGACACCAGATCAGAAGATAGGTCAGATTTTATAAATAGTCAAAGAATGGCTAAAACAAAAAACAGGGAGAAAGGAAAATTGATGATAAAATGAAATCAGGTAGTAAGAGGTTCTAAAAGGATTTGCAAGTGAAAAGAACAACTCAATCTAGTGTTGGTTCTGCACAGAGAGGGTATTGGGTAATTGATAGTGGAAGACAAGGAAATGGCATAGGTATTGGATAGGTGTATTGTGTCTAACTTCCCTATGAAAGACTTGGAAAATTTGCAAAATATACTTGAGAATCAAGAAATGAAATGGAGAGAGGAACTTAAAACAATCACCATCACCAGACAAAAAGTGCTGGGAAGACTAAAACTGAAGACTGGCAGGTGCCTAGGAGTTACAACAGTGCATGAACACATTCTTTCTGCCGCAAAGAACATGGCCCTGTGTATTAATACATGTAGCTTCTAGTACATGTGAGTGCACTTCACTGTCAGCTTGACTGACAATTCCAAACTAATTATCAATGTAATTCTTCACACAGACAGGATTGTTTTGCAAATGCCTACAACTGCAAAATCACATGTAATGTTGACCACTGGGTTGCGTGTTTTGCAAGCCTGGACTCATTGAGTACAGTCAGTGCTTTGATTATTGCAAATGAAAAAAGGAATATATCGTTTTATTACAATCCATCAGTGGGACTTATGGCCTACATAGCTAGCACCGTACTGGCATCTAAGATTTATGCTACCACTCATACATTTAGTTATTTGTTATTTCATGCATTTTGTCCTGATTGCAAGATAAAAAGCTTCAATAAAATGTTACAGCAATACTCAAGCTCTGGATTACCAAATGACCAGGTAAATTTTTTCTCAGACAATGTACAACCAACCTTGAGTTCATTTTGAAGTAACATTTCTGTTAGGCTTCCATCTTTCTCATCGCTTAAAGTAGGACTGGAGTTTCGCTGAAAAACAACATTGATTATTTTCACTTCTGTGTAAAATAGATTGAACACACCCTCCAGATATATACAACTAATAGGATCATGTTCCAACAGTACTCACTGATTGTTCGGTTGAAGCTAATTATGGCTATCACAACAGATCAGTCAAAGATCTTATTAAAATCTAGCTGAGTCATCTAAGAACATTACTGCAACCTGTTAGTTGGTTTAATGAGCAGAATTGCTCCAAATCTGAGGTTCCAGAACAAACCACATTTCTAACCAGCATGAATCATGTTACTTCTAAGTCTAACAATACAAAATTGAACAAATTTAGATTATCCCTTGCCATTGAAGAACAATTCCTAGGCTTATTTCTTACTTTAAAATCTCCTAATTCTTCTCACCCTTGCCCCAAAATTACCTTCCCTCTTCACTGTCAGTTTGACTCAGTCATGACTCCTCCAAGTCACAAGGTCCCAGTGAAGACCAATTCCAGGGCACCAAATCTTAGCTGTCAATTCAATTCAATTCACTTCACTTCAGGAAATGTTGCTTTGTTCAGGTGCTATCCACCAGTTCAGGTAAGGAGAAATAATGACTTGGCACCATTCAAAGAAGGGCAAGAATCGTGACAATGTATAACCATCAAGCAACACCATTAGCTAGGGGCAAATTATTGAAGATACTGGAAACTGCACTGAAAACAGAAAATGCTGGAGATCATAGTATGTCAGGCTGCATCCATGGAGAGAACGCAACTAACATTGCAACTCTAGATGACTCTTCCTCTGAGGTGAAGTGAAATATGAAGGCAGCATTTATGCAACAGTGTGGGTAGGGTGGGGGGTAGGGGTTGCGTGGTGGCAGTGGTTTGGAGTGTTGGCGAAGAAAGGATACCAATAGTTCAGATTAAGTGATCGGAACACGAGAACTGCAGAACAATTGTCTGTCTGACTGCCTGGGAAAAAACAGTCAGTCAGTCAATCAGTCAGTCAGTCTCAATGAAGGAGAGGGGAGGAAAGAGAGGACATGGTAACAGAATGTAACAAGCAAAGCTAAAAGAAAGGGAAAGAATTTGAAGTTATTGAACTCTATATTAACTCCAGAAGGCTCTAAAGTGCCTAATCAGAAGAGGAGATGTTGCTTCTCCAGTTTTCGCTATGATTTGCTAGAGTATTGCAGCATGCAGAGGACAAACAAGTAGGCAGGGAAACAGGACGTTATGTTAAAATGACTGGCTACTGAAGGTCATGCTCGCATACGGACGGGAGATGATCTGCAAAGCAGTCACCTAGTCTGCATTTAGTTTCCCCAATAAAGAGTAGGCCACATTGGGTGCAGTGAATACAATACAACAGGTTGGAGTAGGTACAGGTGAAATGCTGCTTCACCTGGAAAGACTGTTTAGGCCCTTGGATGGTGAGCAGGGAGGACGTGGGGGCAGATGTGGTTACATGGGAAGGTGCCGTGGAAAATTTGAGGGGAGGAATGTGGTGTTGGTGTCGAGGAATGGATTAGGTGTCCTAGAGGGAACAATACCTGCAAAATGCAGATGAGGAGAGTGAGGGGAAGGTGTATTTGGTGGTGACGTTCTGTTGGAGTTGTCTGAAATGACAGCGAATGATCCTTTGAATGCAGAGGCTGATGGGATGAAAAGTGGGAATAAGGGGCAACCGGATCACACTGTTGTGAGCGATGGGAAGGTACAAGGGCAAAAGCTCGGGTGATAGGTCGGATGCGGTTATGGGTCTGTCAATCACAGTGGATCAGAAGCCATGGTTATGGAATAAGGAAGCCACGTCAGCAGCGCTGTTCTGGAAGGTGGCATCATCCGGCCAGATATGACGTAGGCAAAGGAACTGGGAGAATGGGATAGAATCCTTGCAGGATGTGGGGTGGGAAGACCTGTAGTGAAGGTACAGGTAGTTCTCCTGTAATGCAATAGTTGCGTTCATGTGTGACCTCACGCTACAGAAAATCATGTTAAAGGGAAATTGCTGTAGAAAATTGCTACACTTGCACAGCAGAAAGCTCACATTACCCAAACAGCATCCACTATTTATTAATTACGTTACAGCCAATTTGCGTTAATGAAAAACACATTATAGCAGAACTACCTTAGCTATGGGAGTTAGTGGCTTTTAGTGGATGGCAGCGGACAGTTTATTGCTGTAATGGAGACAGAGAGGTCAACGAAAGGAAGAAAGTGCAGCATTCTGCGATCCACGACTAGCACTATGCACCATCCTACATGCACACTCAATTTCACTCCACAGCAACATCGACTTATCTTCTTCCAAAGCTGCTCAGGTCCCCAGTTTCAATGCATCCTTTGTGTCATCTGTCGCCTCAATAAAAGACATTTTCCTCATTCTTTTGCTCATCAAGGCACGCAAGCTCCAAAAATTTATGGATTCTAACATCCATCCTGAGCCGCACTTCCCTTTCCACCTCTCGGACTCCATCCCCTCCCATCACACAGAACTAATCCCTTACCGGCCCTTAACACCCACCCCATTCCAGCCCTCGGGTGCTATCTCTTTCTGTCCCCCAGAGGTCACACCCCTCAACCCCAGCCTTTGCTGTGTTCTTGCCATACCTCCAGACCTTCCCCTCTCTGAGGCTGAACGTACTGTCCTTAGCAAAGGACTCAGCTTCATAACCTCAATGAATTTCAAGTTCCCCATGACACTGAACTGTTTTCCTGCCACCATCCCCATCTCCGCTGTCACTTCTTCGGGCAGGATTCCAACCCCCACCGATATCTGTCTCCGGTATTCAGCCTTTAATTGGACCCCTTCCCTCTGCCCTTGATTTCTTCATTGAAAACTCCCAGTGTAACATCAGCTGTCTCAGTTTCTCTGCTCCTCTCGTGAACTTTAACTTGTCCCTTCTGAAATTGCTATACTTCACGCTCTCAGGTCAAACCTAACTTTGTTATCAAACATGCTGACAAGAGTGGTGCCATTGTAGTCTGGCGCACTGAACTTTACCTTGCAGAGGCTTAACGTCAACCCTCAGACACTCCTTCCTAGCTCCCGCGGACCATGATCCCATATCTGAACGACAAGCCATTGTCTGTCACCAACCTTATTACCTCTGGAGATCTTGCCCCCATTGCCTCCAACCTTATATCCTCCCAAATCCAGGCAGCCCCATTTACCTCTTACCCAAAATCCAGATTACCAGTCTGCCCCCAGTAGGCCCACCATATCAGTCTATTCCATAAGACTATAAAATATAGGGCAGAAATTAGGTCATTCAGCCCATCAAGTCTGCTCTACCATTCAATCACGGTTGATAAGTTCCTCAACCTCATTCTCCTGCTTTCTCCCCATAACCCTTGATCCCCTTGATAATCAAGAACCTATCTATCTTAGTCCTAAATGTACTCAATCACCTGGCCTCCACAGTCTTCTGTGGCAGTGAATTCCATAGATTCACCACTCTCTGGCTGATGAAGTTTCACCTTATCTCTGTTCTAAAAGGTCTTCCCTTTACTCTAAGGCTGTGCCCTCGGGTCCTCGACTCTGCTACCAATGGAAACATCTTCCCAACATCTATTTTGTCCAGGCCATTCAGTGTTCTGAAACTTTCAATTAGATTCCCCCTCATCCTTTTAAACTCCAATGAGTATAGCCCCAAAGTCCTCAAATGTTCGTCATATATTAAGCTTTCCATTGCTGGGGCTATTCTCGTGAACCTCCTCCGAACCCACTCCAGGGCCATTACATCTTTCTTGAGATATGGGGCCTAAAACCGCACACAATCCTCCAAATGTGACCTGACCAGAGCCTTACAAAGCCTCAGTTGTACATCCCTGCTTTTATATTCATGTCCTCTCAAAATAAATGCCAACATTGCATTTGCCTTCCTGACTACTGACCCGACCTGCAAGTTTACCTTGAGGGAATCCTGGACTAGAACTCCCAAGTCTCTTTGCACTTCAGACTTCTGAATCTTCTCTCCATTTAGAAAATAGTCCATTCTTTTATTCTTCTTACCAAAGTACATGACCTCAAACCTTCCCACGTTGTACTCCATCTGCCACTTCTTTGCCCACTCTCCTAACCTGCCCAAATCCTTCTGCAGCGTCCCCACCTCCTCAACACTACCTGTCCCTCCACCTTAGCCTCCAAACTTAGCCAGAATACCCACATCGAGATCATTAATGTACAAAGTCGGCACAACATCGTGGGCTGAAGGGCCTGTTCTGTGCTGTACTGTTCTATGTTCTATGTTCTAAAGTGAAAAGTTGTTGTCCTAGCACTGACCCTTGCAGAACACCATTTGTCACCAGCTGCCATCCTGAGAAAGACCCCTTTGTCCCCACTCTCTGCTTTCTGCCAGACAGCCAATCTTCTATCCACGCTAGCACATTGCCTGTAACACTGTGGACCCTTATCTTACTCAGCAGCCTCCTGTGTGGCACCTTATCAAAGGTCTTCTTGAAGTCCAGTTAGATAACATCCATTGGCTCTCCTTGGTCTACTCTGCTCATTACTGCCTCAAAGAATTCTAGCAGATTTGTCAGGCATGACGTCCCCTTGATGAAACCATGCTGACTTTGCCCTATTTTACTAAACATTTACAAATATTCAGAAATCTCATCTTTCATAATAGACTCCAAAATCTTACCTAAGGTTAGGCTAATTGGCCTGTAATTTTCCATCTTTTGCCTTACTCCAGTCTTCTGGGACCCTCCCTCACTCTAGCAATTCCTGGAAGATCACCACGAATGCTTCCACAATCTTTTCCGCCATCTCCTTTAGAACTCTGCGGTGTAGTCCATCTGGTCCAGGCGATTTGTCACCTTCAGGCCAATCAGTTTTACTAGCACCTTTTCCTTAGTGACGGCCACCATACCCAGCTCCACCCCCAAACTCTCATGAATTTTTGGGATTTTACTCATGTCTTTCCACTGTGAAGATTGATACAAAGTAATTATTCAGTTCCTCAGCCATTTCCTTGTTCCTATCTCTCCACCGTCATTTTCCAGTGGTCCAATGTCCACTTTTGCTTCTCTTTTGCCCTTTATGTACCTCAAGAAACTCTACAGTCTTCATTTATATTACCCGCTAGCTTACCATCATATTTAATCGTCTCCCTCCTTATTTGTTTTTTTTGTTGGTCTTTGTAAGCTTCCCAGTCCTCTGGTTTCCCACTGCCCTTCGCCACATTATGTGCTCTGTACATATTCCTGCCCCACAGAATAATTTCCTCCTATCGTGACTTGTCCAGAACCTGTTCATCTACATTGGTGCCTCCTCCGGTGCCCTTCGTCATATTGACAATTTCCACTTCCCTGGCTCTAAGTGCCTCCTGTTTTACTATGGATGTCCAATCCCTCTATACCTCCATTGCCAACCAGAATGGTCTAATAGCTCGGGGCTTCTTCTTCAAACAGAGGCCTAAATAATCCCCATCCACGATCCAATCTCCTCCATTTGGCTGAACCTGTTCTCTTACTGAACAATTTCTCGAATTCATCTCACTTCTGTCAAGTCAAAGGAGAGGCTATGGGCACCCACATGGGTCCCAGTTATAACCAAGTGTGGAGCTGGATGAACACAGCAGGCCAAGCAGCATCTTAGGAGCACAAAAGCTGACATCTCGGGCCTAGACCCTTCTGCCTGCCTCCTTATGGGGTATGTGGAACAATCCTTGTTCCAGTACTATGGTCCACATAGGCACCAACAACATAGGTAGAAAGAGGGATAGGGATGTCAGGCAGGATTTCAGGGAGTTAGGGTGGAAGCTGAGAGCTAGAGCAAACAGAGTGGTTATCTCTGGTTTGTTACCCGTGCCACATGATAGCGAGGCAAAGAACAGAGAGATGTCAGCTGAACACGTGGCTGCAGGGATGATGCAGGAGGGAGGGCTTCAGGTACATGGACAATTGGGGCTCATTCTGGAGAAGGTGGGACCTCTACAAACAGGACGGTCTCCACTTGAACCAGAGGGGCACTAATATCCTGGGTGGGAAATTTGCTAGTGCTATTTGGGTGGATTTAAACTAGCTCAGGAGGGAGATGGGAAACTGAGGTGTAGTCCTAGTACACAGGAGGATGAGCGTAGGGAGGACATGGACAGGACCTCACTGTCACAGGAGTGTGCTGGCAGACAGCAAGCTGGGTTGAAGTGCGTCTACTTTAAGGCCCCGAGTATCCGGAATAAGGTAGGTGAGCTTGCGGCTTGGATAGGGTGCAAAGGAGGTTTACCAGGATGCTGCCTGGACTGGAGGGCTTGTCTTACAAGGAGAGGTTGACTGAGCTCGGACTTTTGTCTCTGGAGAGAAGGAGGAAGAGAGGTGACCTGATCGAGGTGTACAAGGTAATGAGAGGCATGGATAGAGTCGATAGCCAGAGACTTTTCCCCAGGGCAGGACTGACTGCCATGAGGGGTCATAGTTTTAAGGTGTTAGGAGGAAGGTATAGAGGAGACGTCAGAGGGAGGTTCTTCACTCAGAGAGTTGTGAGCGCACGGAATAGTTTACCAGTGGTAGTCGTGGAAGCGGAGTCATTATTGATATTTAAGCGACTGCTGGACATGCACATGGACAGCAGTGAATTGAGGGGAATGTAGGTTAGGTTATTTTATTTTTGGGTTAGGAATATTCCATGGCACAACATCGTGGGCCGAAGGGCCTGTACTGTGCTGTACTTTTCTATGTTCTATGCTCATGATCCAGCTCTCAACTTAGGAAGCAATAATGTTACAAATTATGAATAATGGAGGAAAGCAAAGTACCATGCAATAAGATACAGGAATTATACACAAGCTTAACGTCTACTGTTGTACATCAGGGTACTCTCAGGTGTCTAGATCTATATCATCACATAGCACAGTGCCTCATCAGCTCTCAATAAAATACTTTACTAAGGACCTACCTGAATCTTTGGCATTGCTGGTAAATTCAACTTTGGTGTATGCCCTGGCAGTCTGTAGTTAGCATTTACATTAGAAACATACCACGTGCTCATGGAAATTAAAAATTTCCATAGACTCAGGCACCCGAGATCTCTGGTGACTAATAGTCTCTGTTTTGGGTGAGCTGAAAGCTCCACTGAAATGACTCAGAGTGCAATAAGATTGCAATAACCTGCTTGTGGGCCAGGATCAGAAACGGGAAGTGTTCTCCAGGATACAAAATAATTTGAAAAATTAACAAACCGAGGCAGATGTCTCTCCTGGAAGTAGAACCCGAATTGCTTCTGGTCACTTCGATGTTGTGCCATCTCGGAAACATGGATAGAGCAGGGTCAAGAATGGATGTTGCAGGTTCCAGAGTTTAGATCTTTCATTAAGGTCAGGGAAGGTGGTAAAAGAGGGGGAGGTGTGGCTTTGTTAGTCAAGGACAGTATAATGCGGGCTGAAAGAACTTTTGATGAGGACTCGTCTACTGAGGTGGTATGGGCCAAGGTTGCCGAGGAAGGTTTGTCAACTGAGTCAGTATGGGTGGAAGTTAGGAACAGCAAGGGAGCAGTCACCTCACTGGGGGTTTTCTACAGACCCCCAAATAGAAGTAGGGAGATCGAAGAACTCATTGGGCGGCAGATTGTTGAAAAGTGCAGACATAGCAGGGTTGTTGTTTCTTTCCCAATATTGATTGGAACCTCCTTAGTGCAGATGGTTTGGATGGAGCCGTTTTTGTCAGGTGCGTTCAGGAGGGTTTCCTTACTCAGTATGTGGACAGGTCGACGAGGGGGGAGGGCATTTTAGATTTGATGCTCGGCAATGAGCCAGGGCAGGTGTCAGATCTTGCGGTGGGAGAACACTTTGGTGACAGTGACCGCAACAGCCTCACATTTACCATAGCCATGGAAAGGGAAAGGAGCAGTTACCAGGGGAAGATATTTAACTGGGGAAAAGGAAACTATGAGGCTGCTTCATAGTTGGGAAGTACAGATTGGGAGCAATTGTTCCACAGAAAGGGCACAACAGACACGTGGAGACTGTTTAAGGGGCAGTTGTTGCGAATGATGCATAAATTTGTTCCTCTGAGACAGGTAAGAAGGGGTAAGATTAAGGAGCCTTGGATGACGGGTACAGAGGTGCTTTGTGGCAAAAAGAAAAAGGCAGCTTGTGTAAGGTAGAGGATGCAAGGGTCTAGCACAGCTTTACAGGATTACAGGCTTGCTCGGAAGGAGCTCAAAAGTTGACTGAGGAGGGCCAGGAGGGGCCACGAAAAAGGCTTGGTAGGAAAAATTAGGGAGAACCCAAAGGCATTTTACTCATACGTGAGGAATAAGAGAATGATCAGGGAGAAGGTAGGGCCGATCAGGGATAGCGTACGGAACTTGTGCGTGGAGTCTGAGCAGATAGGTGAAGCCCTAAATGAGTTTTTTGCTTCGGTTTTCACGAAGGAAAGGGACCTTGTTGTGAATGAGAACTTTGAAAAGCAGGGAAACAGGCTTGAACAGATCGAGATTGAGGAAGTTGATGTGCTGGAAATTTTGGCAAACATTAAGATTGATAAGTCCCCAGGGCCAGACCAGATTTATCCTAGGTTGCTCCGGGAAGCGAGTAAGGAGGTGCTAAGCAGCTGGCGAAGATCTTTGCTTCCTTACTCTCCACGGGAGTCGTACCAGAAGATTGGAGGGAGGCAAATGTTGTTCCTCTTTTCAAGAAAGGGAATAGGGAAATCCCTGGAAATTACAGACCCGTCAGTCTTACGTCTGTGGTCAGCAAGGTTTTGGAAAAAATTCTGAGGGATAGGATTTATGACTATTTGGAAAAGCATAGCGTGATTAAAGGGAGTCAGCATGGCTTTGTGAGGGGCAGGTCATGCCTCACAAATCTTATTGAGTTCTTTG
This sequence comes from Stegostoma tigrinum, assembly GCF_030684315.1. Taxonomy (NCBI): domain Eukaryota; kingdom Metazoa; phylum Chordata; class Chondrichthyes; order Orectolobiformes; family Stegostomatidae; genus Stegostoma; species Stegostoma tigrinum. Next base: position 87,289,074 of record NC_081363.1, read on the forward strand.
AGGAGGTCACGAGACAGGTTGACGAGGGTCGAGCAGTGGATGTGGTGTACATGAACTTCAACAAGGCATTTGATAAGGTTCCCCACGGCAGGCTCATTCATAAAGTCAGGAGGTATGGGATACAGGGTGATTTGACTGTCTGGATTCAGAATTGGTTGGCTGGCAGGAGGCAGAGAGTGGTTGTAGATGGTAAGTATTCTGCCTAGAGGTCAGTGCTGAGTGGTGTCCTGCAGGGCTCTGTTCTCAGGCCTCTGCTCTTTGTAGTTTTTATAAATGACTTGGATGAGGAGGTTGAGGGGTGAGTTAGTATGTTTGCTGATAACACAAAGGTTGGAGGTGCCGTTGATAGTATCGAGGGCTATTGCAGGCTTCAGCGAGACATGGACAGTATGCAGAGCTGGGCTGAGAAATGGCAGATGGAGTTCAACCTGGATAAATGCGAAGTGATGCATTTTGGAAGGTCGAACTTAAATGCTGAATATAGGATTAAAGGCAGGATTCTCAGCAGTGTGGAGGAACAGCGGGATCTTGGTGTTCAAGTGCATAGCTCCCTCAAAGTTGCCACCCAAGTGGATAAGGTTGTTAAGAAAGCATATGGTGTTTTGGCTTTCATTAACAGGGGGATCGAGTTTAAGAGCCGCGAGGTTTTGCTGCAGCTCTACAAAACCCTGGTGAGACCACACTTGGAGTATTGTGTCCAGTTCTGGTCGCCCTATTATAGGAAAGATGTGGAGGCTTTGGAGAGGGTGCAAAGGAGGTTTACCAGGATGCTGCCTGGACTTGAGGGCTTGTCTTACAAGAGGAGGTTGACTGAGCTCGGACTTTTGTCTCTGGAGAGAAGGAGGAAGAGAGGTGACCTGATCGAGGTGTACAAGGTAATGGGAGGCATCGATAGAGTTGATAGCCAGAGACTTTTCCCCAGGGCAGGATTGACTGCCACGAGAGGTCATAGTTTTAAGGTGTTAGGAGGAAGGTATAGAGGAGATGTCAGCGGGAGGTTCTTCACCCAGAGAGTTGTGAACGCATGGAATACTTTGCCAGTAGTAGTCGTGGAAGCAGAGTCATTAGTGACATTTAAGCGACTGCTGGGCATGCACATGGACAGCAGTGAATTGAGGGAAATGTAGGTTAGGTTATTTTATTTTTGAATTAGGAATATTCCACGGCACAACATCATGGGCCAAAGGGCCTGTACTGTGCTGTACTTTTCTAGGTTCTATACTAGGCCCCTCCCACAATTCTTTTCTTGGTACATCGACAACTGTTTCGGTCCCACTTCATGCTCCTGCCTGGATCTTGAAAAGTTGTTCAATTTGCCTCCAATTTCCACCCCTCAATGACTTTTGCATTGTCCATTTCTGATAGTTCCCTTCCTTGCCTTCACCTCTCTGTCTCTTCGGATTAGGTAATTTACAACCTTCTGGACTTGAGTTCAACACCTTTAAATAGTGAACCCATTCCTTCCCTTTTTTTATAAGCTTTGCTTGTTACATTCTCTGTCACCACATCCTCTCTGCCCTCCCTCCACTCCAGTGGGGCTGCTCAACCCAGTCTGTCAGTTAGGCACAACATTGTTCAACCATTCTTACAGCAGGATCACTTAATTGTTAACATCCTTTCTCCCAAGCACTCCAACTGCTCCACCCTACAAACTGCTTAAATTGTTCACACTTCCTCCTCACTTCAATTAAACTCTGATGGAGAGTCATCTATACTCAAAACATTAGTTTGCTTTCTCTCCATGGATGCTGCCTGACCAGCTATGATTTCCAGCATTTTTTTGTTTTCAAACAATACCACTAAATGGTTAATTAGTCACTCAGCTAACCACTGCTTTCTTGATCTCCAGACAACCCACAGTCATAGATATCTAAAGCATAGAAAAAGGCCTTTCGGTCCTTTGTGCCCATGTCAATCAAAAACAACTACCTAATTATGTTAATCCAATTCTCCATCATAGGCTCATGGCCTTGTACACTTTGGCATCACAATTACACATATAAATACCTATCAAATGTTATCAAGGTTTCTGCCCCTACCATTCCTTTAGGCAGATACCCACCACCCTCTCTAAGAAAATATTTTTCTTCACATCTCCTCTAAATCTTCTGTCCCTTTTCTTAAATCTATGTCCCCAGCCATTGATACTTCCATCAAAAGAGAAAAATTTCTTCCTATCTATAATTCATGATTTTTTACACATCTTCATCATGTCTTGTCTCAGTCTCCTCTGCTCTAAGCAAAACAACCCCAGTCAGTGAAATCTCTTTTCATAACTGAAACTCTCCAGCCCAGACAACATCCCGGTAAATCTCCTCTGCACTCTGTCCAGCGCTATCACATCCCTCCTACAATGTGGATTCCAAAAACAGCATACAATAAGTCTAGCTGTAGTCTAACCAATGCTTTACACAGTTCTAGCATCATTTTCCTACTCAAATGCTATGCCTCAGACAATTAAGTCAAGTAGCCCATATGCTTTTTCACTATTTTATCTAACTGTCCTACTGCCTTAAGGGATTGGGGATGGGCTTGCATACCAAGGTCCCTCTAATCCTTGGTGCTTAGGCCATAAGACCATAAGATATAGGAGCAGAATAAGGTCATTCAACCCATCAACTCTGTTCCATCATTCAATCGTGACTGCTATGTTTGTTAACCCCAATCTCCTGCCTTCTTCCTGTAACCCTTGATCCCTTACCATTCAGAAACTTATCTATCTCTGTATTAAATACACTAATGGCTTGGCCTCCACAGCCCTCTGCAGCAATGAGTTCCACAGATTAACCACCCTCTGGCTGAAGAAATTCCTCCTCATCTCAATTATAAACAGTCATCCCCTAAATCTGAAGCTGTACCTTCGGGTGCTAAACGTCTTCTCCATGTACACTCTATCCAGGCCACTCAGTATTCTACAAGTTTCATCGAGATCTCCTTAATTCTTCTAAACTCCAGGTGCAGACCCAGAGTCCTCAACTGCTCCTCATATGACAAGCCCTTCATCCCCAGGATCATTTTTGTTAGCTTCCTCTGGACCCCCTCCAATGCCAGCACATCCTTCCTTCGACACAGTGTCAAATCTATTCCATATTTCAAATGCAGTCTGTCCAGAGCCTTATACATAGTCCCAGTGTCTGACCATTCATTATGTATTTCCTTGCCTCATTTGTCCTACCCAAGTGCATCACCTCACACATATCTGGATTGAATTTCAATTGCTACTGATCAACACATCTGACCAACCTGGCCATGTCTCCTCTATTCTACAGCTATCCTTCTCATCTGTGAACTTACTGGTCAACCCTTCTACTTTTCATGCCCAAATTATTCATATATACCACCAACAACTATATCCTTAATACAGACCCAGATTTCCAGGCGGAAAAACAACTCTCAACCATCACCCTCCCATTCCTACCACTCAGACAGCTGTGGATCTAATTTACTAAATTTTCTTAGATCCCATGGACTCTGACCTTTGCTATTACTTTCCCATGTGGGAACTTATCAAAAGCCTTGCTGAAGTCCAAGCAGACTACATCAAAGCCATTGCCCTCACCTACACACCTTGTCATCTTTTTGAAGGGTTCAATCAAGTTGGTGTGACATGAACTCTCCTTAACAACACCATGCAGACTATTCTTGATTAATCTGTATTAAGAGAGGCAGGCATTAAGTCAGTCCCTCAGCAATGCTTCCAACAATTTCCCAATCATTGAGCCAGCTTGTAGTTTCCTGTTTATTTCTTGCTCCCTTCTTGATTAACAGCACCATACTGGCTGTCTTCCAGTCCTCTGGCACCTCTCCTGAGGCCAGAAAGGAAATTAAAATTATTGCCAGTGCCCCTGCTAGTGCCTCATTCAATAGCTATGCTTCAAAGTAATTCCCTGGCTGTCAAGGATTTTACAGTATCCTGATTATGTGAAATCTATTTTATATCTGCAAATCCTTCCTTCTTTCTTTCCATGATTGCTTTTATATACCTTATCATCTACAAGAAAAGCTGAAACCACCCTAGACTTTGACTCTCCAGTTGATCAAAACACCATCAAATTAGAACTAAAACCTACTAAAACAGAGAAAAGGGAAGGTGGCATCACATTCTAATTTTCCTAAGCTAATGAAATGAAAAGCTCAGGAAACCATTTCAGTTTATGCTCCTGTGAAATGCCTCAGAACTTCTACTGCCTTAAAAAAGGTGCTATATAAATGTACATACTTATTACTCTCAAGAACAAGGGCACAGAGCATCAAATGGCCCAGTATCTGATTTCATTACCAAGAATTGTGAGGACAGTTGTTTTTATCCATAGGTCTCAGAACTCAGGGTTATATATAAATCTCCAAGGGAAATAAACACATATTTAGTTAATACATTTTTGGGAAACTTTAGCCAAACTATAGACAAGACAACAGTTTATTTGATCAGGTGTGATTTTTATAAAACAGCAGTAGGGTATATTACAATACTGTCATTGTTAATGTTTAGTTCATTGTTTACACTTTGATTTTAGTGCAGAATGTTTCACTTACTAATTCAAAACTCATCAGCATGGCTTTCAATCGATCAATTTGCTCACGCAGTTCTCTAATCAATTTAACATTAGCATCCTGAAAAATGTTAAAGGGGCTCAACATTAAATTACAAAATACATTTTATAACCAAAACAATTCCAATTTAGAGACACAATTATTCCACTTATTGTCAATGCATTTTTTTCCTTTTGTCTAAAAACAGTCTCACACCAATATACCATTTCATTGGTGCTTCTATAATGCTCAGAGAATTCCAGTTTTAATCGTTCCATCAATAGCCACAAAGCCTTCAGTTACCCAGGATTAAAAGTGGAATTATCTTCCTAGAGCTCTCCATTTTGGACTTGTTTAAGCTGGTCCTCAACACCAGTCTCGCTGGCAAAGCTTTTGGTCAACTGCCTTCATCTACTTATGTGACTTAATTTTAAATTCTGCATAGCACTTTCGGATGTTTCATATTATACTAGGATGAAATATAAATGCAAGATGTTGTTAGTGTCACATTTTCTGTGCCTTTCCCAGCACCATTTTTCATCTGTTAGCAAATTATTGAAGTGAGGGCGCCAGAGGCGAGCCTTATCCGAGACTCACCAACTGCTCGTGATCTATCAGGAATGACAGAAAAGTGATCAGAGAGAGGGAACCAGGCCTGATCTTTCTTCTCTAGAGTGGTCAGTTGGCCTTAATATTAAAGCATGATTCAGTTCTGGATTTGACAAAGTAATTTAAAAGAACTTATCAAATTGGGTGAGTTATAATTTTAGAAGAGAGCAAACATACCTTGAATGTAATAAACGGTCAGATAGCCATTAATTTCTCACCTCATTCACTCGTGGTTTATTGATAATATTCTTTGCGTGTGCAGCATATCTTAAGGTGCTGATTGTTTCACTATAACTTGTGCTTGCAGGAGAGATTGCTGCAGTCAAGAAACATAGGATGTGATGATCATATTGCAAATCAGGCAGAGACAGAAGTAAAAGAACAAACAAGACCAATATAAAATAAAGCAATAGGTTTTCCAAAGTAGATTACTACAACAGTTTATTAGATATGCAGCTTTCACTTTTGGAAGCATTTTGCAGTGTATTGATATTTACCATACCAATCCATTACAACACTGCTTTAGGGGACATGCAACAAAAACAACAAACAAATTAACTAGAAAAAGATCTAGAAAAATGGATGTGAATTTGCTCGCTGAGCTGGAAGGTTAGTTTTTTCACGTTTCGTCACCATTCTAGGTAACATCATCAGTGGGCCTCCGATGAAGCGCTGGTGTTATCTAGAAAAATACTTCAACACTTGACATTTCAAATGAACGCAATAAAATCTGTCAAAAATACAAAAAATAATTCAATGGCATCATAATTTTGAATCCGCTCTTTCCAACTAAAAGATACTGCAAACAACAAATTTGAAATAACACAATTGAAACATTGCTAACTATTGCTGGATGCAATATTTCAGAATATATTTAAGCTTTTGATGAGCAAAGAACAACATAGCCCTCATTGCTCAATGTCAAAATGACCACTTGTGAGAGACTAGGTCACAGCATGTCAGCAATGTAGAAATACAAATAATCTGGTTAATACAGGCTGATCAACTTTTTCCTAATTACTGTGTTTACAGGGCACAGGTTTACTCATTTGTGTGTGCTTTCTTAGTCATTTTCACTCTCACCATGTATTCTCCTTCAATTGAAATAAAGAATAACACCAGATTAAAGTTAGCCTGCCAGTAGAGAGTGTGCTGGACGAATATTCCTGAGCCACAGCAATGCTACTACGTTAAAGCAGTTTTGCCTGCTCCTGCAATACTATGCCCCACATTACACTTTAGCATACTCCACCTAGTGTCCAGGTTTCAATTTGGTCTGGATTTTATTCAAAATTTCACAAAGAGGCATCTAGCTGTTGGCTGCCTGTAATGGAGCTTTGAAGACTGTAACCATCAGATTGTCAAGAGAAGCCTTAGAGCTACCTGTACAAGAGAATGGCCACTCCTACTTGGTAGGAACTACTCAGATAAAGATGCTGAGCAATTTAAAGGTGAGAAAACAATGCAGTGTCGAGGAGGAACAGAGGGAAAAACAGGGGAACAGAAAGATAAGATCATGCAATATAGAATATGTGAAAGGTAGTGACTTAAATTGGGTTTCTAATCTCAAGTCCCTTTCCTGGAAAAGGTGTGAACATTATCCTAGAATATTCTTGCTGACCTTCAACATAGTAATGGTAGCAATTTCTTTTTTGGTTTCTTCCAACAATGGTTCAAACCTTCGACAACATTAGAAAGGAGAAATTACACACAAAGGATGAGATTAATGAGAAAATTCTCAATATAAAGTGTTCAAGCCATTCTTATGGTCCAAGTTCTGGATTTCTCTCTAAATTTCTGCACCGTTCTTCTTTCTTAAAGATACTCCTTAAAAGCTACCACTTTCACTGATCTTTCATCCAGGTATGCTCAGTCTAATTTTGCTTTATAATGCTTCTGTGACATGAGATGGAATGTTTCATTATCCTAAAGATGTTAGAGAAATACAAACTTTGATGTTGATGCAAATACAAAACTCATTTTCTAACCAACTGATGTTTAAAAATGTCAGTGATACTCACTTGCAATCATAATGGTTTTTGAATTTCCTCCAAGGCTATCCTTGAGAAGCCAGGTGAGGACAGAATCACGGTAAGGAACATAGCATTGGCGCCTGCTACTCCCTGAATATGCACTGGAATGGCTTCCAGAATCACCTTCGCTCACCATACTGTTAATACTCTGGCAGCTGGTGGACATCTGGGAATTTTGAGCTGCATATTTGGAACAGAATGCACAAATTGAGGAGGATTTACTTGCAACAAAACATCATCATAAGGTTTCCTTAAATTGAACAAAAACAACCTTGAGTTGTCAAACCAGCTAATGCACTTGATTGCCTCAAACAACAAGTTTAATCTTAGAATTCAACAAAACTCCAATCTAGGCAGTTAAAAAAAAAGAGATTTCCCTTCTTATTTTGTATCATTCACAACCTCAGGATGTTGCGAAGTGGTTTACAGTCAATGTAACAGTTTCAAATTTCAATTTTTGTTGTATGTAGCAAATTTGGCAGCCAATTTATTTAGATTAGATTCCCTACAGTGTGGAAACAGGCCCTTTGGCCCAACAAGTCCACACCGCCCTTTGAAGCATCCCATCCAGGCCCATCCTCCCATAACCCTGAACACTACGGGCAATTTAGCATGTCCAATCCACCTAGCCTGCACATTTTTGGACTGTGGGAGGAAACCGGAGCACCCGGAGGAAACCCACGCAGACACGAAAGAATGTGCAAACTCCACACAGACAGTCGCCTGAGGCGGGAATCGAACCCGGGTCCTTGGCGCTGTGAGGCTGCAGTGCTAACCACTGCACCACCGTGCCGCCCTAATTATGCATTAATTGTACTAGTGATGTGGTAGTGAACACATGAATACAGTAGCCATTCTGTCTCTTAACAGCATAAAAGATAACCACTTATTGTAGTTTCCAGCAACATTTACTGAGAAAAAAATGTTATCTTGAATAAAACAAGACCCTTCTGCTTTTCAAAGATTAATCAAACAAAAATGAAGATAACAATATAAACGTGATCCTTCGTACATGATAGGCATTTGATGGAGGGTCCTGTTGCAGGATTAAACTAGTTTTCTGTTAAACTCAAGAACCAGATGTCAAACGATCTATTAAAAAAAATCTCTTTGTCTCTTCCCTCCTATTTGACATTGGTTGACAGCATTTCAATTAAGAGACACCAATAAATAGATCACACCCTTCTTATTAGCATCCAGCCTGTTATTGTAAATACTCACCACAATGTGCCAGATCCTTTGGTAACAGGTTTGAAAAAATGATCGTCAACACTTCCAACTTGGAATATCTTTTCCATTTAATGTTTTAGCTTTGTGCATGACTTGCTCATGACTAAATATTAAGAGGAAGATATTTCTTGGAATGTTTCATTCCACTGATATTAAGCAATTGAAGAAATGGGAGAAGAAATTGGAACCCTTTTACGCATGGCGATACCTCAATTGCCAACAGCTAATTATCTATGCTGAACTGTAACTCTGATTTTTAATTGTAGGTCTATTGACTCTTACTCCCTGATTCAACACAGGTATCAGTCTTTTATTGTTCACATAGCTATTCTTGAAGGCTGTCCTTCAAAATCACCTTACCTTGTTTAAGGGAAGGCCTGATAGAGCTAATCAAAGAAATTAAGATTTAAGAAACAATAGGGAGAGAGGATATACATGGCATTGGCAGCAGCTTAAAAGCAATTCACTAGGTTAATTCCTGGGAAGAAAGGGTTGAGTAACAAGAATGGCTAAACAATTGCTGACTTTATTTATTTGAGTTCAGAAGAACGAGGGGTGATTTTTCTGAGACGTTCAAAATTCTGAGAAGGTTTGACAGCGTAGGCAGTGATAAAATGTTTTCATTCATTGGGAGATCTTGAACCAGGGAAGTTAGTTACAGAACAAGAACAAAGAACAAAGAAAACTACAGCACAGGAACAGGCCTTTTGGCCCTCCAAGCCTGCACCGACATGCTGCCTGTCACAACTAAAACCTCCTACCATTTCAGGGACCGTATCCCTCAATTCTCCTTATATTGATGTATTTGTCAAGATGCCCTTTAAAAATCACTATCATAGCTGCATCCACTACCTCCCTAGGTAGTGAGTTCCAGGCACCCACCACCCTCTGCGTAAAAAACTTGCCTCATACATCACCTGGAAACCTTGCCCCTCACACCTTAAACCTATGCCCCCTAATAACTGAATCTTCCACCCTCGGAAAAAGCTTCAGACTGTCCACTCTGTCCATGCCCTTCATAATCCTGTAGACCTCTATCAGGTCACCCCTCAAGCTCTGTATTTCCAGTGAGAACAACCCAAGTTTCTCCAACCTCTCCTCACAGCTAATGCCCTCCATACAAGGCAACATCCAGGTAAATCTTTTCTGTACCTTCTCCAAAGCCACCACATCCTTCTGGTAGTGTGACAGCCAGAACTGAACGCAGCATTCCGAATGCGGCCTAACTAAGGTTCTATAACGCTACAATATTACCTGCCAATTTTTAAACGCAATGCCCCGATGAAGGCAAACATGCTGCATACCTTGTCGACTACCTGCATTGCCACTTTCAGTGACCTGCGTACTTGTACACCCAGGTCCCTCTGCCTATCAGTTCTCTTACTGGTTATGATATTTACTGTATATTTTCCATCTGGATTAGACCTTCTACAATGCATTACCTCACACTTTTCCGGATTAAATTCCATCTGTCTCTCCAAGTCACCAACCAATCTATATCCTGCTGTATCCTCCGATGATCCTCATCACTACCCACAATTCCACCGACTTTTGTGTCATCTGCAAATGTACTCATCAAACCAGTTACATTTTCCTCCAAATCATTTATATATATTACAAATAGCAAAGGTCCCAACATCCCTGAGGATCGACACTACTCACAGCTCTCCATTCAGAAATGCACCCTTCCGCCAATATCCTCTATCTACTATGACCCAGCTAGGTTTCTTAATCCATCTTGTGAGCTCATCTCTGACTCCTTGCGGCTTTATCTTCTGTATCAGGCTGCTATGAGGGACCTTTTCAAAGTCCATGTAGACAACATTCACTGTCCTACCTTCAATCATCTTCGTCACATCCTCAAAAAACTCAATCAAGTCAGTGAGACACAACCTCCCCTTCACAAAATCATGATGTCTCTCACTAATATGCCCATTGGTTTCTAGGTGGGAGTCAATCCTGCCTTGAAGAATCCTCTCCAATAATTTCCCTACCACTTCCCAATCCTCTGGGACCTCCCTTATAGCCAGTGAAGATACAAAGATTTCCCTCAAGCCCCCAGCAATTTCCTCTCTTGCCCCTCTCAGTATTTTGGTGTATATCCCATCAGGCCATGGGGACTTGTCTACCTTAATGTTTTTCAAGACCCCCAATACCTCCTGCCTTTGATCTCAACATGACCCAACTGATCTACACACCCTTCCCACGACACATCATCCACCAAGTCCTCCTCTGTGGTGAATTCGGAAGCAATGTACTCCTTTAATATCTCGCCCATTTCTTCTGGCTCCACACATAAATTCCCCTCCCTGCCCTTGAGTGGGCCAACCCTCTCCCTGGCCTCCCTCTTGCTGTTTATATACTTATAAAAAGGCTTGATATTTTCCTTAATCCAGTTGGTCAATGACTTTTCATGACCTCTTTTAGCCCTCCTGGCTCCTTGCTTAAGTTTCTCTCAACTTTCTTTGTATTCCACCCTTGCTTCGTGTGTTTCCAACCTCCTAGCCTTGACAAATGTTTCCTTTTTCTTTTTGACTAGACTCACAATATCTCTTGTTATCCAACATTCCCTAAGCTCACCGTATTTATCCTTCATCCTTCAGGAACGTGCCGGTCCTGAGTTCTTATCAACATACACTTGAAAGCCTTCCACATACCTGATGTTGATTTTCCCTCAAATATCCGCCTCCAATCTACATTTGTCAGTTCCTGCATAATATTGTTGTACTTAACCTTCCACAAATTCTTTCACCCGATAACTACACTTATCTTAATTCTTAACCCTTAAAATCTACTGATTTATGATCACTGTTTCCAAGCAAACCCCACCCCACTAAGACATCGACCACCAGGCTCATTCCCTAATACTAGGTCTAGTTCGGCCCCTTACCTAGCTGGACTATCTACAAATTGTTTCAAGAAGCCCTCCTGGATGGTCCTTACAAACTCCGCCCTATCTGTGCCCCATGCACTAAGTAAGTCCCAGCCAATATATGGGAAGTTAAAAATCACCCAAGACAACAACCCTGTTACTTTGACATCCTGCCAAAATCTGCCTACAAATCTGTTCTCTCTCCTGCTGGCAGTTGGGAGGCCTGTAGTAAAGCACAAACATTGCTGCACCCTTCTTGTTCCTGAGCTTTACCCATATTGTCTCACTGTATGTGCCATTCAAGGTGTCCTCCCACAATACCACTGTGATGTTCTCCTTAACAGATAGTGCAACTCACCTCCCACCTTTTACATCTCCCTGTATCCCACCTGAAACATTTGTGTCCTGGAACGTTAAATTGCCAATCCTGTCTCTCCCTTAACCAAATCTCTGTAACAGCAACATAGTTCCAAGTACTAATCCAAGCTCTAAATTCATCTGCCTTACCTGTTACACTTCTCACACTGGCACATATGCACTTCAGTCCACCAGGCCCACTTTGATCAGCAACCACACCCTGCCTGCTTTTCCTTTGAGTAATATTGATCCTATTCTCTGGTTCCCTTTCAATCAATTCACCTTTGCTTTGGTTCCTACTCCCCTGTCAAGCTAGATGAAATCCTCCCAAGTGACACCAGCAAACCTCCCAGCCAGAATTCTTGTGCCCCTAGAGTTTAGATGCAACTCGTCCTTCCACCTGCCTCAGAAGAGATCCCAATGGACCAGATATCCAAAATATACAGAATAAGGAGACACTCGTTTAAAAGTGAATGCAAAGGAATTTCATCTCCCAGAAGGTAGCGGACTTCTGGAATTTTCTACAACAGAGCTGTGGAGGCTAGGTCACTGAAAGTATTTATAAAGGAAATAGAATTTTGAATTATTGAGGTGTTGAGGATTATGAGGAACTGGCATGACAGAGAAGTTGTGGCCTGGGCTGATCAGCCATAATCTCGCTGAATGGCTGGGCTGGTTTGAAGGGCCAAATGACCAATTACTGCTCCTATTTATATGTTTTAATGCTTCCTCTAAAGGAAGTTGGATCAGTAACTAGAGGCTGTCGGCTAAAAATAATCCATTTTAAAGGGTAATAAAATTAGATTCCATAAGATTGATCAAAAGGTAATAAGACATGTACACAAGGGGATTAATTTTCAGAGTTATGAGGAAAACGTTCGGGTGTGGGTCTAAATTGGATGGCTTCTTCAGGCATCGTGGCTGAGCAGTCTCCTTCCACATGATTGCAACAATGACAATATTGCCAAAATCCTCCACTGGCTGAGAACTGGCTTGAAGCATGAAAGGTGCTACTTAAAAGTAAGTCTTCCTTTTCCTTACAAGGATGTCCTCTTTTTTGCAATTACATGTATAGTAATCTTAACATAAAATCACAGGTATGTCTAATTTTTAAAATCCTTACAGTACCAGATGAAGTGTAAAGGCTTGTGGCAACATCTCACCTAAGGTGGAGATGACTATTCCCAGAGTAACCAGTGATTTGTTAATGTTTGATCCTTCTGTGATCCTGTCCTTAGAGAAATTTGGATCAGCTCTCTCACTGTAAAACATCAATTAAAGAAAAAATAAACAGATCTCTTTGTAAATCAGTAAGAATAAATCCTTAGCACCTTGATCAAAATACAACTAAAGCTATTAGAGGGCATACTTACATGTTTCTTTTAAAACCTTCACGATTTACTCCTGTTTATCAAAACTGTAGACCGAGTTTGATGCTGCAATGTATATTGTGTCAGACATCTGGCAATTCATAATCATGCACTTCAGATGCTTGAATATAGTTAACTGTACAACATGGAAGTTCTTTGAAGTAAAGTGACACTTGCAAATTAAAATAAATTGTTGCGTATTTTCCTTCTCTCACAATTACCTTTCTGTTTTGTGCATTTAATACACTGAATCTGTGATACTGAAATGGTAATAATTCCAATTCAGCAACTCCAGTGTGCAGTCGCAAAGAATCTCTCAGGGCACGAGTTCAGTAAGTAGGTTGTGGTCAGATTTGGAAAGCCACCTTCACAATTTAAGTTTCTCATGCCCCACTTGTGGCCACATCTCCCCTGGTCCATTCACAAGCGGTTCAGTTGTTCAGCTTTTCTATAATAGGCTGAAACCAGGGACTTCAGCACTCAGCTAAGTTGCAGTTTTTTGTTTGCTCACCGAGCCGGTTGTTTCATGGTGTGCAGACGTTTTGTTACCGTTCTAGGCAACATGATCAGTGTGATCTCTAATCGAAGCATTGCTGTTCTGCTTCATTCTGAATTTATATGATCCTCTGGTGTGGTGGGTCTTGTCACTTCCGGTTCTGATTTTCAGCAATGGTCTGTGTACACGGTCAATTTATTCGTGTTTTTAATGGAGTCCAGTGTTGAGAACCAGGCCTCCAGAAATTCCCTTGCATGTCTGTTATTTGCTTGTCCCAGTCGAACAGGATGGTCTTCACTGTCTGTATGTATTGAGACAAGTGAATATTGGTTGTGTCTTTTTACTGTCAGCTGGTGTTCGTGTACCTTGGTCGTCAGTTTCCTCACTGTTTGTCCAATGTGATGTTTATTGCACTCGCTGCATAGGATTCTGTATATCACGTTACTCATGTTCATTGTCAGTATGAGGTCTTTAGTCTTTGATAGCACTTGACACAGTGTTGATGTAGGTTTGTGTACAATCGTCATCCTACGCGGTCTAAGGAGTCTGGTTATCGTCTCCAATATATCTCCAATATATGTAGGGTAGGGTTGCTAGTGTCTTCTGACTGTCGCTTATTTTGTAGGCATCAGTGGATGAAGCTTCTTGGGTTTCCAGAGGGCACGGTACAACAGAAGACACTAGTAACCCTATCCTACATCAAAAATATATCTGAGACGAAAACAAGACTCTAGACTGCATAGAATCACAACTGCACACAAACCTACATCAACATTGTGTCAAATGGTGGTGTACCGCAAGGGTCGGTGTTGGGTCCACTGCTGTTTGTCATTTTCATAAATGACCTGGATGAGGGCGTAGAAGGATGGGTTAGTAAATTTGCAGACGACACTAAGGTCAGTGGAGTTGTGGATAGTGACGAAGGATGCTGTAGGTTGCAGAGAGACATAGATAAGCTGCAGAGCTGGGCTGAGAGGTGGCAAATGGAGTTTAATGCAGACAAGTGTGAGGTGATGCACTTTGGTTGGAGTAACCAGAAGGCAAAGTACAGGGCTAATGGTAAGATTCTTAGCAGTGTAGATGAGCAGAGCGATCTCGGTGTCCATGTACACAGATCCTTGAAAATTGCCACACAGGTTGACAGGGCTGTTAAGAAGGCATACAGTGTTTTAGCTTTGATTAATAGAGGGATTGAGTTCCAGAACCAAGAGGTTATGGTGAAGCTGTACAAAACTCTGGTGTGGCCGCACTTGGAGTATTGCGTACAGTTCTGGTCACCGCATTATAAGAAGGATGTGGAAGCTTTGGAAAGGGTGCAGAGGAGATTTACTAGGATGTTGCCTGGTATGGAGGGAAGGTCTTACGAGGAAAGGCTGAGGGACTTGAGGCTGTTTTCATCAGAGAGAAGAAGGTTGAGAGGTGACTTAATTGAAACATATAAAATAATCAGAGGGTTAGATAGGGAGAGCCTTTTTCCTAGGATGGTGACGGCAAGCATAAGGGGGCATAGCTTTAAATTGAGGGGTGAAAGATATACGACAGATGTCAGAGGTAGTTTCTTTACTCAGAGAGTAGTAAGGGAATGGAACGCTTTGCCTGCAACGGTAGTAGATTTGCCAACTTTAGGTACATTTAAGTCGTCATTGGACAAGCATATGGACATACATGGAATAGTGCAGGTTAGATGGGCTTCAGATCGGTATGACAGGTCGGCACAACATTGAGGGCCGAAGGGCCTGTACTGTGCTGTAATGTTCTATGTTCTATATGTTCTATGTTCTAATGCTATCAAAGACTAAAGAAAGGTTGCATTGTGGCACAGTGGTTAGCGCAGCTGACTCACAGCGCCAGGGACCTGGGTTCGATTCCAGCCTCAGGCAACCGTCTGTGTGGAGTTTGCATATTCTCCCCGTGAGTGCATGGGTTTCCACCGGGTACTCTGGTTTCCTCCCACAGTCCAAAGATGTGCAGGGTAAGTGGATCGGCTATTGTAAATTGCCCTTGGTGTTCAGGGGTGTTTAAATTAGGTGGATTATAGGGGCCTGGGTCTGGGTGAGATGCTCTGAAGGTCAATGTGGACTGGTTGGGCCGAAGGGCCTGTTTCTACACTGTAGGGATTCTATGAAACCCCATACTGACTCTAAACAGGATTAATGTGATATACAGAATCCTATGCAGCATGTGCAATAAACATTAAATTAGACAAAACAGGGAGGAAACTAATGGCCAGGATACACAAACACCAGCTGGTAGTAAAAAGACACGACCAATATTCACTTGTCTCAATACACACAGACAATGAAGGCCATCCTGTTCGACTGGGACGAAGTGACTATACTGGGACAAGTGAACTACAGACATGTAAGGGAATTTCTGGGGACCTGGTTCTCAACAAGGGACTCCATCAACAAACACAAAGAAATAGACCCTGTATACAGACCACTGCTGAAAAACAGAACTGCAAGTGACAAGATCCACCACTCCAGAGGATCATATAAATTCAGAAGGGAGAACACCAGTGCTTCGATTAGAGGTTGCACTGATGGTGTTGCCAAGGAATGGTAACAAGATGTCTGCACACCATGGAACAATCACCTGGCAAGCAAATGAACAACTGCATTCACAACCCAAGCTACAAATTTTCACTAAGAGTTGAGATAAATTACCAGATTGCAGCTAGTTATACTTGCAATGTTCAGGCAATGTTCCATTGAGGTAAGGCCGGCATCAGTTTTAGCAGGTGAAGTATTTTCCGACAGAGATACTGGTATTCCAGACGGGTGCAAGTTTTTTTCTGCAGTTCTATGAGTCAAAATTCTTTGTTAGCTGTCAACTGATAGCTCTTTTTGAGGAGGATGTTTTCCCTATGCAGCTGGGAGTTCAATGCATTTGCGAAGAAATAATCCTCATTACTTTATCAAAATCTACAACATTAATGTGGCTACTCCTTTACCAGATTGAGGAACAGTACTCTGCTGTTGTGTAGACCAAGGTGAGTGCAGTGTGTAGAGTGTGCTGGTTCTGCTACTCCAGCTGGTACTCTCATAAAAAACACATCTTCAGGCAGTTACCAAAAGCACAGTGGTTACAAGAGCAGGTCGTGGGTAGGGTTCCTGCAGAAATTAACTCTCCTCTGATTCCTTAAAACCCATCTACAAAGCACAAGTCAGGAGTTTGAATAAGTACAGCTGCACAGTCTGCTTCACTGGCACTCCAACTAATGCCATCAAAATCCAATCCTTCTACTACCAATACTCAGAAGCAGCAGTGTGTAGCATCTATGATGCACTGCAGAAATTCACCAAAGATCCTTAGGCTGCACTATCCAAATCCACTACCACCACCATCCAGAAGGTCAATGGCAGCAGATGCATGGGAACACAACCAGCTGAAAGTTCTGCCCAAGCCACTCATCATCCTGACTTGGAAATATATCATTGCTCCTTCACTATCACTATATCAAAATCCTAGAATCCCTTTCCAAGGACATTGTTCATCTACCTACAGCACTTGGACAGCAGAGGTTCAAGGAGGCAGCTCACAACCATATTCTCTACCTTCAAGAGCCATTACAGATGGGCAATAAACACCCACATCTCATGGAAAACGTTAATAAAATATGACTGAACCCTGGTCACCATGGTCCTGGTGTAAACAATAAAAAAGCCCACTGATGCACTTAACAGCTAATCTTGACAGAGGGGCTCAAGTTCAGAGATTTAGGTAAAGGATACAAACAAATGCTGTTCCCTTTAGCTGATGGTACAACGGTTATGGGAAAGAGGTATAAGGGTGAAGAAGGATCTTTTTATGCAGCAAGTGGTAATGACCTGATACCTAAAGGCAAGACAGCATCAGAGACATGACTTCAAAAGGAAATTGGATAGACAGTTGAGGGAAAAATATCTTGCCACCATGAAATGGAATTAATCAAATTGTTCTGGAGAACCAGCACAGACCCAATGTGCTAAAAGGCTTCTTTCACTGTAATGATCCGACTAACGGTTACTTTGTTCAGCCAAGATCCTGAATGGAAAAGTTTCAGAGCTTTACACATTGTTTGAGATGCTAGCATGCAGGAAGTATGCTGCTCAGCACACTATTACCAAAAAGCCGCCAGCCACACGTACTGCAGTCTTATCTAGTGCCCATTTGTCCCTCATGCACCAGTCTCTACCAACCAAAACCAACCCACTAATCAATCAGGAGATTGTGGACTGACAAGAACTGTGTGTTATTATGGATTAGTTATATCTATCACAATGTAGAAAATACCCAATGACTCACCTGCCTGCCAAATCAACAAGGTTAATTTTGCTAACTGTCTCTGATGGAAGGTGACTCTCCAATATTGCCTAAGACACAGAAATTGAGACATTAATTTACATTAACAGACACTTCGAGCAACATCTTTGTATTTTAAAATTTTTATTTATTTAATTGGCCAATGTATCTATAGAAATATGTACATAAGAACATAATGGACTACCGAATCCCTCAGGCTAGCACCACCATTTCATTAGATCACGATCGATCTGTATTTTAACTCCATTTAATGGTCTTCGTTCCATATCCTTCAAGGCCCTATCAGATTTGATAGCTGCTTTGAATGTTCTGGGGAAGACAGTTTCAGATTTCCACTAACGGTTGGATTAAGGAGTGCTTCCCGATCTCCCTCCTGAATGGCCTAGCTTTAATTTTAAAGTTATACTGTCCGCACTAAAGAGAAGCCTTTTATTGTTGAAACACAAATAATTCATTGTAAACCTAAGGTTGACTTGTTTTTTTGTAATACATTGTAACATACCAAACCACATGTTCTACTTTATTTCTAACAGAATATTGAAATATTTCGGTCCAAACCAGAGCAGAACTTCAATCCTCATTTCTAGGAAGATTTGCCTCCTATTCAAAGCCAACATATGCCACAGAATGTTAACTTTTGCCAGTCCAACAGTTGGCACAGATTTGTTAGGACCAAGCCAAGAATTACTGTCCATGCTCACAGGTTAACAGTGATACTGCACCAAGGAAGGTACAAACGAAATGCAATATTTTGTACACACTACTCACAAGATTTCTTTGGCAACAAAGGAAGGGATAACCCATGTCACATGAGCAAATTGGACTTAGTCTTGGGTCCTAACAATTGGCAACCACAAAATAAAACAAATTATAAGATGAATTATCAACAATGAAAAGGGTGAGTAAATGGAAGTCTGAGAAGGCTGAAACTGTTCTTTTAAAAACAACGAGATGATAGCAAGCCTCACCATATGAGGTCAGAGGGATACAAGCGCATTAAATCAGAAACAAAAACAAATTGCTGGAAAAGCTCGGCAGGTCTAGCAGCATCCGTGGAGAGAAATCAAAGTTAAGATTTTAGGTTGAGTGACCCTTCCTCAGAACTGTTAACTCTGATTTCTCTTCACAGATGCTGCCAGGCCTGTTGAGCTTTTCTAGCAATTTGGTTTTGTTTCCGATTTACAGCATCCGCAGTTTTTTTCACGTTTTAACATTAAATCAAACCTGCGATCATCTGACAGCTACTTCCTCAATTTGACTCAAGTTCACACAGAATCACCAAACAGAAGCCAGGTAATTTCTCAAAAGGGGGAGAGAGGAAGATCAGAAGGTAAGTCTGCAGGAATGCCACTGCAGGCTTCCTTACATGTCTTCTTCTGGGTTTCCTGATCAGTGGGCTTAGCATTAAAAAATTGACCACCACAGATAACATTCTGCAGCCTAGCTAGAAAAGTAACAGTGGTTCTGGGCTTGCTGGGGAACCATACCCCAAATCCAATCACATGTAGCCATGGCTCCCCAAGAAGTCCTAGATGCAGTGGAAGAGAGAACACCACAAAAGAGTCCCCTAACTCCCTCAAAAGCATTCCATGGCACAATGAAAAATATTCTTCCTGGCAACTCTTCTAGTGCACTTCTAGGCACAAATCTGCACAAGTGTACATTGAAAGGCATCTGCAGTATTATGTACTGATCTGAAACACCACATCTCAGAGGGCTTGGAGGGAGAGCTGCACAGATTCAAAAGAACAATAACCACAATTAATTTACAAGGACAATCTGCATAGACTAAACTTGTATTCCTTTGACTATAGAAGACAAAGGTCCAGCCTGAAGGAGTTAATAAGGTCAATCAGCAGAACTTACTTCCTCTGTGCGGTGAGGCCTGACGAAGAAGGCACACCTTAAAATGAGAACCAGGCTATTCACAGGCAATGTCAAGAAGCACATCATCCTACAAAGGGTAATGGAGTCTGGAATTCTGTCTCCTCAAATGACAGTAGAGATTTTTTAACTGAAAATTTCAAAGCTGATGTTAATAGACGATTGTGAGTTAAATATATGAAGGGAAAAAGAACAATGGTGAGTCCAAGGTACAGATCAGCCAGGACCTAAATGAATGGCGGAACAGACTTGAGGGAATAAATACACTCCTCCTATTCCCATCTTCTAAAAAATGACAAATACAATATATGATAAAAGAGTAATGAAAGGTTTTGGTAATAAATTTGGGACATGAATGATGAGAAAACAAATGGAACAATTTATAACATGCAAAATGTTTCTCATCTGCGAGTAACAGTCTGGGTACAAAATCAAATGCTACTGGCTGAAGCGGTACAATTTGAGAAGAGCATTGAACAATTGTCATTGAAAGAGTGTGCATTGTGAAGGAAATAAATTGAAAAAGACAGATCAAAACATGTCAATACAATATTTTCCGAACCTGAGTGTAATGGATGGTAAAAATGGCGTGGGATCGGCTGCTGGCGTCATGGATGTGGGTAGCAGCAGTGATTCTGAAACAGAAACATGCAACAAATGGATGAAAGGGACCTTAATGTGAAGCAAAAGTTGTATTTACATATCAAATTTTGTTTGCTACACCTTAGATTATTTAACTCAAAGTCTAAAGTCCATTTTGCAGCCTCACACAATACAGGAGGCCCTTTGGCCCATTATGCTTATGCCACCTCTTTCAAAACTCTATCCAATTAGCTATGTTTCTCTAATAAGTGCTCAGGGGCCTACAATTTATTTTGTTTTAATGTATTCCAATTCCTTTTGAAAGTTACAATTGAATTTAAAACATGGGACTTCAAAACAATCTTTGGATTACTGCCAGCACTATGGGGGTCAATGTGTGGCCTGAAGCATGGTACAGGTAGGACAGCTTCAGATTCTTAGGGCATTGGGATCAGTTCTCATAAAGCACTTATTTAGTGGAACAGGCTGCCCCTCAACAGAACTGGAACCAATGTCTTCCTGTGGATTGGGAAAGTTTAAAACTAAATTCCTAAAGGGATGGGCAGAATCATACAAATGTAAAAAAGAAGAATAAGGTGCATATTTAAGAATACCAGGTATCAGATAGGCTCAGTGTAAGAGAGAAGCCAATAAAGTCTAGGTTAGGGTTACTGTGCATTTGTGTGAATGCATGAAGTAGTATAAATAGGATTGGTGAAGGATTACCAGTGCAACCACTATCTCTAGCTACTTCCTTTAATATTCTAGGATGCATCCCATCAGGCCCAGGGGACTTAGCAGTAATTGATCATGTTAGTTTCCCCAACGGTTCACTATGGTGATATTTACCATATTTATTTTTTTCTCCTTCTTTTGTCCCTTGAAAATTAGTATTTTTGGAGTATTTTTACCACATTGAATGAATTTTCTTCAATTTGATGCTATCCAATTAGTTAGCCATAATCTCCACTTTACAAAGACATGAGAGTAAACTGGTTGCTGTGGTGTATATGGATTTCAGCAAGGTGTTCAATAAGTTTCCACACAGTAGGCTATTGTACAAAATGCAGAGGAATGGAATTGTGGGAGATATAGCAGTTTGGATCGGAAATTGGCTTGCTGAAAGAAGACAGAGGGTGGTAGTTGATGGGAAATGTTCATCCTGGAGACCAGTTACTAGTGGTGTACCGCAAGGGTCGGTGTTGGGTCCACTGCTGTTAGTCATTTTCATAAATGACCTGGATGAGGGCGTAGAAGGATGGGTTAGTAAATTTGCAGACGACACTAAGGTCGGTGGAGTTGTGGATAGTGACGAAGGATGCTGTAGGTTGCAGAGAGACATAGATAAGCTGCAGAGCTGGGCTGAGAGGTGGCAAATGGAGTTTAATGCCGACAAGTGTGAGGTGATGCACTTTGGTAGGAATAACCGGAAGGCAAAGTACAGGGCTAATGGTAAGATTCTTAGTAGTGTAGATGAGCAGAGCGATCTCGGTGTCCATGTACACAGTTCCTTGAAAGTTGCCACCCAGGTTGACAGGGCTGTTAAGAAGGCATACAGTGTTTTAGCTTTTATTAATAGAGGGATTGAGTTCCGGAACCAAGAGGTTATGCTGCAGCTGTACAAAACTCTGGTGCGGCTGCACTTGGAGTATTGCGTACAATTCTGGTCACTACATTATAAGAAGGAAGTGGAAGCTTTGGAAAGGGTGCAGAGGAGATTTACTAGGATGTTGCCTGGTATGGAGGGAAGGTCTTACGAGGAAAGGCTGAGGGACTTGAGGCTGTTTTCATTAGAGAGAAGCAGGTAGAGAGGTGACTTAATTGAAACATATAAAATAATCACAGGGTTAGATAGGGTGGATAGGGAGAGCCTTTTTCCTAGGATGGTGACGGCGAGCACGAGGGGGCATAGCTTTAAATTGAGGAGTGAAAGATATAGGACAGATGTCAGAGGTGGTTTCTTTACTCAGCGAGTAGTAAGGGAATGGAACGCTCTGCTTGCAACGGTAGTAGATTCTCCAACTTTAGGTACAATTAAGTCGTCATTGGATAAGCATATGGACGTACATGGAATAGCGTAGATTAGATGGGCTTCAGATCGGTATGACAGGTCGGCACAACATCGAGGGCCGAAGGGCCTGTACTGTGCTGTATTATTCTATGTTCTATGTTTACTATCCTTGATTACTTCTTGCCTCTTCAAGTGGAGATTAATTCTGTCTCTCAAAATGTTTCTTCTAAGTTTCCCTTTCCTGGTCTATCCTTTCACCCTTCTCGACTAATAGTACCACGTCAGGTGTTTTCCAGTCCTCTTGCACCACTTCTATGGCCACACAGGATTTGAAAATTAATGTCAGAGCACCTGCAATCTTGTCCCTTGCCTTCAACAACCACCTGGGATAGATCTCATTTGGGCCTGGGACTTATCCATTTCCAAGCTCACTGAAACCTTCTCTTTCTCAATGCTAATTTATTCAGGAATATCATAGTCCAACGCCCTACACCTACAGCATGCTTCTCTACAGTGAATACAGATGCAAAGTGCTCACTTGAAACCTCAGCTATGCATTTTCTATCCCGCTAGTGCTTCTGTTGTTTTGAGTCTTTGGTATCCACCATAAGCTTCCTATTTTTGCCCAGTATTTAAGTGTATACAGTCATAGACATTCAGGGCTCTCTGGAGTTGTTAGCCCTGTACATTCATTTTTAGCCTGTTGAATGTCTCCCACTCCTCTGGTGTAGACGCTTTTGGTCAGATCTTGCCCTACACCATTAAAATTGCCTGTTCCCCAAATTCACAACATTTATTTCCGGTCCATATTTGTCCTTATTCATAATTACCTTAAATCTTGTGGAATATTGATCACTATTACCTTAATGCTCCCCCACCTGTCATGTCTATCACTTGGACCAGTTTGGTTCCTGAAAATTAATTGCAGCGCTGTCCCTTCTCTTGCTGGGCATTTTATGTGCTGGCTTAAAAAGCTCTTCTGTCTATATTTTAAGCATTCTATCCCCTCTAAGTCTGTCAAACTTTGTCTCTCCAAGTTAATATTGGAGAAGTCGAAATCCCTTACTGTTACAACACTATTATTTTTCAACCTCTGAGATTTGCTTTTATATCTGAATATCTTTCCCTCAAGGGTCTATAGGTCACTCCAGCAAAGCGACTGCCCCCTTTTCTATTTTGAAGTTCTACCCATATGGTATCATTTGAGGACCATTCTAAGATGTCACATTACTGACATATTACTGACAGCTTGATAAATGTAGCAACACTGCCTCCTCTTGTACTGTTTTCTCAATTTCACTTAAAAATTCCACATCCCAGAATACTGAGTTGATATTCTAAGCCTCCTAAGATGGCAATGATATCACACTCCCATGTGTTAATCAACAACTCCTATTCATCAGCCTTACTCACAAGACTCCTCACATTAAAATAAATGTGATTCAGCCTTGACACGTTCTCTCATACCTCAACAGTTTAGTTCTGCCTTCTTGACTGACTTGGCTCCTCCATACTTGTGTGCGCAACACCGCTTGCTATAACTCCATTTGAGTTATATCCCAAAACCCTACCAAATTAGTTTAAGCCCCCACCAGCCATACTAGCAAACCTCCCCACAAACATGTTAGACTTGCTGTTGTTCAGGTACAATCAGTAGCACGTGTACAGGTCCCATCTTACCCAGAATAAACCCAGTGATCAAGGAATCTAAAGCCATCCCTCCTACCCCATTCTTCAACTGCATATTCATCTGTTCTACTGGCACGTGGCAACCAGCGTAACCCAGCGAGGTCATAACTTTTGAGGTTCTACTTTTTAAACTGCTACCTAGCTCCCTCAAGTGTTGTTGTAGGAACTCATCTCTTTCTCCCTATGTCATTGTGAGCCACTATCTCCGACTATTCACCCTCTACCTTCAGAATGCCCTGTTGCCATTCAGTGACATACTTGACCAGAGAGACATCCCAGAGAGGCAAATAACCATCCTGGAATCATATTTACAGCAGCAGAAATGCCTGCTTTAACCCTCACCACTAAATTTCCTTTCACTATTCTTCTAGAGAGAGAGAGAGAGAGAGAGAGAGCGAGAAAGAGCAAGAAAGAGTGAGAGACAGACAGAATGAGAGACAGAGAGAGACACTGAGAATCATACAGCACAGAAATAGGCTCTTCAGTCCTCCACGTCTATGCTGACCAGCAAACACCAAATTACACTTAACTTGCACTTGGTCCATAGCCTGTGCCCTGGCATTTTAAGTGCTCATCCAGATGCTTCTCTTTTACTCTCCACCTTGTACAGCTGGGGGGTCTGGCTGTGCTCCCAAAGGAACAGTCACTCTCTCTGCTTTCTAACACAGAAAAATCTGTTCTTGAGTGAGTGGAGCCCACGGCTTTCCTAATACTCCCTTCTTCTAACTGACAGTGAGCCTTTCCCCCTATGATTGCCCTTCCCTTAGCTATTTGGTGACCACATCTAAAAACATACTATCCATGTGACCCTTGCAGATGCACTGCTGTGCCTCCAGCTGACGCTCAAGCTCTGAAACTCAGTGCTCAAAACAGTCAAACTGGTGGCATTTCCTGCAGATGTGATCATACAGGCAGCCAGAGCATCTAAGATTTCCCACATACTGCGGGTCATGCAACACACGGGACTGAGTTCCCCTGCTACAGCTAGTATTAATGTTAAACTTATTCCCCTTACATTAACTTTACTCTCTTCTCCTTAACATTCTTTGGCTTTCCTATATTTACTCTGAGATTGTGTATTAAACCTGTCCCACTGTACACATTCAGATACAAAATAGCCTGATTCCTAGATGGATCCACAACTATAGTTCTGTGAAACAGTTCTGAACACCAAAGCAAAATATTTGTTAAGGACCTCACCCACTTCCTCTAGTTCCACACACAAATTCCGTCCGTTGTCTTTGACTGGACTTGCTCTTTCCCTCGCTACGCTCTTGCTCATTATACATGTATAATCCCTCTTGGGATTTTCTTTGGAGCTGTTTGCCAAGGACATTTCATGGCTCCTTTTAAATTCTTGCTTTTTTAAATATTCTTCAAGGGACCTTCAGTTTCTCAATGTTCAATTTTTGTATGGCTCTTTTTTTCTTTTTGACTAAGCTCACAATTTCTTTGGTCATCCAAGGTGCCTGAATCCTTTTCCTTCATTTTCACAGGAACATTCTAGCCCTGAACTGAACTGGGCTATGAAAGAGTCTGATGAAGGGTCTAGGCCCGAAACGTCAGCTTTTGTGCTCCTGAGATGCTGCTTGGCCTGCTGTGTTCATCCAGCCTCACATTTTATTATCTTGGGCTATGAAAGATTCAGTTTCAAACAGCAAATCCCATTCTACACTCACAGGTTCCTGCTTGATTTTATCATATTTAGCCTTCCCCCCCTACCCCATTTAGTACTTTCACCAAAGAAATGCTTCAAGATACCATCCTGGAAGCACCTCACCTCCCATAAAGTCCAGTTAAGATGGGCAAAGTTAAAATTGCCCACCATAAAACCTTGTTGATTTTACATTTTTTTCATAATCTGTCAACATATCTGCCTCTCCATCTTCTGTTGGCTATTAGCAGGCCTGTAGTACAACCTCAGTGATTGGACCTTTCCTACTCCTGAGCTCTATCCATATGGCCATGCTGGATGAGCCCTCCAAGGTGTCCTCCCTTAGTACAGCTGTGATATTCTCCATATCAGTAACACAACTCCCCCACCTCTATTACATCACTCTTTATCAAGCCTGAAACATGTAAATCCCAGAACATTAAGCTGCCAGTCCAGTCACTCTCAACCAGCTCTCTATAATAGCTGCAACATAACAGTCATATGTAGTAATCCAAGCTCTAAGCTTATCTGCCTTACCTGTCATACTGCTCCATTAAAACAAATAATCCTCAGACTGCTAGTCCTGCCGTGTTCAGTAACCTCTACCTGTCTGTTCTTCCTCTTGGTCTTACTGGCCTTATTGTCTACCTCCTCCTCAGTCATTTCACTGCTCTAGTTCCTAACCCCTGTCATATTAGCTTAAACAACCCAAATGGCACTAGCAAATGCCCCTGCCAGGATAGTAACGGTCCTTCAGTTTAAGTACAACCTGTCCTTCTTGCACAGACCTCACCTTCCCAATGATCCACATATCTAAAGCCCTCCCTCCAACATCAGCTCTTTAGCCATGTGGCGCATGGAGGAAATCTGAGGTTAGAACCCTAGGGGTCCTGATTTTCAACTTCCTAACTCCCTGAACTTCCGCTATACCCTGAACTACCTTGTAACTCTTCTGGTCTATCATTAATACCAACGTGTACTATGACATCCAGCTGCTCAACTCTCCCCTTTGAAAGTGTCCCATGTACACTCAGACATAGACTTGACTCTGGCACCAAGTAGTCAACAAAATATCCTGGAGTGTCTTTTGCGGCCACAAAAACATGCATGTTGTCCATTTGTTGGGGCATAAACGTACAGACTGCATTAATACAAGTCATCATGAATGGTGTTGAACAATATACTGTCATTAGCCAACATCCCCACCTCAGATCTTATGAAGGGTGGGTGAAGGGGGAGGTGGGAGAGGTGGATGTTATTGATGAAGCAGTTGAAGATGGCTGCACCTAGAACTCATGCCTGTGGAACACCCGCAGATAAGACTGAGGTGACTAACCTCCAAGAGCTTGAAACACCTTTGTACTAGAGGATTGGCTGAGTGGACTGGAAAAGGAATTTAGCACCAAAGGATAAGCCAACAATAGTTAACCAGGGAAGTTAAGAATAGCATCAAATTGTAAGAAAAATAAACATATGATGTGGCAAAGATGAGTCAAGTGAACCAAAAGATTGGAAAAGTTATAAAAACCAACAAAACATGCCCAAAAGAAGGGAAGAAGGTTAAAATTTTGAGGTCAAGTCAAACAACAAGACCTTCCTTAAATATGTTAAAAAGAACCAGAAAGATCAAAGTGATCACTGACTCCTTAATAAATGAGGCTGGGGGTGGGGGTGGATAGGAAATGTCAGAGGAGTTGAATAAATAGTTTGCACTAATCTTCAGTAGATTTCACTGACAATATTCAAAAATATGAAATAATGTGAAAAAGGGAAAGAAGATATAAATGCAATAGCTATCATTAGAGAAAAACGTACATGGGAAATTACTGGGTCAAAGATAAACAACTTCCTTGGGCCTTATGAGACGCATCCGAGAATATTAATATGGTGGCTCAGTGGTTAGCACTGCTGCCTCACAGCGCCAGGGGCCTGGGTTCGATTCCAGCCTCAGGCGACTTTCTGTGTGGAGCGCCCAAGGGTGTTTAGATTAGGTGGGTTAGACATGGGAAATGTAGGGGAATAGGTCTGGGTGGGATGCTCTTCAGAGAGGCAGTGTGGGCTTGTTGGGCTGAATGGCCTGCTTCACACTAAAGGGATTCCACGTAAGTTCTATGAAAAATTAAAGGAAGCAGCTACAGGATAGCAGATGCACTCGTTGTCACCTTTCAAGAATGTTCTGTAAAAGTCCCAGTGGAATAGAAAACTGCCAATGTAACATTGTCATTCAAAGACAAAAAAAAGGCGAGTTAGCTTAATATCTACTGTAAAAAAAGTGTCTAATACAAAAGATGTAATAACAAAGTATGTGGAATTATATAGTGCAATCAGAGTTAGCATGACTTTATGAAAGGGAAATCATGTTGGAATAATTCGCTATCTAAGGTGACATCGGGAAAGTGTTTGAAGTGATTATTAATGATGTTATAACAGGATACTAGCGTACAAGGTAATCAGACAGAGTCAACATGGCTTGGTCAGTGGGAAACCAGTTTAAACTGACTTATTGAAATTCTTTGACAAAGTAACTTGTGTTGCAGATAAAGAAAAAACAGTGAATGCAATATATTTTGGTTTTCAGAAAGCATCTCATAAGATGACATTTTATCAGTTATGGCAGGAAGTAAAAGTTCGTGGTGTAGCGAGTAACATATTGGCCACAGATGGCAGATTGGCTTGTGAACAGGAAGCAGAGGGTAGGAATAAATGGGTCTTTTTCAGTCTGGCAAGGTGTCACAAGTGGTGTGAAACAGTGCTAGGTGCTGGATCTCAACTCTTACAACTTGAATAAATGATTTGGATAAAGAGATCAAAGGTATAGTAGGTAAATTTGCTGTTGACCACAGGACCATAAGAACAGGAGCAGCTGTAGGCCCGTTGGTCCCTCGCGTCTGCTCTGCCATTCAACAAGGTCATGGTTGATCCGACATTCCTCATGTCCACTTTCCTGCCCTTTCCTGGGAACCCTTGATTCCTCTATTGATCAAGAATACATCTAGCTCAGTTTCTAGTATACACAAGCACTCTGCTCACACAGCTGTCTGTGCAAGGAGTACTAAAGACTCACAATCCTCTAAGACAAGAAATTCCTCCTCATCTCAATCTTAAAATGGTGTCCTTTTAGTCTGAGACTATGCCCTCTAGTCCTAGACTCTCCCATGCAGGGAAACATCCTCTCAGCATTGACCTCATTAAGCCCCTTAAGAATTCTATACATTTCCATAAGGTTGCTTCTCATTCTTCTAAATTCGAGTAAGGTGTCCTCTTTAGGCTTTGCTCATAAGATAATCTCTTGATATGAGGGATCATCCTAACGATCTTTCTCTGAACTGCTACAACTGAAATATCTTTAGACAGGGGGACTAAAGCTGGTCACAGCACTTCAGATGTGATCTCACCAGCATCTTGTGCTTCCCTATCCTCATACTACAACTCCTTGAACTAAGGGTCAACATTCCATTTGCCTTCCTGATTATTGTTGCACCTGTGTGTTAGCTTTCTGTGTTCCATGCACAAGTTCCTCCAAGTCCCTGTTTGTTGCAGTTCTCCGTAGTTTTTTCTCCATCTCAATAACACTGTTCTTTTTGTTCTCCATTCCAAAATGGAGAACTTCATATTTTCCCACACTATACTCCATTTGGCAACTTTTTTCCCCCACTTATTTAACCTATCAATATCTCTCTGTAAATTGTTTGGATGTCTCTCAGAATTTGGCTTGCAGCATATTTTTATATTATTTGCAAATTTGGCTACCTATTTGCTTCCTTCATCCAAGTCAACAACATACATTGTAAGCAGTTGCAGACCAGCACTGATTTCTGTGGAGCCCCACTGGTCACAGATTGTCAACCTGAAAAAGAACCCCTTTTCTCATTCAATGTCACCTGCCCATTAGCCGTTCCCTATCTATGCCAATATATCAACTCTAATACTAGGGCTCTTTTCTTATGACTGAACCTTTGTCAGGTACCTCATCAAGCACCCTATGAAAGTCCAAATACAACATCTCTGTCCATTCTCCTCTATTCACTCTGGTTGAGACTTCCTCGAAAAGCTCAGTCAGATATGGTTGCATTTATGAATCTGCTTGATTGTAATTTTCCAGATGTGCCGCTATCACGTTCTTCATGAATGATTCTAACATTTTCCAGCAATACATGTTAGGGTAATTAGCACAGTTACCTACTTTCTGCTGCGATGTCACATTGGCAGATTTCCAATCCTCTGGTACTTCTCCAGAACCCAAGGATTTTTGGAAAATTAAAAACAACGCATCCACTATAACTGTACCTACATCTTTTAGGATCCTAGGATGCAAGTCATAACACAAAGAAAGACAAGAAAGTAAGTTGTGAAAAGAACACAGGAAGCCTACAACTGTTAAGTGAGTGGGCAAAGGATTTGGCAAATGGAGTACAAAGTGGCAAAGTGCGAAATTGTCCATTTTGTCAGAATGAATTTTAAAAAAGCAGCATATTATCTAAATGGTGAGAGGTTGCAAAGCTCTGAGATGTGGACAGATGCTCTGAGATGTGGACAGATGCAAGAAGAGTACAATGGAGTACAAGAATAGGGGTGTCTTGCTAGTTAGACAGTAGTCAGACCACAGCTGGAGTACTGTGAACAGTTTTGGTCACCTTGGCTGAGAAAAGATATACTGGCATTCAAATCAGTCCAAAAAGGTTCACTAAGTTGCTCATGTTGATCTTCTCATGAGAAGAGTATGTTGGGCCTCTACTTGTTGGAAGTTCAGAAGAATGAGAGATAATCTTACTAAAACATACCAGATTCTTAGGAGGAATTGTTTCTGTAAGTGTGGAAAGATCACTTGCCATTACGGAAACCACATAACCTCAGGTTAAAGGACATCCAATTCAGACAGAGATGAAGACAAATTTCTTCACCCAGAAAATATAAAATCTGTAGAATTCTTTACTGTACAGGGCTGTAGAGGTTATTGTTAGGTATATTCAAGGCTGAGATAGACAATATGTGAACCAATCCTCATAGGGAAAAAGCAGGAAAGTGGAGTTCAGAATTATTAGATCATCCACGGCCTCACTGAATGGCAGAATGGATTCAATGGTCCAAGAGGCCTACTTCTGCTCCTGCATCTTATGGTCTATGGACTCCGACTACCGGACAGTTTTCCTTGATTCCCATTGATCGCAGTTCTGCTAGGGTTCCTTGATGCTATATTCGGTCAAACATTGCCTTCAATCTCATCTCACCTTTGGAATTCAGTTCTTTTGGTCATGTTTGAACCAAGGCTGTAATGAAGTCAGAAGCTGAGTGGTTCTGGCAGAACCCAAAGAGAATCAGTGAAACTTTAATCCTTTGTAAATGCTGCTTGACAACACCATCGATGACTCTTTCCTTCGATCTGCTAATAAATTGAGAGTGGCCTGATAGGGCAGCAATCAGTCTGTTTGATTTATCCTATTGTGGTGCAAAGGACATACCTGGACAATTTTATATACTTCTGGCTAGATGAGAGTGCTGTAGTTGTACTGGAACAGCTTGGTTAGGCATGCAGCAGATTCCAGAGCACAAATCCTCAGTGTTGTTGCTGGCATGTTTTCAGGCCCATAGCCTTGCAGTATCCAGTGTCTTCAAACGTATCTTGATAGCACGTGAGGTGAAACAAATTGGCTGAAAACTGACATCTGTGATGCTAGGAACCACTCACATGGATCATCCACTTGGTACTTCTGCTTTAAGATCAATTCAAGTACTTTAGCTTTGTCTTTAGCACTCTTGTGTTGGGTTCCATTATGGTAGAGGAGGAGGATATTCGTGGACCCACCACTTCCTGTTTGCTTTTTAATTGTTGGGGAAGGCAGCGGTGTAATGGTAATGTCAGGGATTGCAATCCAGAAATGTAGACTAACATTCTGGGGATATGAGTTCAAATCCCAAATCGGCAGATGGTAAAATTTGAATTTAAAAAATCTGGAATAAAAAGCGAATCTAAAGATATCCATTTAACTACTAACAATGTTGTAAAAACCCGTCTGATTGCCCTCTGGGGAGGCAATCTGCCATCTTTATCTGGTCTGTCCCACATATGCTTTCAGAATCTGAACTAGACTCTGGGAAATTTGAGATGGACAATAAATGCTGGCCTAGGTAGGGAAAATGAAACTGCGTGAATAAATAAAAAAGAACATAATGCACGACTGGCTATGGAGAGACTGTACAGCTTAGACCTGATTCAATGATTATGGAATCACTTAGTTCTGTCTAAAACTTGATGTTCATGCTGTTTGGCATGCAAGGTGAACACCCCATTTTGAGTTGGGTCTGGTGTTGGTCCTGGCATGTCATCCTGAATTCTTTACTGAACCAGGATTGATTTCCCAGAGATAATGGGAACTGCAGATGCTGGAGATTCCAAGATAATAAAATGTGAGGCTGGATGAACACAGCAGGCCAAGCAGCATCTCAGGAGCACAAAAGCTGACGTTTCGGGCCTAGACCCTTCATCAGAGAGGGGGATGGGGGGAGGGAACTGGAATAAATAGGGAGAGAGGGGGAGGCGGACCGAAGATGGAGAGCAAAGAAGATAGGTGGAGAGGGTGTAGGTGGGGAGGTAGGGAGGGGATAGGTCAGTCCAGGGAAGACGGACAGGTCAAGGAGGTGGGATGAGGTTAGTAGGTAGCTGGGGGTGCGGCTGGGGGTGGGAGGAAGGGATGGGTGAGAGGAAGAACCGGTTAGGGAGGCAGAGACAGGTTGGACTGGTTTTGGGATGCAGTGGGTGGGGGGGAAGAGCTGGGCTGGTTGTGTGGTGCAGTGGGGGGAGGGGATGAACTGGGCTGGTTTAGGGATGCAGTGGGGGAAGGGGAGATTTTGAAACTGGTGAAGTCCACATTGATACCATATGGCTGCAGGGTTCCCAGGCGGAATATGAGTTGCTGTTCCTGCAACCTTCGGGTGGCATCATTGTGGCAGTGCAGGAGGCCCATGATGGACATGTCATCAAGAGAATGGGAGGGGGAGTGGAAATGGTTTGCGACTGGGAGGTGCAGTTGTTTGATTTCCCAGTTTGATGACAACGGTAAATTCCAGGCCATGCAGGTAGAGATTGTGGCTGAATACACTTCAGCCCACAGCATCTCATGAATGCCCAGCTTTGAGTTGCTAGTTCTGTTCAAACTGTCCCATTTAGCATTGTGGTAGTGCCAGACATCATGATGGTGCATATCCTTAATGTGAACACAGACCTCATCACCAATGAGTGTGCAATGGTCATCCATGCCAATATGATTATGACTGCATGGTTGATGAGGACAAAGTCAAGTAAACTTTCCCATTACCACTTGCTGCTGACCAAGTTGAGGAAGTCCTTTCGGTGTTGGCCAGATCAGTCAGTATTTATACTACTAAGTCACTTTTGGAGACATAAAATAAGTCCCTATACCTGAATAGATTCTATGCACTTGTCATCCTCAATTTTCTTTTGCTGGCGGACAGTGGGGTCAAGGAGGCTGTGTGCGTCTGTGTGTGTG
The DNA here is from genome assembly GCF_030684315.1 of Stegostoma tigrinum. NCBI lineage: Eukaryota > Metazoa > Chordata > Chondrichthyes > Orectolobiformes > Stegostomatidae > Stegostoma > Stegostoma tigrinum. The sequence goes on from NC_081363.1 coordinate 87,322,201, forward strand.
AGACAGAAAGAGAGACAGACAGGAAGAGAGAAAAGGAGACAGCAAAAGAGTGAGAATCATGTAACACCTGTCAATTTTAAAGACCCTAGGACCACTCAACAGAATGGCAGTGTTGTTTTTCGGGCTGAAGGCCTGAGACCAGCAGTGTTTGCAGAGATCGGTGCTGGGTCACTTTTGTTTATCATTTGTATAAATGATTCACATGAAAAGACAGAAGGTATGGTTTGTAAATTTGTGGATGGCACCAAGATTGATGGTATAGTAGACAGTGAAAGTTATCTAGGATTACAAAGAAATCTTGATCAATTGGGTCAATGGCTGAAAAGTGACAGATGGAGTTTAATTTGGATAAATGTGAGGTATTGCATTTTGGTGAAACAAACAATTAAAAGTAGGGCCTTGGGTAGTGCTGTAGTACAGAGAAACATAGGGGTTCAAGTACATAATTCTTTGAAGATGGCTTCACATATAGACAAGATGGTTAAGATGGCATTAAGCACGTTTTCGTTCATTGCCACACCTTTCAGTTTAGGACATTATATTGAAGTTGTATGGAACGTTAGTGAGGCCTCTTCTGTCGTACTGTGTCTGGTTGTGGTCTCCCAGTTATAGGAAGGATGTTATTAAGATTGGGATGGTTCAGAAGAGATTTACCAGAATGTTGCCAGGAATGGTAGGTTTGAGTTATGGGGAGAGGCTGAATAGGCCGAGACTGTTATCACCGGACTTTAGGAGGTTGACAGGTGACCTGTAGAGGTTTATAAAATCATGAGGGATATAGATAAATGAATGACAGGTGTCCTTCCCCTAGAGTGGGTGATTTCAAGACTATGGGTGCATATTTTTAAAGTGAGAGGAGAAAGATTTCTAAAAGACACGAAGGGGAATTTTTTTTTTTACACAGACAGTGGTTTGTGTGGAATGAATTTCAAGGAGTGGTGGATACGGCACAGTTACAACTTTTAAAAGACATTTGGATAAAAACATGACTAAAAAACGTTTGTAGGAATGTGGGCCAAGCCAAAGGAAGGGGGAACGAGTTTAGCTTGGGATTATAGAACATAGAACATAGAAAAGTACAGCACAGTACAGGCCCTTCGGCGCACGATGTTGTGCCGTGGAATAATGCTAATCCAAAAATAAAATAACCTAATTTACATTCCTCTCAATTCACTGCTGTCCATGTGCATGTCCAGCAGTTGCTTAAATGTCACTAATGACTCTGCTTCCACGACTACCACTGGCAAAGTATTCCATGCGCTCACAACTGTCTGGGTGAAGAACCTCCCTCTGACGTCTCCTCTATACCTTCCTCCTAACACCTTAAAACTATGACCTCTTGTGGCAGTCAATCTTGCCCTGGGGAAAAGTCTCTGGCTATCGACTCTATCGATGCCTCCCATTACCTTGTACACCTCGATCAGGTCACCTCTCTTCCTCCTCCTCTCCAGAGAGGAAAGTTTGAGCTCAGTCAACCTCTCCTCGTAAGACAAGCCCTCCAGTCCAGGCAGTATCCTGGTAAACCTCCTTTGCACCCTCTCCAAAGCCTCCACATCTTTCCTATAATAGGGTGACCAGAACTGGACACAATATTCCAAGTGTGGTCTCACCAGGGTTTTGTAGAGCTGCAGCATAACCTCACGGCTCTTAAACTCGATCCCCCTGTTAATGAAAGCCAAAACACCATATGCTTTCTTAACACCTTAACCATTTGGGTGGCAACTCTGAGGGAGCTATGCACTTGAACACCAAGATCCCGCTGCTCCTCCAGATGGCCAGCATGGACAGGTTGGATCAAAGTGTTGGTTTCTGTGCTGTATGACTCTGTACTCCCTCCCAAGTGTCAGCAGGACAAGACATATCCAGGGTTGATGATGGTGTAGCCTGAGACATTGCTTGTAAGATATGATTCCACCAGTGTTACTCTGTCAGGCTGTTGCTTGACTAAGTCTGTCAGACAGTTAGGAAGGAGGACTTTTGCAGAATCGATGAGAGCTGTATTCACCATCTCCAATGTCTATGTCAATGCCCAATGGCCCAATGGTTTGAATTCTTTCTTTCATCTTCATAGCGAGTTAGATACAACTGGGTGGTTTGCAAAGTCATTTCAAAAGGCAGTTAAGAGTGAGTCTATAATCACATGCTGGCCATACGAAGTGTGGATGTCAGACTTCTTGTCTGGAATAGTTTCGATAAGAGTCTGAATGGACTGTGAATTTTAACTCTGTTTTCTGTTTCCACAGATGCTGCCAAACCTGCTGAATTTCTCAAATGCTTTCTGTTTTTACTTCAGGTCACCAGCACACAAAGCATTTGGCTTTTGTCTGAACATTTTCCACCATTTGTTTAAAAAAAAACTTCTGCCTCTCCCATATCAGACATGAGAGCATATGCCAGACTACTCTGATTTGTCATTTTCCTAATTTCAAATTTCATGCAAACACAGTCTAAAATGTAAACTAGCTCACTAGTTTAATTCTCAAAATGGTGCCTGCATCTGTTCAAAACTCAGTGGATCTGAAAATCTGGCCCATAGCCCACCGATACCAGGAAAACTTTTATGATGATAGGCAACTACAATTATAGATCAACAGTGCACCATCAGCTCAGCTAATATACTTAAAATAGAACAGATATGATTGAGGTGCTTTTCAATCAGAGTTGGAGAGGAATACGACATTGAAGAGAATGGAAGACACATTAGAAGGTGACAGAAAAGAAAATGGGAGAACAGGTCTTAAAAAAGATAGATCGGTGCAAATGCAGCCTAGATAATGGTGAAACTCAGTGGACTCATAGTGGATGTTATTTTGTAGCCTATCCTGAGAAACAGAAACAGATATATTGAAGGGAATAGAAGGGCTGCCAGTGCACTATTTGAAGGTGATGGAAGGGATGAAATTGAAACAAAGTTAACAAAGCGCTTCGCAGTTTGGAAAGGGCATCAAGAAAGTATTCAAAGGGAGAGCCCCTGAGAAAGCGGAAACAAAATCCAGTTACGCTAATGCCCTTTATCCTTAAGAATTAATTGGAGTGGTCAAAGTCATGAAGCAGTGTAGATAGAGACAAACCACTCTTCAACCAGAGGATAGTGGTTTAAGATAAGGGACAAAAGACCAGAGGACAGATGAAAAAAACCAAAGATCTGTGGATGCTGAAAATCTGAAACAAAAATTTAAATTTCCGCAGAAACTAAAGCCTGTTCTGAAGAAAAGTCACTGTATCCAAAACATTAACTCTGCTTTCTCTCTGCAGATGCTGCCAGACTTGCTGAGTTTCTCCAGCAATTTCTGTTTCTTGTTTTTTGTTTCTTCTACTCATCAAGTTGTGACAATCTGAAATCTGCTCTCTGAAGTTGGATGCAAATCCAATATCAAGTTTTCGAACTGTTTACCAATATTTGAAGGGAAAACATTTGGAGAGCCTTTAGAATCAAAAGAGCCAACACAAAAAGCATGATTTTCAGAGCCTGTATCTGAGTTGTACCATTATATAATCAGATATTGCTGCTAAGTTGCTCTTTGATACAAATAACAGAAATTTTAAAAAATGCTGGCTTACACAGTGAATTAAAAATCAAACAGTATGAAAAATCCTACAAACTAATCATTTAGAGAAAATTTACACCAAACTCTAAGCCAGAGGTAAAGTCACATGAAAATCACTACCTGTTTGAATTCCCTTCCTCCAAAAGCTCAACAAGTTGCTTGTAGTCTGATACCAAGTGCTGAGATAATCCTGTGGAAATATTAAATATCACCACTTAAAGTCTATGAGAGCAACAAAACAGTAAACGTGGCAGGGATTGTGAATCCAGACAATCAATCCATATTACATGCTTTTATAATTCATTTACCATTCTGTTTCCAGCTTAGATTTACCGGCACTGTCTGCCATTCTGAATTGCAAAGTGATGACAGGCAACATGAAGCCAATAGTCTTTATCTCTGATTCTATTTGTACACCAAGCAATAGCAGGGCCTCCTTGAAGATAAGATAGGGGCGGCATGGTGGCTCAGTGGTTAGCACTGCTGCCTCACAGCACCAGGGACCCAGGTTTGATTCCAACCTCGGGCGACTGTCTGCGTGGAGTTGGCACATTCTCCCCGTGCCTGCATGGGTTTCCTCCAGGTGCTCTGGTTTCCTCCCACAGTCCAAAGATGTCCAGGCTAGGTGGATTGGCCATGCTAAATTGCCCGTAGTGTTCAGGGGCGTGTGGGTTATAGGGGGATGGGTCTGGGTGGGATGCTCTGAAGGTCAGTGTGGACTTGTTGGGCTGAAGGGCCTGTTTCCACTCTATAGGGAATCTTAAAAAAAAGAGGAAGAGGAAACTGAAGGGACCAACAAACCAGCATTTTTTCTTTCATATCACAAGATGGAACGTTTCAGAGTTATATTGGCACAGACTTTCATCACATTCTTGGCTAAGAATAATGGATTCAAAAACAAATGATAGTTTCAGGCATTTTGCTCTCTCATTTGTCTTCGCTCTAGAATGAAGCCCTTCGACCCACTGAGCCGGTGCAGTCAAGCAGTGTATTCCAGATTCTTGTCATCTTTAACTGTTTTGCCAATCGCCAAAACTGGTGTGCCCATTAAAAGGCCATTCTCCTAAACTTATTATAAGTGAGAGATTTACATTTATGTCACAAAACTGAAAGGTAGAGTTGTTACATAATTCTACGCTGTTAAATACATCGCTCAGAAAAATTAAAATCTGCTTGAGAAAACCATCAGCTCAAGATTATGTCAAGTCTTATTTCTGGGAACAATGAACTAATTAGCTACTTCCTGCCCTCAACAGGATGACTTAATATCCGTGCACAGATGTCAAATGTGGCTTGTTCCAAAACTCAATCTCCTGTTTGCTGATAATAGCTGGCTTGATTCCAGTAGCACTGTTTGTGTGATTGCATCAGCCAGTCAAGTAAAATTTTCTCTGACCATATAAAGAACTATTAAAACTAGTAAGGCTTCTGACTTGGTATCTTGTTTGAGTATATGGAAATGCAAAGTTGGAATCTGTTTAATACGATATCTGACTTTAACAGTACTAGATAGGTAAACCCCTTATGTGTCCCACAATTTCATGGCAAGTTTCTTTTAAAGGATGCTTTCCTGTTGTTTAAAGTCAAGAGGTTCCTGTTCATTACATGCATAGAGCTGACAAACATTGCAATGACTCAGAACGGCTCCTAAGGTTGCGTAGTAAAAACAATTAAAGTGCACTCAGTTATGTGGAATGTGTCACTGGAGCCCCAACTTTCCAAACGTAAGAATATTTTGTGTCTGTGCAGACATATGTGGATGCAGGAAGACAGAACGAAAAATAAATCAGTCACCGTGAGGGAAAATTTGCCTTGCTGCATTATTACAGTGGGATCTTAGCACAATCTAAGCATGCAGTGGGAATATAGCAAATGACCTGTCAATTGGAAAATTGGGTCAAGTTGAATGGGATTTTTTTCCGGTTGGAAAGATGTAATTACTTGGGTGCCACAGGGTTCAGTTCTCGGGGCCTGAACTAATTATAAACTATGTTAATGACTTGCATGCAGAGATAGAAAATTCTACAGTCAAATTTGCAGATGACTCTAAAATAATTGGGGCAGCAAGTTGACATAAAGTAGTAAGAAATTTACACATGGTTATGGATAGGTTAGATGACTGGCCCAAAATTTGGCAGATGAAGTTTAATGTAGATAAGTGTGAAGTCATCCACTTTAGTCAGAGGAATAGAAAGACAACTTACTACCAAATGGAGAGAAACTTTAGAGTGTTTCAGTGCAGAGGGATCTGGGTGTCTTAGTGCATGAATCACAGAAAATTAGTATGCAGGTACAGCAGGTAATAAAGGAAGGCAAACAGAATATTGGCATTTCATCATTGAATCATCATCAAATCTGAATCATCATTGAATTCCTACAGTGTGGAAACAGACCCTTCAGTTCAACAAGTCCACACCAACCCTTGAAGCATCCCACCCAGACCTATCTTCCTATAACCCACTTAAGCTACACATCCCTGAACACTATTGGCAATTTAACATGGCCATCCAGCTAACCTGCACATCTTTGGACTGTGGGTGGAAACTGGAGTACCTGGAGGAAATCCACACAGACATGGGGAGAAGGTGCAAACTCCAGACAGTTGCCCGAACCTGGGTCCCTGGTACTGTGAGGCAGCAGAGCTAACCACTGAGCCACCATGCCACCCATTTATTGGAAAAGGAATAGAATATATTTAGAATGTAAGCACAGCAGTGTTGCTACAACTGGAAAAGTCATTAGAGAAGGTTACAGTTGTTTTGGAGGCAGTTCAAAGGGGGACTTTAAAGGTGAGGGATTTGTCTTATGAGGAGAGATTGAGCAGTTTAGACCAATATACTCTAGAGTACAAAAGTATTCACTACCCGAGAATATGGTAGATGATAGAACACTGAGCACATTTAAGGGTTATAAGCAAAATTTTTATTTCATAGACGGTTGAAGGATTATGGAAGACGGGTAGGATGAGCAAGTGAGGGTGAGATAAAACCTTACATACAAATGAGGAAGGACGCCACTTTGATTGGGACAACACATCCATCCTTGGACAAGCCAAACAAAGACATGCACGAGAACTCCTAGAAGCACGACATTCCAACCGGAACTCCATCAACAAACACATTGATTTGGAGCCAATCTACCATCCTCTGAGAAAAAATACAGGAAATGACATCACCAACCCAAGGAAACCTAAACAGATAAATAGAAAGCGGGACATAACACCAGCGCTTCATCAGAGGCTCACTGTTGATGCTCCCTAGAATGGTGACGAAACATCTGGGAACGAACCTGCCCGCACAGTGAACCAGCTTACATCCGGAACAAAATAAAGACCCACTCTTTTGTGGACCGAGAAGAGGAGAGCACAACTGTGTTGGAGATGGAAGGAACACATCGGGTTGGCTGTGCACCCTAGCAACCGGTGGATCTTAATGCTGGCTTCGGCCTAACGCTGGTTCGGGGAGCAGCCAACCTGCAACGATGGCTGCGGCGAGTGCTCGTGCCCCAGGTCAGGGGGTCCGGAACACCATCCACGTTTCCGTGAAGAAGGTGAATGAAGGTGCACCTGTGGACCGCACCTTCTTCGTGAAGAGGGTCCTGTTGGACTGTTGTGGGTTCACTGCTGCGGACATTTACTGCCTGCAGGATTTCCCTGGAGGAGGTTTCTGCGATGTAACCTTCAGGAGTGCCAAGCTTTGCAAGCGCTTCCTGGAGGTTTTCAAGGAGAAAGGAGGTGAGGGCCCCCTCTCTGTATTGACCGCTGTCCCGCTGTTCGTGATGCCGGTGCAGAGGAGCCGTATGGTGACTGTATACACGTACAACCTGCATGTGCCAGCAGTTGACGTCCTGACCTTCCTTGGAAGGTACGTGAAAGTGGAAGGGGACCTAACCAACATCATGGGCCCCTCCGGGATCTGGACCAGTAAGAGGCAGGTCAAGGTGACGCTGAGGACGGGCGCGGACGGGAACATCATACACCCACTGTCCAGCTTCGCGATTGGCGGGAGCAAGGGCTACCTGACCTATGCAGGGCAACCTAAAGTCAGGTCACGTGGCGGCCGACTGAAAAGCCACCATCTGCAGGGAGAAGGCACACCTTGCAAAGGATTGCCCACAAGAAAAAAGCTGCAACCTTTGTGGGGAAGCGGGCCACCTCTATAGGGCATGCCCGCGGCGGGGGACCACCTACGCCCAGGTCGCTGGCAAGGGCAATGTGGGGCAAGCCACTCCCCCCACCCCGGAGGAGAGGAAGGCACCAGAGCCCTGCAAGGACCCCACTAATGTGCAGGAGGACCCAGCCCCACAGGATGGACCCGAAGCCAGCAAAGCACCCCTGCAGGCTCCGCTTCCCCCGACAACCCGGAGTCGATGGAGGAGGCAACAGGTGACCCAGGGGAGTGGACGACAGTCCAGAAAGCGAGGAGGAAGGCGCGCCGGCGGGCCCAGGCACTGCAACCATCAGGCGGGAAGAGGCAGCTACAGGGGGGCTATAAGAGCTCCTCTGACGAGAGAGATTCGGAGGAGGCCCACCCAAAGCAGAAGCTAAAGATCTCAAGGGAGAGGGAAAGCAGCACCACACTTCCAGGTGACGGGAGGCATCCTGAGGCTCCCTCCGACACCCAGCCATGTGCTGCTGGGGCCCTGGAGGGCCCCCCGGAACTTTCAGGCGGCAAGGAGGAAACAGCGTGTCCCCAGCCTGGCCCAGAGCCGGACTCTCCTGCCTCCGTACCTCCGACAGGGGGATGCCACCCGGAAGGCAACACGGACGGTTTCCTCAGCCCGGAGAGCGTCCAGCAGTTAGCCCGGGCAATAGGCATGAAGGGATAGATGGAGGGGCTGGACCTTGGACTTGGGGAGGGTACTGCGGTCACTGCCCGCAATGGGGGTACGAGTTGCGAGCATTAATGTGCGCAGCGTCAAGTCCACCACAAGATGTGTGTCCACGTTGGCCTACCTGACCACCGTCAAGGCAGAACTCCTGTTTCTGGAGGAGTGCGGGATACCGCACCTCGGCAGGTACGGGAAATGGTCCGGCGCCTGGACCTGTGGGCCTTCGATCTGGTCGGGGGGTAATGACTGTCGCTTCTAGGGCCTGGCTATTCTGCTGCGGGGGCGCAACTTCACCACCTCTCAAGTTCAGGAGGTGGTGGGGGGGAAGCGCCTCCTAGTGGCTGATGTCACCTACAGGATCGCTCCCCTGAGGCTGATCAACGTGTACGCCCCAGCGGTACAGAGTGAGCGGGTTGGCGTCCTGCAGCAGCTTCCACCCCTGCTGGCTACATCCAGGCTGGTCATCCTAGGCGGAGACTTCAACTACATCATCGACGCAAATGGAAGATCCGGCATGGGGACAGCTGGTGGGGGGAGTCAACTAGACATCACGTCCAGATTCCTGATGGGCACAGTGCAGGACACCAAGCTGCTCGATGTCTTCAGCACCCCTGCAGACGGAGCGCAGCGGAGATACCCCTGGTGGCGGCCAGACGGGTCTATCCGCTCAAGGATAGACTTCCTGTTTGTGTCACGGGCGTTCTCGGTCAGGTCCACTGGCGTCGAGCCGGTGTTCTTCTCTGACCACTGCCTCCTGCTGGCCAACTGTCACTTACAGAATGACCAGCAGGCCGGCAAGGGGACATGGAAGCTCAACACGACTCTGTTGACCCCAGAGAACGTCGAGGAGCTTAAGAGGGAGTACGCTGGTTGGAGAACCGTGAAACCCCTCTTTGAGTCTCCGGGTGACTGGTGGGAGATGGTGAAGGAGAACATCAAGAGGTTCTTTGTCCTCAACGGTGTTTGGAAGGCGACAGAGAGGCGGGGAAAGCTGTCGCGAACTCCAGAAAAGGGTGCAGAACCTGCTCCTTCTGCAGTTGATGGGGGTCGATGTCACAGAGGACCTCCACGAGGTGAGGAGCCAGCAAGCCTCGCTCTTCGCCGCGGAGGCTTCCAGGATAATCTTCCGGTCCAGGGTCCGCTCCGTGGAGCAGGACGAGACGTGCTTGAGTTTCTTCTTTCAGAAGGTGCACAAAGACAGCTTCTGTGCTTAGCTGACTGAAGGAGGACGACGGCTCGGTGATGTCGTCTCGGCCCGACATTTTGAGGATCAGCAGATCCTTCTATACCGAACTGTACGACGCGAAGCCCACGGACAGCACGGCCTCCGAGTCGTTCCTGTCGTCTATCACGGAGGTCTTAGACGATGGCACGAGGGAGTGGCTGGACCGGCCGATATCCCTGGACGAGCTGACCAGAGCCCTCAAGTCCTTGGAGAGGAATAAGATTCCCGGGACCAACGGCTTACCAGTCGAGCTGTATTCCGCTCTGTGGGACCTGGTCGGCCAGGACCTGCTGGAGGTGTACAATAGTGCACTTCAGGCAGGGCAAATGTGCAAGTCCATGAGGAAGGGCATCATCACCCTCATTTACAAGAGGAAGGGGGAGGGGGAAGAAATTAAGAATTGGCGTCCCATTTCACTATTGAACGTGGACTACAAAATCCTGGCCAAGGTCATAGCCAACCGGGTCAGGTCTGTCCTGGAGTCGGTGATTCACCCTGACCAAACCTGTGTTGTGCCGGGCAGGAAGATCGCTGAGAGCCTTGCGCTCATCAGGGATACGATTGCCTACGTGCAGGACAGGCGGGTGGACACCTGCCTCGTCAGCTTGGACCAGGAGAAGGCCTTCGACAGGATCTCTCATGCTGACATGAGGGACGTCCTCTCCAAATTGGGGTTCGGGGAGGGCATCCACAATTGGATCCGGCTGCTCTACGCCAACATCGTTAGCGTAGTTTCGATCAACAGGTGGGAATCGGACAGTTTTCCCGTCAGATCTGGAGTCAGGCAGGGCTGCCCGCTCTCTCCTGCCTTGTTCATGTGCTGTGTGGAGCCCTTCGCCGCATCCATCAGGAAGGACGTGAGCCTGAAGGGCGTGACTATCCCAGGCAGCGGAGGCCTTCAGGTCAAGACCTCCCTGTACATGGACGATGTCGCCGTCTTCTGCACCGATCGTCGGTCGGTGAGTAGGCTGTTGGACATCTGCGGCCAGTTTGAACTGGCCTCGGGTGCCAAAGTCAATAGGGGTAAGAGCGAGGTCATGTTCTTCGGGAACTGGGACGACCGCTCCTTCATCCCCTTCACCGTCAGGACAGACTACCTGAAGGTGCTGGGTGTTTGGTTCGGTGGAGCTGGGGCGTGCACTAAGACTTGGGAGGAGCGTATCACCAAACTGAAGGAGAAGCTGGGCAGGTGGACGCTCCGGTCCCTCTCCCTCACGGGTAAGAACCTGGTTGTCAGGTGCGAGGAGCTTTTGGTACTGTTGTATGTGGCGCAGGCCTGGTCTATTCCCTGGACCTGCGCCGCTGCGGTCACCCGGGCCATCTTCCACTTCATTTGTGGGTCGAAGATGGACCAGGTCCACAGGGATACCATGTACAAAGACCTGGAAAATGGGGGAAAGGGCGTACCGAACGCCACCCTCGCCCTGATGGCTACCTTTGTGTGCGGCTGCATCAAGCTGTGCATAGATCCTCAGTACGCAAACACTAAGTGTCACTACTTACTGAGGTTCTACCTGTCCCCGGTGTTGCGAAGGATGGGCCTGGCCTCGTTGCCACGGAATGCTCCGAGTAGTTGGACCATTCCGTACCACCTGTCCTTTGTGGAGAAATTTTTTGAAGGGAAACACCTTTGACCACAATGCCGTCAGGCAGTGGTCAGCACGTAGTATCCTCGAGACCCTTCGGGAAAAGGAGAGGGTGGATCCCGTCGTGTGGTTCCCCACGCAGACTGCCAAAGTCGTTTGGCAGAATGCCTCATCGCCAGAACTTTCAAACAAGCACAAGGACATTGGCAGAGCCCCTCTCACTGCCAGCCAAGCAGTGAGATCCTTTATGCATGCCCGGAATCTCTGTGCCACTGCACGCTGCCCTCAAGGCGGCTGCAGGGGGGACGAGACTGTCGATCACCTCCCTCTGGAGTGGGCCTGTGCGCAGGAGGTCTGGAGGGGGATGCAGTGGTATTTGTCGAGGTTCGTCCCCAGCAGCTCCGTGACACGGGACTCCGTGCTATACGGGCTGTCTCCCGGAACGCACACCGAGACCAACATCAACTGCGCCTGGAGGACCATCAATGCGGTGAAAGATGCTCTTTGGTCTGCCTGCAACTTGCTGGTCTGCCAGCAGAAAGAACTGACCCCGACCGAGTGTTGCAGACTGGCGCACTCCAAGGTCCAGGACCACGCGCTGAGAGACGCACTAAAGCTTGGGGCAGCCACTGCCAAGGCGCGGTGGGGAAAGACCACCGTGTGAAACCCCTTGTCCAGAATAGAAAATAGGGCCCTATCTGGTAACTGGGCCCAGCTGGCGCCTTCCCCAACTGGTCAGGGGGCCAACGGGGACTGTGCGGGGAGACGACTGCCAGGGTATTTTCTTTGCTTTGTTTTTTTCTTCTTCTTTGTTTTGTTTTTGCCTTTAGTTGGTGTACGTACCCCCGGCTAACCCGGAGCGGCTTGCTTGACTGGGTAGGTGTATAAATGTTTTTTTTGTACATTCTATGAATAAAGTATATTTTTTCAAATAAAAAAAAGTGACAAAATGTCTGAAAACTAACCTTCCAGCTCAGCAAGCAAACACATCCACAAACTCAACCTGAGCTACAAATCTTCTCAAAACTCGTCAGCCACGACTGCAACAAATGGTGGAACAGGCTTGAGGGGCTGAATTGCCTACTCCTGCCTCTAGCTGATAGGTTTTTCTTTCTCTTAAAAGAGAAATATGATCATTGGAATTTTCAAGCTGCAGCACATTCATTCCAATTGTTCAGAACACAGCTAAATTGAGGACATCAAAACAGATGTTTTGGAGATGCTGCTGAAGGAGCAGCTAAATGTGGGCATCCCACTCAAAACTGGCCAAGGGCTGAATGCCCAGAAACCCACTGCTCTGTCACTGATATAGCATAGTTACTGGCAGGCATCTTTACAATATAAATATTAAGAGGTGCTGGTATTGGACTAGGATGGATAAAGTCAGAAGTCATATGACACGAGGTTATAGCCCACGGGTTTATTTGAAATCACAAGCTTTCAACGCACTGCTCCTTTGTTCGGTGGTCCTCAAGCCTGTAATTTCAAATACAATTTGGATTATAACCTTGTGTTGTGTGACTTCTAATAGTACAGGTGAGTTAAATTGAATCAATTTGATGAGTAATTACAAGAATTAATCCTGGTGGTGACATGATAGTTATACCCATTCAAATTTAATTTATGACATTATTGGACGTAAATTTTCCTTTTCTTATTCATTGACAAGATATTGGTGTTGCTGTATAAGCCAACATTTGAATCCAATCCCCCTTTGCCCTTGATGGTGAGCTGCCTTCTTGAACCAGTGTCGTGGATAATCCCACATTGTCATGAGAGAAGAGTTCCAAGATTCTGATCCAGCAATGGTGAAGGCATGGTGATCTATTTCTATACCAGGATGGTGAGTGGCTTGAAGGATGCTGAGTATGGTGTTCCCATGTATCTGCTCCCCTTGTCCTTCTAGATGATGGAGGTCATGTGTTTGGAAGCTGCTATGTAAGAAGCCTTGGTGAATTCCTGCAGTGCGTCTTGTAGGTAGTACACACTGTGCTTCTCAGCATCAGAGATGGAGCAACTTAATGTGTGCAGAAGTGGTGCCAAACAAGTGAAAAGACAACTAGCCATTTGGATAAATAATGGGCTCGAAGGTAAGAAATAGAGGATGGTGGTGGTGGGTTGCTTTACGGACTGGAGGCCTGTGACCAGTGGTGAGCCACAAAGATAGATGCTGGGTCCACTGCTTTTTGTCATTTATTTAAATGATCTGGATATGAGTATAGGTGGTATGGTTAGTAAGTTTGCAGATAACACCAATATTGATGGTAAGGTGGATAACGAAGAAAAGTTACCTCAGGGTACAACAGGACTGTGTTCAGGTGGGCTGGTGGGCCAAAAGTGGCAGACGGAGTTTAATTTAGATAAGTGTGAGGAGCTACATTTTGGTAGGGCCAATCAGGACGGGACTTATATACTTAGTGGTAAGATCCTTGAGAATGTTGTCAAGCAAAAAGACCTTGCAGTGCAAGTTCATTAGTTCCTTGAAAGTGGGGTCTCGGGTAGACAGGGTAGTGAAGAAGGTGTTTGGTATGTTTGCCTCTATTGATCAGTGCCTTGAGCATAGGAGTTGGGAGGTCATGTTGCAGCTGTACAGGGTATTGAACAGGCCACATTTGGAACACTGCATTCAGTCCTGGTCTCCCTGCTGTAGGAAAGATGTTGTGAAACTTGGAAGGTTTCAGAAAAGATTCACAAAGATGTTGCCAAGGTTGGAGGGTTTGAGCTATAGGGAGACACTGAATAGGCTGGGGCTATTTTCCCTGTGTTGGAAGCTGCAGGGTGGCCTTATAGAAGTTTATGAAATCATGTGGGAAATGGATAGGGTGAATAGTAAGGATTTTTCCCTAGAGTGGGGGAGTTCCAAACTGGAGGACATAGGTTTAAGGTGAGAGGGATAGGATTTAAAAAGGACCTAAGGGACAACTTTTACACTCAGAAGGTGGTGTACGTGGAATGAGCTACAAGAGGTGGCGGTAGAGGCTGATACAATTACAACATTCAAAAGACAGCTGAATAGGTATATGAATAGGATGTGTTGAACTGGATATGGGTCCAACGATGGAAATTGGGACAGGATCAATTTAGGATATCAGGTCAGCATGGACAAGTTGGGCCGAGGGGTCTGTTTCCATGCTTTACATCTGAGTCTATAATCTTGCTTTGATGATCAACTTACAATCACTGTGGTCAAAGTCATTAAACTTCCTAGGTATGATAATGCAACACCATGCTTGAATTGCTGGTTTGTAAATTTCAAGACATATAAGAAACAGAGATACTAACCTTAGCACAAAGAAAAAAATAACCATGATCTTTGCTGCTGGTAGAAGCATGGTGACCCATACTGAAAGAGTACACTGCATGGATTGCTCCATAAGACTATCCTAAGCAAGCAGGCAGCAGGAACCTTTGGTTGGGATGGTGGGGTTTTGGGGGAAATCCCTCAAATGATCTGAAAAGCTTTTTTCCCCCTCTTTTTCAGATTTTTCTTCCTCATTTGCCAGGAGTAAGGAATATTTTCTTTTTGTTCTGTTTTTGACACTGTATTTGGTTTAAGGAACTGCTGTTATTTTTCAGTCTAGGAAATAATTGAGAATCTTCATAAAATCATAGGATCCCTACAGCGTGGAAACAGACCATTCAGCCCAACTAGTACATACTGCCCCTCCGAACAGCATCCCACCCAGACCCATTCTCCTACCCTTGCATTTCCCATGTCCAACCCACGTAACCTAACCTGGGCACTATGGGCAATTTAGCATGACCAATCCACCTATCCTGCACATCTTTGGACTGTGGGATGAAACCAGAGCACCCGGAGGAAACCCACGCAGACACAGGGAGAATGTGCAAATTCCACACAGACAGTCGCCCAAGGCTGGAATCAAACCTGGGTCCCTGGCGCTGTGAGGCAGCAGTGCTAACCACTGAACCACCATGTGGAATCAAACAAACTTCCGATGAAGTGCCATTTTGAGGTATGCAGATTGTTCTAATAAAATTCCCTGCCTTTGTAGCATTACATCAGTTTAAACAGCACAGACGAGGTCACTCCCCGACTGCCATAGGACACTGTCACACACAACAAAATGCGTTTCCATTCAGGTTTCAGATTTAAAAGTACACCCTTTCACAAATCACATTAAAAGGATAGACCAGGACATTCTGGTTACGTGAAATATAGATAATAGGAGTATAACCCTTATAAAGTCTGAAATGCTGGCACTGCTCCCAATAAACTGAAATACACTCACATACCAAAATGCATAAATCATAGTTTTCCTCTTACCCACAACTAACAGCTGGGCTGGCTGTTTTTCAAATCCGAACATATGGCTAAAGTAATGCTGCTGAAAGGCTACACTGCCTTTGACTACAACATGAGGCTGCTTAAAATAGAGTTTATCAGGATACAAGGGATTCCCACTACTACAATAACTATTACTTCTGAACAATAAAAATACACGGCCAATGGTCCGGTGAGTTAAAAACATGCACGCAGTTTGGCCAACAGAGGGCACATTAACAAAAACAGGAGCAAATTGAGGAGAATGATACTCTTTCTGGCATTTCAAGCCAGGGAATAGTCAGCCACCAGCATGTAAGGTCATAAAATAAAAGAAGCTCAGCCTCCTGGTGAAAAGTCCTTTACTGTCAATTCATCCCCCAGTACCAGCTTCCAGAGTTGAGAAGTTCCAATGGGTTATGACTGATTTTAAATATGACAACAAGAGAGATAAAGAGAGCAAAGAGGAGCTGGAGACAATGATAGAGGAGAGCAGCCAACAGAAAGTGGGGGTAGGGACAGCAAGCGAGTGACTGGACTGCAGTGAGTGAGCAAGGGGAGAATGATCAGGGGACAGGCGGGGGGGGGGGGGGTGGGTTGTTTGCGGAAAGGGTTCGTGAGGCGGGACAAGGAAAGGGATTGAGTGGCAGGAGGGTGAGGGAAATGATCAAGAGGTGGGGGGATGGCGAGGAAGAGGATCGAGAGGTAGGGGGGATGCGAGGAAAGGGGCCGAGAGGTGGGGGGTCCCCAAGGAAAGGGATCAAGGGGTGAGGGCAAGGAAAGGCGTCGAGTGGCAGGGGGCATGAGGAAAGGGATTGAGAGGTTGGCAGGGGGGCATGAGGAAAGGGATCGAGAGGTTGGCAGGGGAGCACGAGGAAAGGGGTTGAGCGGTGGGGGACAAGGAAAAGGACCGAGAGGCAGGGGAGAGGAGAGGGATCAACCTACAGCGGGAGGTGGAAAGAGACAGAGAGGCAGGCAAAAAGAAAGAGGAGGGGGAAGAGAAAGAGATCAAGAGATGGGAAAAGACAGATCGTAAGGTCGAGGAGATGTGGGATATAGATAAAGCGAGATGTGGTGGCAGGAAACAGTTGGAGGAGCACGGAGTCGAGTGGGCGGCACAGTGGCTCAGTGGTTAAGGTTCGATTCCAGCCTCGGGCGACCGTCTGTGTGGAGTTTGCACATTCTCCCCGTGTCTGCGTGGGTTTCCTCCGGGTCCTCCGGTTTCCTCTCACAGTCCAAAGATGTGCAGGCTAGGTGAATTGGCCATGCTAAATTGCCCATAGTGTTCAGGGATGTGTGGGTTATGGTGGGATGGATCTGGGTGGGATGCTTCAAGGGGCGGTGTGGACTTGTTGGCTGAAGGGCCTGTTTCCACACTGTAAGGAATCAAAAAAAAACTGGGGAGACAGGAAATTGAGAGGTAGGGGATAGAAAAGAGGAGAGTATCACAATGTGTGGGAGAAAGGGATAGGGGAGCTATTTGAAAAGAAGGGGATGGAGAAGCATGGAGAGAAATAGTGAGGGACAACAGGGAGTAGGGGAGTGAGAGGTACCTCAAGAGTCATAGATCTGAATAGCATGGAAACAGACCCTTTGGTCCTATTCATCGATGTTGACCAGATATCCTAAATTAATCCAGTCCAATTGCCAGCATGTGGCCCAAATCCCCCAAAAAATGTCCTATTCGTATACCCATCCAGATGCCTTTTAAACGTCGTAATTGTATCAGCCTCCACTACTTCCTTTGGCAATTCATTCCATACACACACCAGCCTCTGTGAAAAAGGTGCCTTTCAGGTTCCTTTTAAGTCTTTCCCCTTTCATCTTAAACCTAGTTTTGGACTGCCCCATGCCTGGGAAAAGACCTTGGCAGTTCATCCCATGCTCCTCATGATTTTATAAACCTCTATAAGGCCAGCCCTCAGCCTCCGATGCTCCTTGTTGCCCTTTTTAAACAAAGGAACAACACTGGTTATTTGCCAGTCTTCTGAGACTGCATCAGTGGCTAAAGAGGATACACGGACCTCTGTTAATGCCCCAATCTCCTCCCTTGTCTCTTTCAGTTTTTATGATAAATCCTATCAGACTCTGGGGGCTTTTCTACCTTAACATTTTCCAAGACACCCAACACCGCCTCCTTCTTAATACTGAAGATCAATGGTCTGAGTTCAGGGCAGTCCCCTTCACTATCTGCTACTCCACCAATCTTAGTGTCATCTACAAACGTGCTGATCAGAGCACCTACACCTTCCTCCAAATCATTTACATATATCACAAACAACAGTGGTCCCAGCACAGATCCCAGTGGAATACCACTGGTCACAGGACTCCAATTTGAGAAATTCCCTTCCACTACTACTCTCTGTCTCCTGTTACCTAGCCAGCTTCTTTTATCCATCTCGCTAGCACACCCTGGACCCCATGCGACTTCACTTTCTCCATCAGCCTGCCATGGGGAACCTTATCAAATGCCTTACTGAAGTCCATATAAATAGAACATAGAACAGTACAGCACAGAACAGACCCTTCAGCCCACGATGTTGTGCCGACCATTGATGCTCATGTATGCACTTTCAAATTTCTGTGACCATATGAATGTCCAGCAGTCTCTTAAATGTCCCCAATGACCTTGCTTCCACAACTGCTGCTGGCAACGCATTCCGTGCTCTTACAACTCTCTGTGTAAAGAACCTGCCTCTGACATCCGCTCTATACTCTCCTCCAACCAGCTTAAAACTATGACCCCTCGTGTTAGCCATTTCTGCCCTGGGAAATAGTCTCTGGCTATCAACTCTATCTATGCCTCTCATTATCTTGTATACCTCAGATAGGTCCCCTCTCCTCCTCCTTTTCTCCAATGAAAAGAGTCCAAGCTCAGTCAACCTCTCTTCATAAGATAAGCCCGCCAGTCCAGGCAGCATCCTGGTAAACCTCCTCTGAACCCTCTCCAAAGCATCCACATCTTTCCTATAATACGGCGACCAGAACTGGACGCAGTATTCCAAGTGTGGTCTAACCAAAGTTTTATAGAGCTGCAACAAGATCTCACGACTCTTAAACTCAATCCCCCTGTTAATGAAAGCCAAAACACCATATGCTTTCTTAACAACCCTGTCCACTTGGGTGGCCATTTTAAGGGATCTATGTATCTGCACACCAAGATCCCTCTGTTCCTCCACACTGCCAAGAATCCTATCCTTAATCCTGTACTCAGCTTTCAAATTCGACCTTCCAAAATGCATCACCTCGCATTTATCCAGGTTGAACTCCATCTGCCACCTCTTAGCCCATCTCTGCATCCTGTCAATGTCCCGCTGCAGCCTATAAAAGCCCTCTATACTGTCAACGACACCTCCAACCTTCGTGTCGTCTGCAAACTTGCTGACCCATCCTTCAATCCCCTCATCCAAGTCATTAATAAAAATTACAAACAGTAGAGGCCCAAGGACAGAGCCTTGTGGAACACGACTCACCACTGACTTCCAGGCAGAATATTTTCCTTCTACTACCACTCGCTGTCTTCTGTTGGCCAGCCAATTCTGTATCCAGACAGCTAAGTTCCCCTGTATCCCATTCCTCCTGACCTTCTGAATGAGCCTACCATGGGGAACCTCATCAAATGCCTTGCTGAAGTCCATATACACCACATCCACAGCTCAACCCTCATCAACTTTTCTAGTCATATCCTCAAAGAACTCGATAAGGTTTGTGAGGCATGACCTGCCCCTCACAAAGCCGTGTTGACTGCTTTTAATCAAGACATGCTCTTCCAGATGGTCATAAATCCTATCCCTCAGAATCCTTTCTAACACCTTGCAGACGACAGACGTGAGACTTACTGGTCTGTAATTGCTGGGGATTTCCCTATTTTCTTTCTTGAAGAGAGGAATTACATTTCCCTCTCTCCAGTCCTCAGGTACGACTCCAGTGGAGAGCGAGGATGCAAAGATCCTCGCAAGTGGCAAAGCAATTGCATTTCTCGTTTCCCAAAGCAGCCGAGGACAAATCTGGTCCGGGCCTGGCAACTTGTCAATCTTAATGTTTGACAAAATTTTCAGCACATCAGCTTCCTCTATCTCTATCCATTCCAGCATGCACACCTGCTCTTCAAAGGTTTCATTCACTACGAAGTTCGTTTCTTTCGTAAAGACAGAAGCAAAAAACTCATTAACGGCTTCCCCTACCTCCTCAGACTCCACACACAAGTTCCCTATGCTATCCCTGATCTTTCTTTAACCATTCTCTTATTTCTCACAAGTGTAAAATGCCTTTGTATTCTCCCTAATCCGTTCTGCCAAGCCTTTCTCGTGCCCCCTCCTGGCTCTCTTCAAACCATTTTTGAGCTCTTTCCTCGCCTGCCTGTAATCCTCTAGAGCTGAGCTTGACCCTAGCTTCCTCCACCTTATGTAAGCTACCTTCTTCCTTTTGACGAGAAGCTCCACCGCTCTTGTCATCCAAGGTTCCTTTATCTTACCCCTTCTTGCCTGTCTCAGAGGGACATATTTATTCATCACGCGCAACAACTGTTCCTTAAACAGTCTCCACATTTCGATAGTTCCCTTACCATGGAACAACTGCTCCCAGTCCATGCTTCCTAACTCGTGTCTAATCGCATCATCGTTTCCTCTTCCCCAATTAAATATCCTCCCATTTTGCCTAATCTTCTCCTTCTGCATAGCTATGTAGAATGTGAGGCAGTTATGGTCACTATCACCAAAATGCTCTCCCACCACAAGATCTGATACCTGCCCCGGCTCGTTTCCGAGCACCAAGTCTAGAATGGCCTCTCCCCTCGTCGGCCTGTCAACGTACTGAGTTAGGAAACCCTCCTGAACACGCCTTACAAAAACAGCTCCATTCAAATCTTCTGCTCGAAGGAGGTTCCAATCGATATTGGGAAAGTTAAAGTCACCCATTACAACAACCCTACTACGTCCACACTTGTCCAAAATCTGCCGACCTATACTTTCTTCAATCTCCCTACTGCTATTGGGGGGCCTGTAGTAAACCCCTAACGAGGTGACTACTCCCGTGCTGTTCCTAATTTCCACCCACACTGACTCGGTAGGCAGATCTTCCTCGACAATGGAAGCTTCTGTAGCTGTGATACCCTCTCTGATTAGTAGTGCTACACCCCCTCCTCTTTTTCCCCCCTCCCTATTCTTTTTAAATGCTCTAAACCCTGGAACATCCAGCAACCATTCCTGCCCCTGAGAAACCCATGTCTCTGTTATGGCCACAACATCATAGCACCAGGTACTGATATGACATCTACAGCTATTCCCTCATCACGTCCTCAAAGAATTCCATTAAGTTTGTCAGACATGACTTTCCCTGCACAAAACCATGTTGCCTATCACTGATAAGCCTATTTTCTTCCAAATGGGAATAGATCCTACCCCTCAGTATCTTCTCCAGCAGCTGTCCTACCACTGATGACAGGCTCACCAGTCGATAATTACCTGGATTATCCTTGCTACTCTTCTTAAAAAGGCGACAACATTAGCAATTCTCCAGTCCTCCGGGACCTCACCCCTATTTAAGGATGCTGCAAAGATATCTGTTAAGGCCCCAGCTATTTCCTCTCTCACTTCCCTCACCAACCTGGGATAGATCCCATCCGGACCTGGGGACTTGTCCACCTTAATGTCTTTTAGGATACCCAACATTTCCTCCCTCCTTATGCCAACATGACCTAGAGTAAGTAAACATCTATCCCTAACCTCAACATCTGTCATGTCCCTCTCCAGAAGCTGAGGTGAACCAGCCATACATACTAAATTTAAAGCAAATTGTTGCAGATGTTGAAAATCTGGAATATAAACAAAATGCTTTTGAATTTTAGGAATTGAATTACTTAATGTAGAATTTCCAGCTTCTGACCTGCTCTTGTAGCCAGACTACTCTTTCTCCAGTCCCCAAAGAAGATTGATATTGGGCTTGAAAAGTTAACTCTGTTTATCTTTGCAGCCGACTCCTAAATACCTCCCAAAGTCTGATCCCTTTCTCACATGTCTCCACGCAAGCACAGGAAGTCCAAAAGCTGCCCTTTAATCTCCTCTCTTTTCACCATCCAAAGGCCCAAGCTTTCCTTCCAGGTGAAGCAGAAAAGCAATAAAACATGTATATTGCTTTCAATTTAGCAAACTATATTTGCTGTTCACAATACAGTAGGGAAGTCAACTGCAGATAGAATAGAATACTCCCAGTGTGGAAATAGGCTGTTCAGCCCAACAAGTCCACAACAACTCTCCAAACAGCATCCCACCCAGAACCATTCCTCTCACCCTGCATATCTATTTTTAATGCACCTAATCTACACATCTCTGAACACTATAGGCAATTTAGCATGGCCGATTCACCTAATTTGCACATCATTGGACTGTGGAGGAAACTGGAGTACCCAGCAGAAAAACACAGACACTGGGAGAACGTGCAAACTCCATACAGACAGTATCTTGAGGCTGGAATCAAATACAGGTCCCTGGTGCTGTGAGGCAGCAATGCTAACCACTGAGCCACCATGCTACCCTGAGCTTGTAGTTATCTGATATTTTAATTCTCCACCTTACTGCCAGGCTGCCTTCCAGCTGCTACAGATTTCCAATGAACTCAGTAAGTTTGAGAAACAGAAACCTTATCTGCTAATCAGGGTCTTGACAGCCTTCTTAGCTCAATATTAAGTTCAAAAATTTTGAGCCATAACCTCAGGAACAATTGTCCTGATTTTATCTTTGGAAATTTTAATTTAACTAATCTTCGGCTTGTTCCTGCCTTTGAATGACAGGTGCTAAATTTTCTGCCATTTATAACCTCTTCAGACACTTTTTTCTAACTTGTCTCATTACTTTCATTTAAGTCCTCCTGTCTTCTATCTTTCACAAAGTTTCTTTTCCATTATTTTTCTCATCCTTTCTCCTTTGATCATGTTAAAATTAATGACATATACAACGATTCATAGTTCTGACAAGATGTCTCTGATGTGAAACTTTGAGCTAACATATGAAACACCATGATTCCCATGCTCCTGCCACCACTCCCAAAGGTTGAAAGGGATCCCAGCCCTCAGGAAGAATGTCTGTTCTGCAGGTAATTAATGTAGATAGGAGGTGGGATCTTCAAACCTCAAGCGCACAAATTTCAACCTGAGGCAGCTATCAGCCCATCAGAAGTAGGCAGCTGTCAAGTGCCTGCAGCACCATCATGAGCAGTGGCCAGAACTGCACTTGGGGCATGTGGAGGCATTCAGTGAAGAATCAGAAGTTTGAAAGCATTTGGGATTAGCAATGTGGATGAAGGTTAGGGACTGGAGTTTACGAAGGCATTGGAAGTGAGAACAGGGAAGAGAGAAGAATTATCCTGTGGTGGGGAGCCCTGTGATGGGCCCAGAAAACCAGTTAGTTCAGCTTCTCTCCTGCTCAAAAACAGAAAACTGCCTGCTGCGTGATGTGGTCCTCTCCCATTTAATTTCCTTGACAGAATGCCCTCAAATGAGTGTTAATTGTCCAATTAAGTGTCCCAGTTAGCCCACAGGCAGGCATCCGGTACCAGTCCTACTCCTGGTTATTACGATGGGACAGAGGAGGGGGGATATGTGGCAAGCAGGACACTGCCACATTTAATGTTCAGCCTGTCTCTCACCACCCACCTGTTTCACCCACAAACATAGAATCAGAGTCGGAGTCAGACGGAAACAGACCCTCCGACCAACTAGCCCACGCCAACCATATTCCAAACTAAACCTGTCCCACTTACCTTCATATCCCTCCAAACCTTTCCTATTCATGTTTATCTAAAAGTCTTTTAAATGTTATAACTGTATGTGCATTCACTACTTCCTCAGGCAGTTCATTCTACACATGAACCACTCTGTGTAAAAATGTTATCTTCTCATGTCATCTTTAAAACGTTCTTCTCTCACCTTAAAAATATGCCCCCTGCCCAGTAGTTTTGAACTCCCCCATCTTGCTATTCACCTTATCTATGCCCCTTTCAAAAAAACAGAAGTGAACCTTACTTCAGTTGTCGGTAAAGTGTTGGAAAAGGTTATAAGAGACAGGATTTATAATCATCTAGAAAAGAATAATTTGATTAGGGATAGTCAGCACAGTTTTGTGAAGGGTAGGTCGCGCCTCACAAACCTTGAGTTCTTTGACCAAACAGGTAGATGAACGCAAACAGGTTGATGTGGTGTATTTGGATTTCAGTAAGGCATTCGATAAGGTTCCACACAGTAGGCTATTGTACAAAATGCGGAGGAATGGAATTGTGGGAGATATAGCAGTTTGGATTGGAAACTGGCTTGCTGAAAGAAGACAGAGGGTGGTGGTTGATGGGAAATGTTCATCCTGGAGACCAGTTACTAGTGGTGTACCGCAAGGGTTGGTGTTGGGTCCACTGCTGTTTGTCATTTTCATAAATGACCTGGATGAGGGCGTAGAAGGATGGGTTAGTAAATTTGGAGACGACACTAAAGTCGGTGGAGTTGTGGATAGTGACGAAGGATGTTGTAGTTACAGAGAGACATAAATAAGCTGCAGAGCTGGGCTGAGAGGTGGCAAATGGAGTTTAATGCAAACAAGTGTGAGGTGATACACTTTGGTAGGAGTAACCAGAATGCAAAGTACAGGGCTAATGGTAAGATTCTTAGCAGTGTAGATGAGCAGAAAGATCTCGGTGTCCATGTACACAGATCCTTGAAAGTTGCCACCCAGGTTGACAGGGTTGTTAAGAAGGCATACAGTGTTTTAGCTTCTATTAATAGAGGGATCGAGTTCCGGAACCAAGAGGTTATGCTGCAGCTGTACAAAACTCTGGTGCGGCCACACCTGGAGTATTGCGTACAGTTCTGGTCACCGCATTATAAGAAGGATGTGGAAGCTTTGGAAAGGGTGCAGAGGAGATTTACTAGGATGTTGCCTGGTATGGAGGGAAGGTCTTATGAGGAAAGGCTGAGGGACTTGAGGCTGTTTTCATTAGAGAGAAGAAGGTTGAGGGGTGACTTAATTGAGACATATAAGATAATCAGAGGGTTAGATAGGGTAGATAGGGAGAGCCTTTTTCCTAGGATGGTGACGGCGAGCAAGAAGGGGCATAGCTTTAAATTGAGGGGTGAAAGATATAGGACAGATGTCAAAGAGTAGTAAGGGAATGGAACGCTTTGCCTGCAATGGTAGTAGATTCGCCAACTTTAAGTACATTTAAGTCATCATTGGACAAGCATATTGAAGTACATGGAATAGTGTAGGTTAGATGGGCTTCAGATTGGTATGACAGGTCGGCACAACATCGAGGGCCGAAGGGCCTGTACTGTGCTGTAATGTTCTATGTTCTATGACACCTCGGCAGGAGCTCCTCAGTGCAGTATCCTTGGTTCAACCATCTTTAGCTGCTTTATCTATGAACTTTCCATAAGTTCAAAAGTGGGAATGTTGGTTGATAACTGCACTATGTTCAGTGATATTCATCCTTCAGATTCTAAAGCAGTCCCTTCCCTGTCTTTATGCAGTAAGACATGGCTCCTTATGGGAACTAACCATTCTATGATCCTTGGACTACTTTCACTTGGGCCTGAAGATCTGAAAGATCAAAGAATCATACAGTACAGAACAGGCCATTCTGTCTATTGAGTCTGTACCACCTGGAATTTTCAGAATGAAGTGAAATTGGTCAGGATTGTACATAAATTGTGATTAAATCTGTCAAAGTCGGAAAATGATATGATTTGATAAAGAAGTGAGAAATCACCTTGCACATAGGGACCCTTATCAGGGTGTTCACGCACACGAAGCGTATAGGGCTTGTTTCCATCGCAGCGCTTCAGAAGATCTCGGACACGCTCGTTATAAATTTCTAAAAAACTATCAGAGAAAGATGCCTCTATTAGTGTATGTTAAAGAACATAAATTTTACTAAAGAAAAACGAAATGCTGCAAATCTGATGTAATATTAGAAAAGGCCAAGCAGCATCTCAGGAGCACAAAAGCTGACGTTTCGGGCCTAGACGAAGGGTCTAGGCCCGAAACGTCAGCTTTTGTGCTCCTGAGATGCTGCTTGGCCTGCTGTGTTCATCCAGCCTCACATTTTATTATCTTGGAATCTCCAGCATCTGCAGTTCCCATTATCTCTAATATTAGAAAAGATTGGGAATGCCTAGCAAGTCAGAAGATGGGATCATTTGTAGGGGTTCTACGTGCACCTTATCTCTCAGCACAAATTACATTGAATTAGACAACATTACAGTACAGAAAGAAGCCACTTAGCTCAACTGGCTTATCCAGGTGTTTCTACATCACACAGTACTCCGTCCCACTGCAATTTATCCATTCCTATTAGCAAATTCTTTTATTTCTTGATTTTGAATAAATTCAACAATGCTATCCGCCTCATTTGGCAGTGAGTTATCACATTCTAACCACTCTCAGTAAAACAGATTCATAAGGAATTCATCTATTTCAATTTTATGTTGTTCTCTTGTTGGATGTTCTCTGTTACAGTACATTGTAGCACATTCTCTATTTTTACAGGTCACCCTTTCACCTAACACAAGAGGAACATTTCATCCTACAGTCTGCTCAGGTATGCTATGGTTGCTATCAAATGTGCTATCAAACCACAGACTGATTTAAACAATGCAAAAGCTGAGAAATGTCAATATCTCTATTAACATTCGTGTAATTAATATAGCAGAGTTCTGGTACTCGCTTCCCCAAACAGGAAAGATACCAGGGTCCAGGAAGATCGGATACAAACTATGACCGTGGTGCACTGCTTTGAGTTTCAAAGCGTTATGAGAATGAGATGAAAGTTGCAGAGATCACTAGATCAGATTTATATCAATGATAAATTATGTTTGACAGTAACGTTTGGCAGGTATTTTTTTTTGCAGATACTGAGACTGCACGGTGACTACACTTGCATGCTCATTGTTTTGCATGCAGTCATTACAACTTGCGCATTTGAGACAGAGAGTGGGAGAAAGTTTTTTTTACAGTTTTGTGTGGCAGTGGTATACGCTACTTGATGCAGGGGCTACACTGTCATTTAAGAATAGATCAGACTTATGGTTGAAAGAAGGGTGAAGAAAAGTATATCAGAAAAGATTATGGCATTTAGGATTAGTGCTCCTTTTGACTGGCTGAAGCAAATGCCCTATTCTAGAGTTATAACCACTATGCAACTCCATGCCACGGTGTTCCAATCCAACCACCCAACACCAATCAATTTCTTGTATGCTAATCAATAAATCAAACTTATACAGTCATATTTTTGAACCATTCCAATCTGCCTTTGCAACCACTCCTATTGATCTCAACATTGTAATATGTTATGTTGGTATCCTTCAGGCTACTGAAAGGAATAAACTGCTTCTACCAATGTTCTAGATGCTATGATTGAGGGTGAGTTGGTTAGACAGCTGGTTTGCAACGTGCACTGATGCCAGCAGTATGGGCTCAATTCCCATGCTGGCTGAAGTTACCAAGAAGGTGTTGCCTCCTCAACCTCTCTCCTTGCCTAAGGTGTGGTGACTCTCAACTTAAACTCACTACCAGTCCTCACTTTCTCTAATGAGACAGCAGCCATATGGTTCTCTGGGACTATGCAATTTTCCCTTAGATGCTCTGATGGTCATGTTTCTCACACAACTGTCAGATGACACAAACCTGGTAATATTTGTCAACATCATCAATTCAAAAAGTGAGACTTCAACAAAGGAACATCAGCATTAATTCTCACCTAACTTCTATTCTGGATGACGTCAGCTTGTCTTGGTAGTCATCCACCCTGGAAAAGAGTCCCTGTGAAGAGGAACAATTATGATACATGTGCTGTGAACAAACAGTGATGAAATATTCAAGTGTTTAAAGTGCTGGGAAAGCAATTACCTTGCATATCCTTGGCGTCAGCCCAATGGATGCCTAAAGGACATGAGGGAATAATGAGTTATAGAAACTTGTACTTTATTAATTTTCTTACTGAAAATCATCTATTGGCAGTCATATCCTCCATTAAATAAAGAGTTTCGACAGCAAATTCTATCATTTGGCTGTCCCTACTACAAATTGTAGTCATTGTTACATCCACAGCTTATATGATTCAAAGTACTTTCTCCCTGCTTTCACATCACTAACAATTTTTACTGTTATTTACTCCTTGTTCTCAATTATCATCAAACTCTTTATAAATCACTTCTGCAGAAAGGCATAAAGGAAGAAAGGACTTGGATTTATATCACATCTTTAAAGGCTTAGGGATGTCACAAACTACATTAGAAATGTAGGCACTATTCGAACGTAGAAATTGCAACCAGCACTTTGCGCACAGGAACTTCTAACAAACATGATAATGCCATTTATTAGTATCGGTTGAGAAAAAGGCAGCAGGAAACCATCTTCATTTCTATCAAGTACCTAGTGGTATTTTAGATCTATCTGAGAGGACAAACAAGACCCAAACTGAAAGCTGACTCCTTAGACAGTGTAGCAGTCCCTTAGTTTTGCATTGGAAATATCAGCCTAGATTTAGTGTTCAGTTTTGGAGCAGAATTTGAAACCACAGAAGATGTGTTAGCTAAAGGTCAATCATCTCAGCCACAGACTATTGTTGCAGGAATTCTGCAAGGATGTTCCTAGCCACAACCATCTTCAGGTGCTTCATTAATGACCTCCCCTCCATAGTATGCTCAGACGTGGGGATATTTGATGATGATTGCAGACTCTTTAACAACATTCATGATTCATCGGGTACTGAAGTAGTCTTT
The DNA here is from genome assembly GCF_030684315.1 of Stegostoma tigrinum. Taxonomy (NCBI): domain Eukaryota; kingdom Metazoa; phylum Chordata; class Chondrichthyes; order Orectolobiformes; family Stegostomatidae; genus Stegostoma; species Stegostoma tigrinum. The sequence goes on from NC_081363.1 coordinate 87,350,435, forward strand.
GCCCACGTAGCAATGTCTGGGCAACATTCAGACTTGGATTGACAAGTGGCAAGCAATTTTCATTGCACACAAGTACTAGGCAATGATCATCTTCAATGTCTCCCCTTGATATTCAATGGCATTGCTGCCAGTGCATCTCCTTCCATCAACACACCAGAGGGATCAACATTGACCAGAAATTGAACTGAACATGCTAATGAATACCGTGGTGACAAAAACAAGCCAAAGGTTAGGAATTCTGCAGCAAACAACTCCCCAACCTGCAAGGTACAAATCAGGTGTGTGATAGAATACTCTCCACTTGCATGGATGAGTGCAGCCTCAACAATATACGAAAGCTCAGCACAATTCAGGACAAAGCAGCTGCTTAAATGGCACCTAAATGATCACCTAAAGCATTCACTCCCTCTACACCATTGCAGTGTATACCATCCACAATATTTAGTGCAGCAATTTGTTATGACCTCTGACAGCAACTTCCAAACAAGGAAGATGATGCATGGGAACACCATCAGCTGACTTGAAAATCTATTTCCAAACTTCACTGCTGCTGGGTCAAAATTCTGGAACTTCCTTCTTAACAGCACAGTGATGAGCTGCTTTCTTGAACAGTTGCAGTCCATGTGGTGTTAAGTACACCATAGTAATGTCAGGGAGGGAGTTTCAGAATTCTGATGCAAGTCAGATTAGATTCCCTACGGTGTGGAAAAAGGCCCTTTGGTCCAACAAGTCCACACCGCCCCTTGATATATCCCACCCACACCCATCCCCCTATAACCCACACACTCCTGAACACTACGGACAATTTAGCATGGCCAATCCACCTAGCCTGCATATTTTTGGACTGTGGGAGGAAACCAGAGCACCTGGACGAAACCCATGCAGACACGGGGAGAATGTGCAAACTCCGCACAGAAGTCACTCGAGGCTGGAATCAGTTAATGACTGATCGACATCACGAACAAACCAAACTTAATAGACCTGGAGGGTACAATACAGGCTGCGTCAAATACAGCAGAAAGAACTTACATTTAAATATCACCTTTCGTAGAATCATACAGTACAAATGAGGCCCTTTGACCCAATGAGTCAGTACTGTCAAAAATAGATGAAACCTACGCTCCCGCTTCCTGCATGAGGCCAATAGCCTTGAGTGTTATAACATTTCAAGAGCCCATTCAAGTGCTTTTTAAAAGGTAGCAAGATTTCCTGCCTCAACTGCTCTCCCAGATAGTGCATTCCAGACCCCCACCAGCCGCTAGGTGAAGATACTTTTCCTCAAGTCTCCTCTAAACCTCCTGCCTTTCCCTTTAAAACTACGGCCCTTGTTACTGACCCTTCAACGAAGGAGAACAGATGCATTCCATTCACTTTCTCGACGCCACTTATAATCATCTACACTCTTATCAGGTCCTGCCTCAACTTTCTCTGCTCAAAAGAAAACAACTTCAGCTTATCTAGCCTCTGTTCGTGACCAAAACACTCCTTCCCATACAACATCCTGGTGAACCTTCTCTATATGCTCTCCAGTGAAATCACATCCTTTCTAGAGTATGAAGACTAAACCTGCACAGAGTACCTGAGCTGTGGCCTAAACGAAAGTTCAACATAACCTCCTCAGAAATAGTAAGAACTGCTGATGCTGGAGTCAGAGATAACACAGTGAGGAGCTGGAGGGTCACAGCAGGCCAGGCAGCATCAGAAGAGCAGGAAAGCTGACGTTTCAGGTCGGGACCCTGCTTCAGGAATGGAGGAAGAGGAAGGGAGCTCTGAAATAAATAAGGAGAGGAGGGGTAGGGCCGGGGAAAGGTAGGTGGGATGGTGATAGGGGAGTGCAGGTAGGCAGTGGAGGGGATTGGTCAGTGAGGTGGGAGGAGCGAAGGTATGAAGGTATGAGGCACTTGCTCCCTGTGTGGATGAGGAACAGAGTTGCGGGAAGGATGAGTCAACTGCCCATGGCACCATTGTTCAGGAAGCCATTCAAGAGGGGGAAGCTAAAGGACAGATTGTAGCTGTAGGGGATTCCATCATCAGGGGGACAGACCATATCCTTTGCAAGCAGCATTGAGAGTCCTGCATGGTGTGTTGCCTGCCTGGTGCCAGTGTGTGAGACATCTCTAGCTGGCTTGAGAGGTTACTAGAGAGGGAGGAGAAGGAACCAGTTGTTGTGGTCCATGTAGGTACTAACAACATAGGCAGGACTAGGAAAAAAGACCTGGTTCTGGATTATGAAAAGCTAGGAACAAAATTAAAAAACAGGTCTTCAGAGGTCATAGTCTCTGGATTACTCCCTGAGCGGCACGCAAACTGGCATAGAGAAGCGAGGATCAGTAAACACGAGGCTAAAAGATTGGTATGGGAAAGAGGGTTTCCTTTTCATGGGGCACTGGCATCAGTTCTGGGACCGGAGGGATCTATACTGCTGGAATGGACTCCACTTGAACAGGGGCGGGACCAGTGTTCTGGCGAAAACGGTAAAGAGGGTAGTCAATAGGACTTTAAACTAATAAGTAGTGAGGGAAGGGAAGACTGAGCGTACAGGGAGTATAACAATTAATGGAAGGCAAAGCAGCACATTGGCAGGTGTCGAGGAAGTTTCAACTCCACTGAAAATTAGGAAAAATTGTTAAAGGGAAGGAGGACTCAAGAGCTGTTAGTAATGGAGGTGATCGGACTCTAAAAGAAGGTACAGAAACTGGCATAAGGGCACTTTATCTGAATGCTTGGAGCATTCAAAACAAGGTGGATGGTGCAAATCATGGCAAATGGATATGATTTAGTGGCCATTACAGAGACATGGTTGCAGGATGGTCATGACTAGGAGGTAAATATCCAGGGGTATCAAACTGTTCGGAAGGACAGACAGGAAGGTAAGGGAGGTGGTGTCACTCTGATTTTTAAGGATGATATCAGGGCAGGAGAGAGAGAGGGTATAGGTTCTACTGAACAAAAGGATGAATCCAATTGGGTGTTAATTAGGAATGGCAGAGAGAAGAAGTCACTGATAGGTGTGGTCTATAGGCTACCAAATAATGACATCATAGTGGGGCAGGCAATAAACATAGAAATAGCTAATGCATGTAAAAATGGTACAGCAATTATCATGGGGGATTTTAATCTACGTATCGATTGGCCAAAACCAGGTCGGTCATGGCAACCTTGAGGAGGTGTTCATGGAATGCATTGCGATAATTTCCTTGAACAATATGTAATGGAACCTACAAGGAAGCAAGCTATCCAAGAAGTAGTCCTGTGTACTGAGACAGAAATCATTAATGATCTCACAGTTAGGGAGCCTTTCAGAAGGACCAAGTACGGTCAAATTTTAAATATGGATGGAACGTGAGAAGGTTAAATCCAGTACCAATGTCCTGTGCTTAAACAAAGGATACTACGATGGAATGACGGAGGAGTTAGTTATGGTAAAATGGGAGCAAGAACTTTATGGTGGATCAATTGAGGAGCAGTGGAGGACTTGCAAAACAATTTTTCACTGTGCTCAGCAGAAGTATATTCCAGCGATAAGGAAGAACTGTAGGAAAAGAAATAGTCAGCCATGGATGTCTAAGGAAATAAAGTATCAGATTGAAAAAAAACACACACAAAAAAGCAAAGATAAGTGGGAAACTAGTAGACTGGGAAATCTTGAAAGGCCAACAGAAAGCCACAAAAAAAGTTAAAGAAAAATGAGATAGATTATGAGAATAAACTAGCTCAGAATATAAAAACAGGCATCAAAAGCTTTCACAGGTTAGGGAGGCGGAGACAGGCTGGGCTGGTTTTTGGATGCAGTGGTGGGAGGAGAAAAGCTGGGCTGGTTTTGGGATGCATCCTTGCCTCCCTAGCCTGTTCTTCCTCTCACCTATCCCCGCCTCCCACCTCAAGCCGCACCTCCATTTCCTACCTACTAACCTCATCCCACCTCTTTGACCTGTCTGTCCTCCCCGGACTGACCTATCCGCTCCCTACCTGCCCACCTATACTCTCCTCTCCACCTATCTTCTCCTCTATCCATCTTTGGTCCGTCTCCTCCATCTCCCTATTTATTTCACAACTCTCTCCCCATCCCCCTCTCTGATGAAGGGTCTAGGCCCGAAATGTCAGCTTTTGTGCTCCTGAGATGCTGCTTGGCCTGCTGTGTTCATCCAGCTTCACACTTTGTTATCATGGGTTCATTAAGAGTAGGTCATGTTTAACTAGTTTGGTGGAATTCTTTGAGGACATTGCTTGTATGATGGACAATGGGGAACCTGTAGGTGTGGTGTATCTGGATTTCCAGAAGGCATTTGACAAGGTGCCACACCAAAGGCTGCTACATAAGATAAAGTTGCATGGTATTACAAGTAATGTATTGGCATGGATAGAGGATTGGTTGACTAGTAGAAAGCAAACAGTAGGGATAAATGTGTGTTTTTCTGGTTGGCCATCAGTGGCTAGTGGTATGCCTCAGGGGTCAGTGTTGGGGCTGTAATTGTTTACCATTTAAATAGATGATTTAGAGTTGGAGACTGCGTGTGGTGTGTTAAAATTTGCAGATGACACTAAGATGAGTGGCATAGCAAAGTGTGCAGAAGACACAGAGTCTGCAGAGGGATATAGATAGTCTAAGTGAGTGTGCAAAGGTCTGCCAGATGGAGTACAATGTTGAGGTCATCCATTTTGGTAGGAATAACAGCAAAATGCACTATGTTTTAAATGGTAAAAAATTGCAGCATGCTGCTGTGCAGTGGGACTTGGTATCCTTGTGCATGAAACGCTAAAAGTAGGGTTGCTGGTGCAGCTGGTAATTAAAAAGGCAAATGGAATTTTGTCTGTCATTGCTAGAGGGATAGAGTTTAAAAACAGAGAGGCTATGCTGCAGCTGTATAGGATCCTGGTGAGGCCACAACTAGAGTACTGTGTGCAGTTTTGGTCTCCTTACTTGAGAAGGGATAGACTAGCACTGGAGGGAACACAGAGGAGATTCACACGGTTGATTCCAGAATTGACAGGGTTGTATTATGAGCAGAGACTGAGTAGGCTGGGATTATACTCATTGGAATTCAGAAGAACAAGGGGAGATCTTACAGAAACATATAAGATTATGAAGGGAATAGATAAGTGGAGGCAGGGAGGTTGTTTCCACAAGCAGTAGATTCGCCAACTTTAGGTACATTTAAGTCATCATTGGACAAGCATATGGATGTACATGGAATAGTGTAGGTTAGATGGGCTTCAAATCGGTATAACAGGTCGGCACAACATCGAGGACCAAAGGGCCTATACTGTGCTGTAATGTTCTATGTTCTATGTTCAGATGAAACTAGGACTCGGGGGCATAGCCTCAAAATAAAGGGAAGCAGATATTGGACTGAGGTCAGGAGGAACTTCTTCACCAAAAGGATTGTGAATCTGTGGAACTCCTTACCCAGTGAAGCAGTTGAGGCTACCTCGCTGAATGTTTTTAAGGCAACACTCGATAAATTTTTGAACAGTAAAGGAATTAAGGGTTATGATGTGCGGGCGGTTAAGTGGAGCTGAGTCTGAAAAAGATCCGCCATAACCTTAATGAATGTCGCGGCAGGCTCAAGGGGCCAGATGGCCTATTCCTGTTCTTAGTTCTTATGAGAGAAGATGGACAGGTTGTGTCAGGACCAGGAGGCGGGGATGAGAGGGCGGGCTGGTCATGGGATAAGGCCGAGGTTGGGAAGATTTTGAAACGAATAAAGTCCACATTGAGACCATTGGATTGTAGGCTGGAGAAGCATCACCTTATATTCTGCCTTGGGAGCCTCATCTCTGACTGCACATTTGGCAGGTGTTTCTGGGAGGTGGAAGCGGTTCTTGGCCTTGAGATCCAGTAATCCAATTCATTTCTCCAGTTCCTTTTCCATACTTCCTCTTGCAGATGGGTGTTCTCAAAGAATTGTGCAGCTTCAAACAGGATCTCCGCTGATTTGGCTTTTTCTGAATGAGGGTCTACCCAGCGTTGATATCTATGTTATATTTCTTGAGGTAAGGCTTCAGGGACTCTTTGAAATGCTTCCTTTAACCTCCTCTCAATGAAATACCTTCTTTGACGTGGGTGAAGATGATTTGCTTTTGCTAAACATATGGCCAGCCAGATAGAATTAGTTTTGGATGACCATGGCCTGGATGTGGTGCTATTGGCTACCTCAAGAACAGCGATGTTACTACACTTATCAGCCCAGCTAATATGGAGAATATGTTTCAAACAACATTGATGGTACTTCCAAAGGTCTTAGGGTGGTGACTATATGTAGTCCAATGTTTGAAACAATTGGGAAGAGCCAGAAGGATGACTGCCTTATGCACAAGGATCACAGACATTGAGACACTCATCCTTAGGTATGTGAAGGCGGCTCTTGCAGATTGGACACAATGTTAAATCTCCACATAGATCAGGCTGAGATGACAGGTAGCTGCCCAAGTAGGGGAAATATTCCACGTTTGGCAGGATTTCTCAACCTCAAGAATAGCTAATCCTATTAATATTAGGAAAGCATCGTATCCTTTGAGAATATTGAGTCAAGTCATTTTATTACAGCCAGATTTAGAAATTCTCACACGTTCATTCATTTGATAATGTGTACAAATTTAAACAGTGGAAACTCTTTCAACGTAAAGCCGTGTTAATTTGGTTGAAACATATTCAGAAAAATAAGCGATGCCCATATGGCTTTTTACACAACTCACTTCCTGTTTATCAATAACTTTTGTTAAATTTACTCTGCTTTCTTTAGTATAGCACTTCCAAATTAAATCTGAATTCAACTCTTTTCATGTGGTGAGTTTTACTAGTTGCAATCTGTTTTGAATTATCTTTGCTTATTGCCTCAAAAAACTTACAAGGGTGGATACGCTGACAGTAAACCAGTTGGGCTGAGGTAAAGTACTAAGCAAACTTCGCTGGATGCAATTTTTTAGTGGCTTAGTTATTGATGAAATCAAACCACTTCAAAATGAGATAATTGTGTTAATAAAAGTTAGTTTTCCTTTATGTGATGGTCAACGATTCCCTATTGACCAAGTCAAATTGAGGTGTCGCTCCATGATGAACAGGCACTCTTCATCTGCAGATCAGATGCAGTTATTCAACTGATGGTCCAGGGTAGCATTGCAGCTAAGCCCAAACTCTCAAAGCCAAGGGTTTTCAGCAGCATCACTAGTTCGCATTCCAGAATGCTGCCTTCCTCCTCCCTAACCCATGATTCCAGAGGCCAACTACTTCACCCTGGGGTGTCCTTGTGGTTGTGAAAAATGCTTTATAAATGAGACCTTTTTTTCCACTCTCTCTCCAGCTCAGATGAGCTGCTTCAGCACAGGCTTAAAATTCAGAGTGTGAGAGACTCCACGCTGTAAGCTCATCAGAAGAGGTGTAACCTAAGCAGCTTTGAAAACCCAGTTACCTCAGCTCAATTAGTAGCAGTCCCACCTCTGGATTGGAAGATCAAGTTTAAATCCCAATCTGAAGATTTTAGAACATAGTCTAGGCTGAACATTTTACTGCAGTACTGCAGAAGGGCTATATCACTGAACCTCTCAGTTTGCCATGAAAGATGTTATCACTTCCCCATTTGGTATGTCTCTGTTCAAAACAAGGTAATTGACATGAATGCACTTTGTGGCTTGCTGAGGTTGTGAAAGACTCAATATAAACCCAAGTCTTTATTTCAACACTAAACTCAATTCTTCCTATATTGCTCCATAATGATGACCTGCAATGCTATTGGGCTGTGATCCTTCACTGAGCCTCCCTGAAATAAAAAAAATTAACTGCTAAGCACCACAAATTGATGTTGGGATTCAACTAAATGTCAGCTGTCCATTAATTTTTCACACTAATTCTTGGGACAGAAATGTCACAGACAAGGCCAACATTCATTACCATCCTTAATTGCCTTTCAGGAGATGTTGGTGAGCCATCTTCTTGAATTGCTGCAGTTTACATAGTTTAAGCACATCCATAGCAATGTTCAGGAATGAAATCACAGAATTTTGGCCCAGCACCTATGAAGGGACAGGGATGTATTTCCAATTTTGACTGACGTGAGGCTTGGATAAATACTTACAGGTGGTGTTGTTCTCAAGTAACCTAAGCTCTTCATTTTCTTGATGGTAGACATCATAAGAACTTCAAACAGGAGTAGCCCATTGACCCCATCATGCCTACTTCATCATTAAATAACATTATGGCTGAGCAAATACTTTAATGCATTTTACCCACACTTCTTTCTTAATTCACTCATGAGGCATGTACATCACTGGCCAGCCGGCATTTATTGCCTGCTCCTAACTGCCCTTGAGCTGAGTGGCTTGCTAGGCCATTTCTGAGGGCAGTTGAGAGTCAAACAATTGCTGTCGGTCTGGAGTCACACGTAGGTCAGACCAGATGAGGATGGTTCCATCTTTCCAAAACTCTGAATGCCAATGATAATCAGAAATCTATTAATCTCTGCTTTAAATATGCTGAAAGATTAAGCTTCCACAGCCCTTGGGGTACAGAATTTTAAAGATTCACAACTATCTGAGTAAGAAAAATTCTCATCTCAGTAAAAAGACAAGTCCTCATTTTAAGTTATGCTCAGATGCTGGTCTCCCAACTAGGGGAAATATCTTTCCAGCATGTACTCTGCCCATCCTTTTAAGTATTTTGAGGGCATCAATGAGATTACCTTTCATCCTCTGACGTTCTGAAACTCGAGAGAAATTAGGCCCAGTTTGCCCCATCTCTATTCATTGTACAATCCTGTCATTCCGGTCTGGAGAATCTTCACTCCGGATGTGAGTTTGCTCGCTGAGCTGGCAAGTTAGTTTTCAGACGTTTCGTCACCATTCTAGGTAACATCATCAGTGAACCTCCGACGAAGCGCTGGTGTTATGTCCCGCTTTCTATTTATCTGGTTAGGTTTCCTTGGGGTGCTGATGTCATTTCCTGTTCTTTTTCTCAGGCGATGGTAGATTGGCTCCAAGTCAATGTGTTTGTTGATGGAATTCTGGTTGGAATGCCATGCTTCTAGGAATTCTCGTGCATGTCTCTGCTTGGCTTGTCCTGGGATGGATGTGTTGTCCCAATCAACCTCATCAGCAAGGACATCATCAAGCTAGTGGACCTCTGCCTCACCACCCACTTCACTTTCAACAACAAAACCTACAGACAAACCAACGGTACACCCATGGGATCTCCGATATCAGGGTTCTTAGCAGAGGCAGTAATGCAGCGACTCGAACAAACAGCTCTGTCAATAATCCAACCCAAACTTTGGGTCCGCTATGTGGATGACACCTTTGTCATCACTAAACAAAACAAATTAGAGGAAACATTCAAGACCATCAATAATACCCTTACTGGCATAACATTCACAAAAGAGGAGGAAAACAACAACAAACTGCCATTCCTAGATGTCACAGTAGAGCGAACAGCCAATGGGGAACTTCAAACCAGCGTCTACAGGAAAACAACACATATGGACCAAATAGTGAACTACAGGAGCAACCATCCCAACATCCACAAATGAAGCTGCATTAGAACATTATTCCAACGAGCCACCACACACTGCAGCACAAAGGAACTACGCAGAGCAGAGGAAAATCACCTATACAGCGTATTCAAAGAGAATGGGTAACCCTATCAACACAGTCCGCCGATTTCTCAGCAACAAACCCAAACAGACAGACAAAACGGGCTCAGAAACCATAACCACTCTCCCCTACATCAAAGACATTTCCGAAATGACTGCCAGACTACTCGGACCCCTTGGCATCAGGAGTAGCCCACAAACCCACCAACACACTAAAACAGCAGCTAATGAACTTAAAAGACCCTATACAGACAACAAATAAAACGAATGTCATCTACAAAATACCTTACAAGAACTGTGCCAAACACTACATTGGACAAACTGGCAGGAAGCTAGCCACCAGGATACATGAACATCAACTAGCCACAAAACGACATGACCCACTATCACTCGTATCCTTACATACAGATAAGGAAGGACACCACTTTGATTGGGACAACACATCCATCCTAGGACAAGCCAAACAGAGATATGCACAAGAATTCCTAGAAGCATGGCATTCCAACCGGAATTCTATCAACAAACACATTGACTTGGAGCCAATCTACCATCCCCTGAGAAAAAGAACGGGAAATGACATCAGCAACCCAAGGAAACCTAACCAGATAAATAGAAAGTGGGACATAACACCAGCGCTTCGTCGGAGGCTCACTGATGATGTTACCTAGAATGGTGACGAAACGTCTGAAAACTAACCTTCCAGCTCAGTGAGCAAACTCACATCCAGAACCTCAACCTGAGCTACAAATCTTCTCAAAACTTGCTAATCTTCACTCCCTCTGCGGCAACGACATCTTCCTTGAGGTACAGACCAAAGTTCATGATGTGGTCTCCTTTACAGTGGAGAAACAAAATGCAGACGGGTGACCGCTTTGCAGAACACTTTCTTTCTGTCTGAAAAATGACCCCGAGCTTCTAGATGCCTGCCACTTCAACACACCAAAATATATCCATACCAGTATTGCTATCTCAGGCCTGCTGCAATGCTCCAGTAAAACTCAACATAAGCTGAAGGAAGAATACCTCATTGTCACGTTACAGCCCTCAGGATTCAATGCTGAGTTTAACAGTTGCAGAACATCAATACCACCCTCCGTCTTCACTGCCCCAGATACTGTTCTGTATGGATTGCTTCCAGCACATCCAGTATGTTTTTATCTATTCACAATTCTTATTAGCACCCATTCAACATTTGTTTCTTGCCCCAGCTTAACATCAGCAATCCATTTCTTTCTCTTTGGGCTCCAACTTTTCAATTTACTCCTCCTCTACCAACCCTTGCCATCAGCATAAATACCACCATTTTCCAGCTGCTCTCAATTCTGACAAAGGATCACTTGACTCAAAACCTTAACTCTGCTATTTTCCCTCCACAGATGCTGCCAGAGCTGCTGACTTTCTCAAGCAATTTCTGTTTTTGTAACATTCAAGTGGGCTAACCTAAAAGCTTCTGAGGAAGGGTCACCGGACCCAAAACATTAACTCTTTTTTCTCCTCCACAGATGCTGCCAGACCTGCTGAGCTTTTCCAGAAACTTTGTTTTTGTAACCCAAAAGCTTGCTGCATCTGCATGATGACTAATTGACAAGGATACCCAAATTCTTTCATGCATCTACACTTACTGACCTCTCACCATCTAAGAAATATTCTGCACATCTGTTCCTCGGACTAAATGGATAATCCCATATTTTTCTACATTATAGTCTGCAATGTTAGTGCCCACTCATTAAGCCTGTTCGAATCCTCCTGAAATTGTGTGGTATCTTCCTCACCACACACATTCCTGTTTAGCTTTGTATCATCTGCACATTTGAAAATATTACATTTGGTCTTCTCATCCAGATTATCAATGTATCTTGTGAACAGCTGAGGCCCAAGTTCTGGGCCTTGCAGTAGCCCACCACGAGGCCCCAAATATAGATCTGAAGGAGACTTGGTGAGAACTAAGTATCATTGTAACTGCAAATCACTCGCTAACGAGTATGATTGTCCATCTAGGAAGTTCTGCATCATTGTTCATAGATTCTGTGGGTCCTTAGAACATAGAACATTACAGCACAGTACAGGCCCTTTGGCCCTTGATGTTGTGCCGACCTGTCATACTGATCTGAAGCCCATCTAACCTACACCATTCCATGTACGTCAATATGCTTGTCCAATGACGACTTAAATGTACTTAAAGTTGGTGAATCTACTACCATTGCAGGCAAAGCGTTCCATTCCCTTACTACTCTCTGAGCAAAGAAACTACCTCTGACATCTGTCCTATATCTTTCACCCCTCAATTTAAACCTATGCCCCCTCGTGCTCGCCGTCACCATCCTAGGAAAAAGGCTCTCCCTATCCACCCTATCTAACCCTATGATTATTTTATATGTTTCAATTAAGTCACCTCTCAACCTTCTTCTCTCTAATGATAACAGCCTCAAGTCACTCAGCCTTTCCTCCTTGTGTGGTTGATGAGCCTCCTCCTAGAGTTTCATTTCTAAACACACATTTGGCAGGTTTTTCCAAAGGATGGAACTGGTCCTTCCCCTTGAGATTGCTCGCATTCCTTTCTCTGACTCTCCTCTTGCCAATGGATGTTCTTGAAGAATTGTGCCCCTTCATACACGAGTTTCTCCAAGTCAGTTTCTTCTAAACGGCAGTCTCTCAAGTGTTGACTTTTATGTTGCATTTCTTGAAGGAAGCCTTCAAGAAGTTTTCAAGAAGTTTTCTTGTCCTCCTCTAAATCAAATGCCTTCCTTGAGCTGGGAGGAAAAAACAAATTGCTTTAGCAGTTGCAAGTCAAGCACCCGAGATACTTAGCCAGCCTAAAACAGTTAGTTTCAGATGATCATGGTCACAATGGTGGTGCTATTGGCTGCTTCAAGATACTGATGCTAATATGCCCGTCCTCTCAACTGATGTGGGGAATCCGTCTCAAACAGCATTGATGGTACTTCTCAAGCATCTTGAGGTTATGGCTGTACACAGTCCAAGTTTTGGAGTCGTACAGAAGAGTCGGAAGAACTAGTGCCTCGTACACAAGGATCTTGGCGTCAGCACAGAAGTCATGGTTTTTGAAGATTGTCAACCTTAGCCACGGCTTGCAGATTAGATGTGGATCTCTGTACCGATGTCAACCTTAGATGAGAGATAGCTACCTAGATAGGGAAAATGTTCTATTTTTGGAAGGATTTATCCTTTGATCTTAATGGAGCGATTGACTGGAACTTGACTTGGGACGAGCTGGTAAAAGGACTTGAGATTGATGTTGATATCAATTCTTCAGAATGCTTCCATGAAACGCATTAAGCAAAGATTTCCATGACAGCAGAGATAACATTGCCATCCGTAGGCTGAAGTTCCACAAGTGAGGTCAGCATAGTTTTGTTCTTGGATTTCAACCGTTGAGGTTGAAAAATTATCCATCCATCATATACAGAATACCCACATCACTGGCAAGCTTGCTCTTGACAAGAGGAAGAGTAGTGGTGATGAAAATGGAGACTATACTAAGCATACAGAGACAGCGAAAGATGAGGAAATGAATATCCATCTGATCTACAACATTAGAGCCAGAAAGCTACAGTAAAGAACTAATATTGTAGAGTTCAGCATTTTTTAGTAATACTTGTTTCAGTATATACCATAAGGTCAGGATTAATTGCTCTATTATCTTTTAGTTTTTTTATCATTTGCAGCTACTATCTACAGAAAATAAAGTACCCGTATTTATGTAACATTCATAAATTTGAGGTATCCCTAAACAGCTCTTAGTCAATTGAGTGCTTTCCAAAGTAGTCATTGTTGTACTGTAATCAATGATCCTCTTAAAGTCATGGCTAGTGCTAGCTATGCTCTTACAACAAGTTTATATTAAAGTGATTCCGTGCAATCAGCCTTCAAAGACAGTGATTCTTCTGACCAATGTGTTACTCACTATGTTAGTCAGAAAGGAAGATCAAGCCAGAACGTGTATGGTGACTGAGAAACCCTAAGCTAAGCCATTCACTGCTAAAGAATCCATTTGGCATTATTCTCACTACAGCTGTGCAGAATGGACATGGGAGATAGTGAGTGTCTTTCATTGCTGAAGTGAATAGGTTAGTGTAGGAGAAATAAAGGGTGAACAAATAAAACTAACTAAAATGATACTGAACTGTACTCTGGCTTCCTGCCTTGCTTGTGTGAATGGCAGTGGGGAGAAAAAAAGGAAAAAAAGCACAAATTGAATACTTACTGGTGTCCCCATCATTGTATATGTTTTTCCTGAGCCTGTTTGTCCATAGGCAAACAAACAGACATTGTAACCCTCGATAGCTCCCGACAGGACTGATGTGCCAAGATCCTGATACACCTTTAGATACAAAGAATAATTAGGATTAATGGACTAGAGAATTGCAAATGTCAAAGTCACAAAAATGAATAATTTCAAAAGGCACAACCTAGCCTTTTTCAGCCTCAACATATGTCCTAGTTGCACAGTAGAAGTCATATCAATACACATTTGGAGTGACGAGCGATCAAAACTGCTAGTAATTGAGTCCACAGGTTTGAATGATGTAATGAGTAGATAGAAAAAAATGCTCAGTGGTTTTCTGTATAACAATGCCCTCAATTAAATTAATCTCTTGCAGTCTCTTCATACACAAATAGAAAACTTACCAACATGTGAGATTTGAAAATTGAGGATGAATAGTAAGTGCAGAAAGCACACATCCAGTCTTTCAGTATGTGAGAAAATGTCACATTAGCATTTTGAGATGATTCTAATCCAGGACGCTTCCCATAGACTTTACCCAATCATTTCTCGTCAGACATGTTGTGTATTATGTTATTAAATAGACAACAGGATTATTAATGATGAAGATGAAGAGTGAGCCAAAGATTAATTGGTATTATTCTTTCTTCAGGGTTAGAAGGTTGTAGATTCAAATCTTCCAAGACCAAAGCTCACGGTAGTGATGAGGGAGCGCTGCACTGTTGGAGGTACTGTCTTTCATACGTAACATTAAAAGAAGGCCTTGAAGGTATCTGACCTCCTGTCGAAAAGACAGGAGGAAAGGAAAAGGGAGGGAGATAGCCCTGCCTATGACACTACCCCTGAGGAACTCCTGCAATGATGTCCTGGGACAATCACAGCCATCATCATTTAGGCTAGGTATGACTCCAACCAGCGGAGAATTTTTCCCAATGTCACTAAGTCCAGTTTGCCAGGGGTCCCTGACGCCACACTCAGTCAAATGCTGCCTTGATGTCAGGGGCAGTCACTCGTACTTTGCTTGTGAAATTCAGGAGATGCTTACATCAAAGTTCAAGAGGGCCAAAGGTTATGCTCCATATCTCTCAGGTTAGACCCCACTGTAGTAGCTGTGGCCATTTTTGGTCACCGTACCCCTGGAAGGTTATATTGGTCTTGGAAAGAATTCAACGCAGATTCAACAAATTCATATTAGAGCTGAAGGAGATAAATTCTAAGCTGCACAGCCTAAGCTTTCACGATGGAAGATTAAAGAATAAATTATTTGAGTTACTTAAGATTATTAAAGTATTTTGTAGCAGGAGTGCAGAACAAGAGGGTATAGCCTCTAAAATGAGAGTTTGGCAGTTCCAGGATGATTTCAGAAGTATTTCTTCCCGGAGGATATTGGAAATTGAAGCTGAGTCAGTTAAAGATTCTGTTCCTAAAATTAATTAACTTGAATTAGATAAGATGTTAAAAGTTACAAAACTAACATAACTAGATGTATTGCAAGTGCAGATCATTTGAATCAGGGTTAGGTTTGCCTGGTTTATTAGAATTAATCAAATGTTTATCAACAGCACATAATGCTCAAGAAGGCTGAAGGGCACACTTATCAAGCCTTGGCCCACTGTCTAAGCAACTGGTTAACATGCAAGATAATGAAATGTGAGGCTGGATGAACACAGTAGGCCCAGTAGCATCTCAGGAGCACAAAAGCTGACGTTTCGGGCCTAGACCCTTCATCAGAGAGGGGGATGGGGTGAGGGTTCTGGAATAAATAGGGAGAGAGGGGGAGGCAGACCGAAGATGGAGAGAAAAGAAGATAGGTGGAGAGGAGAGTATAGGTGGGGAGGTAGGGAGGGGATAGGTCAGTCCAGGGAAGACGGACAGGTCAAGGAGGTGGGATGAGGTTAGTAGGTAGGAGATGGAGGTGCGGCTTGGGGTGGGAGGAAGGGATGGGTGAGAGGAAAAACAGGTTAGGGAGGCAGAGACAGGTTGGACTGGTTTTGGGATGCAGTGGGTGGAGGGGAAGAGCTGGGCTGGTTGTGTGGTGCAGTGGGGGGAGGAGACAAACTGGGCTGGTTTTGGGATGCGGTGTGGGAAGGGGAGATTTTGAAGCTGGTGAAGTCCACATTGATACCGTTAGGCTGCAGGGTTCCCAAGCGGAATATGAGTTGCTGTTCCTGTAACCTTCGGGTGGCATCATTGTGGCACTGCAGGAGGCCCATGATGGACATGTCATCTAAAGAATGGGAGGGGGAGTGGAAATGGTTTGCGACTGGGAGGTGCAGTTGTTTATTGCGAACCGAGTGGAGGTGTTCGGCACAGCGGTCCCCAAGCCTCCGCTTGGTTTCCCCAATGTAGAGGAAGCCACAGTGGCTACAGTGGATGCAGTATACCACATTGGCAGATGTGCAGGTGAACCTCTGCTTAATGTGGAAAGTCATCTTGGGGCCTGGGATAGGGGTGAGGGAGGAGGTGTGGCGGCAAGTGTAGCATTTCCTGCGGTTGCAGGGGAAGTTGCCGGGTGTGGTGGGGTTGGAGGGCAGTGTGGAGCAAACAAGGGAGTCACGGAGAGAGTGGTCTCTCCGGAAAGCAGACAAGGGTGGAGATGAAAAAATGTCTTGGGTGGTGGGGTCGGATTGTAGATGGCGGAAGTGTCGGAGGATGATGCGTTGCATCCGGAGGTTGGTGGGGTGGTGTGTGAGAACGAGGGGGATCCTCTTTGGGCGGTTGTGGCGGGGGCGGGGTGTGAGGGATGCATGCAAGTCACTTGAAGCTGAAATAACCAAGTATGTCTATCTTCCAAGGAGTGCACTGTGGGAAGCACTGCTACAAGTGACATACCAGTTGTTGACTTCAATGAATGAAATACTTGTATGGATTGCCCCTCACAGCAGCAGTCTCAGAGGTCAAGTAATAAAGGGCATAGAAGCATTCTCATAAGAGATTTTGTGTTACCAGGCTGTAATACATACAATATCTGGCTTCATTAGGGACAATAAGTTACAGCTATTTATGTGACAACATCAAGATACCAATGGCTAAAACAGTGCCAGTGCTGTTACCAACTTTGTTTTATTCACTTTTCTTAAAAGTATTGTAGCAAATCAGAATTGCTGCAGTTCAGAATTAATAAGATACATGTTTTTGACTGAGTGCCAGTACAGTATTCAAATGATGTAATGCAAGTCTTTAAAAAATCTTGTGATCAGTAGCAGTACAATCATTACGATGCAGAATGCATGAAAAATTCTGCTGCTTTCTTTACAGCCTGAGTGTATAAAATTGGCAACGCTGAGTGGAGAAGGGATACACAGACAATGATATCATCTGTATGGACTTCAAATTTCATTTTTCTGAGACAATGAGACAGAAATTTTGGAATGGAATTGGGGTAAAGTCATAATAATTCAATCCAATTCTCCACATTTTACATGTTTTCCCTTATCAGAAAAAAGAAACCTGTGCTCTTGATTGGGATAGGAAAAGAATCTATGCTAACTTGCCAGAACAGGGTCAACAATTTTGGCTCCATTCATATTACAGCTGTTTAAATAAGGCATCGTAGTTAAAATGAGAAGCATATGTCAGCTTGGCTCTGGGCTATGCTGATTTTATTCTAAGCTTTCTTTGATGGGTTTTTTGTTTTGTTTCTAGGCTATGATCTAAAAATCAAACTTTAAATTGTTGTATGCATTACTTTATTAAGTCACATTGTTACACTGCCAATCATGATCTGTACTCCAGGGAAATGAGCTCTGCTGTGTCAAGTCTATTAAGATCGCATTTAGGTATTACATATATAACACCATTGTAGCTTTGAACCACCTGGGCTCCTACAGGGGCAAAGGCATTCTGGTGTTTTTCTCAATGGAAAAGTGAATCTGCAATTAAAATGAAGCATTAAAATTAATGTTTAAAATTTAAGAATCTTTTCTGCTCTTGTACTGATCATACACGAGTTAGAAAAAAAAATTTTATTGTGCAAATCATTCTACTATGGACAACATTTTTAATGCACTTTCTTCCCATGTAACTAGATTTGAGATAAAATATTTGTCAGCATTGCAAATATAGCTAAAACTGCTTTTTCAAACAATACAGCAATCCAGATTAACCTCGTCACTTAGGTCTCACCAGTGGGAGATGTATAGGCCCCTCATTCAGACTGCTCTGGGGAAAGAATGGAAAATTATTTAGCTGAACCTTCTGGCTGGAAAATCAGGAAAAGGAATCAAAACACTCAAACAGATATGTGAAGCCAAGTTTATTCAATGGGAAATACTGTGCAGATGTCAAGAACTAACTCAAGGACACATAGGGATTCAGAATCTGAGAAGTCTACTGACATTCTACACTTTTAAAATAGGTAAAGCATTTCTATTTATGGCTTTGCTGATCAACTTCAGCCAGAGAGTGGTGGGCCTGTGGAATTCATTACCACAGAGTGCAGTGGAGGCTGGGACATTAAATGCCTTCAAGGCAGAGATCGATAAATTCTTGACCTCACAAGGAATCAAGGGCTACGGGGAGAGTGCAGGGAAGTGGAGTTGAAATGCCCACCAGCCATGATTTAAATGGCTGAGTGGACTCGAGGGGCCGAATGGCCTTACTTCCATTCCTATGTCGTTTGTCTTAACTATTCCCCAGTGGAACAGTGGTGTGTTGACTGTAGCACATTATGTAAAATAAAGACATACAAATATGTTACACAATACTACTTCCAAGATCCAAGTGGATCTTTTTTACCCCTCACAGCTAGATGTGTCACCACAATAGTTTAAAAGAATCTGACAGTTTGACACACAACACCACAGCAAACGTATCAGCTCTAAACAAAAAAGAAGTTGAACCTAAGTGGCTGAAGTCACAAACATTGGTGCCTGTTCATATGACATTTCTTAGTCAGGAAAGCACTCTGCAAAACTTCCATCTGCCAGAATGAGAACATTTGTATCAGACTCTTGGAACACATGATGAATTTTCTCAACAAGCTTTGCATTTGACAGTGCCCAGTTGACCATAAACAATTATTTGAAAATAAATTTCTTCAAAATCTTTGTTGATGCATAATGACACAGCTAGCGAGTTTTGAGAAGATTTGTAGCTCAGGTTGAGGTTCTGGATGTAAGTTTGCTCGCTGAGCTAGAAGGTTCGTTTTCAGACGTTTCGTCACCATTCTAGGTAACATCATCAGTGAGCCTCCGGTGAAAGGCTGGTGTTATGTCCCGCTTTCTATTTATCTGTTTAGGTTTCCTTGGGTTGCTGATGTCATTTCCTGTTCTTTTTCTCAGAGGGTGGTAGATGGGCTCCAAATCAATGTGTTTGTTGATTGGTCAACCATCAACAAACACATTGATTTGGAGCCCATCTACCACCCTCTGAGAAAAAGAACAGGAAATGACATCACCAATGCAGGAAATGACATCACCAACCCAATGTTGATTGGTCAACCATCAACAAACACATTGATTTGGAGCCCATCTACCACCCTCTGAGCAAAAGAACAGGAAATGACATCACCAATGCAGGAAATGACATCACCAACCCAAGGAAACCGAAACAGATAAATAGAAAGCGGGACATAACACCAGCGCTTCACCGGAGGCTCACTGATGATATTACCTAGAATGGTGACGAAACGTCTGAAAACGAACCTTCCAGTTCAGCGAGCAAACTTACATCCATAATGACACAGCATTTAATATTGAAGCCAGTTTGACGGTGACCAGGAAATCATTGTTGATTGTCATAAAACCTACTTGGTTCACTAATGCGCTTGAGGGAAGGGAATCTGCCATGTTTTCTTGGTCTGGCCTACATTCCAGACCCCTAAGTGGTTAATTTTATTGCTTGTCGAATGGGCCTAGCAAGCTCTTAGTTGCACAAAACCACTGCAAAGTTTGATAAATATATCCCTACAACCAATTATCAGTGCTCCTCCGTTGAATACCACTTGGTGGATGCATCGAGGGTGGTAAGGTCACAAAGTGCACACTGGGTCAGGGACTCAATGTCTATCACCAAGAGAGGCTCAGGAAACCTGTACAGATAACTTATGACCTGATAGTCAATCCAGAGACCTATGACCTGAATATTTAAGGATGTTTTACATTGCAAGAAAATAGGAAAGGGTGGTGAAGTTGTTCTGTTAATTCAGGGTGACATTAATTCAATAGTGAATTTAGAACATTTGTTCTAAAGATCAAGATATAGCATCACTTTGGTTAAAGATTAAAAAATAGCAAATGGAAGAGCTCAACTGTGAAATAGTTACAAATAAATTATATCCATAAACAGTTAGAATACCCTAGAACTAAGTATACAGCAAGCAATAATAGGGGGCTTATGAGAAAGACATGAAAAAGAGATAATCATGCGTGATTTTAATCTACTTATAGGCAGGACAGGCAAAGTGAGCCTAGAAGATGAATTCCTGGTATGTTTTCAGGAGAATTTCACAGAAGACCATATTTTACAGCCAACCAGAGCAGTTTGGTGTAGATCTGGAAGTGAGTAATGAGACAGGATTATTTAATTACCTCTGAGGAAATGAGCCTCTAAGTATCATAAAATAATTGAAATTCACATTCAGTTCAAGGAAGAGAAGAGTGGTCTAAGACTGTCATTTTAAATCTAAATAAATTACAAGAGAATTAAGACAAGGACTGGCTAAAGTGAAACGGAAAAAAAATTTAACATGTAGATCAGTAGAAACGCAATGGTAGACATTTAATTCACTCTGTTCAGCAAAAACATTATCAGTGGAAAAGGACACACTCTGGGGGATAATCTAGTCCAGGATGTGGTACATATGGATACAGATATTATAATCAGATCCCAGGCAGGATTTGCCTAATTAATGCAGTTCCAGGCAGATACCCTGAATTGTCAACCTCTCATGTGGAGGGATAAACTGGCACCCTTTCTTTATACAACTGTCCTCTTGGTTGATTGCAGCAAGGTTATTACACAAAGAATCCCCTTCCCTGTAGTTGCCGTTCCCCAGACCAAATTAATTTACATCTTAAAAGGAGCCAATTTAACCAATCTTTCTGGAGTTAAGAAAATATTAAGTTTTTTTGTAGATAATAAACATGGGAAGAAATAGTAACACCAAAGAATACAAGGATCACAGTCACTCGAGAGGAATAGACTGTGGAATGTTAATAGTTGAGCAGTCAATTTTGATATTCATGGTTTTGTGGACTGACTAAAATTCTTTTGCCCTGTTTCACTTTAACTAGCTTGCTGGGAAATTGATCACAGGAACAGAAATAGGCCATATGGCTCATCAAGTCTACACCTCCAATTAATAAGATCATTGCTAATCTGATAACTCTCAACTCCACTTTCCTTTCTTATCCCCCGATCCCTGATTCCCATGATGATCAGAAATCTCTATCTCAGCTCTGAATATCATCAATGACCCAGCCTCAACGGACCTCTGTAACTTAAATAAGTGAGTCCTTACTCTGAGATTATGCCCTCTGGTCCTATATTCTCCCACAGGGGGAAACACCCTCTCCTCATCTACCCTTTCAAGGACCCTAATAATCTTGCATGTTTCAATAAGTTTGTCCTCTCATTCTTCTAAATTTGATGAGTACAAGTCCAGGGTTTCTAGCACTCAGAGAGAGTATCTTATCCATTTCCTTACCTATGGTATGGGATGTTGAATGACTGTTCTCAAAGCTGCAACCTTCACAGCACAACAGGGAGTCAGAACTATAACACACACAGGCCAAGGTTGAAGTTCACTTTTGACCTCTATCTTTGTGTATTCTTGAAGAGGAAAATACAAACACATCTATTGTCGAGACTGCTGTGTTTTTTTATACAATTTTCACAGCGTGGGATCATTCAGTTCATTTGCAATTTCTCCCTTTGAAGCTTCCCTGATACCTTGTCCGGTGTAACATTCCATAGTCTCTCTCCAGAAGCTTCTAAATTTATATCTGCAATCATTTTTTCTTCATCAGTCCTCTTTCAAAAAACACATGCTGGAGTTAAATTTTGATACACCCAGAGGTGATACGGTGTTACCATCTGCTTATGACATGGGAGAGCAACTTATTGGTGAGGGGGTGACATGGTAAGACTCCACCAGAATCAGGTTCCCAAGCAAACCCCAACTACCCTCCCCCAACCTGATCACCAATGGATCCATAACGGGTTGCTGATCATCCACTTACGGTCAACTTCAGGTACCTGGGCTACAATTATCTCAGCTCGAGCTGGGACAAGAAAGAGTCAACTCAACTAACTAGTCAAGTAGTGCAGCAGGAAATGAAGCCTGACATGTAAAACTCCTTTCAATGTCGTTTTGACCAACTGAGTCTTTGCGACAGTCACAGGAAGATAGCTCCAGATTACGGTGGTCCTTCTAATCCATCAAGGCCACGAACATGTGGTATGAAAAGTGGACAATGAGATCCATGTTGCTTTCTTTGTTTCTGACCTGCCATGGTCTCCCATTACCCCCAAATACAGTAGGAGAAACCTTGCTAGAAATTCACAACAGTACTAGTAAGTTTCTATTTAAAAAGGTGAAGAGTGACGAGTGAGAATACACCCTCCAACATCAGAGTCCAGGGATTTAACAATTCAAAGTTAGGAAATGGTCAAAGCACCATATGTTATACTGATTTAACTGTAAAAGACAAATACTTGTATACTATACAGATATAATTGTAATACAAAGATAGAAGGGAGAAAGTTAAAACAGTTACAATCACAAGTAAAAGAGTACTGAGAAAATGGTTCAAACCAAAGGCTGACAAGTCCCCAGGAGTTGCTGGACTTGAGCTGGGATCCTATATAAAATTGCTGCTGAGATGGCAGATGCATTGGTTGTAAGTTTCCAGAGAGGCTCTCTGATGAAGGGTCTAGGCCCGAAACATCAGCTTTTGTGCTCCTGAGATGCTGCTTGGCCTGCTGTGTTCATCCAGCTCCACACTTTGTTATCTTGGATTCTCCAGCATCTGCAGTTCCTATTATCACTAAAGGAAGGAAGTGCCTGATTATAATTTGGTTGAATTATTTGAGGTTGCAACTAGGAGCGTCAATGAGGATAGCACATTTAGTATAATCTGTAATAATTTTCGAACAACATCATCAGGAAATTGAAAGCTCAAGGGACCTAAAAGGCAAGCAGTAAATTTGATCCAACATTAGCACAGTGGCAGGAAGCAGGTAAAGTACTGTGTATAGTTTTGGTCATTGTATGTAATGAGGTTACAGTCACACTGAAGAGAGTTATCAGTTTTTTTTGCGGGGTTTTTTGGCAGTGTGATAGTGCCCTATTTCTGAGTTAGGAAGCTCAGATTCAAGTCCCACCTGTCCCAGAAGTGTGCCATAACATCCCTGAACAGATTTATTAGAAAATATTTACAAAACAGACTTAAAAGGTTATTTCCAGGAAAGGTATGAATAAATATTGGGTAGGACATAGAACACAGAACATAGAACAATAACAGCGCAGAACGGGCCCTTCGGCCCTCGATGTTGCGCCGACCTGTGAACTAATCGAAGCCCCTCCCCCCACACTATCCCATCATTAACCGTATGCCTGACATGTTTCTCAAATGTGTCAAAACAATTCTCCTGTTTTCTCACCGTAACCCTTGAAGTCGTTATTCATCAAAACTTATTTATCTCTGTCTTAAAGGCAAGACTGCGTCTGTGTTTCTTTTCATCTGTGTCTATGTGCAGAGATGTTTCCTTTCGAACTGAGGAATTGAGATGAGATTTAATTGAAGTGTTGTACAGACCAGATTCCGCCACCATGCTGTGCTGATCCTGGCGGCATAATCATTCTGGATTATAAAATGGAACATGTTGTTCTTATTAGGGCTCCCGATCGCCTATGTTACAGGGATATCAAGCAAAGGCAGGCTGGATTGAGTTAACATGCCTTCTGCATTTGGCCATCACAGACAGCTCAGTGTGCTAAATGGTGATGTAGTAGTAGTACCACTGGCCTCGCAATTCAGGCGCTAACATTGTCGAGCCACTATGACAACAGGTGGAATTTAAATTCAATTAAATATCTGAAATATAAAGTTCCCTCAGCAATGGTGGTCATCAAACTAACAAAGTGTGGAGCTGGATGAACACAGCAGGCCAAGCAGCATCTTAGGAGCCAGGTGCCAGGTGCCAGGTGTGGTGGGGTTGGAGGGGAGTGTAGAGCGGACAAGGGAGTCACGAAGAGAGTGGTCTCTCCGGAAGGCAGACAAGGGTGGGGATGGAAAAATATCTTGGGTGGTGGGGTCGGATTGTAGATGGCAGATGTGTCGGAGGATGATGCATTGTATCTGGAGGTGGGTGGGGTGGTATGTGAGGACTAGGGGGATTCTTTGCCTTCCAGAGACAGCAATCTCTCCGGGACTCCCTTGTCCGCTCCACACTCCCCTCCAACCCCACCACACCTGGCACCTTCCCTTGCAACTGCAGGAAGTGCTACACTTGCCCCCACACCTCCTCCCTCACCCCCATCCCAGGCCCCAAGATGACTTTCCATATCAAGCAGATGTTCACCTGCACATCTGCCAGTGTAGCATACTGCATCCACTGTGGCTTCCTCTACATTGGGGAAACCAAGCGGAGGCTTGTGGGCCGCTTTGCAGAACACCTCTGCTCGGTTCGCAATAAACAACTGCACCTCCCAGTCGCTAACCATTTTAACTCCCCCCTCCCATTCCTTAGACGACATATCCATCCTGGGCCTCCTGCAGTGCCACAACGATGCCACCCGAAGGTTGCAGGAACAGCAATTCATATTCCACTTGGGAACCCTGCAGCTGAATGGTATCAATGTGGACTGCACAAGCTTCAAAATCTCCCCTCCCCCCACTGCATCCCAAAACCAGCCCAGCTTGTCCCCTCCACCCACTGCATCCCAAAACCAGCCCAGCTCGTCCCCGCCTCCCTAACCTATTCTTTCTCTCACCTATCCACTCCTCCAACCTCAAGCCGCACCTCCATTTCCTACCTACTAACCTCATCCAGCTCCCTTGACCTGTCCGTCCTCCCCAGACTGACCTATCTGCTCCCTACCTGCCCACCTACACTCTCCTCTCCACCTATCTTCTCCTCTATCCATCTTCAGTCCACCTCCCCCTCTCTCCCTATTTATTTCAGAACCCTCTCCCCACCCCCCCTCTCTGATGAAGGGTCTAGGCCCGAAACGTCAACTTTTGTGCTCCTAAGATGCTGCTTGGCCTGCTGCGTTCATCCAACTTCACACTTTGTTATCTTGGATTCTCCAGCATCTGCAGTTCCCATCATCTGTGGTCATCAAACTATCTTGTTCACTCATGTCCTTGAGGGAAGGAAACATGCCCTTACATGGACTGGTCTAATGTGACTCCATAAGTGGTTGGCTCTTAACTACCCTTTCAAATGACCTAGCAACCCATTCAGGGCCATTATGGGTGGGTAACAAGTGCTGTCCTTGTCAGCATTGTCCATATCATATAGAAAAAAAAACTATGAGGGTGCCAGAGGATGGGCAGTTCTTGAACAAACCATATCCTAGCATGAGTCACAATCCTGAAAGAGGAAATAATTCTCCTTAAAAGATTCCCTGACTGTGTAACATTTATTCTAACGAGTATTTTAGATCGACAAATCTTTGTTGCATGTGAATTATTGCAATAATTCTTAATAATTGGTTTGTTTTGTCAAATGATTACAGCGTGTAGATCACATGTGGTGTAGTGAATTTGAAACAGATACTTTACATGGAGAATGCAACAATGGTAGAATAGAAGACAAAATTCCACCCCCCCCATCAAATTGAATTTGTTCCTACTTATGTTTTACAGAGGTCAAGAATTTTCAGTTTCAAACAAAAAGCCTATTTCAAACAATGTTTAATATTGACATATTTCCATGCTACGAACAGCACCCTTATCCTTTTACATGTTAAGTCCTTTAAAGCTTTAAAATACAGTTGCATTGTGCACATTAGTTCTGAAGCCATGAATTAAAACATGAGTTAGCAGGGTATGAACTGTTGTTTACAAACAAAGAAACCATTAAGTTCCAAGCAACTCCCACTGCAAAAGTCCAGCCAGGATCTAATAAAACTTTATGTAGAGATTTTCATGGTCCTGACATCCTGTCCTACTTTTCTTGGGTTCGGTCGTCAGACTTGCAAATAAATATTCTAATATTCAAACTAGTACAATTTTAACAGTGGTATTAAAAATGTGGCACATAAAAGAAAGCATCAGCAGCAGGATAAAGCCCTTTGATTAAATACCCATTCCTCCAAACTCACCACCAAGGTCACTAAATTCCATCGGTGCTGTCAATAATCACACTGTACTCTATAGGGTACAGCATTAGTTTAAGGTTTTTGCGAAGATTTGTAGCTTGGATTGTAGAAGAAGTTGAGCTTGCTCACTGAGCTGGCTGGCTATCGTACAGATGCTTCGTCACCATGCTAGGTAACATTCTGCCTCCGAAGTGATCTTCTACTCCGCTCAAAATTTATACGAAGCGCTCTGTTAAGTTGGGTTGTGTCATTTCCAGTTCTTTTTTGCACGGGTTTGCATATGGGGTCTAATTCCACATTTGTTGACAGACCAGACCAACAACTACATCATCAGAGATAGTAGGAACTGCTCCAGAGGCAGGGGGGTGCCTTCTTCAATGTAGGCATCCTTAGAAGAGGCTTCGCAGTGGGGTTAAAACTCACTCAGAAGGGTCCAGACCCGAAACGTCAGCTTTGCTGCTCCTCTGATGCTGCCTGGCCTGCTGTGTTCATCCAGCTCCACACCTTGTTAACTACATCATCAGTTGTCAGTGCAAAGTGACCCACGTTCTTCACTGGGTTACCTCCGTTTGTAAAACTAACTTCTCTGTATAATCTCAAAATACACCTCTCTATTTCATTTAATTGTCATTTTTTAATAATCTACATGATTACTTTAAAGTAAGGGCAATATTAAAATAAGACAAATACCATTTTGGACTGAGATAAGGAGAATTTTTTTTATTCAGTGGGTTGTTAATCTTTGGAATTCTCTACAGGGCTGAGGAAGCTCGACCTAGGTGTATGCCTGAAATAGAAATTCATCAATTTTGGATTCTGATTACTAATGATGTAAAAACATTATGGAGAGAGCATAAGTAGAACGCACTAAAGTGTTTGATCAATCATAATCATATTAAATAGTGGAGTTGACATGCTGAATGGCCTACTTCTGTTCCCATGATCCTACATACAGGATTTCTGATGTCACCAAGCTCTAAATTATGAGAATGACAGAGGATGCTAACGGACATAGGCAGTTTAGTTGAGTGGGAAAGGTGGTGCCAGGACAAAGTGGCAACAGATCCAGCAAATGGAGTATGAAGTCGGAAAATGTGACATTGTCCATTTTAGCAATAAGGTTAAAAAAGCAAATTATTTAATTAGAAAGAGATTGAAGAGGGATCTGGGTGACCCAGTGCGTGAATCAGAAAAGGTTAGTATGCAGGATCAACAAGTAATTTAGAATATTTTAATTAATCCAAGTGGAACTAAATAAAAAGTAGGGAGGTTATGCTTCAGTTTTACTGGTAACTGGTTGGGCCACATCTGGAGTACTGTACGGTATCTACAGTATTAATCTCCTTGTTTAAGAACAGCTGTAAATGATTTTGAAGTAGTTCAAAGAAGGCTTACCAGGCTAATAAACTGGTATTCTTACGAGGAAAAGTTCGGCTTGTATCCATAGTTGAGAAGAGTAGGAAATGACTGGACACAAGTTTCTGAAGGATCTTGACAAGATCAATATGATAGTCATTGTTTAAAAGTATGAGGTCACCCATTTAGGATGGAGAAGAGGAAAATTATTTTCCCACAGATGGAGTGGAGTTGGAAGTTTAAGATTAGCCGTGATTTTACCGAATGGCAAAGTAGAAGCTAGGGCCCAAATAGTCACTACGTACTCCTTGCATTTTTAGAACTAAGTTGTGGTTGTCAATATAAACTTCAGTCCTTAACCAGAATCAAAGACATGCATTTATACAGCTCCTCTAACAGTGCTGCAGTGCCTCAGCACTTCAAAACACATCAACCTGGAAAATAAGATAATATGTTCAGATCTCAATTGGGATTTTGAGCCTTACCGAGAAGCCAGATTGCTATTCACTGGGTCACAACTGATTAAACTGCTATTCACTGGAACACAGTGCACAGGATGAACCTCTTCTTTTAATCATTGTGATACAAGGTTCATGTATGACATGAGGCACACCACCTTTATTATCACAAGCAATTTTTAGCTAACATGAAAAACATTTTGTCTTGAGCCCATATATAAGGATCCAAAAAAATTTCCATTTTTAATAAACATTCAGACATGTAATAATGGGAGCATCAACTGCATATTCAAGGACAGGACTTAAGGTAACTGTGCATTACAACTTGGGCACTGTAAACTGCAGGTGCTGCACAGAGTTGACCGATCCATACCAATTTTGCCTAACCCTGGTCAAACTAATAACTGAAGTTGTAACTTATTAAAACTACAGTCATTCACAAGTCAGTACAATGAAACAGTTCATCTGTACAAAGTAGTTATTTCTGCCTCCAGGTGGGACCCAGCATGACCAAAAGCAAATAGCAAGAAACATAAGTCAGGATTCAGCGGATGAACTGCCAAGCTGTCTAATGCAGCATCAACAGCATCCAGGCAGCTTCAATTGGAAATGTCATCCCAAAAGATGAAAATAAATAGCCCCTAGTCACTCAAAGCTTTAGTGCAATATTGAGCAGTCAACATTTTACTATCCCCGCTGAAGCCAGTGTTGGATGATCTCAACGGTGGGTCAAGTATTTTGGTGCCTATAAATAGCTATTCTCAGCTACAGCAGAGATGTTGTGAAAATGTTCATGATCCAACTCCAAAACAAAACACAATTCTCTCAACAAAGTGACACTTTAAATAAGCAAGAGCTTTGTTGGATCTTGGTTGCCTCAGAAATACTTGACACTGATAACTGTGATATTGATCCTTCACTAAGGAGGACACAAATAACCTTCAGGAAATGCTAGGGACCATGGGGTCAAGCATGAAAGAGGAACTGAGGGAAATCCTTATTAGTCAGGAAATTATATTGGCAAAATTCATGGAATCAAAGCCACAGCCTGATGCTCTGCATTCCATAGTACTTAAAGGAAGAGAAATAGCAGACGCATTGCTGGAAGAGTTCCAATGGACTGGAGGGTAGCTAATGAAACCCCATTCTTTAAAAAAAGGAGAGAGAGAAAAAATGAGGAATTATAGGCCAGTTAGCCTGACATCGCTGATGAAGAAAATGCTGGAGTCAATTATTAAAGATGTAATAACCTGTATAATGGTGACAGAATCAGTCCTAGTCAGCATGGATACACTAAAGGGAAATCACACTTGACAAATCTCCTGGAATTTTTTGAGGATGCGACCAGTAGAGTGGACAAGGGTGAATCAGTTCATGTTTTGTATCTGGACTTTCAAAATGCTTTTGACAAGGTTCCATACAAGAGATTAGTAGGAAAAATTAGAACTTATGGTATCGGAGGTAATGGAGAGAGAATTGGTTTGGCAGGCAGGAAGCAGAAAGTGGAATAAACGGATCCTTTCAGAGTGGCAGGCAGTGGTGAGTGGGATACTGAAGGATTCAGTGCTGAGACCCTGGCTGTTCACAATATACATTAATGATTTGGATGAAGGAATTGAATGCAATATCTCCAAATTTGCAGACAACACTAAGCTGGGTAAAATGTGGGCTGTGAGGTGGAAGCCAAGAGGTTGCAGGGTGACACAGACAGACTACGTGAGTGGGCAAAATCTTCACAAAAGCAATATGATGTGATAAAGATAACGAAGCGTGGGGCTGAATAAACACAGCAGGCCAAGCAGCATCTTAGGAGCATAAAAGCTGATGTTTCAGGCCTAGACCCTTCATCAGACCCTTCATCCCTTTTCTGATGAAGGGCCTAGGCCCGAAACGTCAGCTTTTGTGCTCCTCAGATGCTGCTTGGCCTGCTGTGTTCATCCAGCCCCACACTTTGTTATTTTGGATTCTCCAGCATCTGCAGTTCCCATTATCTATGATGTGGATAAATGTGGGGTTGTCCACTTTGGTCTCAAAACGGGAAGGCATATTATTATCTGAATGGTGGCGGTTTAGGAAAAGGTAAGGTGCAACAACTGGGTGTCATGGTGGAACAGTTGCTGAAGGTTGACATGCAAGTGCAACAGGCGGTGAGGAATGCTAACAGCGTGGTTGCCTTCATAGTGACAAAATTTGAAAATCAGAGTAAAGATGTCTCACGTTTACAGAGGGCCTTGGTGAGGCCACACCTTGAATATTGTGCAAAGTTTTGGTCTCCTACTCTGAAGAAGGCCATTCTTGCTATCAAGGGAGTCCAGCAAAGTTCACCAGACTGATTCCTGGGATGGCAGGATTGACATATGAGGAAAGACTGGATTGATTGGGCTTGCACTTGCTAGAAATTTAAAAGAACGAGGGAGTAGCTCGTGGAAACATAAAATCCTGGTGGGGGGCAGGCTAGATGTGGGAAGAATGTTCCTGATGTTGGAGAAGTCCAGAACTGGGGGGGTCACAGTCTAAGAATAGGGGGGTAAGTTATTCAGGGCTAAGATGAGGAAACATTTCTTCACTCAGAGACTTGCAAACTTGCAGAGTTCTCTCCTACAGAAAGTTGTTGAGGTCTGTTCATTAGATTATATTCAAGAGGGAGCTGGTCATGACCCATGTGGCTAAAGGGCTCAAGGGGAATGGAGAGTAAATGGGAATGGGATACTGAGATGGCATGATCAGCCATGATCATATTAAATGGTGGTATAAACACAAAGGGCCAAATGGCCTACTCCTGCACCTATTTTCTATGTTCCTATGCTTCTATGATACTATCACATAACGTAATTCCAAATAATGGACCCTACTGACATCCCAGTCAGTAACAACTCAACACCATCCAACCAAAATGTTTCAGATAGCTAGAGGAAGGCAAGAGTGGAAAGGTACTCAGAGGCACAGTGAGCACCTTGGGGTCACTCCCCACCAAGATGGGACAAAACATGGTTGGCGAAATCACAACGCCGGGTATCAATGAATTTGAGTCAAAAGGCAGTGGAACATGTGCTAGAGGCAAGAATCGTCTGAGCAAATCAATGGTCAGGTGAAGTTCTGCAAAGGCACAGAAAACCAGATGCAATATTTAATATCAAAGTGTGGAGCTGGATGAACACAGTAGGCCAAGCAGCATCTTAGGAGCACAAAAGCTGACGTTTCGGGCCTAAACTCTTCATCAGAAAAGGGTCTAGGCCTGAAACGTCAGCTTTTGTGCTCATAAGATGCTACTTGGCCTGCTGTGTTCATCCAGCTGTACACTTTGTTATCTCAGATTCTCCAGCATCTGCAGTTCCCATTATCTCTGTTGCAATATTTAATAATATTTCTTGTGAATGGTTTAGGATTGCATGTTTTGAGATGGATATGAGAGGGTGCAAAAAAGCTTTATAAGGATGTTGTTGGGATTGGAGGGTTTCAGTTTTAGGAAGAGGCTGAATAGGCTGGGGCATTTTTCCCTGGAGGTATTTTTTATTTATTCACAGGATGAGGGCATCGTTGGCTAGGCAGCATTTATTGCCAATCCCTAATTGCCCAAATGGCAGTTAAGAGTCAACCACATTGTTGTGGGTCTGGAGTCACATGTAGGCCAGACCAGGTAAGGATTATGTTTCAACTGCCTTGTCACTGCATAATCTCTGTCTACATAACTGAAAAGTGCACACTTTTAACAAGCTGTGCTCTTTGTTGCATTGTGTTTCAGTTTTGTCCAGATGAATTACCATTACAGGGTAAATTAAGTTTTGTAGTGGTGTACAAATAAATGATTAATAAATACGCCTGAAAATGGTATGTGAAGCCTGTATGTTACAGGACCAGAAATCGGAGGATATTCAGCCCAGCACGTCCATGCAGACTCTCTGCAGCTCAGCTAGTTCTGCTCCTCTGTAAACCTTCAGTTTTTTGTTCTTCAGGTCCTTATCTAATAGGTCCATGCAGAATCAAGAAAAATTACAGGGAGCACCACTACACCTTATGTCCCATATCCAAACAAAATAGGCCGACCATGGGTCCAGAAACAAGTCGCTACCACAGAAGTGATCTCCTGTGCTGACAGATTTGATAAAAGCTAGTAATATTCTGGATGTTGCAGAAGCTGACCTGGAGGTTGGTGCCACGAACTAGAAGGTAAAGCAATAATGCTGTGTGATCAACTCGGGCCATTCAAAAAGAAACCAGAAATGTATAACCTCCCCGGGGAATGAGAAAATGAATGTCTGTTCACAAATATAAAAGGTGAGGGCATTTGGGCTTTTGGTATATCACAAAATTATATCACAAGTAACAACTTGGAATGGCTCACAACAACACACAAAAAATTGATATTAATTGTTTCTCTTGAATGGCATGCTTCGGACAAAGAAAGCTAATTTAATTATATTAATAATTCAATAAAAGAAAGGTGAGCTGAAGGTCATTTTTAAAGCTCAAGTCATTTTTTTTCTAAACTAGTGCCTAAAGAAAAGCACTGCACTATAACAGTATTTTGTGTTTGTCATCTTCTGGAAAAACACAACAAATAATGCACCGTAATTACAGAAGAAATAATGACCACTGACTCTTTATACAAAAGCTTTAAGAATATGAAGAAATAATAATAGCAGTCCAGAATATGTCACTTCGTACTTTCACTGTGGCAAGACAAATGGAATCACTGCCTAAAGATATCTTTCAGCAATTACAGCAGGACCTGAAGGACTCTGAATGCTTTTCACTGCAATTGGATTAATTCACTGACATGACTCTGCAGCCCAGCTGATTGTTTGTGTCTGCATAGCTTTCAAGGATGCGACAACTAAATAGAAATTTTTCATCTTCTAGACCTTGAAAAGTAAACAAGGCGGTGAGGAAATCTACAATGAATTTAAAAAATAGGTGGCTCCGAACAACATACCAATCAAGAAATTGGTTTCCACCACAAATGATGATGCATGAACCATGCTTGGCACAAACACATGCTTTGTTGCAGCTTGCAGAAATAATCATAGAACATAGAACATTACAGCACAGTACAGGCCCTTCAGCCCTCGATGTTGTGCCGACCTGTCATACCGATCTGAAGCCCATCTAACCTACACTATTCCATGTACGTCAATATGCTTGTCCAATGACGACTTAAATGTACCTAAAGTTGGTGAATCTACTACAGTTGCAGGCAAAGCATTCAATTCCCTTACTAGTCTCTGAGTAAAGAAACCATCTCTGACATCTGTCCTATATCTTTCACCTCTCAACTTAAAGCTATGCCCCCTTGTGCTCGCCGTCACCATCCTAGGAAAAAGGCTCTCCCTATCCACCCTATCTAACCCTCTGATTATTTTATACGTTTCAATCCTTTGCTTCTGTCAATTACCACTGTATAATCTGCCAGCAAACACTATGTAAAGTCATGGACTTTTCTCTCTTAATGGGAGTTGTTATTCCAATTGTAAACTTGATTCTAGCAAGAGCCCTCAGCATCACTTGTTTAACTCCGTACTCAATAAACCCAATGTTACCTACAGTGAACTAACCTGGCAGGCTGATGAGAAATCGTTAAGTCGAAATTAAGTTACAACAAAATAATTTTGACTTGATGCTTGAAATTGTCATTTTGTTAAATCAAGAATGGTGTGAGCTGTTAGACAATGCATGATTGCTTAACTTTGTTCGTTACAGACGCAGCATCAGATCTGAACAAGCTGAACAGTGTTCCGTAGGAACACAGCAGGACAGGCAGCATCAGAGCTGCAGGAAAGTTGATGTTTCAGGTTTACACCCTTCATCAGGACTGTCTCCACACTGCATTGACTCTGACTCCAGCATCTACAGTTCTTGCTACCTCTGGCTCATCATACATGACCAGTAATAGGTGGCATGGTGGCTAAGTGGCTAGCACTGCTGCCTCACAACACCAGGGTCCCGGGTTTAATTCCACCCTCAGGCAACTGTCTGTGTGGAGTTTGCACATTCTCCCCCTGCCTGCATGGGTTTTCTCTGGGTACTCTGGTTTCCTCCCACAGTCCAAAGATGTGCAGGTTAGGTGGATTGGCCATGCTAAATTGCCCATAGTGTCAGCGATGTGTAGATTAGGTGGGTTATAGGGGGATGGGTCTGGGTGGGATGCTCTGAAGGTCAGTGTGAACTTGTTGGGCCGAACGGCCTGTTTTCACACCATTGGGATTCTGTGATCTGTAAATGTGAGTTACAAAAATAGTTCGGGGAATTTCAGTTATAAGGATTGACTGGAGAGTTTGGAGCTGTGCTCATTGGAAAAAGGAAGGCTGAGGAAATCTGATGGAAATTTCCAAAATCACGAGGAGGCTGGACACAGTAGTAAGAGAGAAACTGTTCCCATTCATTATTTGAATAGAGACAGGTATGGGGGGCAAAAGGTAAGTGAATGGCACTAAGTCAAACTGAATTCATCTTTGCTGTTCGAATTCTGTGATCATCTGCAGCCCTAACATAATGTAAAATACTAAAGGAACATTAGCATGCTAGGACATAAAAGTGACGAAAATTGCTCTATACAGTACTGCACAACCCTCTGGAAAAGCTCATCTGGAATACTGCATTTAGTTCTGGGCACCCCATCGCAGGAAGAATACTTTGGACTTGGAGTTTGTAGTGATTGCAATGTGGTCAGTCAGGCAGACCTCATAGAATAGGACTTCCCTGATTGGGGATGCTAATTTGGCCCAAAGAGGGAGCCTTGGTTGACAGTTAAGAACAGGAGTGTCACACATCCTGTTCACTCAGAGGGAGCTGGATCAGTATCAAGGACTCTCCACATGTAAATAAAGGGTGACTTGGCGATAGGATAGAAGTCTCTGTTGAGTTATTTCAGAGTGAGGAAGCACAGATTCACTAGAATGATACCAGAACTAAAAGGGTTAAAGTGTGAGGACAGTTTACACAGATCGGGCTTGTATTCCTTCAAATGTAGCAGATTAAGCAGTGATCAAATTTAAGTATTTAAAACAATTAAAAGATTTGATAGGCTTGATGGAATCTATTTCCTCAAAACTAAAGTTTATGAGTTTTTGTTGAAGGATACAGAATAAAAACGGTTGGAAAAAATTAGGTGATATATCAAACACAATTCAAATGTGTGGTGAACAGGCTTGTAAAGCTGCATATTCAGTTCTGATGTTCTACTTACTTCCTCAAAGGCCTCTCTCACTCCACTAAGCTTAATCAAAAGGGTCAATTAAAGAGAGTGGCTTCTGACTCAGACCTGGCAACTACAGAAAGCCACAGGTTCGTCCTGTCAAGCTTCATGTTGTCACATTGTATACAACCTTGTTAAAACCCAGGAGGTGCTGTAGCTCCACCAGCAGAGGTTTCCTAAAGTTCATTAATTCATGCCAAGGAGTGTTTTCACCTCAAGATCTGTGACATTTGTACACATCGTAAAGCAACATCCTTGAGGCCTGGTGGGGATGGATGTTAGTTTTTCAGTTATGGTTGAAACATGTGCCATGAGACTATTTTTCGATTGACACTAATTAAAGAAAGCAGCTGCTATGAGGTACAAACTCAAACTTCAATATAATCCGGAAATAAACATTCAATAATGATGGTTTAATTATTTCATCATTGCAACTCTGTATGGCCTAATACAGTGCTTACCCCTTGCATTTCACATAGTAAACAGAAATCAATTCAACTGTTGCCACAACAGAAATGAAAAGAGTAGGGAGGAATCTAAAACAATTAAAACTGGCATAAATGCCGTTATTTGATCCCCATTTATAAGCATTTTAAGCAGAGGACAGACTAGCTGAAATAGATATAATTTTTACACTTCAATGGTTGATAATAATCCTTAACAGGGCTCCACATTCTCTGTTCAAATTCACTGACCCATGAAAAATTGCTGTTTACAAGTCACATATATTCCAAATATCAAAGTGCGCCAGCAAAACATCACACCTGATGAGTATTTTACATTTACAACTAAAGCATACCAGACCATATACCTCTGGCTTAGATAAAGCTTAGGGAGATCACTTCACATCCCCATAAATCATGAGGTATACAAGAAGGTGGCAAGAAAGAAATCCAAGTAAACCATATCTGTTGCCTCTCCCTTGTCCACTCTGAGTTATTTCCTCAGAAATTTCTAGCAGATTTTTCAAGCACAACCTCTCCTGCGTA
Source organism: Stegostoma tigrinum (assembly GCF_030684315.1). Taxonomy (NCBI): domain Eukaryota; kingdom Metazoa; phylum Chordata; class Chondrichthyes; order Orectolobiformes; family Stegostomatidae; genus Stegostoma; species Stegostoma tigrinum. Next base: position 87,386,528 of record NC_081363.1, read on the forward strand.
TATCCATGCTGGCTCTGTCTGATCCTGTGACTACTTCCTAAGTGCTCTGCTATTACATCTTTCCTAAAAGATACCAGCAATTTTCCCACTACACATGCCAAATTTACTGGTCTATTGCTGTTTTCTCTCTGACTCCCTTCTTAAATAGTAGGGTTACATTAACAACACTCCAATCCATAGGAATTGTTCCTTGGTCTGTTGTATTTACAATTTCTATAGCCACTTCCTTAAATATTCTAGGATGAAAGTTATCATTAATTACATCTCTAATTTCCTTTTCTATGCCTTCCCCAAAACTAGTATTCCAACACAACCCCTACTATTGTTTTATGCCCCTTGGCATTTCTAAGGTCAACCCATACAGATTCTACTTTCCCAAAGCTAACATCCTTCCTCACAACTGCATTATTTTCATTGTTTTTACATCATCAATTAATCTACTGTCATGTGCTAGCATTTGATCCATAGCCTTCTGAACCTTTCCAAGTCATATATCCATCCAGATGCCTTTTAAACGTTGTGACTGTACCAGCCTCCACCACTTTCAGCTCGTTACACACACACACACACACACCACCCTCTCCATGAAAGAGGTGCCCCTTAGGCCCCTTTTACATCTTTCTCCACTCACATTAAATCTATGGCCTCTAGTTTTGGACTCCCTCACCCCAGGGAAAACATCTTGGCTATTCACTCTATCCATGGCTGTCATGGTTTTATAAATCTCTCTAAGGTCACCCCTCAACCTATTCAATCCATCCCTGTAGCAGAAACGCTCCAACTTTGGCAACATCCTTGCAAATCTTTTCTGAACAATTTCAATTTTCACAACATCCTTCCTATAGCAGGGAGACCAGAATTGAATGCAGTATTCCAAAACTGGCCGAACCAATGACCTGTACAGCTTCAACATGGCCGCCCAATTCCAATACTCTAAGCACTGACCAATAAAGGCAAGTATACCAAATGCCTTCTTCACTGTCCTATTTACCTGTAACTCTACTTTCAAGGAACAATGAACTTGGACTCCAAGGTCTCTTTGCTCAGCAACGCTCCCTAGGACCTTACTAGTAAGTGAATACATCCTGCCCTGGTTTGCCTTTCCAAAATGCAGCACTTCAAATTTATCTAAATTAATTCCATCTGCCACTCCTTGGTCCATTGGCCCAACTGATCAAGATTCCATTGTGCTCTGAAGTAACTTTCTTTGCTGTCTACTACACCTCCAATTTTGGTGTCATCTGCAAACTTAGTAACCATACCTCCTATGTTCACATCCAAAGCATTTACACAAATGACAAAAAACAATGCACCCAGTATCAATCCTTGTTACAAACTGTTGGTTGCAGACCTCCAGGTTGAAAAGCAGCCATTCACTGCCACCATCTGTCTTTCTACCTTCAAGCCAGTTCAGTACCCAAATAGCTAGCTCTCCCTCTATTCTGTGTGATCTAGCCTTGCTAACCAGTCTACTATGCGTATTCTTGTTGATCGCCTTACTGAAGTCCATAAAGATCATGTCCACTGCTGTTTCCTCATCAATCCTTTTCATTTCTTCTTCCAAAAACTCAATTAAGTTAGTCAGACATGATTTCTCACACCATGTTGACTATCCCTAATCAGTCATTGCCTTTCCAAATACATGTGAATCCTATCTCTCAGGATTCCCTCCAACAAGTTGCCCACCATAGATGTCAGGCTCACCGGACTATAGTTCCCTGACTTTTCCTTACCACCTTTCTTAAGTTGTTGCACCATGTCAGTCAATCTCCAGTCTCGGGCACCTCACCTGTGGCTATCCATGATACAAATATCTCAAGCAAGGGACCAGCAATCACTTCCCTAGCTTCAGACGCAGTAAGGGTACACTTCGTCTGGTCCTGGGGATGTAGCCACCTTATGCGTTTTAAGACATCCTGCACGTCCTCCTCTATATTATGGTCATTTTTAAGATGTCGCTATTTTTTTTCCCATATCTTCCATACCCTTCTCAACAGTAAATATTGATGCAAAATTCTCATTTAGTATCTCCCCACACCTCCCACACATAGGCAGCCATGCTGATCTTTAAGGGTCTCAGTTCTCTTCCCAGTTACACTTCCATCATTAATGTTTTTGTAGAATCCCTTTGGATTATCCTTAACCCTATTTGCCAAAGCTATCTCATGTTCCCTTTTTGTCCTCCTGATTTCCCTCTTAAGCAAACTCCTGCTGCCTTTATACTCTTCTAGGGATTCACTCAATCTCTGCTGTCTAAACCTGACATATGCTTCCTCCCTACTCTTGACCAAAGCCTCAATTTCTCTAGTCATCCAGCATTCCCTACACTTCCTGGCCTTGCCCTTCTCTCTAACAGGAACATACTGTCTCTGAACTCTCATGATCTCATTTTTGAAAATTTCTCATTTTCCAGCCATCCTTTTACCTGCAAATAGCCGCCCCAAATCTACTTTTGAAAATTCTTGCCTAATACTGTCAAAATTGGTCTTCATCCAATTTACAAATTCAACTTTTAGTTGTAAGAAAGAAATGTAAAGGTTTTACTGATGGTGTCAGAATAAGGGTTGAAGACTTGCTTTATTCCAGCTCACATAAACTATGCTGCAACATAATAGCTTCATAACTGAAAGCAATCACTGATATGTGGACTTCATATGAACATAAAGGAACTATATTTTTACTAGATTTCACATAGTTCTGAAAATTTTGAATAGGTAAAGTGCATTTATATTGTTTATGTTCTATTTATTTCAATAATTATAATCACAATTTAACAAACAAAAAAACACTTGCTTCAAGTACAAAGTTTTTTACCAGGGTACTCTACACAGACAGATTAATTTCTACTGCTCAGAGCCAAAACACTCAATTATTCAGAGTCATGTTGCAGGAAGAAACCATCTTGAGCACACGAGGCTATTAAGAAACCATGTGGAATGGACTGTAGTCAGAGTATTAAAATGTGCAGGAACATTACACCCAGGAGAAAATAGGTGTACCTTATGATAAGGACAAAACAAGTAGACTGACATTATGGAGACAGCACACTATAAGCCTGGAGCCAGTGTAATCAAACATTCAATGCAGCTGAAAAGTGAAGCTCACAACAAAGACATAAAGGTCACTTCTTTTGTATTGAACTATTCAGAACAGCTCACAAAGTGGCAAATTAGTCCCCCAATACTTAAGTGACAACTTAAGAACATCCTGAATATTAAGCTGCCATCAAATCACAGAGAGAATGCTGGCACATGTAATCAGGATGTGGAGGTGCTGGTGTCGGACTAGGGTGGACAAAATCCGAAGTCACACAGCACCAGGCTTCTTCATCAGGTGAACTGTGACAGATGAGCACACAGACACAGAATTTATAGGCAGAGACATCAAAAGATCATACAACTAGTGTGAATGGAGTGTTGATGAATAAGTCTCTGCAGGTGACCAAGTGTGTTAGACAGTGTGAGTAAAGTGTCGACAACTGAATAATAAGCGAAGGGATGACCAATAATCCGATTAAATGAAAATAAGAGATAATTACAAAATATTAAAAATGTGGTGGCGCTGGAGAAAAACTAAATGACTGGAATAACATGATAGGTCTAAGAGTCATGTGCCGAGGGTCGAAACAAAGTAATAAGTGATCCAAAACTGTACAAACTAATTAAGGAAGAGAGATCATAATAACTTATCAAGGTGGTGGTGCCAAAACAGGACAGTAAGGAAGGTTTTACAGATACAGAACAGTGTGGTGGAATCACATATAGCGTGACATGAACACAAGTTCACAGTTGAGGCCATCTAATGGGTATGGAGCTTGGCTATCAGTTGCTGCTTGCAATTCTGTGTTGATGTGTATCTTGAAGTTTGCCTTGGAAGAAAACATAGCTGGTCTAATCAGTAAATGTGCGGATGAATAAACAGGTGCTGAATGACCATGACCGCTGAAGTAAAAACCAAAACAGCCGTGGATGCTGTAAGATAATAAAATGTGAGGCTGGATGAACACAGCAGGCCCAGCAACATCCCAGGAGCACAAAAGCTGACATTTCGGGCCTAGACCCTTCATCAGAGAGGGGGATGGGGTGAGGGTTCTGGAATAAATAGGGAGAGAGGGGGAGGCAGACCGAAGATGGAGAGAAAAGAAGATAGGTGGAGAGGAGAGTATAGGTGAGGATGTAGGGAGGGGATAGGTCAGTCCAGGGAAGACGGACAGGTCAATGAGGTGGGATGAGGTTAGTAGGTAGGAGATGGAGGTGCGGCTTGGGGTGGGAGGAAGGGATGGGTGAGAGGAAAAACAGGTTAGGGAGGCAGAGACAGGTTGGACTGGTTTTGGGATGCAGTGGGTGGAGGGGAAGAGCTGGGCTGGTTGTGTGGTGCAGTGGGGGGAGGGGACGAACTGGGCTGGTTTTGGGATGCGGTGGGGGAAGGGGAGATTTTGAAGCTGGTGAAGTCCACATTGATACCATTGGGCTGCAGGGTTCCCAAGCGGAATATGAGTTGCTGTTCCTGCAACCTTCGGGTGGCATCATTGTGGCACTGCAGGAAGTCCATGATGGACATGTCATCTAAAGAATAGGAGGGGGAGTGGAAATGGTTTGCGACTGGAAGGTGCAGTTGTTTATTGCGAACCGAGCGGAGGTGTTCTGCAAAGTGGTCCCCAAGCCTCCGCTTGGTTTCCCCAATGTAGAGGTAGCCACACCGGGTACAGTGGATGCAGTATACCACATTGGCAGATGTGCAGGTGAACCTCTGCTTAATGTGGAAAGTCATCTTGGGGCCTGGGATAGGGGTGAGGGAGGAGGTGTGGGGGCAAGTGTAGCATTTCCTGCGGTTGCAGGGGAAGGTGCCGGGTGTGGTGGGGTTGGAGGGCAGTGTGGAGCGAACAAGGGAGTCACAGAGAGAGTGGTCTCTCCAGAAAGCAGACAAGGGTGGGGATGGAAAAATGTCTTGGGTGGTGGGGTCGGATTGTAGATGGTGGAAGTGTCGGAGGATGATGCGTTGTATCTGGAGGTTGGTGGGGTGGTGCGTGAGAACGAGGGGGGATCCTCTTTGGGCGGTTGTGGCGGGGGCGGGGTGTGAGGGATGTGTTGTGGGAAATGCGGGAGACGCGGTCAAGGGCGCTCTCGACCACTGTGGGGGGAAAGTTGCGGTCCTTGAAGAACTTGGACATCTGGGATGTGCGGGAGTGGAATGCCTCATCGTGGGAGCAGATGCGGCGGAGGCGGAGGAATTGGGAATAGGGGATGGAATTTTTGCAGGAGGGTGGGTGTGAGGAGGTGTATTCTAGGTAGCTGTGGGAGTTGGTGGGCTTGAAATGGACATCAGTTACAAGCTGGTTGCCTGAGATGGAGACTGAGAGGTCCAAGAAGGTGAGGGATGTACTGGAGATGGCCCAGGTGAACTGAACGTTGGGGTGGAAGGTGTTGGTGAAGTGGATGAACTGTTCGAGCTCCTCTGGGGAGCAAGAGGCGGTGCCGATACAGTCATCAATGTAACGGAGGAAGAGGTGGGGTTTGGGGCCTGTGTAGGATGCTGTAAATCAGGAACAAAAACAAAGTTTCTGGAAAAGCTCAGCAGGTCTGGCAACATTCATGAAGAAAAAAAAATCACAGCTAATGTTTCAGGTCCAGTGACACTTTCTCAGACTGCCGAAGCATTCCCAAGTGGAAGAAATATTCCTGTCTGGCAATTTTTGCATGGCGTCCTTGACCGCTGAAGTATCAGTAATCAGCTCAACATATTTCGAATTTTGCTGTGCAGAATGGTTACATTAAGTCATCCACATGCATTCTGACAAAAGGCTAGGCCTTGGTACACTGTCTACCGTTACTCTATTTTAAGCTATTTCTCCTCTGTAGTTTTTGTCAGTGGCAGAACAAAGAACAGTGCAGTGCTGGAACAGGTCTTTTGCCCCTCAAAGCCAATGCCAACACATGTTGGCTTTCCATATTAAAACTGTCTTCACTTACAGGATCTGTATCTCTCCCTATTCCCTTCCTGTTCATCTTCTGTCCAGGTGCTTCTTGGATGCTGCTATTGTGTCTGCTTCTACCAACTCCTCCGGCAGCACATTCCAGGCACTCACTTCGCTTTGTGTAAAAAAATGTGCCTCACACATCTCTTTTAAACATCCCTCCTCGCACCTTGAATCTGAGTCCCATAGTAATTGACTCCTCCACACTAGAAAAATGCCTCATACTTAACACTCTATCTATGTCATTCATAATCTTATAAACCTATATCAGGCTGCCCCTCAACCTTTTGCATTCCAGTGAAAACAAACCCAGTCTATCCAACCTTTCCTCAGAGCTAAAATCCCCCATACCAGGCAACATCCTGGTAAATGTTTTCTGTACCCACTCCAAAGTATCTATATCCTTCTGGTATAGTGGTGAATGTACACAATTTTCCAAGCGTGCTCTAATTAAAGTTCTATAAAGCTGCAGCATAACTTGTATGTCCTTATACTCAATGCCCTTCCAATGAAGGCAAGCATGGACCTGCACACCCAGATCTCTAGAACATAGAACAGTTTAGGCCCTTCGGCCCATGATGTTGTGCCGACCTATAGTCCTACTAAGACCAAACTACCCTGCAAACCCTATGTTTTACTATCATCCATGTGCCTATCCAAGAGTTGCTTAAAAGACCCTAAAGTATCTGACTCCACTACCACTGCCAGCAGCACATTTCATGTGCCCACCACGCTCTGCGTAAAGAATCTACCTCTGACATCTCTCCTCTACCTTCCACCTATCACCTTAAAATTATGCTCCCTTGTAATAGTCATTTCCGCCCTGGGAAACAGTCTCTGGCAATCCGCTCTATCTATGCTTCTCATCATCTTGTACACCTCTATGAAGTCACCTCTCACCCTTCTTCGCTCCAATTAAAAAAACCCCTAGCTCCCTCAACCTTTCCTCATTAGGCCTGCCCGCCAGTCCAGGCAGCATCTGGTGAATCTCTTCTGCACAATCGCTAAAGCTTCCACATCTTTCCGAAAATGAGGCGACCGAACTGAACATAATATTCCAAGATGGTCTAACCAGGGTTTTATAGAGCTGCTGGATAACCTCGTGGCTCTTAAATTCAATTTCCCTAACAATAAAAGCCAACACACCATACACCTTCTTTACAACTCTATCAACTTGGGTAGCAACTTTGAAGGATCTATGGACATGGTCCCCAGGATACCTCCATTCCTCCACACTGCCAAAATGCATCACCTCAAATTTGTCCGGATTAAACTCCATCTGCGGAATACCACTAGTCACAATCATCCATTTTGAAAAGCATCCTTCCACCACTACCCTCTGTCTTCTATGACTAAACTAGTTCCGTGTCCATTTTGCCAGCTCATCCCAGATACCATTTGACTTCAGCTTTCGAACCAGTCTGCCATGAGGAAGCCTGTCTAAGGTTTTATTGAAGTCAATGTTGACAACAACAATCTCTTGTCCCTCATCATCTTTGTCACTTCCTCAAAAAAAATCAATCAAGTTAGTGAGACATGGCCTCTGCACAATCCATTTTGTTTATTGCTAATCAGTCCACATGCTTCTAAAGCTTATAGACCTTGTCCCTGACAATCTTTTCCAATAATTTCCCTACCACTGACATGAGGTTGACAGATCTGTAATTTCCTGGATTATCCCTGCTACGTTGTTTAAACAATAGGACAATATTAGCTATTTTCCACTCTTCTGGGACCTCATCTGTGGCTAAAGAGGAGGCAAGATGGTAAGGACTGCCGACGCTGGAGTCAGAGACAATACAGTCCTTGAGTGGGCCAACCTTTTCCTTGGGATTCTCCTTAATCCTATTTGCTAACAACTTTTCAAAAACCTTTTTAGCCCTTTTAATTCATTGCTCAAGTTCTTTCCTACTTCAAGGGCTTTATCAGTTCCCATCCTCCTCGTTTGCAATTACCCTTACCAGTCAAGGGCAGGCCAAGGAGGCAGATTGCAAATCTACCTCAGTCAGAACTGGAATCAAACCTACCCAGGTTGGCATAATTTTAATCACACACTAGCCTTTTAGATAACTGAGCTAACTGATCCCAAAAGCATTGTTACACAAGTGGTCAAATCAGATACAGATGAAATAGGTGTCAAAAGCTTGCTTGAATGCAATCATTCAGCAGCACAAATACCAAACACTAACTGACCAGATCAAAAGATACCATGCAATTCCATTGATGAAAAGTAACCTCAGAGATTCAAACAGTTGGTCAAAATTACTTCAATACATTTGAATGATATGATGATCGTTTCTACATATTATTATGACAGATTGGCACAACATCGAGGGCCGAAGGGCCTGTACTGTGCTGTAATGTTCTATGTTCTATATTATTCTGAAACAAATTTCTTCTTCAACAGAATGTGGGTATCAGTGGGCCACATCTACACACCTAATTGCCCCTTGAGAAGGTGATGGTGAGCTGCCTTCTTGAACTGCATCCATGTGCTGCAGATAGATCTGTTAGGGAGGGAGTTCCAAGATTGCGACACAGCAACACTGAAGGAAAGGCAACTTTTCTTTCTCCCCATCAAGCCAGCATAATTAAAACAAACATATTTACATGTGCCTGATTCTGCTGCATGGAATATTGGAATGATGATCAGCTCTGTGGAAATTTCCAGTATGTTTGAAGGTGTTATTTTGCATTCTAGATTTTCCTGGTAATTGACATCTTACACAGATATATGTCAACTATTGTGCTTATTTCAATTGTGGAATCTGATTGATATACTTCCTTTTCAGTACTTTTTTTCTGTATTCTTTCATGGAATATAAGTATCACTGGCAAGGCAATTCCCTAAGTGTCCTTGAATATCAGGGTAACAGACAGAATGCAGAATATAATGTTACAGCTGCAGAGAAAGTGCAGAGAGACGACAACTTTAATATACGAGAGGTCTGTTCAAAAGTCTGATAACAGCAGGAAGTAGTTATTCTTGAAACTGAGTGGGTTGCTAAGTCATTTCAGATGACAGTTAAGATGGCTTTTTACAACAATCAATGATGGTTTCAGGGTCATCATTACTGACTATATTTTAATTCTAGATTTATTTTTTATTCGTTGTACTTAGATTCCACCAGCAGCCTTGGTGGGATACGAACCCAGATCCCCACAACATTAGACTGGACCTCTTCATTACTTGCCGCATAACCTACCACCACACCAAGCCTCCACGCAAATTATGTCTGATTTGAATTCTTGTTTAATAAACTTTTACCTCAGCATAAAAAACTGCTTTTTCAAGAAGGCAAATTGCTATGCAGAGAACTGTAACTTAACTAATTTTATGGAAGTTACTTATGCATTTTCTTCCTAACTTGAGTAAGTTAAAGGGAAACACATGTTCAATGCTGAAACATTACCCAAGAATACACGGTGTCATTCTATTTGACTGGAGTTCTGTTTGACCATCCATTCAACCAAACCCTTCTGTAACCATTGATTTGCTCAGCTTTGCCTCCACCCTTGATGCCCTGAGCTAAACCCTCACTCCACCCAATCCACTTGCATGTCTTGGTATTGGTCCACAAGGGGTGCAAAACTGTGCCTATCTAGCATAGCATCTAGACTCTAGGAGTAGATCAATCACTTCCCTCTCCACATTTTGGAATTTAAAGATTATCAGAAGTGGATGGGAATGTGAAGTTGAGGCTGCAATTAGATCAGCCATGATTGGAGCTGGTTCAAGGGGGTTGAATGGGCTACTTCTGCTCCTAATTCATATGTTTATATATATTCATTACTTTAACTTCTTTGTTCTCACAACTTTGGTTCCTACTATTTAAAGCAGGTTCTTTGTATCTTTTTATTGTGGGGACAGACACAATGTTTAAGATTGCTACCATTTCTTGAAACATCATGGAGATTCTTCTATCTCTACCTCTAAAGAACCCAGTCTATCTTCACTAATTGTATCATGATTACAAGTAAAACCTATTACAAGTTGTACAGATTAATATACATTCTCCTGATTTTGTAAAATCCTCTCCTTGGGCTAACTATCCATTTTGGCAACATTGGCCACTCCTCCTGATTTATACTAGCTACGGCTATATTTACATTCTAATAGATTTCAGAGGAACATATTCACTTTGAATTATGAACGATTTCTTTAAATGCTATATGATTGCTTCCCTACAATTATATCTATTGACCTAACTTTCCAATTGACTTTAATACTTGTCCCTCTTAACAAAATCTAGAGCTGCATGACACGTTGTTTTAGCCAAGTTCAAATTGTGGCGTATTTTTTGATGTGTTGTTTGCTATGAGTTTTCTTGCCCTATCTTATCAAACTCATCTCTTTAGTTACCCATCACATCCCCATGGTACTCATCATGGGACTAGATTATTTTGGATATCTAGTTGGCATGGGCGAGTTGGAGCGAAGCCTCTGCTTCCATGCTGTACAGCTCTATGACTCTATCATTCTATGTCTGATTTTCCGTCATCTTAAAGTGCCTCATTCCCAGATCATTTAGCCACTCAGCAAATATCTGCTGTTATCCCTTACATTTATGCCATCTTTATAAGGCCACTGTGCACCTAGATGAGATCTGGCATTCTGAAGCTGGATCAAGAATGCTTCTGCAAGATATCAGAGAAGGGGAACATGGCATCGTGATTTTCTGGCAGAGACCTGCAGTCCTGGTGCAACAAAGAGGTGCCCCTCTTCCTGGAGTGCTGCCAGAAGAAGCTACACATCAGACCGTGCCAGCCTGATCTGAGATCACCACCTGGATCAATGCCATCTCCAGGCTGCAGAAGGTCAATGACCTCTGATCTGACAGGTTAACTGCCACACAATCTTCTCTGGCACCTCACACTCATTCTAACACACCCCAACACTCATTGTTGCTGCAACACCTTCTCTCCCCTTGCTGACACCACAAGCCTTGTTCACCCCTGTACTGATTACAGGAGAAGACAGCCCATAGCAGGGTACAGGCAGCATGACATCCATGTACTCACTTCCTATAAGAAGAGAATCCTGGCCATCACAGTACAAAACTGGAACCGCTTCTGTGGGGAAGCAGAGACAGCCAATTCCACCAAATTAATAAGTACCACCCTTCACAGCAGTGCCACACTCCCATTAACCCAACTATCATTCTCAATCATGCACAGCATTCCTTACCCACTGGGTGTGATGCCCTCACTTTCTTTTATTTTGAAAGTTCTGTAAGGCTACACATGACCTTAGCCACACCCAGCTGTGGAAGAACCACCCACCTGGACCAGAGGGCATGAATACAGAAACCTCGAAGGAATTATTAGCTAAGTTACCTCCTTATTACCTAAGTTACAGCTTCCACCACCCAATCTCGAAATCTGAGTGGGAACCGCACACATAGAGAGTGCGGGTTCACACACTGGCAAGCATCTCATAGTGATAGCTTTGTAACTGGCTGAGAAAGAAACGGCCCAGGCAGCTGGGACTCAGAGGACTATCAGAGATCAGGCGCCCGCCCAGGCCCTGTTAGGAGAGGACCTTTAGTGTCAGCAATCGGGGCCACCCAAATGCTCAAGGCAAATCAGTAGTGGCAGACAGATATTTGGGATTCAACGGTCCTCATCGCTTGCAAAAAGCGTAAAAGATGGAGTAAGTTAATCTCAATGTCAAGCAGGGCCTCAATGCACTTGCCGCTAGTACTGCCACACATTGCTCAGACCCTTATAAGATAATATCCTCTTTCCCTTCTTAATCACATCATAACCAACATAATATGAAATTCTATCACATTGCATCCTGTTACAACCACGTTCTTCCATGGGATAGAACATAGAACATGGAACATAGAACAATCCAGCACAGAACAGGCCCTTCAGCCCTCGATGTTGCGCTGACCTGTCAACTAATCGAAGCCCATCCCCCTACACTATCCCATCATCATCCATCTGCTTATCCAAGGACTGTTTAAATGCCCCTAATGTGGCTGAGTTAACTGCGTTGGCAGGCAGGGCGTTCCACGCCCTCACCACTTTCTGAGTAAAGAACCCACCTCTGACATCTGTCTTAAATCTATCACCCCTCAATTTGCAGCTATGCCCCCTTATACAAGCTGACGTCATCATCCTCGGAAAAAGACTCTCACTGTCCACCCTATCTAATCCTCTGATCATCTTGTATGTCTCTATTAAATCACCTCGTAACCTTCTTCTCGCCAATGAGAACAGATCCAAGTCCCTCAGACTTTCTTCATAAGGCCTTCGCTCCAGACCAGGCAACATCCTGGTAAATCTCCTCTGCACCTTTTCCAATGCTTCCACATCCTTCCTGTAATGGGGCGACCAGAACTGCACGCAATATTCCGAAGTGGGGCCACACTAGCATTTTGTACAGTTGCAGCTTGACATCACAGCTCCGGAACTCAATCCCTCTACCAATAAAGCCTAACACACCGTATGCCTTCTTAACAGCACTATCAACCTGGATGGCAACTTTCAGGGATCTATGTACATGGACACCACCAGGATATTTTACAATTAAAGTACTAATCAACCCTGTTTGATTAGATCTAGGTCTAAAGCCAGTCTAAAATGTGGATTCAAAAATAGAAATTGCTGATAAAGTTCAGTGTGTCTGGCAGAATCAGTGGAGAGAAATCAAGAGTTAACACTTTGGGTTGAATGACCCTTCCTCAGAACCCAACCCAAAACGTTTAACTCTGATTTCTCTCCATAGATGCTGCCAGACCTACTGAGCTTTTCCAGAAATTTCCATTTTTGTTTCTGATTTCCAGCATCCCCAGTTCTTTCAGTTTTTATTTAAAATGCAGACAGTTGATTTCCTGACATTTTACTCTAGGAAACTTTCTCAAATTTAATCCACGATCTTCTCCACCCAAGCCAATTTTGCCAATTTGATTTGCACACTCTGGACGATATGTCAAGTCCTCAAAATAACAAGCTCCCCTAATTTGCTGACTGATATTCTATCAAACCCTACAATTACCACTTTTAAGGCCTGAGAACAATTCTTGTCAAATTCTTCTGCAGTTTGCTGTATATTTGCTCCATCCATACTGTTTCTACACCTATATTTTCTAGCTTAAGATACTTTCTCTCCTTTGCCTTTATAACATGTTTTATTATTTTTAAGACTTAAGTTCATCTCAGTGGGCTCTAGTACACTTCATGCATCACTTTCTTGGGATTCTTTAGAAGAAGACGACAATCAGAAAAATGAAAGTCTTGCATTTATATAGCAATTTTTAAAATTGACAGTATAACACATCCTAAAGCATGTTGCAACCAAATGAGCTCTTTAGAATTATAAAATAATTGTGGCAAGAAAGAAGTCCACACAGCCTATCACAATTGCTTCCTGCATGAGCAGCCTTAGTCATAACCCCCATGACCTACTTTTCACCTTGTGAACCCTGATGAATCTCATCTCACCAGATTCAAATGAGCCAGTCCCCAGCACACTTCCTGGTAGCACCCAGCAGATCCTACTCACTCACTGTGGGAAAAGATTTTTCATGTTGCCATTGTTCTTGACTTGCAATTACAGAGGTAATACAAGAAATGTAGTGACCAATTCATAGACATCAAGCTTCCACAAAGAGCAATGTAATAATGTGTTTTGTTGAATTGATTCGTGGATAAATATTGACAATACCACTGCAGCTAAGCCTCTTGTTCTTCTTTGAAATAGTGCAACAGGATAATTTAGATGTACCTCAGCAGACAAAGCTTTAGGTTAGTATCTTACTGAAAGTCAGTATTTCTGACAGCAACTCATTCCCTTTGTGCTACACTGGGTGTCGGTCCAGATTTGCCCAGCGTGGTGTCAGCACGGACTTCCAACCTCAAGGTGATTCCAGAGTAGTCTCCCGGCTCCAAGAACCTCAAGGTGTTGCCGGGTATGGTCTGGAATCAAGATTCAGTGCGGAGTGGAGACTAGTTATCAGCATGGACTGGGTTCAATGAACTGTTATTCTGAACATTTTATTTCTCTATTTTCTAATTTATTTCAATGATCTGTAATGCTTTTTATTTCTTTATTTTTCTGAATTTTTTTCCGTAAGAATTTGTACTAAACAATCTGTACCTCGGTATCTTTTACCTAAGATGACACTGTAAGTGGCGACTTGTAATTTTTTCACTGTACTCTTTTGAGCATGTGACAATAAAACTAATTAAAGATTTTTGTGTTAAAACTGAGACACAACTTCAGTAGCTTCTGATGGGTAACAATGGCTGATTTTAGAAACTTCCAAATCTAGAAGGTTGAAATATTTTCAGGAGCATGAGAATTCCCAAAATCAATACAACAACTTTGACAAGTTAAATGTTATTTTAAATCCTTTGTCCCAGTTTAAATTTGCTTTTCCTTTCTCAATAATAACAAATTACATCAGCATCTATTGCTGACCGTGCAAATGACCCTCAAAAGGAAATGTGTTGCCTTCCCAGCACAATTAGAAAATGAAGGGAACAGGAAGTAGTTTAATCAACTCTACCATTACTATACAGACCCTGTATAATGCAGTGTTCTTAATCAACGCATGTGTGGCTAACTTGGGCTGATCCTTTACCTAGAAGATAGAATTCCTGTGGCTTATTTATATTTCAGTTGAAACAAGAGTCACAAGACAAAAACAAAACAGTTCCAATTCTGAAGAAAATAAAGGAAGTCACTCACTTTACAGTAGATATTAAACTACATGCTGGAATTTTCTGGATTAACTAGCATTTTGAATTGAATTTTTGTTTACAAGTCAAGGCCACTAATTATAAGAAGTAATGTTTTCCCTCATTTTTACATTATGCTACTGTTGGAATCATGAAGTAACTAAATCTCAGGTTTTAGGCATTTATACTCGGGTGGCATGGTAGCATTGTGGTCAGCACTGCTGCCTCACAGCACCAGGGACCTGGACTCAATTCCAGCCTTGGGTCAGTGTCATGCACATTCTCCCCACATCTGTGAGGGCTTCTGCCAGGTGCTCTGGTTTTCTTCCACAGTCCAAAGATGTGCAGATCCATTGGACTGGCCATGTTAAAATGTCCCATTGTGTCCAGGGATGCACAGACTAGTTATATTAATCATAGTTAATGCAGGGTTACAGGGATAGGGTGCAGGGGTGGTATGTTCTTCAGAGGGTTGGGGCAAAGTCAAGTGGGCCAAGTGGCCTCTTTCTGCATTGTGGGGATTCTATGATTCTACAGATTCACTGTAGGGGAGGTGATGGCCTAGCAGTATTGTCGCTGGACTGTTAATCCAGAGACCAATATAATGTTCCAGAATCCAGGGTTCAAATCCCGCCATAGCAGATAGAATTTGAATTCAAATTTAAAAATTGGAATTAAGAGTCTAATGATGACCATGAATCCATTGCTAATTTTTGGGGAAAAATCCAACTGGTTCACTAATGTCCTTTAGGAAGGAAGCTGCCATTCTTAACTAATTTGGTCTACATGTGACTCCGGACCCACAGCAAGGTAGTTGACTCTTAACTGCCTTCTGGGACAGTCAATAAGTGCTGCCTACAAGCAACACTCTCACCCCATGAATGAATCAAAAAGAAATGATTGAGAAATGGTAAGAATTGACAACTATAACCAAAGAGCAAAAACATAACTTTTCTACTGTGACAGAAAATAACAATTAAGTAAAAGAGAAGAATCAACAATTAATACACATCTCAAGCACTTTTAGAAAGAAATATTTACATAGTATCTTTCACTTCAGAGTGCTCCAAAGAACTTCAGGCATTGAACTGTTGCAGTTAGGAAACATAGTAGCCAACTTACAAGTTTCCAGAAACAGTAATGTGGTAATGATCAAATGAGTGTTCTTTTTTGCAGCACGGTTGGCTGAATGATAAAGTTTCAAATTCTCTACTGATAATGCTGTCTGAGTCAATGACCTGGAGATAATGCTAGGCTTGGAAAGTGGTAAAGTTTATTTTACAGAGTGTATTTCAGAACAGAGGAACTGCAGTAAACAAAACTCAAGACTGCCAGAACACTGAAATAAAACATCAATTTTTTCTTTAAATATGACATGGGATATCTCATGTCCATTTGAGGGGCCTGAGCTTAACATTTCATTGGAAAGACAGAACTTCTGACATTGCAGCACACCCTCAGTAAAGCAGATAACACGGTGTGAAGCTGGATTAACACAGCGGGCCAAGCAGCATCAGGGGATCAGGAAAGCTTGACGTTTCGGCTTGGGACCCTTCTTCAGAAATGGGGGAGGGCAAGGGAATTCTGAAATAAATAGGGAGACAGGGGAAGGCAGATAGAAGATGGATAAAGGAGAAGATGGGGTGAGAGGAGACAGACAGGTCAAAGAGGCAGGATTACAGCCAGTGAAGGTGAATGTAGGTGGGGAGTTAGGGGGGGATAGGTCAGTCCAGGGAGGACAGACAGGTCGGGGGGCGGGATGCAGTTAGTGGGTAGTGGATGGGGGTGGGGCTTGAGGTGGGAGGAATGGTTACGGAGGCGGGGACTAGCTGGGCTGATTTTGGGATGTGGTCGGGGGAGGGGAGATTTTGAAGCTTGTGAAATCCACATTGATACCCTTGGGCTGCAGAGTTCCCGAGCGAAATATGGGATGCTGTTCCTGCATCTTTCGGGTGGCATCATTGTGGCAATGCAGGAGGCCCAGGATGAACATGTCATCCAAGGAATTGGGGGGGGGGAATTAAAATGGCTCACGACTGGGAGGTGTACTTGTTTGTAGCGAACAGAGAATAGGTGTTCCGCAAAGTGGTCCCCAAGCCTCCATCTGGTTTCCCCAATGTAGAGGAGGCCACAACGGGAACAGTGGATACAGTTTATAACATTGACAGATGTGCAGGTGAACATCTGTTTGATGTGAAAAGTCTTCCTAGGGCCTAGGTGAGGGGGGAGGTATAGGGGCAGGTGTAGCACTTGCTTCGGTTGCAGGGAAAAGTGCCAGGAGTGGTGGGGCTGGAGGGGAGTGTGGAGTGGACAAGGGAGAAAAAAAGTAAATACCAAAAACAGATTTCCCCTCGTCCTCACGTACCACCCAACTGAACTCCAAATCCAACTAATCATCCTCCGACATTTCTGCCATCTGCAATCCGACCCTACCACCAAAAGCATTTTTCCCTCCCCACTCTTATGTGCTTTCTGGAGGGACCACTTCTCCATGACTCCCTTGTCTGCTCCACACTCCCCTGGACCTCCACACTCCATCCTGGGCCTCCTGCACAGCCACAATGATGCCACCCGAAAGATGCAGGAACAGCATCTCATATTTTGCTCGGAACCTCTTCAGCCCAAGGGTATCAATGCAGATTTCACAAGCTTCAAAATCTCCCCTCCCCCAGCCACATCCTAAAACCAGCCCAGCTAGTCCCCGCCTCCCTAACCATTTCTCCCACCTCAAGCCCCACCTCATCCCCTACCCACTAACTGCATCCCGCCCCCTGACCTGTCTGTCCTCCCTGGACTGACCTATCCCCCCCCAACTCCCCACCTACATTCACCTTCACTGGCTGTAATCCTGCCTCTTTGACCTGTCTGTCTCCTCTCGCCCTATCTTCTCCTTTATTCATCTTCTATCCGCCTCCCCCATCTCCCTACTTATTTCAAAATCCCCTTTCCCTCCCCCATTTCTGCAAAAGGGTCCTGACCCGAAACATCAAGCTTTCCTGCTCCTCTGATGCTGCTTGGCCCGCTGTGTTCATCCAGCTTCACACCGTGTTACCTCAGACTCTCCAGCATCAGTAGTTCCTACTATCCCTCAGTAATGCACCTGTGTTAACATAGATTATGTTCAAGTTTCTAGAATTGGACAAGAGCCCACAACTTGCTGACTCAGAAGGGAAACTTTATCACTGAATCACTGCAGATACTGTCCTAAAGCTTTCTAACATGTTGCTATTCCGTAAAACACTTGTAAATTGGTTTTCTATAAAATGAAAAACTTTTGTTGTCTAAGTGTAAGGCAGAAAGCTTAACAATAAATCCTCTGTACACATACTACTGACACTAATATTTGTCATAGTTTACCATCTGAAGTTGCGACAAGTGAATAAGTAGTAATGTTATAATATACCAATTATGTGCTGCAGATCATACTTTATTACGTTTATTACATTTTACTTTATAGTTCATAGTCTCTAGAGGTTTCATGTACAAGTAAGCTTAGCAGAAGAAAACTAAGGCATTAGTCTGGAACAGGAATGTAATGCCAACACAATCTAATGAATATCCTACTGTCTACTTCCCTTCAAGCACAAACTGACCACCATGTTTAAACGGAGTCATGGCGGCAAATTAGCTCAGCAGTTAATGCTGTTACCTCATGACCCAGGTTTGATCCCAGCCTTGGGTGAATGTCTGTGAGGAGTCTGGACATTCTCCCCATGTCTGCCCAGGTTTCCTTCCACAGTTCAAAGATGTGCAGGTTAGGAGGATTGGCTATGCTAAATTGCCCACAGTGTGTCAGTTGCGAAATGCAGAGATAGGGCAGGGAGTGGGTCCGGGTGGGATGCTGTTCAGAGCGTCGGTGCTAACTTGATGGGCCGAGAGGCCTGCTTTCACACTATAGGGATTCTATGAAATTCTATGTTTACACAGTAGACAAAGAAGTATTCAAAAATTAGCATTTTTTCAGTAACAACCTACTGATGCAAATCATTGGTGCGTTCCCATCATGGGCAAGAATTTGGATATCTGGGGCTCACTTTGCAATAAGCATAGACTGAAGCACTCAAGTATGACGCGTACTGGTGCAAGATCACCCACACAAAGAAATAAAATTATTTTGAGGCTCTATCATTCAAAACTTGAATGCTTACTTTAGCCAAATATATTTAGCAATAACTGGTTAAAAAGGCATGACAATAAACTAAAACAGAAATAACAAAATGCTGAAATCTGAAAATACTCAAGACGTACTGAAGAAATTCAGAAGGTCTGACAGCATCTGTACAGAGAAAAACAGAGTTAATACTTCAGTGACCTTCATCAGAACTGCCCATAGCTGGGAAAGGGTGGTATTGGCGCTGCTGATGCGGGGGTGGGGGTGGGGTTTAGGGGAGTGAATACAGTGCATAGCTATAACAGTCTGAGAGACAGAGAAAAAGGTATAGGAAAACAAGGAGGTGGCTGATGATAAGTCAACAGAGAGATAAATATCAGGTACGGTGCTAACAAGGAGTGTAAATGGTTAAGAGATAATGGGTACTGCAGATGCTGGAGAATCCGAGATAACAAAGTGTGGAGCTGAATGAACATAGCAGGCCAAGCAGCATCTTAGGAGCACAAAAGCTGACGTTTCAGGCCTAGACCTTTCATCAGAAAATGGTTAAACGTGGTTTGGCTGTTTTGGGAACAACCCATACGAAACAGGAACTAGGGGTTGGGATAGCGAACATAGAGTAGAGTGTTCATGTTCTGGAACTGTTAAACTCAATGCCGAGTCCTGAAGAGATTGTTAGGGTGTGGGGAGTTGGGAGTGAAAGAGGAGTTGACCACTGTGTCCCAAAGGGAATGGTCCCTGTGGAATGCTGACAAGGTGGCACATCTCACTGGAGGTGGCAGAAATGGTGGTTTTTGATCTTTTGGATGCAGAAACTGGTAGGAAGGAAAGTGAAGACTAGGGGTTCCATTTGTTGCTGTTGTGCAAGGGCAGGGAAATGGTGAAGCCAGAAGACTCTGCATGAGAAGGTGCTGTAATCACAGAAGATACAACACTTGCCTGATGATCTCCCTCTCTTAACTATCCAAGGTCCTGAGCTTTCAGTTGAGGGCCAAAACACCACTGTGTTGTCTTGCCAGAATTTCAATTTCAGGCTTGCTGCAGTGATCCAGTGAGGCTCAACACAAGCTGGACGAACAACATCTCATCTTTTTTGTTATTCATTTACAGGTTGTGGACATCACTGGTTAGCTGGCTCATCCCTAACATCCCAGAGACCAGTTGACAGCAGTGGATCACTTAGGCCAGATCAGGAAAGGATGGCAGATTTCCTTCCGTGGAGAGAATATCTGTGAGCCGCATGGGTTTTTCCTGACAACCGACACTGGTTTCATGGTCACCATTAGATGTTTATTCAAGATTTATAATTGAATTCAAATTCTGCCATGGTGGGATTTGAACCTAGGTCTCTAGGTCATTACTGAGGTCTCTGGATTAATAGTCTAGCCAAGCCATTGCCTCTCACTTTTCTGCCTAGGTATCTTACTGTCCTCAGGACTCAACATGGAGTTTAACAATTTCGGGACATGAACATCCTGTGTTTGCATCCCTCCCCCCAGAACCCTTGGTCCTTTTTTGTATGGGTTGTTCCCAACACAACTAACCTATTTTCAACCATTTACACTCCTCATTAGCACTCCAGCTAGGAATTCTTTCTCTCTCTCTCTCTCTCTCTCTCTCTCGGTTTATCATCAGTATCTCTTTGGTTGCCTGTTCCTTTTTTGTCTCTGATCACACACTCTATCACTTCCTCCATCACCCCATACCCCATCTTTAGCATAAACACCATCCTTGCCTAGCTATTTTCAGTACTGAAGAAGGATCACTGGACTCACAATGTTAACTCTGTTTTTCTCTCTACAGACACTGCCAGACCTGCTGAGTTTCTTCAACACTTTCTGCTATATGACAATAAACTAAAATTGCCATTTTCAAAATCCATCAACACATTTTTGCTAAATCTTTCTGAACACAAGGTCTTTGCTGAATAATCCTTGCTCAAACATTTGCCCTCAAATCTGATGAATCATCTCCAGTTACATGCACTTCAGTCAACAGGCAGCTTTGGATTAACTAAGTGCTGTCTCCTGAGGGCATTATTGCTTGAATAACAGAACTTTGTTGTAGTGTACAAATCCCTGCCGTCCTAAATGTTTATATCAGCAAAGCAAATGTTTAGTGTGCCTTTACCTTTAAAATCTGTTCTAACTGGTCGTTCTACATGACATGACAGCATTTCAATCTGATGGGAGACTACAGCAATCCAATAACGACCAGTGTGAAAGTATCTGTAATCAACATGACAGAATGCTACAAAGACACAATAAACAAAGAGACAATAAATAAAGACGGCTTTATATAATTATTATGAAGATCTGTAAAATTGGGATTCATTCATGGCCAACATTTCCCCTCTTCACGAGATCCATCCCATCCCCCTTTTGTTCTTTCTTAGGTTAGACTTTCTCAGGTTAGACTTTCTCAAGGGCAGGGGATGTGGTTTTCAAAGGCATTCTTATTCTTACTAATTGACTTATTAGATGGTGCAGGCACAAAGTAACAACACTTTCTATAACTGGGTTGACATAATGGCTATTTGAACTCTCAGAAAGGCACAATTAACCTTAAATTAGAATGAAACTTACAACCACAATACGTAAGGAACACATTAATTTCCTAGACACCATAGCATTTAAACTGATCCAACACAACAAGCATAGGTTAACCATACTTTTTTTTAAATAAGTGACATACTTCTAATTCAAAAAGCCATCACCCAAAATACAACTTCCACAGACAGAAGTTGCTGGAAAAGTTCAGCAGGACTGGCAGCATCTGTTTAGAAAAATCAGTGTTATCATTTCTGGTCTGGTGACTCTTCCTCAGAAACCCTTTTGTTTCCACAGACAGACAAGATAATATATTTCCATTACCTGTAGAAAAGCTGAGATTTTTCAAAGAGAAGCTACTACCCTATTTGACTGCATCGCAGATTCTCATTCTGAGTTTAACAACCAATTCACATAATGTTCATTACAATAGCATCCACTCCATTTTCCCCACATAGTAGATCCTATACCTATGCTCACATTCCACATTAATTTTCAAGGAATTAACTACCTCAGATTTGCAGGCTGCAAATTGCAGGCACAGCTGAAGAGGAGAAAGGGAGGAGGAGAATACTGACAGGAGACTCAACAGTGAAGGCTACAGACAATTGCTTCCGTAGCCATAGTTGTGAACTCCAGGGTGGTGCGCTGCCTCCTTGTGGCCAGCATCAAGATGTCACTGAACAGCTGTAATACATTCTGAAATGAGAAGGCTACTAGTCAGAGATCGTGATTCATATATATACCAATTACACAGGTAGAGAGGGAGATGGTAGCCCTGGAACAAGAATGTAGGGAGCTAGATCGAAGATTCAAAAGGAAGACCTCATAAGTTACACTTTCTGCATTATTCCCAGTGTCACATGAGCCAGAGTACAGAAATAGGCAGACAGAGCAGATGAATGCATGGCTGAAGAATCTGTACAGGCGGAAGGATTTACTGGCTCTACATTACAGGGTTACTGGGTCTGTATCAAGGGAAGGTAGAAACTGTACAAGTCCAACAAACTGCAATTGAATTACTAGGATCTTGCAGGTAGGATTTGCTGTTAATGGTCATTTAAATTAATTTGGCATGGGAAGCAGAAGAAAAGTTAAGTCAGTCTAAGCAGAGCACAAACAGTCAATTAAGACACAGGGGAGCTCGATATATTGAGGTGGCATTTATTTCAAAGCAAGGAAGAGTCTTGTGCATAAGTCAAATGAGTTGAGGGTGTTGATTAAACACATGGGGATGTGATATCATTGCTACCATGGAGGCATGGTCAACTAAGGGGGCAGGACATCTCAACAATCATGAGTACAGAATCACTGGGGGGAAGAGATGTCTGCGTCTGTGTATGTGAAGAGGGCAGCAGTTACATATCTCTCTCTCTCCCCCTACCTGGAACGGTCATCCAAATGATTGATATTACAGTTTTTCAGGAGGAATTTCACTCACTGTCTCTCATATTTTTCAAAGGTGGATTCATTCTTAAGAAAAAAATGTAATCATAAGGCCAGAAAGCTGTAGGACATAGAAGTAGAAGTAGGCCATTCAACCATCAAGCCTGCTCCACCATTCAATGATATTATGGCTGATCCAATAATCCTTAACTCCACTTTTCTGCCTTTTCCCCATAACCCTCGACTCTCTTACTGATTAAAAATCAGTCTCTCTCATATACTTAACAATCAGAATATATTAACTAATAGCCCAATTTCAACAGCCTTCTGTGGTAAAGAATTTCAAAGATTCACAACCCTCTGACAAAAGAAATTCCTCCTCGCTGCTTTAAATGGCTGACCTCTGGTCCTAGACTCTCTTACAAGGAATCACAACCTTTCCACATCTACAACAAAAACAGAAGTCACTGGAAAAGGTCAGCAGGTCTGGCAGCATCTGTGAAAGAAAAATCAGAGTTAATGTTTCAGGTCCGGCGATCCTTCCTCAGAACTTTACACATCTACCCCAATATGTCCCTTAGAATCTTGTATGTTTCAATAAGTTTACCTCTCATTCTTGGGTCAACTGTTGTTTGTTGTTAGATGAAAATATAGAAGGCATGGTTACTAAGTTTGCGGATGACACCAAAATTGGCATATAGTGGACAGTGAAGGAGCTTATCTAAGATTACAAAGGGATTTTGATCAATTGGGCCAACGGAGTTGAATTTTGATAACTGAGAGATGTTGCATTTTGGCAAGATGAACAGAAGCAGGACTTACACAGTTAACAGTAGGGCCCTGGGGAGTTCTGTTGAACAGTGAGACCTAGGGTTTCAGGTACATACTTCTTTGAAAGTTGCATCACAAGTAAACAGGGTGGTAAAGGTGGTGTTTGGCATGTTTTTCTTCACTGTTCAGATCATTGAGCACACAAGTTGGGACCTTGTATGTGGTGGTTGTACAGGACATAAGAGAGGCTACTTTTAGAGTACTAGGTATAATTCTGGTCACCCTGCTATGGGAAGGATACAATTAAAGTGGAGAGGATGCAGAAAAGATTTAAAAGGATGTTACTGGGGATGGTGGATTGACTTATAAGGCTAAGCTAGATAGGCTTGGCATTTTTCCACTGGAACATATGAGGTTGGGGTTTATAAAGTCATGAGGGGCTTAGATAGCTGAAGAGCAAAATTTTTCCCTCAGGTAGGGAGTTCAAAACTAGAGGACATATTTTTAAGGTGCGAGGAGAAGATTTTAAAAGGAAGCTGAAGAGCAATTTTTTCACATAGAAGGTGGTTTGTATGTGGAATAAACTTCCAGAGGAAGTGGTAGATGCAGGGACAGTTACAACATTTAAAAAAAAACATTTGGACAGGTATATGAATAGGAAAGGTTTAGAGGAATATGGGCCAAATGCAGGCAAACAGGACTAGTTTGGAAAACTTGGTCAGCATGGACAAGTTGGATCGAAGGGTCTGTTTCTGTGCTGTATGACTCCATATTCCAATGAGATCAGACCCAATCTACTCAACCTCTCTTCATAAGACAGTCCCCCATAGATGGTATTAGCCTAGTGAGCCTTCTGTGGGCTGCCTCCAGTGCCAGTACACCGTTTCTTGAACAAGTGGCCCAAAACTATTCACAGTATTTCAGCTAGTGCCTTGTATGATTTTATCAAAACCTCCTTAATGTAACTACAAGACCAGGTTTGGTAGCTGTATTCATGGCTACAGTCACCATGTCATTTTTAAAAAATCATGAACAGTTCTTTCTGCAACATTAACTATTTATCTTGTATTGTTTCATTCAAATCAACTGGTCATTACTTGTAGTCAATTTGGCTGAGGTCCAAGTACAACCCATGACCTAAACAGATGATGTTGGGTGGAAAGAATACATGACCTCTGAACGTAGAGGCAAGATTTTCTTTTACCACTGAGGCAAGGCTACCACAATCTACTGGGAAGGTCCAAATACTTAGCTCATGTAGAAATTATCACAAATATCTAGTATATTGGTATTTGGTTAAAGGCATTTTTGTAAAGACAAACTTTTCCTTTTCAGGAGCACATCCACCATTCAAAAGTTGCCCTTCTGCCAAAACTCCAATTTCCATCATTATCTCCACATTCCTCAAGATGTAAAAACATATACAAATATAGGAATTAAGTGCAGAATGGGATCATTTTGCCATTCAAGCTGCTCAGTATCGTCAGGGATATTTTTGACTTCTAATTTGCAATTTGTCCCAATAACTTGAGATCTAGCCTAACAAGAATCTATTGCCTTCTGCTTTAAAAATATTCAACAATACTGCCTTCATGCTTCTGATTCAGAGTTCCAAAGTCAGATAACAGTCACAAAAAGGCCATTCATCTCTGTGCTAAATCAGTTTTCCCTAAATTTAAAACAGTGTCCCCTAGATTTGAATTCATCCACAAGGGGAGTCATCCTTTCTACATCAATCTCATCAAGCGCATTCAGAACTTATACATTTCAATCACATCACTGCTCGCTTTTCTAAACTACAGAGAAAACAAGCCCAACTTATCCAACCTTTCCTTGTATGACAATGCTGTAATTCCAGATAACAATTTAATAAACATCCTCTGAATTGACATCCTTCCTTAGATGAAGAGAGACCAAAACTGCACACACTATGGTACAAAGTGGCAAATGACCTTTGAATATGTTTAAAGTAGAGTTTGCTACATTTCTGATAACCAAGGTATAAAAGTATAAATGAGTTATTGTGCATAAAAGCTCTGAAGCATTCAATCAGCCATGATCATATTAAACAGTAAAGCAGGTTCAAGGGGCTTAATGGCCTGTTCACATTCTTGTCTCCCTAAAACTAAAACACCGTATTCCAGATGTGGCCTCGAAGATTACCAGAATAATTGAAGAATAACATCCTTAACTCCCTTACTGCCCTTAATCTATCTAGTCTTGAATATTTTCAATGACTGAGCAACAACATAACGTTGAGTGAAGTAATTTCTCCTTACCGCAGTCCTAAACATTTGATCCCTATCTTGTGATTACAATCTCAATTTCTAGGTTCCCCAGCCAAGGAACTATATCTTAGCAGCTGGTCTCTTACGTCCACTGAGAAGCCTATGAGTTCTCATAAGATCACCTTTCACTCTACTAAACTCCGGAGACTATAAGCTCATTCATCCCTCCCCAAAGGAAAGCCTTCTCATCCAAGAGTCAATCTGTTGTGTTAACCATATAATCAAATGGGTGCCAAGCACAATCATAGACAGGGCATAACCTGTTGTACCTGTAAACAAAGACAGCCTAAAGCTAACATGCATCAACCTGTGGTTGAGTGATATTTTGAATTTAAAAGTCTCATTTCAAATCTTTCTACAATGTTGTCTATCCCAATCTCTGGATTATCCTCTAGCCCTTCAAATTTTAGATATCTGTATTCCTTCTAGACCGACCTCTTTCACATTTTCATTTTTAATTGGTCCAGTATGCTGTGACTTCAACTACCAAGACCCTAAGCTGTGCAATTCCCTTCTTGAACACCTCTGTCTCTCCAACTCCACTTAAAACACACCTCTTTGACAAATATTTCAGTTACCTGTCTTAATATTTCCTTTATGAATGTGATGTCAAATTCTGTTGGAGTTCCATGTACATCAAAACCAATGGCAGCCATTTAGTCTACAAGCCTGTTCAATCAATCAATGAGATCATGACTAATCTGCAAGTGCCTTGGGATTTTCCATACTATGTCAACATGTAATACAAATCCAAGTTATAGATAACAAGGACAACTAAGATTGCAACAGTTTCATATCTCCCATCTTTAGATGAAGCCCGAACTCTGACCCTTCTGACATCAACAGTTATAAACCATCAAGCCAAAAATGATAATTATTCTCCACTTGTGTCCATTCTTCAATCCCCAATCCATGCAAAAATAATACCACTACTCTCATGAACTCTACATTTGTGCTATGTGTTATGTTCCACTCTTTATTTATAAAAAAAAGCCTTCTGAAAAATCTACATTATATCTATTCTATATCTCCTGGTTTCCCCTAATTCTGTCTTAAGTTCTCTTCACCTCCCTTCATAAATAGGAACAATTACACTTACTACCTTCCAACTGATGTGAGGTATTCTAGAAGCTAGACAGTTCTGGAAGACCAAAAACCAATTTATCCACTAGAATTTGGCCCATTAAGTACAGAGAGTTGTCATCTTTAGTTCTATAATTTCTCCAATAGGTATATTGTTAATACTTGAATCCTCACTTTCACTTGAACACAGGTTCCCCTCCAGCTCCCATCACTCATGGCTACTCCATTACCCTTATTACACGCTCTTCTAATGCCTTCTGTGAAAACTGATAAAATACTTTACATTGCCAGTATTCCCCATTATAATCTTTTTGCCTCTATGTCAAAGGCACCTACTTTCATTGATCTGAGATAACAAGGTGTAGAGCTAGATGAACACAGCAGGCCAAGCAGCATCAGAGGAGTGGTAAGGTTGACGTTTCAGACCTAGACCCTTCTTCAGAAATGGGGAAGGGGAAGAGGGTTCTGAAATAAATAGGGAGAGAAGGGGAGGCAGATAGAAGATGGATAGAGGAGAAGATATGTGGAGAGGAAACTGACAGGTCAAAGAGGCGGGGATGGAGTCAGTAAAGGTGACTGTAGGTGGGGAGGTAGGGAGGAGATAGGTCAGTCCAGGGATGACAGACAGGTCAAGGGGAGGGATGTAGATAGGAGATGGGAGTGGGGCTTGAGGTGGGAGGAGGGGATAGGTGGGAGGAAGGACAGGTTAGGGAGGCGGGGATGAGCTGGGCTGGTTTTGGGATGCGGTAGGGTGAGGGGAGATTTTGAAGCTTGTGAAGTCCACATTGATACCATTGGGTTGCAGGGTTCCCAAGCGGAATATGAATTGCTGTTCCTGCAACCTTTGGGTGGCATCATTGTGGCACTGCAGAGGCCCAGGATGGACATGTCGTCTGAGGAAATGGGAGGGGGAGTTGAAATGATTCGCGACTGGGAGGTGCAGTTAGCGTGAACCAGGCGTAGGTGTTCTGCAAAGCGGTTCCCAAGCCTCCCTGCTTGATTTCCCCGATGTAGAGGAGGCCACAACGGGAACAGCGGATGCAGTATATCACATTAGCAGATGTGCAGGTGAACATCTGCTTGATGTGAAAGTCTTCTTGAGGCCTGGGATGCGGGTGAGGAGCGAGGTGTAGGGGCAGGTGTAGCACTTCCTGCGGTTGCAGGGAAGAGTGCTGGGTGTGGTGGGGCTGGAGGGAAGTGTGGAGTGGACAAGAGAGTCATGGAGAGAGTGGTCCCTCCAGAAAGCCGATAAGGGTGGGGAGGGAAAAATGTCTTTGGTGGTGGGATCGGATTGCAGATAGCGCAAGTGTCCGAGGATGATGCGTTGGATTGGTTGGTGGGGTGGTACGTGGAGGATTCTGTTTGGTTATTATTGCGGGGAGGGGGTGTGAGGGATGAGTTGTGGGAAATGCGAGAGACATGGTCAAGGGCATTCTTGATCACTGAGAGGGAATAGTTCTGGTCCTTGAAAAACGAGGATATCTGAGATGTAGTATCAGAGATAATGGGAACTGCAGATGCTGGAGATTCCAAGATAATAAAATGTGAGGCTGGATGAACACAGCAGGCCAAGCAGCATCTCAGGAGCACAAAAGCTGACGTTTCGGGCCAGGGTCTAGGCCCGAAACGTCAGCTTTTGTGCTCCTGAGATGCTGCTTGGCCTGCTGTGTTCATCCAGCCTCACATTTTAATATCTGAGATGTACACGGGTGGAATGCCTCATCCTGGGAGCAGATGCGGCGAAGCGAAGGAATTGGAATAGGGGATGGCATTTTTGCAAGAAGACGGGTGGGAGGAAGTGTATTCTAGGTAGCTGTGGGAGTCAGTGGGCTTGAAATGGATATTGGTTTCTAGGCGGGTGCCGGAAATGGAAACAGAGAGGTCCAGGAAGGAGAGAGAGGTATTAGAGATGGTCCAAGTGAACTTAAGATTCGTGTGGAAGGTGTTGGTGAAGTGGATGAACTGTTCGAGTTCCTCCTGGGAGCACGAGGCGGCGCCGATACAGTCATCAATGTAACAGAGGAAGAGGTGGGGCTTGGGGCCAGTGGAGGTACGGAAGAGCGATTGTTCTACGTAACCTACAAAGAGTCAGACATAGCTTGGGCCCATGTGGGTACCCGTGGCCAGCCCCTTTGTCTGTAGGAAGTGGGAGGAATTGCCACAACGATGCTACCCAAAGGTTGCAGTAACAGCAACTCATACTCCACTTGGGATCCCTGCAACCCAAT
The DNA here is from genome assembly GCF_030684315.1 of Stegostoma tigrinum. NCBI lineage: Eukaryota > Metazoa > Chordata > Chondrichthyes > Orectolobiformes > Stegostomatidae > Stegostoma > Stegostoma tigrinum. The sequence goes on from NC_081363.1 coordinate 87,415,609, forward strand.
GGTATCAATATGGACTTCACAACTTTCAAAGTCTCCCCTCCCCCTACCGTATCCCAAAACGAGCCCATCTCATCCCTGCCTCCCTAACCTGTCCTTCCTCCTACCTAACCCCTCCTTCCACCTCAAGCCCCACCTCCATCTCCTACTACTAACCTCATCCTGCCCCTTTGACCTATCCTCTCCCTATCTCCCCACCCACACTCATCTTTATTGCACCATCCCCTGTCTGTCTCCTCTCCACCTAATTTCTCCCCATCCATCCTCTATCCGCCTCCCCCTCTCTCACTATTTATTTTAGAACCCCCTTCCCCTCCCCCATTTCTGAAGAAGGGTCTAGGTCCGAAATGTCAGCCTTCCCACTCCTCTGATGCTGCTTGGCCTGCTGTGATCATCCAGCTCGACACCTCGTTATCTCAGATTCTTCAGCATCTGCAGTTCCTACTATCTCCTTTCATTGATCTCTTCACTTTTGCATTCTTGAAACAACTTTCACAATTTCCTATATATTTTAACCTTCATAATTCATTTTTCCCTATCAGCTATTTGGTAACACTTTATAAGGCTCTTGCAATCTTAGAATTTATCAATTATTTTGGCAAGACAATGTCTTTTTGAAAAAAAACCTATACCATCCTTAATTGCCTCGAGCAATCCAGGTTGGATCATACTTGCAGTAGTTTTTATAGTTAAGGGAATGCATATTCATTGAGAATTGTGTTTTATATCACAATTTACACTGTTTCTAACCTAATTTCTGAATCTACCTTAACAAACTCAACCATCCCTCAAAGCTATGCAATGGCGATGTATAAATTTAAAATCTTCATTTCTAACTTACATAACTCTCGAATTTATATAGACATTTGGATCAAATTCAGGAGAACTAGGCCATTCAGCACTTCAAAGCCGTTCTGCTATTTTCCCTTGCTCAACAAGAGTCTATTAATCTCTTAATATAAAAATATTCAAGGACTCTGCTTCCATTGTCTTATCAGGAGAAGAATTTCAAAGGCTCTCAACCATCAAAAAAAAAGTTTGCCTCATCTAGAATCATAGAATCCTTACAATATGGAAAGAGGCCATTTGGCCCATCAAGTCCGTACCGACTGTCCAAACAGCATCCCATCCTGACCCTAGCCCTGTAACCTACATCTAATGTGGCCAATCCACCTATGCACATCTTTGGACTGTGGTAGGAAACTGCAGCACCCAGAGAAAACCCATGCAGACATGGAAACAAAGTGCAAATTCCACACAGTCACCAGAGACTGGAATCAAACTTTGTTCTCTGGCACTGTGAAACAGCAGTGTTAACCACTGAGCCACAATCCCTAATTTTTAAACACAGACCCCCTAGTTTTAGATTCCTCCAAAAGAGGGAAATATCCTCTTCACATCTACCCTGTCAAGACCAATCAGGATTTTGTGTTTTTAATTTAAGTTACCTCTTACTATTCTAAACTCCAAGAGGTACCAGTTGAGCCTGTCCGACCTTTCTTCATAAGATATATTGTCCTTTCCAGGTATTAGTCTGCTAAAACTTCTCAACTGCCTTCAACACATTTTTATTCTTCGTTATATAAATGAACGATTTTGTGCATAATCCTCAGCTACAGTCTCCAGTTGCCCCATTTAACTGAAGCATAACCTTCGTACTTTTGAATTCTCTTGCCACAAATTATAACAGATGCTTAGTTTTCATAATCACTTGCTGTACCTACATACCGATATTTTGTAATTCATGCACAGGGCCACCCCGGTCCTTCTGCATTTCAGAGCTCTGCAATCTCTCATCACAAAAATGAGTTAAAGTACAAACAAAATAAAGAACACTCTTCCCCAGAGAATCCCTTCCCATGTGGCAGCAATTTAACCTTTGGGACAAGAATTTTGTCCCAAACATATTAGACGGAAATTATTACTCTGGGAATCAGAGAACCAAAAGCACATCACTACCTATGGAGCACCAGCTCTGGTCCATTGTTTTTCTGGTATTCTAGCTGTTTGTTTGGATAATGAGAATTTTACACACTTACAACCAAAGAGACTGACACTGAGTTTTTAAACTCAATTCTTGAACACAATGTTGCCTTTCCAGCACCCTGCATTCCTCTGGCATGCTCTAGACTAAACAAATACTTCTTTGGGAAGTTGTTGATCTACCAGAATTCCACAGCAAGAAATCTTCAAGATATTTGGCAGCAAATAGACTTGAATAAGAGTAAAAGTGCCATGAGATTTATCGTAACAATAGGCATCAATCTATTAACTCCACTGTATTAAATAAAGAAACTAGTTACAAATAAAGTTAACATACCAGGAAGTTAAATGGTTGTCCTGTGCTAGAACTTTTGCTATAATGGTTACTGTCTTTTGTAACAATGACATATTCCTGTGCATTTACTCCTTACCAACATTTATAAGTGAAATTAAGCGTTATTAAGCATCAATCAGCTTTTGGATACTTCAGATTTCAAAATATGGCGTCACTCTGATTCTTCTATACAGAAAAAGACAAATCTTAGTTTTTAAAAATTCCTGTGACCCCCATTCCATTAGCCTCTCAAGCTACAAAAAACAGTTGAGTCAAGCTATCAGTTAGAACATTCCAAAATCAGTACATTACTTCAACACAAGAAATCAGCTAAGCTCTGCTTTGACACCAACTCACATAGCACACTGGGCTGTAAATGGAAACTCAATAGTTTGCACCGATTACTTTTATTAACTCACATTTCACAACCCTATCAATGAATTAGGATGTTTGAAGAACAGAAGGAAGCTATTCAGCTCTTCCAAACTGTTTGTCAGTAAATTAGATCTTAGTAGTTACTTTAAAAAAGATATCCATCTTACAGAGGATATAGATATTTTCAAGTACCAAAAGCAATTAAGATGAAGTCTCACTTCAAAACAGTATGAACCAGGAGTTGAACAGGCCTAGCACACTGCAGATTACAGAAGTATTTGATACAGGAAGTGAAGCCCTGCATTTATACTGCCAGTCATTTCAAAGTGCCCATTGTCATAACACAGGAAAATGGCTGCCAGTTTCCTTCTTTGGTTTGGTACCCATTTTACTTCACCTCTGTACAATGCTTTGGAACCTTATCCTTTAGTAATAAAGTGCTACACGAACAAATTCCCTGGAGTATCAAAATGGATGAGTCTCTGTTACAGACTGACTCAAGACTTTTAGGCTTTTCCTAGATTGTTCATTGAAAAAGAATGCCGTTCATGACATCAGGCAACACAGTTTCAAAGATGTATTTCAGACCAAAACCAGGGAGAATTATTTTACACCCCAATATTCAGGACCAGGAACAATAGTGCAAGCAATAAACATTTTCCAAGAGCCAGCTAGATGCCATGTCAAGACTTACTTTTCTTGAAAAGAGGAACTGAGATCAGTTAAAACTATTACTTGCTTATCTATGCACTATAATCTTGTGCATATAGATACGTAACACCATCCAGCTCTTCAGGCTGCATACTTAAGACATAGATAGGATCAGGCTCTGAACCCTTTTTCTTGTTTAAACACATTTGTAACTCTAAAATATTAGGAAGTACAATTTTATATTTGCCTTGTTTATCACTTTCAAACATATTAGTGATTTTACAGTAACAGATCCAAATTTGTTACATCACTTGAGCATATAAAGTTTCATTTAAATTCTGGAACTAAGTTCCAAAAACAAAATAACACTGAGTTGATGTGTTGCTCTCAAAGTTGAACTTGGCTGATAATTAATGTTTCTTTGCCACAACTGTTAGCAAGAATTATTTCGCTAAATCCCTTTATTTTAAAAGAAAATCTGTAAATATATTAGTCTTTAAATGGGAGGGCTCTAGTAGAAAAAAAAATCAAGAAATGCAATTTTTTCCTGTATTCTTGATCAAGAAATTTTGAATCTCGAAAAGTTATCTCAGAGCATTATGAAACAAAGTTCAAACCAACTGCATGTGTCGCATCATTGTCCATGTGATATCAGACTAAAACAAAGTTTAATTGTAGAGAAATCCGTCATTAATCATGCTATCCTGGCACAGTATGGTAGGTTCCAGGGAAGTAATTGTATGGTTTTGGTAATTATGTATGACACCCCAGCCTGCAGCCTGGGAGCAAACTAGTAACATTCTGCAGTTTAATAAGGTGGCAAGGGTAAAGCGTGCCAATGTTGTCATTCTGAAATCCATGTAAAGGTCGCAGACTATAATCAACATTCCTATTTAGGCTGATAAGAAACTCTATTCACTGTCATAACTTCTTTAATTTAAAAAAAATCCCAAATTCCTCATGGGAAATGGATGCCCCTCCCCGCAAACAACAATTAAAGCTCAACAGTTTACCTCGGGAGTTAAATCGGCGACGTTTTCCACACTTCTGGTATTTCATATACACAAAATCCTGAAGAACCAGAAAGACTTACAGAACTGGAGGACAAGAAGAGAAATAACAAAAGCCAATTGTGTGTTACAAATACCCATCAAAATGTAACAATTCTCACCAAATGGATAGAGGCTTGGTTAATGGTCCATGCTGGAGATTCAGCCATTTATAATGCATGTGAATGACTTGAATGAAGAGACAGAGCAAGTACCTATATTTGCTGACAATACAAAGCTAGGTGGGAATGTAAGTTGTGAAGAGAAAACAGAGGTTATGAAGAGAGAGAGCGAGAGACAGAGATAAAGAGAGAGAGAGAGACAGGTTAATTGTCGGGACAACAAGGTGGCAGAGTAGGGAATGCTGTACAAACTTCTGTTCCCTTTATTTTAGAAAGGATGTAGTAGTGTTAAAAGCAGTTCAGAGGCTGCTCACTGAACTCTTCCCAGGATGAATGGTTTGCCTGTGAAGGTGGGCCAAACAGGATTTTTTTAAAAATTCACTGACGGCATGTCAGCATCACTGGCCGTGATTGGCCATCTCTAGTTGACTTGAGGAAGCATCGCAAACTGTCTTTTGAACCATTGCTTTACACCCACAATGCCATAATGGAGGAGGTCCCAGGATTTTGTCACAGCGACAATGAAGGAATGGCAATATATTTCCAATTCAAGATGGTGAATAGTTTGAAGAGGAACTTGTAGGTGGCAGCGTTCCTATTTGCTGTACTTGTCCTTTAGATGTAAGTAGTCCTGGGTTTGATAGGCACTGTCTAAAGAAGCTTGGTGAATTTCTGCAGTATATCTTGTAAATACTACATACAGCAGCTACTAAGCATCAATGGTGGATGGAGTGGTGTTTTGTCAATCAATCAGGATGGTTGTCCTGGATGGTGACAAGCTTTTTGAGTTTGTTGGAGCTGCACTTATCCAGAAGAGTGGGAAGTATTCTATTACAGATCCTGATTTGTGCCTTGTAGATGATGAAAAGGCTTTGGGGAGTCAGGAGTGAATTGCTCACTGCAAGATTCCTAGCCTCTAACCTGCTCTTGTAGCCACACTATAGGGCTAGGCCAGTTCTTTTTCTGATCAATGGTAACCCCTAGGATGTTAAAAGTGGGAGTTTCAGTAGGGGCAATTCCACTGGATTTCAAGGGGCAACGGTTAGATTCTGTCTTTTTGAAGACGGTCATTGCCAGAGACTGTGACACAAACTGGGGTATTGTCCAGTTCTTACAGCATTTGGCATGGACTACATCAAAGTCTGAGGAGTTGTGAACAGTACTGAACATCACTGCTGACTTTACAATGGAAGGTAGGTCACTGATGAAGCAGCTGCTAATGGTTGTACCCAGGACACCCCACAGAGGGACTCCTGCAGACATCTCTAGACCTGAGATGATTGACTTTCAACAACCACACCATCTTCCTTTATGGGTTTGGCCTTACCTATGCAGTCTACAAGAATGAGACATAATCTCCCTGAAACACACAAGATCCAGGAATGATCTGACATAGTAGATGCTGTGAGGATGTTTCCTCTTTGAGGAATATGTACACAGGACACTTCTGAAGATGGAGAATAATTTTTTTCTCTCAATGCGTTGTAAGTCTATGGAATTCTCTTCCCTAGAAAACAATACAGGCAGGATTACTGAATTTATTCAGGGATGAGTTAGATAGGTATATTTCATTGAAAGGGCGTATGGAGGTAGCTTCTTCTGTTCCTAACTTCTATGGTTGCCCTCCAACAAGAGGTGGAGTAAATTGAGCCTTGCTGCGCAAGGCAGAAGGGTAATCTCATTGAAACAATACATTCTGAAAAGGCTTGATAGGGCAGATGCGGAGAGATTGTTTTCCCCGGTTGGAGAATCTCGAACACCAGGGCACAGCCTTAGGATAAGAAACCAATGATTTCGGGCTAAGGAAACATTTTTTCACACCAGTGGTTGTAAATCTTTGGAATTCTCTGCTCCAGATGGATGCTTCATCATTGAATATATTTATTCACAGATATTTGACAAAGCATGTGAGATAGGTTGGGAAAGTGTAGTTGAAGCCAGATATCATTTTATTTAGTTCTCTTGTGGAGCATGGGCAACATAAAACTGGTCAGTGCTTGTTCTTAATTTCCCTTGAGAAGGTAATGGCGATCTGCCTTCTTGAACTACTGCGGTTCATGCACTGTAGGTAGTCCCATAATGCTTTCAGAGAGGGAATTCCCAGATTTTGGCCCAGTAACAGTGAAGGAATGTTGATATATTCCATGCCATGACATGGATTGACTTAGAACAGAATTTTCAGGGGTGACATATTTGTTGCCCTCATCCTCCTAGATTGAAATGATCATAGGGTTGGAAGGTACCGTCTAAGGATCTTTAGTGAATATTTGCAGTGCATCTTGGTAGATAATACACACTGCTGCTACTGAGCATAGTGACAAAGGGAGTAGATGTTCGTGGATGCAATAACAATCAAGTAGACTGACTGTCCTGGACGCATCAAGCTTCTTGAGTGTTGTTGGAACTGCACCCATCCAGACAAGTGGGGAATATTTGTGCCTTCTAGTTTGTGAATAGGTTCATGGGAATCAGAGGAGAGTTACGTGCTACAGTACTCCGAGCCTCTGACCAGCTTTTGTTGCCATTGCATTTATATGATGAGTTCAGTTGCATTTATGGTCAACAACAAACTTCAGAATGTTAATGGTTTCAGGGATGGTATTGTCATTGAATGACAAGGGATGGTGGTTAGGTTGCATATGATTAGAGATTGTCATTGTGTGGGATTTCTGTAGCTCATATGGTACTTGCCACTTACCAGCCCAAGCCTGGATATTGCCTATATCATGTTGTTATAAATAGTGGTGAAGGATTGGCAGGTTTAGCCCTGGTTCTTATCTTTATAAACATAAGCATCCTTGCATTTAAAGAGGATAGCATGAAGAGTTTGAATTGAGGTGATTATTTCTGACAGAGCTCAGTACTCTGAATGAATGTAGTGGCTGTAGCTCAGTGATAGAGTATTTGACTACAGATCTGGGTGCCACCTTTATACAGGCAACCTGCTTCAACTCAAGTTGTGCATTTGATTGAATCTCTCATAATGAGAATACACAGACAGTATGTTCCTGTTAGGGTGAAGGGCAAAGCTGGCAGGTGTCAAGAACGCGGGATGGCTACAGAATTTGAGGCTTTAGTTCAGAATAAGAAGAAAACATATAGACAGCAAAGATCAAGTGAATCCCTAGAACAGTATATAAAGGCAGCAGAAGCATACGTAAGAGGGAAATTAAGTGGTCAAAAAGGCAACATGAGGTAACTTTGGCAAATAGTGTTAAAGGAGCATCAAAAGGGATTCTACAAATACATTAATGACAAAAGGGTAACTAGGAAGAATATTGGGCCCCTTAAAGATCAACAAGGCCATCTATGAATTACAGGAGATAGATGAGATACTAAAGTGTTTTGCATCAGCATTTACCATACGTTGGAGAATAGGGAAGATACAGAATGTTGGGAAATAAGTAGAAAATCTTTTAAAATGTCCATATTATAGAGGTGGTGGTGCTGGGCATCTTAAAACACATAAAGGTGGACATGTCCCTAGAACTAGAATTCTGTGGGAAGCTAGGGAAGTGATTGCTGTGACCCTTGCTGAGATAGTTGTATCATGGATAGCCACAGGTGAGGTGCCAGAAGACTGGAGGTTGGCTGACATGGTGCCACTATTTAAGAAAGGTGCTAAGGGAAAGTCAGGGAACTCTAGGCCAGTGAGCCTGACATCTGTGGTGGGCAACTTGTTGAAGGTAAATCCTGTCCCTCAAGATTCCATGTATTTGCAAAGGCAAGGACTGGTTGTGGGTAGTCACCAGGGTTTTATGCATGGCAAGTTGTGTTTCACTAGCTTGAGTTTTTTGAAGAAGTAATGAAGAGGATTGATGAGGGCAGATCAGTGGACATGATCGATGTGGACTTCAGTAAGCGTTTAATAAAGCTTCTCATGGTAGGTTGGTTTGCAAGGTTAAATCAGATGGAACAGAGAGAGAACGGACTAATTGGATACAGAATTCATGGGTAAAAGACAGAAGGTGGTGGCTGAGGGTTTCTTTTCAGACTGGAGGCCTGTGACCAGTAGTGTCCCACAAGGATCGGGCACTGGGTCCACTGCTTTTTGTCATTTATATAAATGATTTGGATGTGAACATAGGCAGTATGGTTAATAATTTTACAAATGACACCAGAGTGGGGGTGTAGTAGACAGCCAAGAAAGTTACTTCAGAGTACAACGGAATTTTGATCAGATGGGGCAATGGGCCAAGAAGTGGCAGATGGAGTTTAATTCAGATAAGTGGGAGATGCTGCACTTTGGGAATGGCAAATCAGAGCCAGATGTATACACTCAATGGTAAGGTCCTGGCAAGTGTTGCTGAACAAAAAGACCTTGAAGTGTTTTGAAAGTGGAGTCGCAGATAGATAGGATAGTGAAGGTGTTTGGTATGCTTGCATTTATTGGTCAGTGCACTGGTCAAAGATCATATTGTGGCTGTACAGGACATTGGTTATGCCACTGTTGGAATACTGCATGCAATTCTGGTCTCCCTGTTATTGGAAAGATGTTGTGAAACTTGAAAGGATTCAGAAAAGATTTATAAAGATTAGAGCCAAATAATAACTGCAGATGCCAGAATCCAAAGTAAACAAACAGGTGGTTGGAAGAACACAGCAAGCCAAACAGCACCTAGAGAAAAGGAGAAGGCAACATTTCAGGTATTACGCTTCAGGACTGTCGCCGGGCACGGAGGGTTTGAGCTATAGGGAGAGGCTGAATAGACTAGGGCTATTTTCCCAGGAGTTTTGTTGGGCATGGATAGGGTAAATTGGTACAGTCTTTTCCCCTGGGTAGGGGAGTCCAAAACTAGAGGGCATAGGTTTAAGGTGAGAAGGTGAAGACTTAAAAGAGACCTACAGGGTATCTTTTTCACACAGAGGGCGGTGTGTGAATGGAATCAGCTGCTAGAAGTGGGGGAGGTTAGTACTATCAAAACATTTAAAAGGCATCTAGATGGGTATATGAATAGGAAGGGTTTAAGAAGTAGATAGAAGGAACCGCAGAAAATGATTTTTTGAAGGAGGGGCTAGGCCCGAATTGTGGGCCGTCCTGCTCCTCTGATGTTGCTTGGCCTGCTGTGTTCATCCAGCTCTACATGTTGTTATCTCAGTGTTTAATGGGATATGGGCCAAATACTGGCAAATGGGACTAGATTAGATTAGATTCAATTCCCTACAGTGTGGAACAGGCTCTTCGGCCCAACAAGTTCACACTGCCCCTTGGCGCATCCCACCCAGACACATCCCCCTATAACCCACACACCCCTGAACACTACGGGCAATTTAGCATGGCTGATCCACCTAGCCTGCACATCTTTGGACTGTGGGAGGAAACCGGAGCACCCAGCAGAAACCCATGCAGACACGGGGAGAACGTGCAAACTCCGTACAGACAGTTACCTGAGGTTGGAATCGAACCCAGGTCCCTGGTGCTGTCAGGCTGCAGTACTAACCACTGAGCCACCGTGCCGCCCGTGCACTTTACTTTAAGGTTACTTTAGGATAGCTCATCAGCATTTGGGCCAAAGGGTCTGCTTCTGCGCTGTACAACTCCATGACTCTGAGTGGCAGCAGTCAGCAAGGCAAATTTTCTTAGGATGTTAGATTAGGACTGCTGGGTTGATGAAGAATTAGCTGCACGGATGCTGATGCAGGGATGAAATAGCTGTAAAAGTGGAGATTACAAACACTTGTCCCTCACCTGCTTTGTTCGCAATGATATCCCAGACTACGTGATGGCATTGGATAAAGTACACTCCCTGCTGTTGTGGCAGCAGCAAGCATCACATTCAGACAAGTAGTTCTGGGCATCTGATTGGTAGGATTATAATTGAACGTTGATCTACACCTAGGTTATTTAATACAGAGTACTGGATTAATAACTGTAGGAAATGGAATTGCTGCATCAGAGACACCATTTGGTCTAACTGGCCTGTGGTAGTATTGTAATTCTGTTTTTTCATCTAACTCGCTAGCAAATTTTTTTGTTCTTTTCTTCCTCATGACAGTCTTGCTTCAACTGTCTCTCAGTGAAGTATATGCACAAACAAAATATTTTATGCAGTTTATGAGAGTTTAAGAGAAACAGCCTAACTGTCAAGGAGAAATAGTCTAACTACAAAGAAGGGTGCCCAGTAGATGTGGGTGTGGAATGTGAGTACTGGTTTTATTTCTCCAAAATATTTGCAAGGCTGCATTAATTCTTTAACATTCTGGTTCAGTTTTAAATGTCTCAGACCGTAGAAGAATGTCTGTTTTGTGTACTAATTGCATCTGGATTTCTGCTTTCAGTACAGCATGTGGGGGCTTGAGAATATTAAGCTACAAGGGGTAGAGAATCAACAAAAATTTAGCCACTGTTCCTGAGCCAGTCATAGGACATCTCCACTTTCTTGTGCCTTCTGCATCAAAAATCTTAGACTAACCAATTTAAATTTACAATTCTCATTATTTAATTGAAGTGAGCAACTGCATAAAAGTTGAAGGTTTGCCTTTTTAGATTGGAGAAGATACTAATTTTCTTTGTAGACTCTCATCATAGTTTAAAGTTGTTCTCTTCTTTTGCTCATAAAACGGATGAAGCATTTTATATTGACACTGAAGGTGAAAGGATTCTAATAGATGAACAATCCAAGCGCTCTACATATGCCTAAGAGTGTGATTGGTTGTACTGCAGTAGAGTCATATAATCAAACAGCATGGAAACCGAGCCTTCAGTCCAATCATGCCAAACGTAGTCCCAGTCAAAGCTAGCCCCAGCTGCCTATTTTGCTCCAAACCTTTCCTGTTCATTTATGCATCCAAATGTGTTTTAAAAGACATACAACATTTCATCAGTAAGTTTATTCCACACATGATCCATCCTCCGTGTAAAAAACCTTGGCTCATGTCTTTTTTAAAACGTGCCCCCTAATCTTGAAAGCGCCCCCCCCACCATTCTAAGGAAAAGATAACTAGTAACTTAAATTAACTATTAACTTAAATTTGGGGCGGGACGGTGGCTCAGTGGTTCGCACTGCAGCCTCACAGCGCCAGGGAACTGGGTTCGATTCCAGCCTTGGGCAACCGTCTGTGTGGAGTTTGCACATTCTCCCCATGTCTGTGTGGGTTTCCTCCGGGTGCTCCGGTTTCCTCCCACAGTCCAAAGATGTGCAGGCTAGATGGATTGGCCATGCTAAATTGCCCGTAGTGTTCAGGGGTGTGTGGGTTATAGTGGGATGGGTCTGGGTGGGATTCTTCGTGGGGGGGTGTGGACTTGTTGGGCTAAAGGGCCCGTTTCCACACTGTAGGTAATCTAATCTAATCTTAACTCTATACCTCCCATTATTTTATAAATTTCGAATCAGGTCACCTCTCAACCTCTTACACCCTAGCGAGAAAAGTCCCAGCCTATCTGGAAATATTTTTTCTGAAACAGAAATAGTTTTCTGAAGAAGGGTCTCGACCCAAAACGTCAGCTTTCCTGCTCCTCTGATGCTGCTTGGCCTGCTGCGTTCATTCAGCTCTACACCGTGTTATCCCAATCTATCTAGCCTTTCTTTATAACTCAAACTTATCATACCCAGCAATACACAGGTAAATCTCTTCTGGACCCTCTCCAGCTTGACAATATCGTTCCTGTAACTGGGCGGCCAGAAGAGGCCTCACCAGTGCCCTGTATAACCTCAACGTGATTTCCCAACTCCTATACTCAAAAGGACTGAGTAATGATGGCAAGTGCGCCAAAGGCCTTTTTAACCACTCTGTCTGTATGTGTTGCAAACTTCAAAGAATTATGTACCTGCACGCCTAGGTCCCTCTATTCTACAACAATACTCAAGGTCCTACCATTAATTGAATAAGCCCTACGTTTGTTTGCTGTACCAAAATGTAATACCTCCCATTTATCCAGGCTGAACTCCATCTGCTATTTTTCAGCCCAATGACCCATTTAATCAAGATCTCTTTGTAATCTTAGAAAACCTTCTTCATTGTCTACTATGCCACCAATTTTAGTGTCGCCCATAAGATTACTAACCGTGCCTTCTATATGCTCATCCAAATCACTTATAAATGACAAAGCAGGACCAGAAACGATCCCTCTGGAACACCGTTGGTTGCAAGCCTCCAATCTGAAAAAAAACCCTCCACCATTACCTCTGTCTCCTGCCATTAAGCCAAATAAGTATCCAATTGGCAAGTTCACCCTGAATCCCTTATGATCTAACTTTACCAATTATTCTACTGCGTGGAACCTTGTTGAAGGCTTTTCTAAAATCCAAATAAACAATGTCAACTGATCTGCCAACCACCACCTTTTTCAAAACTTTCTCAAAACAAATGCAATCAAGTTTGTGAGACACAATTTTCCTCTCACAAAACCATACTGACTGTCCCTAACCAATTTTTGCCTCTCTAAATGTCCATAAATCCTATATTTTCTAGATCACTTCCACCAATTTATCCAGAAATGAAGTTGGAAAGAAATACTCTTTGTTGAAAATCTTCATTTAAAAATTCATACTTGAACACCACTAAATTTACTTCTGTGCTGGTTGTGTTCCTTCCATATTAAACAAAAAAACTGCAACAGGAACTTTTGATCTATTTAGCACATGAGCATTTTTAGTTGAAATGCTTGCTTCACATCTGGTTCTAATAAAAGATGCTTTGCGCTCATTTACTACACTTAGCAAGGAAAATATTTCTAAAATGATTAATTTTAATGAAGAAAAGCTACGGCAAAGATTCACAATACCAGTTAGTCCTTTAATTATATAATCATCTCTGAAGGTTTTTAATGTCAGCATATACAAAACACACGCTTTTCTGTCCTTTGAAGCCAATTGTGCATCTAGTTTTAGTTTTGTAAAGTCAGCAGCTGGTGATCGTATTGAGCCAAGTATAATGCAAATTGTTGTCAGGTACTCCTGCCCGAGGTTTGACTCCTGATTGGTGTTACTGGTTCTGCATCAGTTCATTGCTTTGGATTCCAGCTAGGAGAAACAACCTCAACTTCTCTGCCTGACTCCAGTGTACACAGCGTAATTATAATGAATAGAAATCTATAAACATTTGTGATGAAATCCATATCTTTGTTGCAATAGTTTTTAAGTTCACATCCTATCCCAACCCATGCTTCTTTAGTTGTCGCTTTCATGTCTTACATATATCAAACCATTGATCTCTTACCTCATGCCATCCCATACTCAATTATATTCCTGCCAAACCATCTAAGACCCAATTCTGTACAGAGCTGTGCACCCCAACTTCTCCCTCCACAACACCCCCATCCTCACAACTCCTAATCCATGTTCAAGACCCAGTAGCTAAAACTAGAGGGAATGAAATCCAGGGGCCAGTGTCCAAGGTTGTAGTGCTGGGGCCAACGTCTGAGGTGGGGGCAACAGTGCCTATAAACTGTTTCTCCTCAACTATTTGTCCAGCATCCTTTTAAAATCATTTATTAAATCAGCATTCTTGTTCCCAACAACCTGACCCTCTTGATCTTTTATTTGTAACGTTTGTCATGAGCCTCCTTTTTACAATTTCACCTTTATTTCTTTGTCAACTCAGGCACAATAGTTTTGATACGAACACCTCTGTAGAGTATCAAAGGAATATGTCTAGTACTTGAAAACACACCTAACTGGGGTGTTTCATCACTCTGTTATTAAACCACCCCTTCTGATCTACTTGTGCAAGGAGCCAAGGCTCCTCGAGCTTTTCTTGAGAGCTAAAAGTTTGATTTTTGCAGGTGAAATTTTGGATTTCAGGGCTTCCAATTTCATTCTCTCCAACTGCTTCATTAAGTGATGCAGTCATGTAGTAACAATATCTTTTGTATTTTTGTTGGCATGAGGGAGCAGAATTAAAAGAATTCATTACCACTACTTGATGCCAGTGGATGTTAATTGGTAAAAAGACAACAGGTATAAAGGTCACAAAAACCAAAAGAACTGCATGTGTTGTAAATCAGGAACAAAAAAAAAACAGAAGTTGCTGGAAAAGCTCAGCAGGTCTGACAGCATCTGTGAAGGGAAAAGACAGAGTTAACATTTTGGGTCTGGTGACCCTTCCTCAGTACAAAGTAACCACTGCCACACTTAAAAAAAAAATTACCTTAAAACATCTTCCATAGACTTAAGCTCACAGCTAAACAGTTGATTGTCTCTAACACAGTTGCTATACCTTAAGCAAGTCACACCATCGGAGACACTTAAGTGTAATAACATAAATGCAAAACTTTCTGAAAGAAATCTGTTTGATATTATGTTATCAAACTGACAGTTTTCATTACATTGCCTCCACTACTTTTTGTCCCATATATAATATCTCTCAAACTCCTGCAACCTTAAGCTAGGACTCCACAGTTGTAAACAATTAATTTTCTCAGTTTCCAGGATGACAGTAAACTCAGTATTCCTTAGCTCAAGAAGTTTTAAAACTGCTCTTTTTCATGCTGCAACTCCTCTCTTCTCCTTTTCCTGCCCTTCTTGAAACCCTCGTTACCCTCCCTTCTGAAGACTGTCTCTCCCCTTCTTTGCAATTATGCTCTTCTCCAACATTTTCTCATTTTTAGCCCCTCTCTATTCCCCCATTTCTGGGGACCCTTTTCTCCTCCCCACACCTTTGTAGCCGTTCTTTTTACTTCCCTCCTCACTTTTGCAGCCCCTCTCTTCCATCTCCCACTTTAGTAAATTTGCAGTCAGGTGGTGTGGAGTGGGGAGCAGCTGCCTGCATCCCAAGTAGTTTCCTTGCATGTGAACCCAGGCTTGTCGGAGAATCTCCTTCCCATGTCAGACTTGCTGATTTCTTTTACAAACCTCCCACCTATAAAGTTTGTAGAAAACTAGTGACCAAAAGGTATTCTCAGAAATGAATTAGTCCCTCGCTTGAACGAAGCAGTGAGCTGGCAGCAAGGGGTGCAGAGATGAGACAGAGTGATGAGCTGAGCGGTGAGGGGAGAGGAGGATGGTTTAGTGAGGAAGGGGTAGCAAGAACCAGCACAAAACAAGGCCTTCAACAGCACCAATTTCCAGTGTAAATTGGGCCTATGCTCTGGGGAATTTATATGAAAGGTAGCTTTACTGAAAAAAGAAAGATTCTCAGCAGGCAAATCCAGAACCAGAGGAAGGTCGTTACATTTTGGAATTCACTTCCCCTGAGATCAATGGAGGCTGGGTCATTGAATATATTCAAAGCTGTATTTGATCGATTTATGATCGATAAGGAAAGCAAGATTAAAGGAAGGCAGAGTTAAGGCGATAATCAGATCAACCATGACTTTATTGAGGCTGCTCAACCACTCCAAGGACTGAATAATCTCTTTGTTGTACTATTTCTTAGGTTATTAAATTAGGTTGGTAACAGACTGGGCAACGATTAGTCTGCAAAATCAACCCGAAGTTTCCAGTTGCCTGCCATTTCAACACGCCACTGTGTTCACTGGTCAACATGTGTGTTTCAGGCCTGCTGCAATGCTCCTGCAAGGCTCAGCAGAAGAACTGAAGGAACAGTACCTCTGCTTGGTGACCCTGCAGCGTTCAGGACTCAATACAGAGTTCAATGATATTATCATTTGAACATCTTGTCACATGTCCTTTACCTAAACATTCTCTTGGCCCTGTCAGACAGGGGCTGCTTTTAGCACAGCCAACTCATTTCATCTACATCTACTTATGGTTCCCATTATCAGCCTTTCCTTTGCCCTGGCTTACCATTATGCATCCATTTGTATGCCTAATTGTGTCTCTCTCTCTCTCTCTCTCTCTCTCTCTCTCTCTCCATGCAACACGGAAACAGACGCTCCAGTCCAACCATGCCATATTCCCAAACTAAACTGGCTCATATCCCTCCAAAACTTTAGATAACACAGTGTAGAGCTGGACAAATACAGCAGGCCAAGCAGCAGAGGAACGGGAAAGCTGATGTTTCGGGTCGAGACCTGAAACATCAGCTTTCCTGCTCCTCTGATGCTGCTTGGCCTGCTGTGTTCATCCAGCTCTACACCGTGTTATCTCAGATTCTCCAGCATCGGCAGTTCCTACTATCTCCGTCCAAACCTTTCCTATTATGCTCTTATCCAAATGTCTTTTAAACACTAACTGTGCCCGCATCCACCACTTCATCTGGAAGTTCATTCTGATAAAGGAAGAGTACAAGAGTTCGATCAAATGGATTGTGCTTTGGAGAAGATGCATTGACATGATGCTGAACATGGATTACATCTGTTTCTACTTTCTCCAACAGATAACACAACCTTCAGCTATTGTGAAGCCGCTGTCTCAAATTCTGTACAAATACATAGAAGATAGGATCAGGAGGAGGCCATTCAGCCCTTCAAGCCAGCTCAGCCATTCTTCACAATCATGGCTAATCATCCAACTCAGTAGCCTCATCCTGCTTTCTCTCCATTAGCTCTGATCCCATTCACACCAAGTGCTATATCTAGTCACCTCTTGCATACATTCACTGTTTTGGCATCAACTACTTCCTGTGGTAATGAATTCCTCAGGCTCACCACTCTTTGGGTGAAGGAGTGTATCCTCATCTCTGTCCTAAATCATCTACCCCGAACACCACTGGTTCTGGACACACCCACCATCAAGAACATCCTCCTTGCATCTACCCTGTCCAGTCCTGTTAGAATGTTATAAATCTCTATGAGATTCTCTCTACCCCTCACTCGCCTGAACTCCAGTGAAAACAATCTCAAACTAGTCAGTCAATCTCTCCTCATACATCAGATCTGCCATTCCTAGAATCAGCCTGGTAAACCTTTGTTACACTCCCATGAGTGCAAGAGCATCCTTCCTCAGAAAAAGTGAGCAAAACTGCACACAATATTCCATCTGATTATTATTTGCCTTTTTAATGCCTTCACCTTCAAAAAGCCTTTCCAGAATTTTTTGGTTCAATTGTGACATTGGGGCCTCTCCCAAACTGAACAGATCACCTATTCTGCGAAGCTACTTTTTTGCCAGGGGGAGGGGGGGCAGGGAATGGTGGTGGTGGTGGTGGTGGTGGTGGTGGTGTAAAATGTGCCATACAAGTACAATGTGTTATTGTTGTAATTACTATTATGGTCACTCACATGAAAGGATGGATAATGCTACCAAAATAATCATCTATCATTTTACACCTATACATCATATTTTCAATTTTAAACAAAATTCCTAAAGTGATGCTTTATAATACACTTTGATCAACAAAATACCAGAAAAATGAATTGGAAAGCATTAATTCTTTACAAAAGTTAAATTATTTAAGTGAAAAGCAACTGAATCATAAGATTATGGATCAATATTAAACATGGGTTTCATAAGATTTCACACAATGGCATTTTAGGTTATTTGCACAAGTGCTGGAGGTGTTTTCAACCTGCCATAGTTTGGGCTGAGTATCAGAGATGAGTCAATAGACATTCACAGATCTAAAAGTATATAATTGAATGAACAGATATCAAACTGTTATTTTATGAAAACTTTTATGTTTTTCAAATAACAGTGCTGTATCTATTATGGTAGTGATTGGGGAATGCTAATTTGATAATAAACAAATACACAATCAATAAAAATAATTCAGAACAGAGAAGGGTAGTCATTTGCCCTATCATAATGACACAGATGTTTAAGTGCTACCTGAAATTCATTACTTTTTTTGAATAAATTCATAGGGTGTAAGCATTGCTGGCTTGAGCAGTATTTATTTCCCATCCCTCATTTCCCATGAGGTGGTGGTGAGTGGTCTTGTTGGACCGCAACCATTCACGTTGTATAGGTGCAGTGAAAATGAAGTTCCAGGATTTTGACCCAGCAACGTTGAAGGAACGGCAATATAATTTCCAAGTCAGTATAGTGTGAGGCTTAGAAGGAAACTGTCTCTTTACTGACTTTCCTGGGTTCTCTGATCCATTTTCATTTCATTGTAAAATTTAAGTTTAATCTTACTTGAGAATCATTAAAGGATTCAACTTTTTTTAAGAAAAGTAACCCGAATAGTTAGGGAGAGAGGCTATCGAGCAGTTATCAGACTTGGATTACAATTTATACTCCAAAAAGCAAAAATGTGGTCCCTTACAGTTAGCTAACAGTATGACCAATTTAACTGAGCCAAGAAAGTCAGTTCTAAGCAGCATCTAATAAATAAACCAATGATTATCTACTACTTCAGCAGACATTTTAAATTTAAAATAATTCATATCAGATGGTGCTGGCACGCATGCATCTCAACTGCTGTGCCACAAAACACCAATCCACTCTCAAGATTATAAACCGCAGAACACAAATACTTAGCCATCACAGTTTAAATTGATTGCTAGTTTGTAAAATGTAGCCTTCTCCTGCAACAAACTCTAATCCATTACTTAAGTCCAAACATCTAATTTGGGACTATTTTACACGGCTTGCTTCCAAAACCTGAGTAAAGCTAACCACCTGCCTTGCTTATGATTAAAAAGGAATGGTAAAAACTCTATGTGCTTCATGCAGAGCAGAAAGTGAAGGAAAGCTTCCTGCTTTATACTGAGCTTCTTGCTTAAGTCCAGAGCTAAATTTCTAAAATTGGCCCAAAAGCCTGATGTACATGAAATATTCTCTTTGGGTTCCTGTTCCCATTCACTGTCCTCATATTCCTGCTGGAAACTGGTCAAATTCCAAGTTAGATGCAATAAGAATCACCTGTTGTGCCCTATTCCTAACCACGTTGCAAAAACTGAAATGTGAAAATGGGCAAGTACTACACAACTAGCATTCAGCAGCTATTGATAAAGATGATAAAAACAAATTCATTTATTTTGTTTGGCAAAAACATTTAAGATTCTTCAAAATTTTATTAAGGGAAACAAATTCAATTTTAAATTTGTACCTTGGAAATAAAGAATTTTTCATTTATATTGCACAGAGTTTCAAAGACATTCACAGTATTCCCAGCCATTTTCATACTCTCAATTTCAGTTGTAATATAATGTCAGGAAATAGGCAGCCAGTGGCTACATAGCAACATCTCACAAATCAGGTAATGAACAGTGTTGTGTTGTAATGAAGTCATGAACAAGGATAAACATTGTCAAGACACTGGGAGAGCTTCCCTGCTCTTCTTTTATTCATGTTATCGCATCTTCTATACTCACAAGCAACGTTCCCTCTAAGCAGAGTATATACAGGCACTCCAAGTTTCCGTGCATGTCAATTAGCATCAGCACACTGAATGCAACACCAACTTCTGATTCCAGAAGTCCCCACACACGAGAATCTCAGATTCATGCAGAAAATTAGAGGGAACACTCTAAATGAGCCAAAAGGAGCTTCAATTCAGAACTTTTCATCCAAAACTCAGCACTGGATAATACAAAATTCCTCAGCACTGCAGGACAACAGCAGCATGAATTATCTACTCAAGCATAAATTAGTGGCTAAAATGATGATTTTTACTTGAAATTCTAGGTTTGGCTCTGATGCTTCATAATTTTGTTTTAAATACAGCAATCCGAATAACATAAGCTCATAAGGTTATAATTTCGGTATGAAATGTTCTTTAAAGTTTGTTTCGCTGCATTTGTGGCACTATAATCACAAGCTGTATGTTGTCATGTAAAGAAAGTCCTGTCTCATCATTCCCTGGTGCCAAGACATACCAAACCAAGTCATTCCTCTTAGTCACATGAATGATGCTTTCTGATTCGTCCACAGGTACAGGCATCACTGACATGGCCTGCATTAATTGTCCATCCTTAATCGAGAAGCTGCAGTAAGCTGTCTGAGTGAACTGCTGCAGTGCATTATATGAGGTGAGGAGAGGTTGAGGGGGGAGAATAACAATATTTGCATGGCATTGTTGTCCAACATATTAGTCACATAACTAAACCAACAATTCAAATGATTGGATTAATAAGTAAAAAAAGAGTAATGGAACCCTTTCTTCAATTAGATGTAAAGCACATTGGGAATATCCTGGATTTGTCAAAACCTTGTAGAAATTTAAAAATCTGCCCATCTTTGAGATCTTAATACTCATACATACAAAGTATGTGAACTTTAACCGTTTAATATAACTGTTGGCAAAATTCCAAGGTAAAAAGAACATGATAATGTTCATAACAAAGAAATAGTGGATTACCCGCTTTCACACGTTCTGTCCAACACCTCCCAAGATATCCATTATTCTGACAGAAGAGGTGCTTCCTTGACATCCCTGACAAAATTGTAAAACCACCATATGTGTATTTTTTCTTAATCCCACATCTATTTGTTTTATAAAGCCTCAGAGACAAGGCTTGATTATATTTGTCTATTTGCTCACTTCCAGCCACTAAATCCTGTTAGGAACAGCAAAAGGACCTCAGATTTTCACATGCACCAATTAAGTTGTAAGTAAATTTCAACTACATGCAGAGATTAGAATGTTTTGAAACTGTCACAAAATAGCACATTAATTAAGTTGGTCAAACTACTGGATAAATGTAAAGGAGCACATATTTTTGGGGGGGGGGAGGGGAGGGGGGAGGGAAGGGGGGGGAAGGGGGGAGGGGAAGGGGAAGGGGGGGGAAGGGGGGAGGGGAAGGGGAAGGGGAAGGGGGGAAGGGGGGAAGGGGGGAGGGGAAGGGGGAAGGGAGGAAGGGGAGGGGGAAGGGAGGAAGGGGAGGGGGAAGGGAGGAAGGGGAGGGGGAAGGGAGGAAGGGGAGGGGAAGGGAGGAAGGGGAGGGAGGGAGGGAGGAAGGGGAGGAAGGGGAGGGGAAGGGAGGAAGGGGAGGAAGGGGAGGGGAAGGGAGGAAGGGGAGGAAGGGGAGGGGAAGGGAGGAAGGGGAGGGGAAGGGAGGAAGGGGAGGGGAAGGGAGGAAGGGGAGGGGAGGAAGGGGAGGGGAAGGGAGGAAGGGGAGGGGAGGAAGGGGAGGGGAGGAAGGGGAGGAAGGGGAGGGGAGGAAGGGGAGGGAGGAAGGGGAGGGGAGGAAGGGGAGGGAGGGGAGGGGAGGAAGGGGAGGGAGGGGAGGGGAGGAAGGGGAGGGAGGGGAGGGGAGGAAGGGGAGGGAGGGGAGGAAGGGGAGGGAGGGGAGGGGAGGAAGGGGAGGGAGGGGAGGGGAGGAAGGGGAGGGAGGGGAGGGGAGGAAGGGGAGGGAGGGGAGGGGAGGAAGGGGAGGGAGGGGGGGGAGGAAGGGGAGGGAGGGGGGGGGAGGAAGGGGAGGGAGGGGGGGGGAGGAAGGGGAGGGAGGGGGGGGGAGGAAGGGGAGGGAGGGGGGGGGAGGAAGGGGAGGGGGGGGGGGGAGGAAGGGGAGGGGGGGGGGGGAGGAAGGGGAGGGAGGGGGGGGGAGGAAGGGGAGGGAGGGGGGGGGAGGAAGGGGAGGAAGGGGAGGGAGGGGGGGGGAGGAAGGGGAGGGAGGGGGGGGAGGAAGGGGAGGGAGGGGGGGGGAGGAAGGGGAGGGAGGGGGGGGGAGGAAGGGGAGGGAGGGGGGGGGAGGAAGGGGAGGGAGGGGGGGGAGGAAGGGGAGGGAGGGGGGGGGAGGAAGGGGAGGGAGGGGGGGGGAGGAAGGGGAGGGAGGGGGGGGGAGGAAGGGGAGGGAGGGGGGGGGAGGGAGGGGGGGGGGAGGGAGGGGGGGGGAGGAAGGGGAGGGGAGGAAGGGGAGGGAGGAAGGGGAGGGAGGGGGGGGGAGGAAGGGGAGGGAGGGGGGGGGAGGAAGGGGAGGGGAGGAAGGGGAGGGAGGGGGGGGGAGGAAGGGGAGGGAGGGGGGGGGAGGAAGGGGAGGGAGGGGGGGGAGGAAGGGGAGGGAGGGGGGGGGAGGAAGGGGAGGGAGGGGGGGGAGGAAGGGGAGGGAGGGGGGGGGAGGAAGGGGAGGGAGGGGGGGGGAGGAAGGGGAGGGAGGGGGGGGTGGAAGGGGAGGGAGGGGGGGGAGGAAGGGGAGGGGAGGGGGGGGAGGAAGGGGAGGGGGGGAGGAAGGGGAGGGGGGGGGAGGAAGGGGAGGGGGGGGAGGAAGGGGAGGGGGGGGGAGGAAGGGGAGGGGGGGGAAGGGAGGAAGGGGAGGGGGGGAGGGGGGGGAGGGGGGGAGGGGGGGGAGGGAAGGGAGGAAGGGGAGGGGGGGGAGGGGGGGGGAAGGGAGGAAGGGGAGGGGGGGGAGGGGGGGGGGAAGGGAGGGGGGGGAGGGGGGAGGGGGGGGGAAGGGAGGAAGGGGAGGGGGGGGGAAGGGAGGAAGGGGAGGGGGGGGAAGGGAGGAAGGGGAGGGGGGGGGGAAGGGAGGAAGGGGAGGGGGGGGGGGAGGGAGAGGGAGGGGGGGGAGGGAGAGGGGGAGGGGGGGAGGGAGAGGGGGAGGGGGGGAGGGGAGGGAGGGGGGGAGGGGAGGGAGAGGGGGGGAGGGGAGGGGAGGGAGAGGGGGGGAGGGGAGGGGAGGGAGAAGGGGGGAGGGGAGGGAGAGGGGGGGAGGGGAGGGGAGGGAGAGGGAGGGAGGGGGGGAGGGGAGGGAGAGGGGGGGAGGGGAGGGGAGGGAGAGGGAGGGAGGGGGGAGGGAGAGGGAGGTGGGGGGAGGGAGAGGGAGGGAGGGGGGAGGGAGGGGGGAGGGAGGGGGGAGGGAGGGGGGAGGGAGAGGGAGGGGGGGGAGGGAGAGGGAGGGGGGGGAGGGAGAGGGAGGGAGGGGGGAGGGAGGGGGGAAGGGAGGGGGGGGAGGGAGGGGGGGAGGGAGGGGGGGAGGGGAGGGAGAGGGAGGGGGGGAGGGGAGGGAGAGGGAGGGTGGGAGGGAGGGGGGGAAGGAGGGAGGGGGGGGAGGGGGAGGGAGGGGGGAGGGAGGGGGGAGGGGGGAGGGAGGGGGGGAGGGAGAGGGGGAGGGGGGGAAGGGAGGAGGGGAGGAGGGGGAGGGGGAGGGGGAGGGGGAGGGGGAGGGGGGGGACGGGGACGGGGGGAGGGGGACGGGGACGGGGGGAGGGGGACGGGGACGGGGGGAGGGAGAGGGGGGGAGAGGGGGGGAGAGGGGGAGGGGGGGAAGAGAGGGGGAGGGGGGAAGAGAGGGGGAGGGGGGAAGAGAGGGGGAGGGGGAGGGGGAGGGGGGAAGAGAGGGGAGGGGGAGGGGGGGAAGAGAGGGGAGGGGGAGGGGGGAAGAGAGGGGAGGGGGAGGGGGGAAGAGAGGGGAGGGGGAGGGGGGAAGAGAGGGGAGGGGGAGGGGGGAAGAGAGGGGAGGGAGAGGGGGAGGGGGAAGAGAGGGGAGGGGGAGGGGGAAGAGAGGGGAGGGGGAGGGGGAGGGGGGAAGAGAGGGGGAGGGGGAGGGGGAAGAGAGGGGGAGGGGGAGGGGGGAAGAGAGGGGGAGGGGGAGGGGGAGGGGGAGAGGGAGAGGGAGAGGGGGACGGGGGGAGGGAGGGGGGGAGAGGGGGAGGGGAGGGAGAGGGAGGGGGGGAGGGAGGGGGGGAAGGAGGGAGGGGGGAGGGAGGGGGGGAGGGGGGAGGGAGGGGGGGAGGGGGGAGGGAGGGGGGAGGGAGGGGGGGAGGGGGGAGGGAGGGGGGAGGGAGGGGGGAGGGAGGGGGGAGGGAGGGGGGAGGGAGGGGGGAGGGAGAGGGGAGGGAGAGGGGGAGGGAGAGGGGGAGGGGGGGGAAGGGAGGAGGGGAGGGAGAGGGTGAGGGTGAGGGTGAGGGAGAGGGGGAGGGGGAGGGGGAGGGGGAGGGGGAGAGGGAGAGGGAGGGGGAGAGGGAGAGGGAGGGGGAGAGGGAGAGGGAGGGGGAGAGGGAGGGGGAGGGGGAGGGGGAGGGGGAGGGGGAGGGGGAGGGGGAGACGGGGGGAGGGAGAGGGGGAGGGGGGGAGAGGGGGGGGGGAGAGGGGGAGGGGGGAAGAGAGGGGGAGGGGGAGGGGGAAGAGAGGGGGAGGGGGGAAGAGAGGGGGAGGGGGGAAGAGAGGGGGAGGGGGGAAGAGAGGGGGAGGGGGGAAGAGAGGGGGAGGGGGGAAGAGAGGCGGAGGGGGAGGGGGGGAAGAGAGGGGAGGGGGAGGGGGGAAGAGAGGGGAGGGGGAGGGGGGAAGAGAGGGGAGGGGGAGGGGGGAAGAGAGGGGAGGGAGAGGGGGAGGGGGAAGAGAGGGGAGGGAGAGGGGGAGGGGGAAGAGAGGGGAGGGGGAGGGGGGAAGAGAGGGGGAGGGGGAGGGGGAAGAGAGGGGGAGGGGGAGGGGGGAAGAGAGGGGGAGGGGGAGGGGGGAAGAGAGGGGG
This sequence comes from Stegostoma tigrinum, assembly GCF_030684315.1. Classification (NCBI taxonomy): domain Eukaryota; kingdom Metazoa; phylum Chordata; class Chondrichthyes; order Orectolobiformes; family Stegostomatidae; genus Stegostoma; species Stegostoma tigrinum. The sequence goes on from NC_081363.1 coordinate 87,440,254, forward strand.
AGGGGGGAAGAGAGGGGGAGGGGGGAAGAGAGGGGGAGGGGGAGGGGGGAAGAGAGGGGAGGGGGAGGGGGGAAGAGAGGGGGAGGGGGAGGGGGGGAAGAGAGGGGAGGGGGAGGGGGGAAGAGAGGGGGAGGGGGAGGGGGGGAAGAGAGGGGGATGAGAGGGGGAGGAGGGGGAAGGGGAGTAGAGAATGAACGTTCATACAAATCCATGAAATAACTGACAATGGAAGGAAGGTAGAGACATATCTACTGGGTATTATTCTGTTACTGATCAGTATGCTTCGGCAACATCAACTCGTCTCTGTACACTATCTACAGAAAATCAATGCCTCCAAGTGGACCATGAAGGATTTCCAAAGTACATAAATGATACAGTAATACCCAAGTGATGGTGATTATGGCAGATACTTCACAGGTGAGGATCATTGGAAAGGCTGACTCTGTAGTAATTGGCAATACACTGGCGACCTAAGAGGCCAGTCCTTGAGCAAGAGCATAGGAACCTCTAGGTTGGCAGGCCTTTGGTATATGCAGTCTCCTCCCTTCATCTGTATTCTCCAGCAGGCTTGTTCATTTCAAACTTGCAGCATGTTCTCCTGATTGTGTGCCAGCCATCTCTGCAGGCAGCCTGATACTCAGCTGGTTCAAGAATTTGCAATGTGCACCTTGGTTGTGCTGCCCAGAACATAGTTCGCAATAAACCATTGCTTTAGATATTCTTGAACGTTCCTTGCTTAACATGCACCCTGTCCAGTGTACTTGACATTGCAAGAGAATGCATTCAGTGTTGGTGATTGGCTCTATTAGCTTCATTGCTGGAGTTATAATCCTGCTATATGATGTTCATTACACAAGGCAGTATTGTTAGAAGTACATCACCTCCTCAGTGTGTGCCAGAGGTACAATTGCCAGCAAATAGAAAAGCTTTTGGTGAGATTCTTTGGTTTTGCTATGTTCCAGTAGTCACCACAATAGAAAGTTACCAACTCTTCAGAAGGAGATTTCCTGTCTTCTGTCAAGCCTATCTTTACTACTGGAAACATCACTCTAAACAAAAGGGAAAGGTGGATGACAGAACACAGATTTGGCCAATAAATACTGCAGATGTAACAACTGCCCAAAAAAGGGTCCCATTCACCGTGGCCTGATCTTTTCAGATTGCATCTAGTTGATTCAAAAACTCCATACTAAATAATTATTGACCACACTGCTAGATTTGAATTTATCAATAAGGATGGATTTCCACAGAATAAGGTCAGACATGAATTTTACAAAGAAGTTAAAGCAAGATTGAAAGACTTGCATTTGTATAACATCTTTCAAGAACTCAGAATATCTCAAAAAAGCTTGACAGAATTTTTAATTTTCAATTTCAAAAAAATGTTGTACTACATGAATTGCAGCAGCCAATTTGAAACACCAGTAAACGAAAGTGGTATTTTGAATGTACAAGAATTATAGTTGAAATATGCGAACGTTTAGTGATGTGCAAGTGAAGAGGGAATGGGGATATCACATACATAAGCTGCAAAAAGCTACTCGTGAATAAGACTCTGACAATAGCTTTTTGCTGAATTTTTGATTGAGAAATGGAACATGATAGCTGAGTTGCATCTGATAGTCTACACCAAACAGCAACAAGGTCAGGGTTGGAAATCTTATGCAGTTCTGTACTTTTCATCAGTGCAGGCTTATACAGGATTCACGAGAACCCTAAACTGAAACAAAGAACTGTAGATGTTGGAAATCTGAAACAAAAATCAACCAGAGAAACTCAGCTAGGTCAGTGACTAAACATGTTAACTGTTTTCTTTTCTCCAGATGCAGGCAGCTTTGCTGAGTTTCTCCAGCAATTTATGTTCTTGATGCACAAGAACATGCCTGTGAAGAGGAAATATGAAAGGAAGGACTCCCAAGCTATTTGCTTTGTTAAGAGGAGATTGTGGGGTGATGGTAGAAGTATTTAAAATTTTTTAAAAATAGCATAGGACACAGAAAAACAGAGGCAAGATTAAATGAACTAAATAACTGCCCCAGATATCAGATGCTGAGAAGTTGTGGAATTCACAACTGGAATTAGTGGTCTAAGGAGTTACTATGTCTTTATCGGAGAACAGATTATCTCAATGTTTGAAGAAGAGTAGAAATAATGAGGCAAGGCTAATATGGGATGATGATCCCTGCTTCTTAGAAGGGTAGATATCAACATGAAATGCTTTGAAGTCTAACTTGTTTCAATATGGTTTTTGCTCTTCACTTGCAAATTATTTTTGTCATTGCAATTTCCAAACCATCCTATGGAAAACTGTACTGCTTTTGCTAAAACTTTTACATTTTCTCTTCCAAGGGAATGTTATCTCATTACATTGACTGTGCCCAGACTCTGGTTTCAAATTGAATGAGCTAAGAAAATTATGATCATATGTATCGGAGTCCTTCACCCTCCTTTGTTTCAAAATAAATGTACCTGGTGGGTCATATTCCCTTAAACCTTTGCATTTTTTTTGCATTGAATGCTCAAGGCACTTAAATTATCAGATGTGTAATATTCAACTTGATCAAATCAGAGTCCTTTATTTCTAACATTCAAAGGAATTATCAACGTCATTAATCTGATGTGGACCTCCAAGAGTTTCGGACCTGCCTCAGAACTGGCAAATGATAACCAACAAGTTCAGGCATGAACTACCTTTGCAGCAAACCTCAGGAAGATTAATACATTATTATTACACAATACCTTCTGTAAAAGAATACATAAAACATATTGTTCTTACAAGAGTACAAAACAACTTATGACTGTACAAGACAATACATAATGATATGGTACATACTCATCATACAGCAGTGCTCATATTTCCACACTTATAAGAAGCTTAACCCATTGTAACATTGTTGGCATCGCTTACCATAGTTGATCACTGATGCAAACTGTGAAATCACACCCTGGTGTGATCGGGTGCCCCATTCTGGCAGGACAGTCTCTGTAGCAGAAGATAACAGTAGGTTGAGGAGATGCATGAATAGTTATTCCCTGGGCTCTCCTCTCAGTTAGCTGATCTTTTCATTTCTGCTTAGCTTGTCCAGTGCCCATCCAAGCAGTCAGCTTCCAGAGGTCACAATATTCAGTAACATCTGTCAGTCATCAGCTTTAATGTTCATGCATACTTCACAGGAAGATCTTCTTGTAAGAGGTTTGGAAACTAGGAGATCGTGGCCCAGCGGTCAGTTCATCAGACACATGTTTTGGGGTATATAACGGTAATCCAGACAATGAGTACAGCATTGCTGCCTTAGATAAGAACATAAGAAATAGGAGAAGGGATAGGCCACGTGGCCCATCCAGCCTGATCTACCAATGAGATCATGGCTGTTTTTTTCCTGAACTCGGCTGCATTTACCAACCTGCTCACCATAAACCTCAATACCTTTACTGTTCAAAGCTCTATCTATCTATCCTTGCCTTAATTCATTCAACGAGGTAGCCTTAACTGCTTTACTGGGCAGGGAATTCCATAGATTCACAACACTTTGGTTCAAGATATTCCTCCTCAATCCAGTCCTAAATCTACTCCCTCTTATTTTGATGCTTTGTCCCCTAGTTCTAGTTTCACCCACTAATGGAAAAAACCTCCCTGCTTCTATTCCCATGTATTCCCTTCATAATTTTTTAAATTCCCCCACCCCAACACATTCTTTTAAATGATTATATGCTGCCACCAACTCTAAATACAATGAATATTATTTTTTCCAAAGCTCCCTCATTCCGTTTGAAGAAACCTGGGTGAAAAGATGAACTCTACAAGAGACGCTGAAGATTGTAATCAGCAGGCAAAATTATTCAGGATAAATCTAGAGGATGCCAATCTTGTGTTTTTTTTTTAAAAACTACCTGGATTTTAGGAAGAGGAGAAACAGCAGTAAAGTAGCAGCAGCACACTGTCTGCAGCTGGAAAAGTACTCAGGAAATTCTACGCTCAGAGTGTACATGTCACAATCAACATTTTAAGCTGCCAGTACCTCAATATTGTCTTGATCGACAAGAACACTTGTCTTTTGTTTTGCTGAGATTATATGTTGAAACGTGATAGGAGCTTGTTAATACAGACAACTCTTGTCCCACAGTAGAAAGTGCACATCGAGGCAGAATGTATTGAAGATGAGTTGGTAGCTTCTAACTAATTACACTTACGGGTTATACTTATTTTGTTTTTGACTTCTGCATGAAAATTTCATGTAAACTTACCTTTTTTCTTGAAAGAAACATTCAGATTTATGCACAGCAATTCTTAAAAATTTTCTCGTGCATTGTGGGCATCACTGGCTAGCATTAACCAGCATTTATTGTCTGTCCCTAGCTGCCCTTGAGAAGGTGGTGGAAAGCTGCCTTCTTGAACCCCTGCAGTCCATGTATTGTAGGTACAACAATAACACTGTTGGAGAGACAATTCCAGGATTTTGACCCAGTGTCAGTGAAGAAAAGGTGACAATTTTGCAAGTTAGGATGAGGAGTGGCTTGGAGGGATATGTACACATGGATGATCCCATTGTATCTGCTGTCCTTCTAGGTAGTTGTGGGTTTGGAAGATGATGTATAAAGATCTTTGGCAAATTTCTGCAGTACATAGTGTAGATAGCAACAGGGTGTACTATTGAGCTTTGGTGGAGGAGGGAGTGGGTGTTTGGATGCAGTGCCAATCGCATGGCTGCTCTATCTTGGATGGTGTCAAGCTTCTTGGTTGCTGTTGAGGCTGCACTCATCCAGGCATGCACAGCACTCCATCACACTCCTGACTTGTGCCTTGTAGATGCTGGTCACACTTTGAGGAGTCAGGAAGCGAGAGTTACTCGCCACACTACTCCTAGCCTCTAGCCTGGTCTTATTGCCACAGTGTTTATGTGCAAGTCCACTTGAGTCTCTGATCAATGGTAATCCTCAGGATGCTGTTAGCAGGGGATTCAGTGGTGGTAAAAACATTGAATGTCAAGGGAAGGTGGTTAGATGCTCCCTTATTACGGATGGTCATTGCCTAGCATTTGTGTGGTGCAGATGTCATTGCCACTTGTCAGACCAAGCCTAGAGATTAGATTAGATTAGATTAGATTACCTACAGTGTGCAAACAGGCCCTTCGGCCCAACAAGTCTATCGTAACATCCCACCCAGACCCATCCCCCTATAACCCACACACCTCTGAACACTACAAGCAATTTAGCATGGCCAATCCACCCAGCCTGCACATCTTTGGACTGTGGGAGGAAACCGAACACCCAGAGGAAACCCACGCAGACACGGGGAGAACGTGCAAACTGTGCAAAAACAGTCGCCCAAGGCTGGAATCGAACCCGGGTCCCTGGCGCTGTGAGGCTGCAGTGCTAACCACGGAGCCACCGTGCTGCCCAGATCATCCAGGACTTATCATATTTGAATATAGACTGCTTCAGTATCTGAGAAATCACTAGCGGTGCTGAACATTGTACAACCATCAGCAAACATCCCCACTTCTGACCTTGTGATTGGTAAAGTCCTTGAAGTAGTTTGGGCTTAGGAAACACTATCCTCAGGAACTCCTGAAGGGATATCCTAAAGTCTTGCCTCGTGTGAAGACTTTTTATCCCCAACACATATTGCTGCTGTTTTCTCTAAGAATGAAGATGTCCCTTGATATTAAGGAATTAACAGCATTATGTAAGTTCTGCAGTGGGATTGCCACAAATTGTAATTAAAACATGGAACAGGCCTGCATTTTGCTTAACTGAAAATCAGTTAACAAAGATGTCAATCTAATTATCTCACTGATGCTTAATTGAGTGACAAATAGACATAAACCTGTTTGTATCTGTATTAGAATCACAGTACTGTACCACACAAAATTTGGCCATTCAGCCTACTATGTCTGTGCTAGCTCTTGCAAACAGCAACTCAGGTAGACCCTGATCTCATTTTTTTTTCAGGGTCCTGAAATTCTCTTTCCTTTTCAAGTTGTTATGCAATCCCCTTGTGAAAGTTAGAATCTGTGTGAGGGTATACATTCCAAATAATCATACTTCAGTCCCGAATTCTCCTCAGCTCTGTTTGCTGCTTTGTCAATTGCCTTAAAATTAAAGCTGCTTGGTTAGCAACCTTCCTGTCAGTTCAAACAGTTTCTCCTGATTTACACTACATTTGCTGTTATTTAACAAAGGAAGCTACCTGGAGGTGAAACATCTCTTGCCAAGCTCAACACACTACACACTTGAAGTAGATTAATCTTCCTGCATATAACAAGACATTCATTTTTGTACACCACAATGTGGCCAACTTCCTTTTCTCCATCTCATGAAGTAATATATTAATAACAAAGATGTTATTAATATATTATTAAGAAAAAAATTGAAAAGGAAAATTCAAAACCTCATTTGTTATAAACAGCAATACATTTCCTGTTAGGATAACAATCTAATACCTGGGCTCAGGTGGCCAACAGCTTTGCTCTTGTGGTTGACAATATAATAAGCTCTGCCTTCCCCTACAAAGTGGATTGGATTACAATCTTGAATCAAGGAGAGCTATTACTTGTACCCATAGCACTGACACACGTGCACACACCACCAATGAGCAGGAGTGAATCTGATCCGCAGCACCCACATGGAAAAGATTCTCAGTGAGTTGAAATGCCATTTTACATGGTGAATGGCACATTAACACTTCAAAAATAAAGATGAGAATTAGCTACCATAAAATGCAAAAAAGCTACAAAATATATTGAGTCCAAAACATGTTAACTTTACTCCGAGATAATGGGAACTGTAGATGCTGGAGAATCTAAGACAACAAAGCGTGAAGCTGGATGAACACAGCAGGCCAAGCAACATCTCAGGAGCACAAAAGCTGACGTCAGCTTTTGTGCTCATGAGATGCTGCTTGGCCTGCTGTGTTCATCCAGCTTCACGCTATGTTAACTTTACTGTCCTTTTAGACATACTGATTAAATGTCTGAAAAAAATTCTCTCAGAGACAGTTATAAGACAGAGCGGATACTTCAAATGAGAATATCATTAAAAGAATAATGCACTATAGTTGTATGTCAGCTGGCTTCATTGGTAGAGCTCTGGCTTCTGAATTTTAAGAAGATTGGTCATTCAAAAGATTTCTTTATGAAGCATTCTTAATGGATGAGTGCAATATACTGCAGCAAGAGCACAAGCTTAATTTTAATCAAAAAAAATGTTAAATCCTGCAACTACATTTAGTGAACATTTTTCCAACAGTTAATCAGCCAATCACAATGGCAATCTTAAAACAGCGGACAAGCATAAGTGTATGCTTTAAAAAATGTTGCAATACATAAAAAAAAGGAATTGAATAATATTGCTCAATGCTTACCAGTTCTTGAGGTGCAAAGTTGGCAGACTCAGAATCTACTGACCAGTAACAGTAATCAAACATGAACTCAATCTTCTGCTCCCTTGCATTCCCAGAGCTATCAAGTCGGGAATCCAGCTAATATGGGATTCAGAAAACATAAGCAAATTTAAACATGATTTCCCAACTTCTAAACATGCATTTTAAATTCTATGCATTTGTCTTTTGAGAGGTTTGGCCAATTTTACTTTCCTTTAAAACAACTATTACATGTTTGTTATTTGTCAATTAGTTATAGAACATAAAACTGTACAGCACAGAAACGGGCCCTTCGCCCAACAATGTTAGACAATAGACAATAGGTGCAGGAGTAGGGCATTCGACCCTTCGAGCCAGTACCACCATTCATTATGATCATGGCTGATCATCCACAATCAGTATCCTGTTCCTGCCTTAGCCCCATAAGCCTTGATTCCACTATCTTTAAGAGCTCTGTCTATCTCTTTCTCGAAAGCATCCAGAGGGTTGGCCTCCACTGTCTTCTGGGGCACAGCATTCCATGTATCCACCACTCTTTGGGTGAAGAAGTTTTTCCTCAACTCTGTTCTAAATGGCCTATCCCTTATTTTTAAACTGTGTCCTCTGGTCCTGGACTCACCCATCAGCGGAAACATGCTTCCTGCTTCCAGAGTGTCCAATCCCTTAATAATCCGATCAGGCTACAACATTTTAACAGACTGACATTCACATGTTCAATTAGGCAGCAAAAGACTTGCAAAGATTTAAAAGAGTATTATAGCAAATCAATAGGTTAGCACAAACACCAATTTCCACCTCTCCCTTTGGCTCTTGCCCTGTCCAAAAGCCAACTCCACTTCAGAGGAACTCAGCTCTTTTTAAATTTTTTAAAAGATCCACCAAGATTAAATAAAAACACACAATTAAGAAATTACTACAAACATTTCTCACCAGAGGTTGTATAATAGCGAGAAAATGCAAAGCAAAATAAAAAAGGATGGGGTGTGTGAGAGATATAAAGGGGATTATGCACTGCAGCCCCTAAAAGCCAGCTTACTTAAAAGAAAAATATCCAGTCACCAGAACCTTTTTCTTAAAAATCAACCTAGTCACAGGCAGGATGAACAGGAATTTGGACCCAGGGCTTTCAGACCTAGGTATAGGGACACTACCACCATGCCTTAAGAAGGGCAAGAACCCAGGTGTTTCCTTTAATTTTCTAAATAAACGTTTTCAGATATATTCTCTCATAACTCAGGACCAGGTGGGCCTTAAAGCCTGGCCTCTTGGGTTTAGATGCCAGGGCACTACCACTACATAAGAGCCCTGAGGACGCCAGCTCATTTTCTTAAAATATGCAGAACCGCTTACAACTGAACATTTTTCTTCCCGTCACCAATCAACCCATGGTACTTTTCTCATTTATTAACCACCACCAGTAGTCACCAATATTTGAATAATTTTCATGCAAAAGCCCATTAAGGGCAACACAAGCATCAAAGGTAAGATTGGGAAGAGGGAAAGGAGGAAACAAGACTCAAACCAGCAACCTTCTGACCATATCACAAACCACAAATGATACCGTATCCATTAGACCACTTAGTTACCAAGAATCCAGCTTTTTAGTGTAAAGTCTAATAAGCATCACCCGCTCCCAATCCACTCTTAAAAGGTCCTGCATATCTACCACTGACAACAGCTCTACTAATTTCATTCAAATACCAATCGTCTCAGCAGGGATTAAATCACAATTCTGGAGTGAAGTGCAGCATTTAATCCACTCTTGGTAATCCATTTCAATTACAATTGGCAGAGTGGTAAATAGTGAGGAGGATGGCCTTAGATTACAGTGGGATATAGATAAACTGGTCAGATTGAATTCAATCTGGATAAATGTGAAGTTATGCACGTGGGCAGGACAAACAAGGCAATGGGATACATAAGAATAGTAGCAACCTGGGAAACACAGAGGATCACAGGGACCTTGGTGTGCACACACACTCGTCTCTCAAGCGGCTGAAGTGGTTAAGGCGGCGTATGGGACACTTGCCTTTATTAGTCAAGGCATTGAGTTTAAAAGCAGGGAGGTTATGCTAAAATGTTGATTAGGCCACAGCTAGAGTCTTGCGTGCAGTTCTAGAATCCACATTTGAGGAAGGACATAATAGCACTCGAGGGGGTACAGAGGAGATTTACCAGGATGTTGTCTGGGCTGCAGAATTTCTAAGGAGAGACTGGACACGCTGGGGTTGTTTTCCTTCGAGCAAAGGAGATTGACAGGGCACATGATCAAAATGTGTAAAATTATGAGTCGGCATAGATAGGCTAGACAGAAAGAAACTTTGGCCCTTGTTGGAAAGATCAATGACCAGTGGGTGTAATTTTACGGTAAGAGGAAGAGAGAAGGCTTAGAGGAGATGTGAGAAAAAACATTCTCACCCAGAGGGGTGGGAGTCTGGAACTCTCTGCCTGTCAGGATGGTAAAGACAGAAACCCACATAAGATGTAAGAAGTATTTAAATGCCAAGACATACAAGGCTACAAGCCAAGAACTAGAAGTGGGATTAGAATAGTAAGGTGGTTGCTGTTGGCCAGTGTGCATGAAATGGTCTAAAAGGGCCTTTTACAGTCCTGTCAATCTTTATGACTCTAAAATAAATACCCTTGAGCAATTCTATGGCTGTACTATCATCTTACAACTATAAAGACAGCTAAACGTCAGTTATATCTGAACCCTTTTAAACAATTATGTTCTTTCAATCATGTCATTATTTCATACTTAACAAAAATAATCCACATGCAGTTAAAAACAGCATCATGACATTTGTTTCCTTTCTAATTGATTGCTTAATGTTATTCTGTAGCTGGACTTGTATTCTATATTTGTTTCAGCATGGTCTGTTGCCTGGATCTATTGACGAAACTTGCATCCCCAAAATACAATTGCCAAAGCTATCCAGCAGGGAGAACTAGTTCTTCAGAGTACAAGATGACTGAGGTCAAAATGCAACATTCTTTACAACACAGCAAGACACATAGTTTGCAAAGGTACAACATAGGTCTTGAATCTTAATAAGGGACACGGTGTTGATATGACACACAAGTTGGCTTTGATAAATTGGGAAATGTTACTGAAAGCAATGACAATGATAGACAATGACAATCATTCAAACAGTGAATTAGTGAACTATAAAAATTGCTTATTCTTACCTGGTGCAAGAGGGGAAAAAAACAGAAGTGGCCAAACCATGGTTTACAAGGCAAGCTAGAGATCGTATTGGAGGCACACAAATTAGCAGGAAAACAAGCAACAGACTTGAGGATAGGTACACTTTACAAGTCACCAAATGACTGATTAGGAAGGGGAGTGTAGAATACTAAAATAAGCTTGCGGGCAATATAAGAACTAACTATAGAAGTTCTATAGGCATGTAAATGGGAAAGGCTGGTGAAAATTACACTCAGAAATAGAAGAATTTATAATGTGGAATGAAGAAATGGTTGACCACCTAACTAAATTCATACTTTGCTTCTGTCTTCACAAAGAAGGACAAAAATAATATATCAGAATTGATGGAGTTTAGAGAGGGGGAGAAACTGAAATAAATCTGCATTAGTAGAAAAATGGTGTTGGAGAAATTGTTGGTATTGGAGGCTGATAAATCCCTAAAGCCTGATAATCTAGAGTACTTAAGGAAATAGTCTTAGAAATAGTGCTTTGGAGGTCATCTTCCAAAATTCACTAAATTCTGGAACAGTTCCTACAGGTTGTAGGGTAGCTGATGTAGCTCCATTATTTAAAAAGGGAGGTGGAGAGAAAACAGGGAATTACAGATCAGTGAGCCTGATTTCAACATGGGAAAGATTATACAATCCATTCTTGAGGATTTTATAGCATAACACTCAGAAAACAGCAGTAGAATTAGACAAATTCAGCATGGCTTTGTAAAAGGGAAATAATGCTTGATAAATCTACTTTTGAGGATTCTTTGAGGATGTAGCTGGTAAAGTTGATCAGAGGAGTCAGTAGACAGAAGCAGCACAGTGGCTGAGTGGTTAGCCTTGTTCCCTCACAACATCAGGGAGCCTTGGGTTACTATGTGTGTGGAGTTTGTACACTCTCCCCATGTCTACCTGATTTTCCACGAGGTGGTCTAGTTTCCTCCCACAGTCCAAAGATGTGTAGATTAGATGGATTAGCCACAATAAATGCAGGGCTACATGGACAGGGAGGATGGGTCTAAGTAGGATAGTCTTCAGAGAATCGATATGGACTCGGGCCAAATGGCCTCTTTCCACATTGTAGGGATTCTATGTGGTTTATTTAGACTTTCAGAAGGCTTTCAACAAAGTCCCATCTAAGAGATTAATGTGTAAAATTAAAGCACATGGAATTGGGGGTACTGTATTTAGGTGGATAGAAAATTGGTAAAAACAAACAGAGTAAGAATAAATTTTTCTGAACGGTAAACAGTAATTAGTGTGGTACTGCAGGGATCGGTACTAGGACCCCACTTATTATATATGTTCATGATTTAGGTGAGGGAACAAAATGCAATATCTCAATTTTCAGATGACACAGAGCTGTTTGGAAAGGTGAACTTTGAGAAGAATGCAGAGATGTTGCAGTTCAATTTAGACAGGATGAGTGAGTGTACAAATGCATGGCAAATGTAGTATAACGTGGATAAATGTGACATTATTCACATTAGTAGCAAAACTAAGAAGGCAGATTTCAATGGCTGTAAATTGAGACAGGGAAACATCAATGAGACAATGGGTATCCCTGGGCACCAGTGACTGAAAGCAAGCCTTCAGGTGCAGCACGCAGTAAAGAAGGCAATCTGTATGTCGGTCTTCATAATGAGAGAATTTGAGTACAGAAGCAAGATCCTCTTGTTGCAATTATACAAGACTTTGGTGAGGCTACACATGTAATACAGTGTGTGCGCTTTTGGTATCCTTATCTCAGGAAGGATGTTCTTGAGAGAGAGCACCATGAAGGTTTACCAAATTTGTTCCTGGCATTGAGAGATTGAGTCAGTTAGGACTGCATTCATTGAAATTTAAAAGAATGGGGATCACATAGAAACCTAAAAAATTTTAATAAGACTAGTCAAACAAGATGCAGGAAGGATGTCCTGATGGTGGGGAAGTCCAGAACCACAGTTTAAGGGTAACCTTTTAGGACCAAGATAAGCAAACATTTCTTCACCCAGAGAGTTGTGAACCATGTGTGATCTACAACTGTTTCTAACTGACACTTGCACTCAGCTCCAGCAGAGAATTCTCCTGCCTAAGTAGCTGCTGTTCCAGCTTCTTGAAGCTGTGCTGCGTGGTGGACCTGGGAATGGATGGAATAAATCCTGCAGGCTTTTTTAACTACACATACCCTCTCTAATGCCCTTGCTACTCCTCCAATGCAGATTCAGTCTTGAGGAGAGCAGAGAATGGGGGAACCTGAGACTGGACAAGTTAGAGCAACAAACTGAGCAGATACTGAAACCGAATCAGTTTCTGATAGAAGCATGTGACTTCGCTCCCACTGATCGCTATGAGTGAAGTTTTAGAGACAATTTACAGGGAGGCAACGGCACAATCTATAAATCCAGAAACCCGGGCAATGTTCTGAAGATGACAGATGGTGAAATTTGAATTCAGTATAAATCTGGAATTAAGAATCAAACAATGATCATGATGATGGTTAATTGTCATAAAAACCCATCCAGTTCACCAATGACCTTTAGGGAAGGTGATTGCCATCTTTATCTATATGCCTATGTATGCTTCTAGACCCACAGCAATGTGGCTGACTATGGGCAATTATCGATGGCCTAACCAGTGACATCCTGAGAACGAACGAAAAAAAATTTAGGGGATTCAGGGCAAATATGCACGCTGATTACTGAGGATTGGAGTAATGACTCAGAAACTATTTCCAGTGGCAGAAAGATCACAGATCTGACCACAGCAGAATTAGGTCATTCAGCCCATCAAGTCAGTGCTGTCATTTGATTATGACTGATATTTTTCTTAACTCCATTCTCCTGCCTTGCCCTTGAAATCTTTGATCCTCTTGCTAATAAAAACATATCACTGTCTTAAATACACTCAGTGGCTTAGCCTCCACAGCCCTCTGCGACAGTGAGTTCAACAGATTAACCATCCTCTGCCTGAAGGAATTCCTCACCTCAGCTCTGAAGGGTCATCCCTTCACTCAGAATCTGTGCCTTTGGGTCCTGGTCTCTCCTATTACTGGACACATCTTGTCTATCCAGGCCTCAGTATTCTGTAATTTTCAATGAGATTCCAGCGACATCTCCTGCCCCACCAGGGAACCGAACAGCCTTGACCATTGCTACACAACAAAAGATGCCTACTGCTCCGTACCCTGTCCACACTTTGGAAAATCCGATCACAATGCTGTGTTCCTCCTCCTCGTTTACAGGCAGAAGTTGAAACATAAGGATTAAGCACAGAAATTAGTACGGTACTGGTCTGAGGCAGAGGAAGAGCTTCTCAGAGACTGCTTGGAATCAGTGGACTGCACATTCAAAAATTCAGCGGACAACCTAGACAAGTACGCTGCCACCACTATCACAGACTTCATTAGAAGTGTGTGGAAGACTGCATATCAAAGAAGGCAATCCATACATTGCCCAACTAGAAGCCTTGGATGAAGTAGGAAATCCACTGCATTCTGAAAACCAGGCATGCGTCATTTAACTCAAGATGACACAGACTTTATAGGAATTCAAGATACGACCTCTGCAAGGCCATTAGAGATGCCAAGTCAGTACTGGGCCAGGTTAGAGGCTCAAACTAACCACACAGCCACCTATCACCTGTGGAAAGGCCACCGGGATACAAAATGAAGCAGAACAAAATAGCAGACAAAAACACATCCCTCCCTGACGTGTTCAATGCCTTGTACGCTCGGTTCAGTGGCTTGGTTTCACTTACCCTGACAGCCCCAGACACATCTGTTCTCTCAGTTACACTGCAGACATCAGATCAGCCTTCTTGAAAGTAAATCCGAAGAAAGCGACTGGCCCAGATGGAGTACCCAGCTGTGCACTCAGACCAGCCGGCAGGAGTATTTACTAACATCTTTGGCCTCTCTTTGCTACAATCTTAAGTCCCTACCTGCTTCAAGAAGACAACCATCATTCCAGTACCGCAGAAAACATATGCACGTGCCTCAAAGACTACCACCCAGTGACTCTGACCTCGATAATCGTGAAATGCTTTGAAACGGTTTTCATGGCTCACATCAACTCCAACCTCCCAGCCTGCCTCAATCCCTTGCAATTTGCCTACCAGCGAAATAGGTCCACAGCAGATGCCATTTCACTAGCCCTGCACTCACCCCCTGAATAATAAGGATACCTATGTCACGTTCCTACTTATTAACTATGCCTCTGCCTTCAACATTATAATCCCCAAAGTCATCTCAAAACTCAAAGTCCTAGGTCTCAGCTCCATACTCTGCAAATGGATTCTCAGCTTCCTGACCCACAGACCACAGTGAAGATAGAAAACACCTCCATGCTAATCATCATCACCAGCACCCCGCAAGGATGTATACTCAGCCCCCTTCTGTGCTCCCTTTATACTCATGACTGTGGGGTCAAATTTCATATGTACGCTATCTACAAGTTCGCTGACAACATCCAGTTGTAGGCTGGATATCAAACAACGACAAGATGAGTCAGAATAAAAGGAGGAGATAGAATGCTTGTTATCATGATGCAATGATAACAACTGCTCTCTCAATGTCAGCAAAACTAAATAACTGATCATGGACTTCAGGAAGAAAAAGAGGACTCGTCTCTATCTACACCAATGGAGCTGAGATGGACAGTCGAGTGTGTCAAGTTCCTAGGGCTGATGCTAATCAACAATCTGTCCTGAACTTCCCATGTGTAAGTGATGGCCAAAAAGGCTGGACAATGCCTCTTCTTTCTTAGTCAGCTTAGGAAATTTGGCATGTCCATAAGGACGCTCGCCAACATTTACAGATGCACCCTAGAAAGCATTCTATCTGGGTACATAACTGCTTGATGCAGCAACTGCTCTGCCATAAGAAACTGCAGAAAGTTGTGTATGTAGCCCAGACCATCACAGAAACCAACCACTCCAGTCTATGGACTCCATTTACACTTCTTGCTGCCAATAAAGATCCCTCCCACCCCAGTAATACTCTCTTCCAACCTGTTCTGTCAGGAAGAAGATACAAAGGCTTAAATAAATGTATCAGCAGGTCCAAGAACAGCTTCTACCCTGATATTATTAGACTGCTCAATGGACCTTTCTAATTTCAAAATTGTTGATTTTGCTTTTGTGCACCTCCTGTGCAGCCGTAATCTTGTACACCTCACCCTGTCTAAACATTCCATGATCTGTATGTCCGATGTAACGATCTGCCTACTGCTTGCAAAACAAAACTTTTCACAGTAAATCAAATCAAATTATACATTCTCAGCAGTATATGCATCCTCTTGTATTCTAGTCCTCTCAAAATGAATGTTAACAATGTACTGGGCTTCATAACTGTCAAATGAATTTGGAAGTTAACCTTAAGAGACCATGAATTCCTAAGTTCTATCGTGTTTCAGATTTCCAAAGCCTTTCCCTCATTGCAAATAGTCTACACTTCTATTCTTCCTATCAAAGTGCATAACCTTGCCACGTCTTTGCCCCACTCCCTTATCCATTCAAAGCTTTCTGCAGTCTCCCCATTTCCTCAACCTTTCCCTCCACCTACCTTTGTATCATCTGTAAACCTCAGCTCCTTTGTCACGATAATTAATATTTAACATATACAGTTGTGGATCCCAGCACTGACTCCTGCAGAATTCCACTAAAGGTCTCTGCCTTCTGCCAGTCAGTCAATTCTCTATTCATGCTATACCTCACTCCTCACACTGCTATTTAACAGTCTCCTGTGCACTACCTTGTTAAATCTGGAAATACAAATAGATCACATCCACTGGCTCTCCTTTGTCCAACTTGTTCACTAACATCGCAAAGAATTCTAACAGATTTGTCAGGTATGATCTGCCCTTGAAAAAGCTGTGCTGACCTTATTTTACTCTGCACTTCTAAGTATTCCACAACTGCATATAATGGACTCTAAAATTTTACAAACAACCGAGGTCAGGTTAATTGGCCTATAATTCCCCATCTCTGAATCTCTCCCTTTTTAAACAGTGGTATTACATTAACCATTTTCCACCTCTGGGGCCCTCCCTGACTCCAGTAATTTCTCTAAGATCACCACCATTGCCTCCACAAGCTCTTCAGCTGTCTCCTTCAGAAGGGCAGCACTGTGGCTCAATGGTGAGCACTACTGCCTCACAGCACCAGCAACCCAGTTTCAATTCCACCCCCGGGCAATTGTCTATGTGGAATTTGCTTGTTCTCTCTGTGTCTGTGTGCGTTTACTCCAGGTGCTCCAGTTTCCTTCCGCAGGTTAAGTAAACTGGACATGCTAAATTGCCCATAATGTCCGGGGATATCCTGGGGAACTGGGACAACCATAGAAATGTAGGGTTACAGGGACAGGATAGAGAGGCTTGATCTGGGTGGGATGCTCCTCACAGGGTCAGTGTGAACTTGATGGGCTGAATGGCCTGCTTCCATACTGTAGAGATTCCTCAATTTCTACGCTCAACCATTGCTCTTGATCCTGACTACCTAGAATGTTCATTGATCTATCCTTCTTGGATCTGAAACAGATAACCTTCTCCTTTCTTGCACTGTTCCATCTGGTAGAGATGTACCTGCTCTCAATGCAATATCCCTTTGCAATTTATTACTCTAAGTTACATGAATTACTACAGCATCCAACTTGGTTTTGTCAGCAAACTTATATTTACAATTCTCAATTTTATCAAGTAATTTATAATTATAATGAAAGTTTATAAGACGCCACAAGACCGCCCAATTTGAGTATATATCCACCATTCTTTCTCTATGTCTTACCTCTGAATTAATTCCCTATCCAAGTGAATAGGTTGCTTCCAAAGCGACACCCTCTCTTTCCCAACAGTCTCTTACATTGAGTGATAAGAGCACCTGGAGTAAACCCACACAGACACAGAGAGAAGAGTCCATAAATTACTTTCAAAAATAATTAGATACTTTCTGGGATAGAAGGATTTGTCATTAAAAAAGACAGCAGCATTAAATCAAGTGTCATGGGGAGGAAAAGTTTTGGCATAAACCACAGAATCTCACAATTGTTGTGGGTGCAGAAGTCAGCCATTTGGCCCATCGGGCCTGCACTGGTTCTCTGAGTGGGCATCATCCCACCATTTCAACCATAATCAGCACATAAATTTTACTTAGATGATCATTTAATACCCTCTTGAATGACTGAAGTGGACCTGTTCCATCATACTTCCAGGTGGTGCATTCGAAGTCATTGTACGAAAAGGTTTATTTTCCTCACAACACATTCAATTATGTTGCATATCACTAAACCTGTGCCCTCTCACTCTTGATCCTTTCAAGAAAAGCAACAATTTCTCCCTACTCACACTGTCCAGATATCATTATTTTGAAAGCTTCTATCAAATCTCCTCTTCACAGAAAATAGTCCCAACTTCTCCAATCTTTTCTTATAACTGAAGCTTCTCATTCCTGGAACCCTTCTTGTAACCTGATCCTGTATTCTCCCCAGTGCATTCACATCCTTCCTAAAGTGTGGTTCCCAGAACAATGCACAATACTTCAACTGAGGTCTAACTTAGCAAAAATTACAAATTCAAGATAACCTCCCTGCTCTTGTACACCATGCCCTTATCAATAAAAGTCAGAAGTCACACAAGATCAGGTTATAGTCCACATGACACCTGATTTAATGATCTAACACCCGACGAAGGGGCTACACTCCAAAAGCTTGCGATTTCAAACTAACCTGTTGGACTATAACCTGGTATCGTGTGACTTCTGACCTTGTCCAACCCAGTCCAACACCAGCTCCTCCACATCACGTTTATCAATAAAGTATATGATGCTATAGATTTTATTAACATCATTCCCCACATATCCTGCCCCCTTTAATGACGTATGCAAATATTCATCCAGGTCATTTCATTCCTGCACATGCTTTAAAGTACTACACTTTATTTCGTAAAGTCTGGTCACATTCCTTCTACCATATATATGTATAAAACCTAACACTCATCCACATCGACCTTCATTTGCCCATTACACCAACTTGTCAATATCTTAAATTCTGCACTGTCCTCTTCAGTTTACTGTGAATCCAAGTTTTGCATGCATTCACAGAGTTTGAAATTGTTCTCTGTACTTGGGTGTGCATGTCAGGAAAAGCTAAGGGCTAATACTGACCTCTGAGAATTCCATACATTTCACAAAGCCTGAAAAATATCCAATTGAATTAAACAGCCTGTTACAATTCTGCTCATGGTGGAAACTGGCGAAGTTGCCACAGAAGATGCAGAAGCGGTCAGTAGGTTGGCACAAAGTCATGACGTGTACTATTTGGAGCAACAGCACTAACGGGCTGAGAGAGGTGAGGGCTACAGGGTCTAAAATTATAACTAAATAAATGATGCAGATCTTTTGAACAGCCTCCTCAACACCCAGCAATCCCAGCAGTTTCCTCTGCTGTGTGTCTGGAAATGACAGACCAACTCTACCCTGCAGTTTCCCACACCTGCCCACACCAAAAAAAATCCCTCCACTCAATAGAGTGTCTCCCAAGGCAGATGGAGAAATTTTCTGATTCCCACTACCTACTCAGAGAAAAAACCTGAGCGTTTTATTAGAGGAATTCTTTTTAATAGAATCCCTACAGTCCAGATAGAGACCATTTGACCCATCAAGTCTGCAATAACCCTCCAAACAGCTTCCCACTCAGACCCATCCCATTTCTGTAACCTCGCATTTACCATGGCTACTCCACGTAGCATGCAGATCCCTGAACACTACAGGGCAATTTAGCATGGCCAATCCACCTGACCTGCACATCTTTGGACTGTGGGAGAAAACTGAAACAAGCAGCAGAGAACGTGCAAACTCCACATAGACAGTCGCCCAAGACTGGAATCCAACCTTAGTCCCTGGCAATTTGAGGCAGCAGAGCTAACCACTGTGTCACTGCTGCCCCAAGAAGTTCGACAAATTTAAGTTACAAGACAGAAAAGTACCTATATCTTACATGGTGTGAGTTCTCACAAAAATCCTTAAGGTACAAAAACTGCATACATGTTAGTGTTTGAAATATGGGAATGAATATTGATTTATAACTTTATTATCTCTTGTTTTAATATTCATTCACCACTTCTCTGTTACATTTTGTTTTATTACACTTAAAAGACCATTATGTTCCCTTGGTTTTTAAACTTAATTACTTAGTGAATATGAATTTTCTCATGCAAATCGTACTTCAATTACATTTTTAAGCTGCAAATATGCTTCAAGAATAATACGCCATTATAAAATAAGGACTGATCTCGACATGTTTTTATTTAAAGCTAAGGGTGTTCAGCACTCAATAGGTTAAAGCATTTTTTAAAATCAAGAATTCTTTCTCTACAGCTTCAGGCTTCCTGTTTACCCTAATCACTCTCAGCTGCTAACAACACTCATGAAGGAAAACAGCACAGCTAGTCCTATCAGATTTATACATAGAAAACAATTATCCAGAGACTTTTGACAATGGGCATCCTGATGGACAGAAAATACAAATTCTATCCTAAACTGTCTAAAAGATTTACTGCTCAAAAAGATTTGCTATCTTCGAAATGAGTTTGAAATGAAAAGTTTAGAAGTGAAAGCACAAGAAAATGAGACTAATTAGATTATTTTCTGAAAAAGGTGGTAGACACTGTGAGCCAAGGGCAGGTAATGGCTTAGTGGTATTATCACTAGACTATTCAGCTAGAGGTCCAGGTAACGTTCTGGGACCTTGGTTCAAAACCTGTCATGGCAAATGCTGAAATTTAAATTCAATTTTAAAAATCCACATGTAAGATTCTACTGAGCATCATGAAATTGTTGTTAATTGTCAGGAAGAGCCCATCTGGTTCACAAATGCCCTTTAAGGAAGGAAACTGCTATCCTCACCTGTCTGGCCTACATATGATGCCAGATCCACAGCAATGCCTTGGCTTTTAACTAGGGGTGGTCAATAAATGCTGGGCCTAACCCACGATGCCCACATCCCAAGAATGAATAACAAAAATGGTCTCCTTTTGAGCCAAAAGTTTTTACGGCAAGCACGACAAAGAGGTCAACATAATTTTTTATGCTTGTTTGCACGCATAAAACTTCTAAGTAATAATGTATTTTGTTGAAATAATTACATTGAACAAAAGTATTGATTTTTTTCAAGTTTACAGACCGGACTGTCCATAGATCTGGAAACAGATAGTAGGGTTTCTGGGTGTCCTGTGCATGAATCACAAGTTAGTATGCAGGTACAGCCAGTGATAAGGCAAACAGATGTAATGGTGTTTATTACAAGAGAAATAATACAAAAGGTTTACTGCAGCTGGACAGGGCCTTGGTGTGACTACAACTGGAGAACTGAATACTGTTTTGACGTCCTTATTTGAAAAGTGATACAACTGGGAAGAAGGCTTGTCTTAGGAAGAAAGGGTGAACAGGTTGGGCCTGCTTCAATTGCAGTTCAGAAGAATAACAGGTGATCCTACTAAACGTTACAAGATCCTGACTGGATTTGATAGGGCAGATTCTGAGAGGACATTTCCCCTTGTAGAAGAACTAAAACTCTGGATATGGTTTAAGAAAGAGAGAACTCACTAATAAGACAGAAATAAGGAGAACTTTGTTTCTCTCTGATGGTTGTTTGACTGAAGAATTCTCTTTCCCAGAAAACAGTGGAGACTGGGATATTGAATGTACTCAAGGCTGTGTTAGATAGATTTTTGTTAGATAAAAGGGTCCAGGACAAGAAATCACAAGACAGAGAAGCAGAAATAGGCCATTCAATCCATCAGGTCTGCTCTACCTTCAAGAAGATCATGGCTGATCTGTTAATCCTCAACTCTACTTTCCTGCCTAATCTCCTACTCTTTGATTCTGTTAGTGATTAAAAATCTCTTAGCCTTGAACATACTTAATGATTCAGCCTCAAAATCCAGCCCTCTGCATGAGATAATAACACAGGTTAATGACCTTCAGAAAAATAAAATCCACTGTCTTAAATGGATAACTACTTGGAGATACGGTTCCAGAGGGGCACTTACCTTTATATTTCTGATGCTGGCTCTCTTGTCATCCACTTGCACAATTATACTTGATCCTTCTGCATTTTCTCTGGAGGAGAGACGAACTATATAAGTATATATAAAATGGATATCACTACATCAAAACTACTTTTATTATGTAGAAAGGTGAAGCAAACATTGCATTTCAATATTCAGTCAGACATGCCAGAGTTCCTGAGTTCTGAAGAAAGGTCACTGGACTTATTTTCTCTCCACATAAGTGCTTAGATCTGCTGAGTTTCTCCTGCAATTTCTGTTTCTGATGCTAGACTTCCTATGTTGTAATTTGTACCTGAGGAGTTGTCATTTTTTTAAATCCATTTCATCACATGGTCTTTCAAGAATTAATTGGAAAATGATCCTAAAACAAGAAATTAATTTATAATTAATACAACAAATTGTAATCCATGCATCCTGTAATTTGTCTGATGAAGTACAGTTCTGATACAACAACTGTATTGCTAAAACTATTTAGAAGAGGCAGTAATTTCTGTTTCACAATCATTAATGATGCGTTTGGAAGATCAAATTCAAGGGCGAACTATACAGTAAATGGAAAAGTCCTAGGAAAAATTGATGAACAGAGAGATCTGGGTGTTCAGGTCCATTGTTCCCTGAAGGTGACAACGCAGGTCAATAGGTTGGTCAAGAAGGCATATGGCATGCTTTCCTTCATTGGACGGGGTATTGAGTACAAGAGTTGGCAGGTCACGTTGCAGTTGTATAGGACTTTGGTTCAGCCACATTTGGAGTACTGTGTGCAGTTCTGGTCACCACATTACCAAAAGGATGTGGATGCTTTGGAGAGGGTGCAGAGGAGGTTCACCAGGATGTTGCCTGGTATGGAGGGTAATAGCTATGAAGAGAGGTTGAGTAGATTAGGATTATTTTCATTAGAAAGACGGAGATTGAGGGGGGACCTGATTGAGGTCTACAAAATCATGAGGGGTATAGACAGGGTGGATAGCAAAAAGCTTTTTCCCCCAGAGTGGGGGACTCAATTACTACGGGTGATGAATTCAAAGTGAGAGGAGGAAAGTTTAAGGGAGATATGCATGGAAAGTTCTTTACACAAAGGGTGGTGGGCGCCTGGAACGCGTTGCCAGCGGAGGCGGTAGACGCAGACACGTTAGCGTCTTTTAAGATATATTTGGACAGGTACATGGATGGGCAGGGAGCAAATGCACACAGACCGTTAGAAAATAGATAACAGGTTAGACAGAGGATCTTGATTGGTGCAGGCTTGGAGGGCCAAAGGGCCTGTTCCTATGCTGGAGGTTTCTTTGTAATACTGTCATTTCTTGTGAACAAGCAAAACTAAACCCTATTTCAGAAAGTTTCTCTTACATGCATAGAAGTCAACATATACATTAATTTTTCATTGACAATCTACTGACAACAACAAATAATCTTGAACTGACTTAACCTGGCGAGCTCATTAGTTTACAACACCAAACTAAAAGGTTCCCTTATCAAGTCTCAGGGCTGCCAGAGTTTTGGGGTCACCACAATCATCAAATGAGAAGGGGAAAGTCAATTGTATAGATACTTGATTAGACTGCATCCGGAATATTATGTATGGGGATAGTAGGAACTGCTGATGCTGGAGAATCTGAGATAACACAGTGTGCAGCTGGATGAACACTGCAGGCCAAGCAGCATCAGAGGAGCAGGAAAGCTTGACGTTTCGGGTCGGGATCCTTCTTCAGAAAATCAGGCATATTATGTATGGCTCTGGTCTGTTTAACTCAGCAAAGATATTATTTCTATACGTGGAGTGCAATGAGGTTGAGCAAATCAGCCTATATTCTCTGACATTTCAAAGAAAGAATGGTGATTTCATTAAAATCTACAAAATACATCACAGAATAGACAGGGTAGAAGCAGTTAAGATAGCTTCCCTGGTTGTCAGTGCAGGCTTGGTTGGCCAACAAGCTTGTTCCTGTGCTGTAATTTTCTTTGCACATAGTCCAGAAATGGGACACAATTAAAAAAATAAGGGACCGCCATTTGTGGCTAAGGTGTGGAGGTTGTGAACTATTCGAATTCTCTACCTTGGAGAGCTGTGGAAGTCTTTGAGTATGTTTAAGGCAGAGATTGACAGATTGCTAATTACCAATGGTACATAAGGTCATGAGGATGGAACAGGTAAAAGTCATTGAAGATTTAAACAGCCATGACTGTACTGAATGGTGGGGCAAGTTAGATAAGATGAATGGCCTACTTCTGTCCCCATGTCTTAAAGAAAGGAGAAAATAGTCCAATACTGTTGGCTAATCATAGCCTACCCCTTCAAGATATTTCACACTGGTATTCATTTCATCTCCTTACAAGATTAGATGAAAGTAGTAGGAGAATGGATCACTGAATTTCTCATATGATTTGCTTCAAAAAGAAGTTGTAATGATTAATTCACATTTATACTTTTCACATCTTCAAGGCATTCCAAAATACAGCCTCAAAGTGAATTACTGGGGAAGTGTGCTCACTTTTGGTCTGTAGACAAATGATGTCCATTTCAAGCCCACCAACTCCCACAGCTACCTTGAATACACCTCCTCCCACCCAGCCCCCTGCAAAAATTCCATCGCCTATTCCCAATTCCTTCGCCTCTGCCACATCTGCTCCCACGATGAGGCATTCCACTCCCGCACATCCCAGATGGCTGTGTTCTTCAAGGACCACAACTTGCCCCCACAGTGGCTGAGAACGCCCTTGACCATGTCTCCTGCATTTCCCGCAACACATCCCTCACATCCCGCTCCGCAATAACCGCCCCAAGAGAATCCCCCTCGTTCTCACATACCACCCCACCAACCTCCAGATACAACGCATCATCCTCCGACACTTCCGCCATCTACAATCTGACCCCACTACCCAAGACATTTTTCCATCCCCACCCTTGTCTGCCTTCCAGAGAGACCACTCTCTCCATGACTCCCTTGTCCGCTCCACACTCCCCACAAACCCCACCATACCTGGCACCTTCCCCTGCAACACTTGCCCCCCCATACCTCCTTCCCTCACCCCCATCCCA
Organism: Stegostoma tigrinum; assembly: GCF_030684315.1. Lineage (NCBI taxonomy): Eukaryota > Metazoa > Chordata > Chondrichthyes > Orectolobiformes > Stegostomatidae > Stegostoma > Stegostoma tigrinum. The sequence continues at coordinate 87,464,918 of NC_081363.1, forward strand.
GGCCCCAAGATGACTTTCCATATTAAGCAGATGTTCACCTGCACATCTGCCAATGTATCCACTGTACCCAATGTGGCTTCCTCTACGTTGGGGTAACCAAGCGGAGGCTTGGGGACTGCTTTGCAGAACACCTCCGCTCGGTTCGCAATAAACAACTACACCTCCCTGTCGCGAACCATTTTAACTCCCCCTCCCATTCCTTAGACGACATGTCCATCATGGGCCTCCTGCAGTGCCACAATGATGCCACCCGAAGGTTGCAGGAACAGCAACTCATATTCCGCTTGGGAACCCTGCAGCCCAATGGTATCAATGTGGACTTCACAAGCTTCAAAATCTCCCCCTCCCAAAACCAGCCCAGCTCATCCCTGCCTCCCTAACCTGTTTTTCCTCGCACCTATCCCCTCCTACCACCTCAAGCCGCACCTCCATTTCCCACCTACTAACCTCATCCCACCTCCTTGACCTGTCCGTCCTCCCCGGACTGACCTATCCCCTCTCCACCTCCCCACCCATTCTCTCCTCTATCCATCTTCGGTACTCCTCCCCCTCTCTCCCTATTTATTTCAGAACCCTCTCTCCCCATCGCCCTCTCTGATGAAGGGTCCAGGCCCGAAACGTCAGCTTTTGTGCTCCTGAGATGCTGCTTGGCCTGCTGTGTTCATCCAGCTTCACACTTTGTTATCTTGGATTCTCCAGCATCTGCAGTTCCCATTATCTCTGCGCCTTACAAGCTGATAGGTTCTCTATACATAGCACAGACTGCACTGTGTCCTCGGGTAATCGGCTATACTTCCTGATCAACACTTCCTGCTGCTTTGACGTAGCAACCTCGAGTTCTACGGACCTACAATATCTTACCTGAAATGTCATCTCTACTACCTACCACGAGAGTTCATCTTTGCTACCCTAACAGCAGTCTACATATCACCACATGCGGATGTGAAGAATGCTTTACAAGTGATAAATACCGCCACAAACATTCTGGAGATGAATTTCCCCAAGGCCTCATTCATTGTGGCTGGCATCGTTAACCAAGCTAACCTCTAGAGGGTGCTGCCAAAGTACCACCAACACATCTCCTACCCCACGAGAAGACCGAACATTCTGGACCACTGCTACTAACCAAAGATGCCTACTGCTCCAGCTGCCACCCACACTTCGGAAAATCAGATCACAGCGCTGTGTTCCTTCTCCGAGCTTACATGCGAAAGCTAAAATGGGAGGATCCTTCACAGTGTGTGGGACTGCTTGGAATCAGTGGACCAATCTGTGTTACAGTACTCAGCAGAACACCTAGATGAATACATCACCACCGTCACGGACTTTGTTAGCAAACGCATGGAGAACTGCATACCAAAGAAGTCAATATGAGTGCTCCCTAACTATAAACCTTAGATGAACCGGGAAATCCACTCCCCTGAAGTGGGGACTACACACCACCTTCTGTAGTTTCTTACAGTCCTGTGCAAAACAGTTGCCATACCAGGCAGTTATGCACCTGCACAGTATGCTTTCAATGGTGCATCTGGTGCATCCACTGAATGCTCAGCATTCAAGTCAGATGATCTAGACTCATACCAGGAATCCAGATATGACCTCCGCAAAGCCATCAGGGATGCCAAGAGGCAGTACCAGACCAGGTTAGAGACCTAAACCTACCAAGCAGACTCCCAGCAGTTAGGACAAGGATATAAAACTTAGCCGAGCAAGATAGTGGACCCAATCAAGACTTTCTATGCTTGGTTTGAGCAGAATACCTGCGTGACAATGACACCTGCCCTGACAGCACCAGGCACACCTGTTCCCTCAGTTACCACTGCAGACATCAGGTTGATTTTCCCGGGAGTCAACTGAGGAAAGCGAAGGGCCCGAATGGTGTCCACAGCCGAGCACTCAGATCCCGTGCGGACAAACTGGTCGAAGTATTCACTGACACCGTCACTCTCTCCCTCGTTCAAGCCAAAGTCCCCATCTGATTCAAGAAGACCACCATCAGCCCCGTACTTAAGAAAGCACATGCAATGTGCCCTAATGACTACCGCCCAGTGGCTCTAATGCTTCAAAAGACATCAACTCCAGTCTTCTGCTCTGCCTTGATCCCTCTACAATCTGCCTACTGTTGTAACAGGTCCACAGTGGACGCCATATCCCTGGAACATATGGACAAGGGCACATACATTTGACTTCTGCTCACCAGCTACAGCTCCACTTTCAATACCGTTATCTCCTCCAGACTGATCTTAAAACACCACGACCTTGGCCTCGGCTCCATCCTCTGCAACTGGATCCTCAGCTTTCTGACCCACAGGCCGCAGTGAAAATAGGTAACTGCACCTCCTCCACAATAACACTCAACACTGCAGCCCCCTACTGTACTCCCTGTACACCCATGGCTGTGTTGCCAAATTCCGAATGAATGCCCTCCGCAAGTTCTCTGATGACACCACTGTAGAAGCGCCAATATCTAACAATGATGAGTCAAAATACAGAGGCAAGATAGAGGGCTTGATGACATGTCGCAATGAGAACAACCTCTCTCTCAATGTCAGCAAAACTAAACAACTGATCACTGACTTCAAAAAGAAGGGAGGAGAACGCACCCCCACCTACATCAACGGAACTGAGGTTGAGAGCGTGGAGAGTGTCAAGTTCCTCAGTGACAGTAACCGACATGCCCTGGACTTTCCACGTAGATATGATGGTTAAGAAGGCACTACAATGTCTCTTCTTCCTCAGGCAGCTCAGGAAATTTGAAATGTCCAAAGGATGCTCACTAACTCCTACAGATGCACCGTTGAAAGCATACTGTGCAGGTGCATAATGGCCTGGTATGGCAACTGCTCTGCACAGGACTGTAAGAAACTACAGAAGGTGGTGTTTAGAACCCAGACCATCCTTCCATCCATGGACTCCATTTACACTCCATTAACACTCAACACTGGAGCCCCCCTAGAATGCGTCCTCAGCCCTCTACTGTACTCCCTATACACACACGACTGTGTTTCTAAAATCTGAAAGAACGTCATCTACAAGTTTGCTGATTACACCACTGTTGTGGGATGGATATCTAACAACGATGAGTCAAAACACAAAAGGGAGACAGAAGGTTTGGTGATGTGGTGCAATGAAAACAACCTCTCTCTCAATGTCAGAAAAACTAAAGAATGCATCATTGACTTCAAAAAGAAGGGGAACACGTCCCCACCTACATCAATGGAAATGAGGTTAAGAGGGTGGACAGCGTCAAGTTCCTCGGAGTGACGATAGCCAACACCTGATCCTGGGCTGCCCACATAGAACAACAGTCAAGAAGGCATAACAATGCCTCTTCTTCTCAGGCATTCAGGAAATTTGGTATGTCCACAAGGACCCTCATCAACTTCCACAGATGCACCACTGAAAGCATACTATGCAGGTGTATAACAGCCTGGTATGGCAACTGCTCTGGTCAGGACCATAAGAAATTACAGAATCTGGTGTGCACAGCCCAGACCATAACAGAAGCCAACCTTCCATCCACTTACAGAGCTCGCTGCTGCGGAAAGGCTGCCAACGTCATCAAAGACTCACTGCACCCCGGTAATGATCTGCTTCAAACCTCTTCAGCCAGGCAGAAGGTACAGAAGCCTGAACGTACACACAAGTTCGTTCAGGTACAGCTCTACCTGGCAATTATTAGACTGATGAATGGACTCTGTAGGCTCAAATAATGACTGATCTTGCTAATGAAATCTCGCGTGGTGCACGCCCTGTGCAATGTAGCCCGTGCCTCTGTCTAAGTCATTTTGACCTGTACATTCTTGCTTACTATGTTCTGTTTGTACAAAACTTTTCACTGTACTTCAGTACAAGTGACAATAAATCAACCAATATGGTAGACTCTTGACTGGCCTCTGGACAATTAGAGATGTGTAATAAATGGAAGCCCAGCCAGTAATGTCCCCATGCCCCCTTGGAAGTGTAACAGTATAGAGTTTATTGACAAAGTTCCAGCCAGCTTCACGATTATCTGGGATCAGGGAAAACATTCTATATGACCTCGAGGATACCAACATTGTCTGCATCTGGAAGCAGATAGAATCCAAAACTGTGTGCAGGGTAGGTGATGGTCCAGTGGTATTATCGCTAGACTATTAATCCAGAAACCCAGCTAACGTTCTGGGGGCCCAGGTTCAAATCCCACCATGGCAGACAGTGAAATTCAAATTCAATAAAAAAAGTCTGGAATTAAGAATCTGCTGATCACCACGAAATTGTAGTCAATTGTCAGAAAAACCCATCTAGTTCACTAATGTCCTTCAGGGAAGGAAATCTGCCATCCTCACCTGATTTGGCCTACATGTGTCTCCAGATCCACAGCAATGTCATTGGCCCTCAACTGTCCTCTGAAATAGCCTAGAATGCCACCCAGTAGTATCAACTGCTAAAAAGTCTCAAAGAAATGGAACCAGACGGATCACTAGCATTGACCTAGGCACCCAAAAAGATGACACTAGAAACCGCCGTCTCAACCCTGCAGAGTCCTCCTCAATTAAATCTGGGGGTTAGTGCCAAAATTGGGAGAGCTGTCTCACAGACTAAACAAGCAACAGCCTGACATAGTCATACTCTCAGAATCATACCTTATAGATAATGCCCTAGAGACAACCATCACCATCCCTGTATATGTCCTATCCCACCAACAGGGCAGAGGTGGCGGCACAGTGGTACACAGCTGGTTGGGAGTTGCTCTGGCAGTCCTCAACATTGATGCTGGACCCCATGAAGTCTCATGGATTCAGGTTAAACATGGGCAAGGAAACCGCCTGCTGATTACCGCAAACCATCCTCCCTCAGCTGATGAATCATGTTGAACAATACTTGGAGGAAACACTGAAGATGGGATGGGCACAAAATGTATTCTGGGTAGGTGATTTCAATGTCCACCACTCAAGAGTGGCTCGGCAGCAGTACTACCGATCAAGCTGTTTGGGTCTTAAAGAACATAGCTGCTAGACCAGGTTTGTGGCAGTTGGTGTGGGAGCCAACAGGATGGAAAAGCATACTTGACCTCATCCTGACCAATCTGCCAGCTGCAGGTGCATTTGACCATGATAGTATCATTGAGTGACCACTGCACGGTCCTTGTGGAGACAAAGTCCCACCTTCACAATGAGAATAACTTCCATTGTACTGTGTGGCACTATCACCCTGCTAAACACAGATCTTCACACAGATCTAGCAACTTAAGACTGGGCATTCATGAGGTGCTGTGGGCTATTATCAGTAACAGAACTGTACTCCAGCACAATCTGTAACCTCATGGCTCAGCATATCCCTCACTCAACCATTACCATCAAGCCAGGGGATCAACCCTGGTTCAATGGAGAATGCAGGAGGACATGCCAGGAGCAGTACCAGGCATACCTGAAGATGAAGTGTTAACCTGGAGAAGCAACAAATAGGATTACTTGCACGCCAAACAGCAAAAGCAGCAAGTGATATTGAAAGTTAAGCGGTCCCACAACGAACAGATCAGATCTAAGCTCTGCGGTTTTGCCACATCCAGTTGTGAACGGTGGTGGACAATTAGACAGCTCACTCAAGGAGGCAGCTCCACAAAAATCCACATCTGCAATGATGGAGGTGCCCAGCCTATGAGTACAAAAGATAAGGCTAAAGCTTTTGCAGCAATCTTCAGATAGAAGTGCTGAGTGGATGATCCATCTCTGCCTCCTCCAGTGGTCCCCAGCATTGCAGATACCAGTCTTCAATCAATTTGATTCACTCCACATAATATCAAGAAATGGTTGGAGGCACTGGGTACTGCAAAGGCTACGAGCCCTGACAACATTCCAGCAATAGTGCTGAGGACTTATGCTCCAGAACTTGCCACGGCCCTAGCCAAACTGTTCCAGTACAGTTAGAACACTGGTACCTACCTGACAATGTGGAAAATTGCCCAAGTATGTCCTGTACACAAAAAGCAAGACAAATACAACCCAGCCAATTACTGCCCCATCAGTCCACTCTCAATCATCAATAAAGTGATGGAAGGCGTCATCAATGGTGTTATCAAGTAGCACCTGCTCAATGACACCCAGTTTGGGTTCTGCCAAACTGGGCTCTGCCCTTCAGCCTTAACAAAAAAGTCCACACCAACCCTCAGAGCATCCCACCCAGACCCATCCCCCTCTTACCCATCTTATCTACACATCCCTGAACACCACAGGCAATTTAGCATGGCGAACCTACCTAGCCTGCACATCTTTGGACTGCGGGAGGAAACCGCAGGAAATCCTCATGGACACAGGGATTACGCGCAAACTCTACACAGACAGTTGCCTGAAGGTGGAATCAAACCCGGGTTCCTAGCACTGTGAGGCAGCAATGCTAACCACTGAGCTACCATACTTCCCAAAGCTAAAACAACAATGTTGATAACTTTGTCTGCATAATTGTTTTCACACTGCAACTGTAACCAAAATGTGCTAACCATTAAGATCAAAACCCTCCTCACTTGCCAAAAAAAAAGTGGGCCAACATTCCTCAAAGCTTAACAAAAAATAGGTACACAGTCAGCAGGACTGAGCTGTCTTTAAAAGGTACTTACTGAAGTCACTGGATGATGCAAACTACCTTCTGAGCAATTCTACCTTCTCTTTACCGTATTTTAAAAGACCTCCTTAACAACTTTCACTGGGCATTTTTCAGACCTCCAAGTGTTTCACAGTGGTCTAATCTGGAAATATTGACACAGAACCACATAAAGGGTGAAAGGTCACTGATCTGAAATGTTAAATCTGTTTCTTTCTCCTGATCTAGTCAGCATTTCCAGAATTTTCTGCTCTTACATCAGATTTCCAGAATCCACATTTTTTTTATTTGATAGACAACTTGCACTGGATTGTATAAACAAGTATTTCCAGAAGACCTTCGCTGAAACACAAGAGAATTTGCGTTTATCACCTTCTCAAGCATTTACACAAAAAAATCCATAATAAACGTAAAAGTGAAGCAAAGCGGAGGCAAAAACAGAACATGGGTAGGGTTCCTGAATTTTTGCTAAATTAGATAATAACAGAATTTAATGTGGCCTTTTCATACAGTAAAACAATCCAAGGACGATCACCTGATTGTAACCAAAGATAGACAGCAATAAGCTTGGTTAAATGCAAAATTTTAAACCAGGACCTTACTGGAAGGAGAAGAAGAATATTGTTTCTTTTTAATTCTGTTCAGTTTTTGGCTGATTAACAAACAGAAATTTTGGCCCCTTTACAACTAAGGCAAGCATCTGTAAACTGTCTCCTTTTAAAGCCACTATCTACAGTTTTCAGCGAACAACAGACCCTGCATTTTCTCTGCAGTATATTTGAACAGCAATCACCACTGATCCCTAGTTCAATCTCCAAATCGTAGATTCATACAGTGCAGAAACAGCCCTTCAGTCCAACAAGTCCGCAGCAATATAACTACCACTAACATGCATTAATCCCAATTTTCCATTTATCTGTTTGAATGTTATGACATTTGGAGTACCCATGCAAATATTTTTAAAGGTTGTAAGATTTCTATTCTCCACTACCTTCTGAAGCAATGCATTCCAACTTCCCACTACCTGCTGAGTGAAAATGTTTTTTTCCCCAAATTCCCTCCGAATCTCCCGGCCCTTACCCTAAAACTATGCCTTCTCATGATTAACTCCTCAATCATGGGACACAGATCCTCTCTAATCATCCTGTCCATGCCCCTCATAATCTTATGCATCTCAATCATCTCCCACCTCAGTCTTTTCTGCTCTAAAGAAAACAATTCAAGTCTATCTAATCTCTCCTTATAACTCAATTTCTCCAACCCAGGCAACATCATGGTGACCCTCTTTTGTACCTCTAACGCTATTACATCCTTCTTGTAGAGATGACCAGAACTGACCAACACTCTGTTCAACTCCAACATTACCTCCTTGTTGTTCTTTCTCTGCAACGGTTGATGAAAGGAAGTGTCCAGTGTGCCTTAACTATTCTATTCATGCGTTCTGCAGATTTCAGGAATCTGGGAATAACCACCCCAAGATCCCTCTGTTCCTCTAAGTTACCCATTGTCCTTCCATTAAATACTCCCTCATCTTGTTTCTTCTCCAAAGTGCACCACCTTACACTTCTCAGGGTTAAATACAATCTACCATTGTCTGCCCATCTAACCAACCAATCTATATCTTCCAGTAACCTGCAGATCAAGATAGAAGCGACGTAAGGCTCCTCAGCTAGAGCTTGTCCACACTGTCCATTTTTTTTTCAGTATCTTCTCTCATGTTCTCTTCCTTCTTGGCGATGTCCTGAACTCCTGGCCTCAGCGCAGACTTGGACTCCTGGCCTCGGTCTGGCGTGGCAGTCTCTCAGTGGCCTGTCATGGCTGTCTCTTAGTGGCCAGGCATTCCTTCAGCCTGATATGGCTTCAGCATGGACTTCCAGCCTCTGATTCTAGAGTGGTCTCCCGGTCTCAAGAGCTTTGAGGTGAACACGAGCAGGGACTAGAGGCTTGGTGCAAGCATGAACTGGGTTGGAAGGACTGTTATTCTGAACATTTTATTTCTCTATTTTTTAATTTATTTCTATGATCCGTAGTGCTGTACTTTTTTCTTTATTCTTCTAATTTTTCTTTCCCTTAAGAATTTGTACTTAAGAACTTGTACAGAGTTCGATTTGTACCAGCTGACTAACTAGGGACAGTGTTGCTATGTGCAGGCCACGTCTTACTAACTTGATTTTTTCAAGGAGCTGACAAAGGTGATCGATGAGAGTAGAGCAGTGGACATTGTCTACGTGGATTTTTGTAAGGCTTTCAGCAAGGTCCCTCATGGTAGGCTCATCCAGAAGGTTAAGATGCATGGGATGGCCACATCGATTCAGAACTGGCTTGCCCAAAGAAGACAGAAGGTAGTGGTGGAAGGGTGTCAGGCTGGAGCTCCATGAGTAGATGTGGATAGTGCTGAAGGTTGAGAGGCTGCAGAGGCTGAAGGGAGACTTGATAGGAGTGTATAAAATTATGAGATACATAGTTGGAGTTGACAGTCAGAATCTTTTTTAGGGGGCAGCATTTAAGGTGAGAGTGGGAAAGTTCAAAGGAGATATGAGAGGCCAGTTTTTATTTTACACAGAACGATGGCAGGAGTTTGGAATGAGCAGCCTGGTTTGATGGTGGAGGTAGATATTAAAGGAGCATTTAACAGCCTTTTAGATAAGCACATGAATATGCAAAGAATGGAGTGATATTACCCAGGACATGCAGACAGATTAGTTAAATTTGGCATTATGTTCGGCAAAACATTGTGAGCCGAAAGGCCTCTTCTTGTGCTGTAATGCTCTATATTCTACCTAAAATGGCACCATTAGTGGTGACTTGTAAATTTTTCACTGTACTCATTCTGTAGGTGACAATAAAGCTAATTTTAAATTCTAAACCGACAACCATCTCCTTCGCTATGAACCACTCTACCAATCATGGTGTTGTGTGCAAATTTGTTCAACATTCCCCCACATTTTCATCCATATGACTTATACATATGACTTTTACATATAAAACAAAAAAGAAGGGTCCCACTACTGATCCTTGCGGTACACCACTGGACACAGGCTTCCAGTCATTCCAACTGTCCTACAACACTACCCTGTGTCCTATTACTAAGCCAGTTTCCGATCCATCATGCCAAGTTTCCCTCAACTCCACGTACTTCAATTTTCTCAGTCAGTCTCCTTTGTGGGGCCTTCAGCTTTGAAGGAACATCCCTCATCCCCACACTTGATTACATTTTCAAAACATTCTAATGAATTTATTAGGCATGACCTGTCTCTGACAAAGCCATGCTGACTATCCCTAATTAGCCTATGCCTTTCCTAATGGGTCTTAATTAAGAATTTTCTCCATTAGTTTCCGTATCACCAACCTGAAGCTCACCAGTCTAAATTTTCTGGTTCATCTCTACTTGCGCTCTTAAAACCACATTAACTGTCCTCCAGTCCTCTGGCACTTCCCCTGTCACCAGGGAGGAAATAAATATTCCTGCCTCACCTCCCATATCAGTTTGGGATACAATTCATCCAGGCCAGGAGATTTATCTATTTTTAAGCCTGACAGAGCCTCCGATATCTCCATATTTCCTAGGTCAAACTGTGCACGTTCCCTACAGTCTCTTTTCCTGAATTCCATATTTTGTTCTCATTTTACAGAGTGAAGACTGAAGAGAAGCATTCATTCAACACACTTCCAAGATCCTGTACTTCATACACAGGTGCGTACTACCCAGCACCGCTGTCCCTAATGGACCCTATTCTTTCCCTAGATGACCTCTTCCTTTATTGTATTTATAAAATATCTTAGGATTCTCCCTAATTCTGTTTGCAAGACCTTTCTCATGCCCCCTTTTTGGTCTTCTAATGGCTTTCTTAAGTTCTCTCCTGCACTTCTTGTATTCCTCTAGGGCCACAGCTCAATTGTTCCCTTTGGACTTGATCTTCCTACTCTTCCTCTTTATCCAGTCCTGAATTGTTCTAAACGTTCAGGGTTCTCTGAACTTATTGCTCCTACATTTCCCTCTAAAGGATCCATATTGTACCCATACTTTCCCCGGCTCCTTTCTGAATGGCCTCCATTGCTCCCCTGCAGACTCTTTGCTGTAGATCCATTTTCTGTTTCTAACACCAGAGCAAATTACCCCAAGGCAAGTCTGAATACAAAATGTTAAATATAGCCAAGAGATATTTGCATGAAACATACACTAACTTATGCAATATTTTAGTCATAATTGTTTAAGCTTTGCTCTGAAGTCTTTACACAAAATAAAACTGAAGATTTTTATTTTTAAATCAAACTTCTAGAAGTGTACAATGCTGTTTTGTTCATCAAAGCTGGAGGAAGGAGCAGCATGTATGACATTCATTTCAGCTGTTACTGGCATTTCCTCTGGGGATGTTATCACAATATATTCAGTGCATGAAACTCAGCAATGACTTGCTGACGTACCAGTAATTTATGTCTTTACTAAATCCTTGCTAGCACTTAACTTTCCCTTTCAATTATCAGAACATATGCCAACCAGATTATGTTATAAGCAAATTTGGAAGCACTTTACTTTAAGAACGACAGCTTTAACCAATGATTTCTTATGGTCTGCCCTTTTCCTGCTCTCCTAACAATAAAGCAACATGCAGAATTGTGTTCCAGTTAAATAATCTAATAATCATACAACAGTGATTTAGCTTATCAGAATCAACTCAAGTCTGGATTTGAGATAGGGTTTCACTGCAATCTAGTCTCTCAAGAGCGACGAATGAAACACAGAGCACTTTGACATATCTCAGTGAGAAAAACACAGTCCTTTGCAAATCAATATTTTTGACAGTTCTATCCTCCACACTCCAACAATCCTCCTCCCCAGCCTCAAATCCTGTCCATGCCTTACTTTTATTATTTTGGCAAATGTCTCTTTCTCCACCCAACCCTCGTTTCTCTGCACAAACTTCCTCACCCAGGAACCGAACTCACACCACCCATCCCCCTCCACTCTTCGCCCAACCCCAATCCTACACATCTTCTGCCGCACACTCTTCCCTCTTCAACTCCTTTTTGTGAAACCCCTCTGCCTCATTTCTTTCTCCTCTCTTTCTCTCTTTTCTTCCCTTCCCCTCCTCTTCCCCTGTCTCTCTAGTTCTCCTTTCCTTCTCACCAACTCTCCCTCACCACTCCACCCCCGTAGCTCCCTGTGGTACAACCTCCTCCGTTCCTGACTTTCACATCACCTTCCCTCCATTCCCAACACCAACATCACTACCCTCACCCCTAGTCCCACTCTTCCTCACCTCTTTACCCTTCTCCCCTCTTCTCTTCCTCCAATCCACTCTCGTCCTTCACACCCTCCTCCCTCTCTCTCTCTCTCTGACCCTCACCTTCTCTACTCACCTCTTGCTGAGGGGTCGGACCCTCACGGCCACTTGTACATTGGCCATCAGTCAGGAGAGCAAGTCTTATCAGCTCTACTTCACCGCCGAAGCTTCAGGGGCCAATGTCATTTTGACGCGCCCGAACGAGATGTTTATTCGGACACACTCGCTCCTCGCACTGCCATTCTACCGGCCAGTCAGTATCCCGAATCAGTCCGCACAAGGAGGGGGGCGGGACGATGGACTGTCAATCAGGGCATGGGGCGGATCAAGGGACTGTCAATCAGGATATGGGGCGGGCCGCGGGACTGTCAATCAGGACATGGGGGTGGGTCGAGGGACTGTCAATCAGGACTTCTGGGACGTGTCGAGGCTCTGTCAATCAGGACATGGGGGCGAGCCGAGGGTAAACCATCAATCAGCGCCAGGGAGAGGGCAAGAGGACGATCCAGCCGGGCCGGAGCGAGGGTCAGTCGGCCCGTAAAGAGGCGGGGCGATGGGCGTGCCATTCTGCGCGGCGGTCGCGTTTGTGGGGCTGTCAATCAGTGCAGTGGGTGGAGCGGGCTGGCAATCAGAGGCGGGGATTGGGCTTGCTGCAGGCGCTAATCTCATGGATGACGCAGAGGGGAACACGCTGATTGGGTAGGGCGGAGATCGGGGCGGGGACCGTATTCTGATTGACGGGTGGTCTGGATCGCGGCGGTCGGCTCCTATTCGAATGATCGGGTGTTCTGGACAAGTGATTTAGTGCGGAGCGCTCTCATGACAGGACCAACGATGCCCATGGTTCAAACACTACACCTAGGTTTCAGTCAGTACAGACGGAGAAATGTTTTCACATCTGTTTAGGAAGAGACAAATATGTGATAGTATCCTGAAGAAACAGCGGTGGAGAACTGTTCGACTGTTATCCTGAGAAAACAACAGGTTATGTGCCATCGCAATTGTCACACACTTGTTTCATTTATTAAAAATGTTTGGGAAATATGGATGTTAGTCTGCGGTAATGACGCACCCAGGGCAGAAACTTCGAATTCAAGTAAAATCTGGAATCCCCGGAAGCAGGCCATTTGGCCCATCTAGTCTACACTATCCCACCTAGCCCCATCCCATCCCTGTAACCACTGCACTTTCCCCAGGCAAAATGGGCAATTTAACATGACCAGTCCGCCTAACCTGCACATCTTTGAACTATGGAAGGAAACTGGAGCACCTGGAGGAAACCCATTGCATAATATGCAAACCCCACAAAACAGTCACCTGAAGCTAGGATCAAAACCAGATCCCTGGTGCTGTGGGGCAGTAGTGCTAGGCACTATACTACCCCAACTTGCAGTTGCCCCCAGTCCCTTTGAGGAAACTGTCTGGGGGTACATCACCAGTGACAGAAGTGGGATTCAAACCCACAACTCAATACAGACCAGAGCTTAAATCCACCATCTTAGACCACTTTGCCTCACTGCTGTGTGTACTCAAATAGTTGTTTGTACAGAGACAAACACAGAGGGTGGACCAATCTTTCTACCTCATGAGATAACAAGGTGGATGAACAGAGCAGGCCAAGCAGAATCAAAGGAGTAGGAAAGCTGACGTTTGAAGGCCTGAAGCATCCAGCATCTGCAGTTCCTTTTCACTGGGTTATATTGCCAGTTGCTTTAAATCTACCTGAAACAGTTTCTCCTTACATGCTCTATTACATTCTTCAGAACTTTGAAATTTTCAAAGAAGTATCTCCATAACCTTCTCTATTATGAAGATTCTGCAATTTCACCACATAAATACCAGCTATCCACCCTGGTATTGTTATGGTAAACATGCATCATATCATCTCAGGGACCTGGATGTTCTTCTTGAATTGAGGCACCCAAAATTGTCCTGGTTGCTTCTCCCAAATGCCATCACTCCGCATTAAATCACATCTGCCACATGTCTGCCTTCTACTGTCTGCATCTCCCATCTGTATTAGTTACTAAATCTCCAAGATTTCAATTATTGCAAATGTCAGAATTGTATTCCATCTACTGGTCCTAAAACCCCACCACCTGCTTCTCTCTGGTTTGAAAGATATCCATTCACTACTTCTCTGTCTCCTAAACCATGGTCAATTTTTTAACTATCCCTTTATTATCATGTGCTTCTATTTTCCAAATAAGTTTGTTCTTTAATATTGTGTCAAATACCTTTCAAAATTCACATATGCACCATTTACTTGCAGTCCCTTCACCAACCCTCTCTGCTACATCAAAAGATCTCAGTTAGGTTAGTCAGATATTATTACTCTTTAACATAATAATGCTGCCTGTCCCTTATGAGTTCAGATATTTCTAAGTCAGAATTGATGTTGTCCTTAACAATAATGTCTATCTAATGTGAGACTGACTTACTTGCTTATCACATTCCTCTCCAACAGCATTGTAACATTTCCACTCCCCCAATCTTCTGGTACTCTTCCACTATCCAAGCAGAATTGAAAGACTGTTACAATCTGATCACAATCTCCTCTCTGGCATCCCCAGCATTCCACCTGGACTGGGTAACTTGTTAATTACATGATGAAATTTAGCATCTCCTTTCTATTTTTATGCAAAATTTCTTCTCTCCTTACTCCACTGAGAAATTAACTTCATCCCTCTCTCTCGATGACAAATGCAAAGTAGTAAATCAGTGTATCAGTTACACCCTTTGATTCGCTTTTTGTCTTTAAATAGTGGAGCCTCTATCATTCTTTTAACTTTTCACATAATTATAAAATGTTTTGGAATTTTTTAATGTTACCTGCTAATATATTCTCAAATAGCCTTTGTTATTTTTATGCTCTTTATTAATGCATCTCTGCACTCTTCATGTTCTTGCTCCATCATTTGCCTACCCAATCTTAATCTGTAGTCTGTATGTGCTTTAATCTTCCATATCACAGAAATTGGCTGTCTTTCATGTTAGCATTTTCATCTTTGCTTTTTCAATGTCCCTTCTTCATAAGTTTAAATGATCGACATCTTTCATTCAAATTCTCACTTTAACACACTTGAGTGTTACTGAAAAAAAGATTATTTATTAAAGCTGTTCGTCTTGTGCTCATCAGGACACTCAAGAATAACTTTTTATACTGTATGAGCACAGACTGCTGATCATTTGGTAAGGGGACCCTAATTGACAGAAATGTTGCTATGCAGAATGTACCACTTTGATGATGACCGACAATTAATTGTTAAACTTTGTTTAAATATAAGCCAAATGTATTGACTCTGATTGGTCAAGACTTGCCTAAGTAGTGAGTGGCTGTCACCTATTGTGCTGATTTATGTATATATTCTTCCTGTTTGCAAAGAATAGTTTCCAATATGAAAAAGAGTGCCTCACTGCAAGTCTGACTGATAATTTTGAATTGTAGTTATTGGCAATTCATTATTATTTACCAATTGACCAATTGCTGTCCAATTGCACAATTGAATCTAATGTTAGTTTAATGTTATAACCTGGATCTGACTGCTAAATTTATATTATAATATGGCTAGGGACCAGTAAGTTTTATTTGTAAGTAGGGAAAGTGTGAGATCCTGATACTCAGAGAAAATCAGCACAACTTTACACAGTTTTGAACAAACAATATATTTACTCAGTAATGGCAGAACAGAAGTACAAGGTACAATACATGTACAACTTATATTCTAACACCAAGAATTAACATGTGATAAATATAGTAATATATTATGATTGAACACCCACACGGCACATCAATTGCTAAATGTCATCAAAGCAAATCTCTCAGATTTCTCAGCAATTGTATTTCTGCTAATCCCACCCCTTTTAGATTTTAAGGTTGCGGCAGGTAGGCCAATTTCATCGAACTTCACAAAGGACTACAATTCTTCAATTCTGTCTACCCAACTTTGAGACTTCCCATATGGGTGGCTCAAAGTCTGTTTCTGTTCTGATCAATCACCTTCCTTTCCATGTCTACATTTCCCTAGTCTCCAAAACTGCACTCCAGAATTTATTTACAATCATAACTCCAACTTTTTCACTGACAGCCTGCTTCACTGAGCCAGTCCTACCCCTGAGCTTTCCTCTAACTTCCAATCTTGATCACTTGTGTCAAGCAAATGCTGCTTGTGAGCATTTCAACCCCCATTCAGCTGCACTGAAGTATCATTGCTTATACACTTCATCCAAGCCTGTCAAGGCTTCTTACAAAACAGAGCCAGTGACCTTCACATTTTTTCAGTTTCCAGGACTTTGTTAAGTCCTGACTCCAATACTTAGCTACCTACTAACTCTTGGAATTTCTTACTGAGCTCAAACAGCACAGAGCCATCCAATTACTTTTGACTCCTCATTCCTCACCTGCATAGGATCTATGTAGTTCAGTTTCCATACCAGCATTACAGATCACTGCAGCATTCCTAATATGGTGTCTACCACTGTCTTTGTCTCCTTCCTCCTACTCACTGTCTGTTGCCTTTCTATTCCTTTTCAAAGACCCCCTCAATTACTGAGTGATCTCTATGATCTGCCAATGTTTGGGACTTATAGCCTCCATTCTCAACATCACACAGGCACTGAAGTACAACTGCCATATTATTTATTGGCCATCCTGATCGCAACATTGCTCACAGCATGTTGTACAAACCACAATGTTGGCACTTTAGGTCCGGAAACGCTCCCAGTATGCATCACGTTTCTCTGAAGGGAATGGTATCAAGGAATGAGAGGGCAGGCAGGAAAGTGGAATTGAGATCACAATCAGATCAGTTACGTTCTTACCGAATGATAGAGCAGGTTCGAAGGCCCAGATAGGCCGCTTCCATGTTCCTATGTAATCTGAAAGCACAAATGCAAGGTAAAGTACCTCTACCTATCTGACACATAGAACAAAGAACAAAGAAAATTACAGTACAGGAACAGACCCTTCAGCCCTCCGAGCCTCCACCGACATGCTGCCGTCACAACTAATAACCCCTGCCTTTCCGGGGACCATATCCCTCTATTCCCATCCCATTCATATATTTGTCAAGGTGTCCTTTAAAAGTCATTATAGTATCTGCTTCCACTACCTCCCCCAGCAGCAAGTTCCAGGCACCCACCACCCTCTGAGCAAAAAACTTGCCTTCTACATCACTTTAATCCTTGCCCCTCGCAACACCCATGGCCACTGGTGACTGACTCTTCCACCCTGGGGAAAAAGCTTGAGGCTGTCCAGTCTGTCCGTGCCCTTCAATAATCCTGTAGACCTCTTTCAGGTCCCCCATAAACCTCCGTCGTTCCAATAAGAACAATCCAAGTTTCTCCAACCTTTCCTCAAAGCTAAGGCTCTCCACACCAAGCAACATCCTGGTAAATCTTTTCTGTACCCTCTTCAAAGCCACCACATCCTTCTGGTAGTGTGGTGACCTGAATTGAACACAATATTCCAAATGCAGACTAACTAAGGTTCTATAAAGCTGCAACATAACCTGCCAATTTTTAAACTCAGTTTTCTGGCTGATGAGGGCAAGCATGCGATATGCCTTTTTGACCACCTGCGTTGCCACTTTCAGTGACCTGTGTACTTGTACACCCAGATCCCTCTGCCAATTAGTACTCTTACTGGTTCTGCCATTTACCATCTGGATTAGACTTTCCAAAATGCATTACCTCACATTTTTCTAGATTAAACACCATCTGCCATCTCTCTGCCCAAGTCACCACCCGATCTATGTCCTGCTGTATCTGCTGACTGCTCTGACAGTCCTCATTGCTCCCCCCAATTCCACGAACCTTTGTGTCATTGGCAAACTTACTAATCAGACCAGTTACATTCTACTTCAAGTCATTTACATACATTAAAAACAGCAAAGATACCAACACTGATCCCTGAGGAATGCCAGTAGTTGCATCCCTCCATTCAGAAACACACCTTTCCACTGCTCTCCTCTGTCTTCTATGACCGAGCAAGTTTTTTTATTCACCTTGCAAGCTCACCTCTGACCCTGTGTGACTTCACCTTCTGTATCAGCCTGCCATGAGGGACCTTGTCAAAGGCCTTACTGAAGTCATGTAGACAACATCCACTACCCTCATCGATCACCTTTGTCACTTCCTCAAAAAACTCAAACAAGTTAGTGAGACATGACCTCCCCTTCATAAAACCATGTTGCCTCTCACTAATATGTCCAGGTGGAAGTAAATCCTGTCTGGAAGAATCATCTCCAATAATTTCCCTACTATTGATGTAAGGCACACTGGCCGGAAATTAGCTGGATTATCCTTGTTGCCTTTCTTAAACAAAGGAACAACATTGGCTATTCTCGTCCTCTGGGACTTACCCTGTAGCCAGTGAAGATGCAAAGAATTCCCTCAAGGCCACAGCAATTTCCTCTCTTGCCTTTCAGATTCTGGGGTAAATCCCATCAGGCCCTGGGGACTCATCTATCTTAATATTTTTCAAGAATCCCAATACCTCCTCCCTTTTGATCTCAACATGACCCAACCTATTGACACAACTTTCCCCAGACTCATCATCCATCAAGTCCTTCTCATTGGTGAACACTGACGCGAAGTACTCATTTAATATCTCGCCCATTTCCTCTGGCACCACACATAAATTCCCTTCCTTGACCTTGAGTGGGCCAACCCTCTGCCTGGCTACCCTCTTACTCTTTATATATGTATAAAAAGGCTTGGGATTTTCCTTAATCCTGTTGGCCAATGATTTTTCATGACTCCCTTTAGCCCTCCTGACTCCTTGCTTAAGTTTCTTTCAACTTTCCTTGTATTCTACCCTTGCTTCATGAGTTACCAGCCTCCTAGCCTTGATAAATGCTTTCTTTTTTTTGATTAGGCTCACAATATCTCTTGTTATCCAAGGTTCCCTAAACTTGCCCTAGTTATCATTAATCCTTGAAGGAACATGCTGATCCTGAGTTCCTATCAACTTACACTTGAAAGCCAGCCACATCCCATATGTTGATTTGCCCTCAAACATCTGCCTCCAATCTTCATGCTTCAGGTCCTGCCTAATATCGTTTTAATTAGCCTTCGCCCAATTTAGCACTTCAACCTGACAACTACACCAATCTTTATCCATCAGTACCTTAAAGCTTACTGAATTGTGATGACTGTTCCTGAGCTGCTCCCCTACCGAGGTGTCGATCACCTGGCCAGGCTCATTCCCCAACACTAGGTCCAATATGGCCCTTTTCCTATTTGGACTATGTACATACTGTTTCAAGAAGCCCTCCTGGATGCTCCTTGCAAACTCTGCCCCACCTAAGCCCCAAGCACTACAGGAGTCTCAGTCAATATATGGGAAGTTAAAATCACCCACGAAGACAACGCTGTTACTTTTACATCTTGCCGAAATCTGCCTCCATACTGTTCTATCTCCTGCTGGCTGTTGGGAGGCCTATAGTAAACCGTTGTGATTGCACCATTCCTGATCCTGAACTCTATCCATATTGCCTCACTCTATGAGCCATCCAGGGTGTCCTCCCGCAGTATGGCTGTGATGGTCTCCTTAACAAGCAGTGCAACGCCCCCACCCTTTTTGTATTCCCCTCTATCCTGCCTGAAACACCATAAAAAATAATTTTCTACAAGTTTTGTTAACATGCAAATTGTACCATTAAGGTCTACATACATGTCACTTAAAGTGAAAATGGCTAAAACAAATTCATCCAAATGTTCTTACAAAGTCAGCTTGAAAAGAAGGGACTTACATACATATTGGAAATTGAAACCAGTTGCACCTAAATGGAGAAAGGCAAAACCTTGTCCCAATGAAATGCACCGCTTGCATCTTTAACCTGCTTTGTGTTTCTGACTGATTTTTGCTGTACTTTTTCAGCTCACTTAATCAAGTTAGTATTTGAAACAAAATTATGGTGCGATTAAAAGAGAGATACTGATCAGAAATTACTGAATTATGAGAAATTGCATTAAGGTAAAATATAATACTTTCTTTAAGTATTGGAATACGTTTTTAGGTAGACAACAGGAGGCTGGAAGAACACAGCAAACCAGGCAGCATCAGGAGGAAAGGAGCAGTCAACATTTCAGGTGTAACCCTTCTTCAGGACTGGATGTGAGGGTAGGATGAGCTGCAGATGAAGACGGTGGGAGGGGTGGAGGTGGAATGATGGTGATAGGTGGACACTGGTAGTAGGTATGACCTGGTTGGTCAATGGGAGGGGTGAATCTGTTGGTGGCTGGAAGAGAGGATCAGAAGGTAGAATGAAAGGGAGGAGGTGCAGCTGGAAGGGGAGCTGGAAATGGATAGGAAAGGTATTGGAAAATGGAGAACTCAATGTTGCGTCCTCCAGGATGTCAGTCTGCCCAGACGGAAGATAAGGTGTTGTTCTTACAATTTGTGTTGCAAGTCACTGCGACACTGGAGGAGGCCGAGGACAGACATGTCGCAGGGGAAGTGGGGTGGGGAGGTGAAATGGGCAGTGACCAGGAGGTTAGGTTGACCATTATGAGGCAGGCGAAGATGCTCAGTGAAACAGTTGCTTAGTCTACATTTAGTCTCACCAACGTAGAGAAGACCACATCAGGAGCACCGAATGCAAAAGATGAGATTGGAGGAGATGCAGATATAAGGACTGTATAAGGCCCTGAGTGGAGGTGAGGGTGGTATGTGGGCAGGTGTTGCATCTTTTACAGTGTCTACCAGTGTCCACCCCTCCCCCCCCTTTATCTGCAGATCCCCGTACCCCCACATCCAGTTCTTAAGAAGGGTTATACCCAACATGTTGACTGCTCTTTTCCCCCAGATGCTGCCTGGCTTGCTGAGTTCTTCCAGCTTCCTGTCTATCTGTCTTGGATTCCAGCATCTGCAGTTTTTTTTTGTGTCTAACCAAGGAATACATTTTTTTAAGCTTGGTTCAGTGGATTGTCACCTAACGGACATTGGAAAAGTTTCTGTGTTGAATCGTAAACTGGTAAGACTAAAGTCAGTCTGCATTGCCATCTGTACATTTAGAAGTGTTTGTGTTTAAGTAGCCAGGAGAAGAAAACACTATTTAATCCCAAATATAATCAATTCCCATTAAATCAATAGTCTTTAGCCATTCCTATTTTCATCAACTGGGACTTTTCACTAACCCAGGAGTACTCTGTCCAAAAAAAACTCTCCCACCCTTCAGAGAGATCAGACAAGTCATGTGTAGCCTTTAGCACCTTGATCTTTTCCCAAAATAATTTAATCCACCTGTGAATCTACCTGATTTTCCACAAATGATCTGAAAGTTAGAGGCAGACTTGTCTGACAGTCCCACTGAAAATGACTAGGCATTAATTAATGTAACAGAAAGACAGTTTAGCAGATGTAACTTGGGTGTGAGTCATCAGCTTTCTATCAAAGTGGTTAGGTTTTGCCAACACGAAATATTGTGAGGTATGAACGATAACTTGGGAATTTGAAGCAGGTGAGAATTTAGAAGATGGTTTGTAAGGAGGTACTGCTTTTTATGCCTTTTTATTTAGCCCTCCAGAAGTTGATGAGTGTTCCAGGCTTTAATTATTTGAATAAGTGGGATGGGAGACAATGGTGTGGTGCTAATGTCAATGGACTAATTAATCCAGTACCTCAGCCTAATATTCTGGGGACAGGTTTGAATCCCAACATGGTAGATAATTTAATGCAGTTTTAAAAATTCTGGTATTAAAAATAAGTTACTCTATAAGGCTTCATCAGAAAGGGCCTAGGCTCGAAACGTCAGCTTTTGTGCTCCTTAGATGCTGCTTGGCTTACTGTGTTCATCCAGCTCCACACTTTGTTATCTCCTTTCCAGTATTTACTGCTTCCTGTACTTCAGCCAATTTTCTACCCATGCTGATATACTATCTCAAACACTGTGGGCTTATCTTATGACTTAACTTTTTGTGAGGTATCTTGTCAAATGCCTTCTCCAAATACAACTCATCTCCTGGTTCCCCTCTATCCACTTTGGTTGAGAATCGTCACAAAACTCAAATTAATCAGACACAATTTCCCTTTCATGAAGCCATGCTGGTTCTGGTTGATGAGGTTATGCTTTTCCAAATGTTCTGAAAATACTACCTTAATAATTGATTCCTACATTTTTCCAACAAAAGATATTAGGATAATCAGCCTAGTACCCGTTTTTTGCCTCCCTCCCTTTCTGAATAGCAATGTCACATTGGCAGTTTTCCCACCCTCCAGTATTAATCCAGAATTCAATGATCTTTGGAAAATGGCACCAAATGTATCCCCTAGCACTGTACCTACTTCTTTTAGGATTCTAGAATATAAGCCATCAGGGCCAGGGCACTGATCTGCCTTTAGCCCCGTTAGTTTGTTCGGTACTACTTCTCTATTGATGTTAATAGTACTTAATTCTTCCTCTGTATTCTTTAGTATCAATGGAATGTTCAAAGTATCTTCCACTGTAAAGACTGATGAAAAGTATCTATTTATGGGAACTGCAGATGCTGCAGAATCCGAGATAACAAAGTATGGAGCTGGATGAACACAGCAGGCCAAGCAGCATCTTAGGAGCACAAAAGCTTTTATTTCAAGGGGGATTCTGTTTTGGTGATTATTGCAGGGATGGGGTGTGGGGGATGAGTTGCGGGAAATGCAGGAGACACGATCGAGGGTGTTCTCGACCACTGTGGGGGGGAAGTTGCGATCCTTGAAGGACGAGGACAACTGAGATGTACAGGAGTGGAATGCCACATCCTGGGAGCAGATGCGGCGGAGGCAAAGGGATTGGGAACAGGGGATGGAATTTTTGCAGGAAGGTGGGTCGGAGGAGGTGTATTCTAGGTAGCTGTGGGAGTCGGTGGGCTTGAAATGGATATTGGTTTCTAGGTGGTTGCCTGAGATGGAGACAGAAAGTTCCAGGAAAGTGAGGGATGTGTTGTAGATGGTCCAGGTGAACTTGAGGTTGGGGTGGAAGGTGTGGGTGAAGAGGATGAACTGTTCGAGCTTTTATTTCAAGATGCTGCTTGGCCTGCGATGTTCATCCAGCTCCACACTTTGTTATCTCTATCTACTTCCTGTGCCATTTCTTCGATCCCAATAACTATTGCCCAGATTCATTTTCTAAATGGCTTATGTTCATTTTGACCTCCCTCTTCCAATATATTCAAAGAAATTGTAATTATCTGTTTTTATATTTCTTACTAAGTTGTCTCATAGTTTATTTTCCCTACTTAATTATCTTTTCAGCCCCTGTGGGCTCATTTCTGAATTTATCCCAGTCTTTAGGGCTATCATTGAATTTTGTTTTGAGAGAGACACGCGGTTGGTGTGTTGCCTCCCAGGTGCCAGGGTCCATGATGTCTCAGATAGTGTTTTCGGATCAAGTGGGACGGCGAGCAGCCCCAAGTCGAGGTCCACATAGGCACCAATAACATAGGAAAGAAAAGGGGTGGGGATGTAAGGCAGAAATTCAAGGAGCTAGGGTGGAAGATTAGAGCTAGAACAAGGAGAGTTGTTATCTCTGGTTTGTTACCAGTGTCACACGCTAGCAAGGCGAGGATTAGGGAGAGAGAGCAGTTGAACACGTGGCTACAGGCATGGTGCAGGAGGGAGGGGTTCAGATACCTGGATAATTGGGGCTCATTCTGGGGTAGGTGGGACCTCTACAAATGGGATGGTCTACACCTGAACCAGAGGGGTACCAATATCCTGGGCAGGAAATTTGCTAATGCTCTTCGGGAGGGTTTAAACTAATTCAGCAGGGGGGTAGGAACCTGATTTGTAGCTCCAGTGTACAGGAGGTTGAGAATAGTAAGGTCATGAATAGGGTCTCAAGGTCGCAGGAGTGTACCGGCAGGCAGGAAGGTGGTTTGAAGTGTGTCAAACTCACCGAGAATCCAGAATAAGGTGGGTGAACTTGCAACATGGGTTGGTACCTGGGTCTTCGATGTTGTGGCCATTTCAGAGACATGGATAGAGCAGGGACAGGAATGGTTGTTGTAGGTTCTGGGGTTTAAATGTTTCAGTAAGATCAGGGAAGGTGGTAAAAGAGGGGGAGGCGTGACACTGTTAGTCAAGGACAACATTACGGTGGCAGAAAGGACGTTTGATGAGGACTCGTCTACTAAGGTAGTAGGGGCTGAGGTTAGAAACAGGAAAGGAGAGGTCACCCCGTTGGGAGTTTTCTACAGACCTCCGAAAAGTTCCAGAGATGTAGAGGAAAGGATTGCAAAGATGATTCTGGATAAGAGCGAAAGTAACAGGGTTGTTGTTATGGGGGACAAGAGGTGAGGCAACATTGGATTTGGTACTGGGTAATGAACCAGGCCAGGTGTTAGAATTGAAAGCAGGTGAGCACTTTTGTGATAGTGACCATAATTCGGTTACATTTACTTTAGCAATGGAAAGGGATAGGTATATACCGCAGGGCAAGAGTTATAGCTGGAGGAAAGGCAATTATGAGTCGATTCGGCAAGATTTAGGATGCATAGGATGGGAAAGGAAACTGCACAGGCTGGGCATAATTGAAATACAGAGCTTGTTCAAGGAAAAGCTACTGCTTGGTAAGTATGTACCTGTCAGGCAGGGAGAAAGTGGTTGAGCGAGGGAACAGTGATTTCCTAAAGAAGTTGAATCTCTTGTCAAGATGAAGAGGGAGGCTTATGTGAAGGTGAGGCCTGAAGGGTCAGTTAGGGCACTTGAGAGTTACAAGTTAGCTGGGAAGGACCCACAGAGAGAGCTAAGAAGAGCCAGGAGGGACATGAGAAGTCTTTGGCAGGTAGGATCAAGGAAAACCCTAAAGCTTTCTGTAGGTATGTGAGGAATAAAAGAATGACTAGAGTAAGATTAGGGCCAGTCAAGGACAGTAGTGGGAAGTTGTGCGTAGAGTCTGAAGAGATAGCAGAGGCACTAAATGAATATTTTTCGTCAGTGTTCACATAGGACAAAGACAATGTTGGCAAGGAGAATACTGAAATACAGGCTATTAGACTAGATGGGATTGAGGTTCATAAGGAGGAGATGTTAGCAATTCTGGAAAGTGTGAAAATAGATAAGTCCCCTGGCCCGATGGGATTTATCCTAGATTCTCTGGAAAGCTAGGGAGGAGATTGCAGAGCCTTTGGCTTTGATCTTTATGCCATCATTGTCTACAGGAATAGTGCCAGAAGACTGGAAGATAGCAAATGTTGTCCCCTTGTTCAAGAAGGGGAGTAGAGACAACCCTGGTAATTATAGACCAGTGAGCCTTCCTTCGGTTGTGGGTAAAGTGTTGGAGAGGATTATAAGAGATAGGATTTATAATCATCTAGAAAGAAATAATTTGATTACGGATAGTCAGCACAGTTTTGTGAAGGGTAGGTTGTGCCTCACAAACCTTACTGAGTTCTTTGAGAATGTGACCAAACAAGTGGATGAGGGTAAAGCGGTTGATGTGAAGTATATGGATTTCAGTAAAGCGTCTGACAAGGTTCCCACGGTAGGCTATTGCAGAAAATACAGAGGCATGGGTTTGAGGGTGATTTAGCGGCTTGGATCAGAAATTGGCTAGCTGTAAGAATACAGAGGGTGGTGGTGTACCGCAAGGATCTGTTTTGGGGCCACTGCTGTTTGTCCTTTTTATAAATGACCTGGATGAGGACATAGAAGGATGTGTTTGTAAATTTGCAGATGACGCTAAAGTCAGTGGAGTTGTGGAGAGTGTGGAAGGATGTTGCAGGTTACAAAGGGACATAGATAAGCTGCAGAGCTGGGCTTGGAGGTGGCAAATGGAGTTTAATGCGGAAAAGTGTGAGATGATTCGCTTTGGAAGGAGTAACAGGAATACAGAGTATTGGGCTAATGGTAAGATTCTTGGAAGTGTGGATGAGCAGAGAGATCTCTGAGTCCATGTGCATAGATTCCTGAAAGTTGCCACCCAGGTTGATAGGGTTGTGAAGATGGCGTACAGTGTGTTCGGTTTTATTGGTTGAGGGATTGAGTTTTGGAGCAATGAGGTCATGTTGCAGCTGTACAAAACTCTGGTGCGGCTGCACTTGGAGTATTGGGTACAGTTTTGGTTGCCGCATTACAGGAAGGATGTGGAAGCATTGGAAGGGGTGCAGAGGAGTTTTACCAGTATGTTGCCTGGTATGGAGGGAAGGTCTTATGAGGAAAGGCCGAGGGACTTGAGGCTGTTTTCGTTCGAGAAGAAGGTTAAGAGGCGACTTAATAGAGACATATAAGATGATCAGAGGATTAGATAGGGTGGACAGTGACAACCTTTTTCCTCAAATGGTGATGGCTAGCATGAGGCGACAAAGCTTTAAATTGAGGAGTGATAGATATAGGACAGAATTCAGAGGTAGGTTCTTTACTCAGAGAGTAGTAAGGGCATGGAATGCCCTGCCTGCAACAGTAGTAGACTGGCCAACTTTAAGAGCATTTAAATGGTCATTGGATAAACATATGGATGATAATGGAATAGTGTAGGTTAGATGGGCTTCAGATTGGTTTCACAGGTTGGTGCAACATCAAGGGGCGAAGGGCCTGCACTGCGCTATAATGTTCTATGTTCTTAAGACTCTTATTAATTTCCTTGGTTAGCCACAGATGGTTTATTCCTCCCTTAGAATCCTTTCTCTTTACTAGGACATACTTTTGCTGAGATTCACAAATTACCGCCCTAAAATATCTGCCATTGCTTTTTTTACTGTCTTTCCTGCTCATCTGTCTGCCCAGTGCACTTAAGCTAACTCTACGATCATTTCATTGTAATTCTCTTTATCTAAGTTAAACACAATTGTTTCCAACCCACATTTTTTACTCCTCAACTGAACATTGAATTCTGCCATGTTATTATCATTACTTTTTTATTGAAATCATTCATTAAGCTTGTATCATCACAATTACCAGATTGAAGATGACTGCTCCCTGGTTGGGTCTATGACATATTGCTTTAGGAAACTACCCCTAATGCACACTATGTATTTTTTTGCCATAGTTACCCTTTCCAACTTGATTAATCCAATTAACATGAAGACGAAAGTCACCTATAATTATCACTTTTTTTACATGGCTCTATTATTTGTTGATTCGTACAGAGTGGCTGCTGTTTGGGAGTCTGTACACCACTCCTACCATTTTTTTCTCAGGGCTGGCAGCTGGTTAGATGTTGAAATAGTCAATAAAGGGAAAACTAACTGTGTTTTGGCAGGAGGCTGTGTGATTGTTTTTGAGGCTTCCAGAGGTGGTGCTGTTTGGTATTATTCTCTCTTTCTGTCTCTCTCTGTCTCTTAGAGGGGCGGCACGGTGGCTCAGTGGTTAGCACTGCAGCCTCACAGCACCAGGGACCCGGGTTCAATTCCAGCCTCGGGCAACTGTCTGTGTGGAGTTTGCACATCCTCCCCGTGTCTGCGTGGGTTTCCTCCAGGTGCCCTGGTTTCCTCCCACAATCCAAAGATGTGTAGGCTAGGTGGATCAGCCATGCTAAATTGCTGATAGTGTTCAGGGGTGTGTGTGTTATGGGGGAATGGGTCTGGGTGGGATGCTTCAAGGGGCAGCATGGACTTGTTGGGCTGAAGGGCCTGTTTCCACACTGTAGGGAATCTAGTCTCTCTCTCTCTCTCCAGTTATCAAATTGTCTAAGATTCTGAGAAAAGAGTAAATGTTTCACAAAATATGCTGAGACTATTTGTAGTAATTGATGACTTTGGAATTCAAGCAAGATATACAGTTATACTTGTATGAGAACAACCCATTTTCCAAGGATTTCATGATGGTCTCCTGTCAATTGTTTAAAACAGTTATTGAATGGCAAAATACAACTCTCTTATTTTTTAATTTCTCCTTAACTGTCTGTCTGTCAGTCTGCCTGTGTCAAAGACAGGGCTTTTAGATCGTAGATATTAATTAGATTACCTTCTTTTTATCTGTGTTCTGCCAAACGTATGCTAATAAATGTTATGTAATTATATATACATAATAATAAGTTGTTATTTTGGTTCAATTTATAAACTTAGTTATAATTTGGAAAAGGTATAACTTTCTCATAGGAAAGATGAGGAAGCTTTGGAGAGGGTGCAGAGGAGATTTACTAGGATGCTGCCTGGACTGGAGAGCAGGTGATAGTGATCACAATTCTGTTATGTTTACTTTAGTGATGGAAAGGGATAGGTGTATATCACTGGGCAAGGGTTATAGCTGGGGGAAAGGCAATTATGATGAGATTAGGCAAGATTTAGGGAGCATAGAATGGGGAAGGAAACTGCAGGGGATGGGCACATTAGAAATGTGGAGCTTATTCAGGGAAAAGCTCCTGTGTGTCCTAGATAAATATGTACCTGTCAGGCAGGGAGGAAGCTGTAGAGTGCGGGAGCCGTGGTTTACGAAGGAGGTGGAATCTCTGGTCAAGAGGAAGAAGAAGGCTTATGTTAGGATGAGATGTGAAGGCCCAGTTAGGGCACTTGAGGGCTACGAGGTAGACAGGAAAGACCTAAAGAGAGAGCTCAGAAGAGCCAGGAGGAGACATGAAAAGTTGTTGGCGGATAGGATCAGGGCAAACCCCAAGGCTTTCTATAGGTATCTAAGGAATAAAAGAATGACGAAAGTAAGATTAGGCCAATCAAGGATAGTAGTGGTAAGTTGTGTGTGGAGTCAGATGAGATGGGGAAGCGCTAAATGAATATTTTTCAACAGTATTCACTCTAGAAAACGACAATGTTGTCGAGGAGAATACTGAGATACAGGCTACTAGACCTGGTGGGATTGAGGTTCAGAAGGAAGAGGTATTAGAAATCCTTCAGAAGGTGAAGGTAGATAAGTTCCCTGGGCTGGATGGGATTTATCCTAGGATCCTCTGGGAAGCCAGGGAGGAGATTGCCGAGCCTTTGGCACTGATCTTTATCTCGTCATTGTCTACAGGAATAGTGCCAGATGACTGGAGGATAGCAAATGTGGTTCCCCTGTTCAAGAAGGGGAGTAGAGACAACCTTGGTAATTATAGACCAGTGAGCCTTACCTCAGTTGTTGGTAAAGTGTTGAAAAAGGTTATAAGGGATAGGATTTATAATCATCTAGAAAAGAATAAATTGATTAGGGATAGTCAGCACGGTTTTGTGAAGGGAAGGTCGTGCCTCACAAACCTTATTGAGTTCTTTGAGAAGGTGACCAAACAGGTAGATGAGAGTAAACCGGTTGATGTGGTGTATATGGATTTCAGCAAGGCGTTCGATAAGGTTCCCCACAATAGGCTATTGTACAAAATGCAGAGGAATGGAATTGTGGGAGATATAGCAGTTTGGATCGGAAATTGGCTTGCTGAAAGAAGACAGAGGGTGGTAGTTGATGGGAAATGTTCATCCTGGAGACCAGTTACTAGTGTTGTACCGCAAGGGTCGGTGTGGGTCCACTGCTGTTTGTCATTTTTATAAATGACCTGGATGAGGGTGTAGAAGGATGGGTTAGTAAATTTGCAGATGACACTAAGGTCGGTGGAGTTGTGGATAGTGATGAAGGATGCTGTAGGTTGCAGAGAGACATAGATAAGCTGCAGAGCTGGGCTGAGAGGTGGCAAATGGAGTTTAATGCAGACAAGTGTGAGGTGATGCACTTTGGTAGGAGTAACCAGAAGGCAAAGTACAGGGCTAATGGTAAGATTCTTAGCAGTGTAGATGAGCAGAGAGATCTCGGTGTCCATGTACACAGATCCTTGAAAGTTGCCACCCAGGTTGACAGGGCTGTTAAGAAGGCATACAGTGTTTTAGCTTTTATTAATAGAGGGATCGAGTTCCGGAACCAAGAGGTTATGGTGAAGCTGTACAAAACTCTGGTGCGGCCGCACTTGGAGTATTGTGTACAGTTCTGGTCACCGCATTATAAGAAGGATGTGGAAGCTTTGGAAAGGGTGCAGAGGAGATTTACTAGGATGTTGCCTGGTATGGAGGGAAGGTCTTACGAGGAAAGGCTGAGGGACTTGAGGCTGTTTTCATTAGAGAGAAGGTTGAGAGGTGACTTAATTGAAACATATAAAATAATCAGAGGGTTAGATAGGGTGGATAGGGAGAGCCTTTTTCCTAGGATGGTGACGGCGAGCACGAGGGGGCATAGCTTTAAATTGTTTGGTGAAAGATATAGGACAGATGTCAGAGGTAGTTTCTTTACTCAGAGAGTAGTAAGGGAATGGAACGCTTTGCCTGCAACGGTAGTAGATTCGCCAACTTTAGGTACATTTAAGTCGTCACTGGACAAGCATATGGACGTACATGGAATAGCGTAGTTTAGATGGGCTTGAGATCGGTATGAGAGGTCAGCACAACATCGAGGGCCCAAGGGCCTGTACTGTGCTGTAATGTTCTATGTTCTAATGAGGAAAGGTTGAGGGAGCTGGGGCTTTTCTCTTTGGAGTGAAGAAGGATGAGAAATAACTTGATAGAGGTATACAAGATGATGAGAGGCATTGATAAAGTGGATAGCCAGAGACATTTCCTCAGGATGGAAATGACTATTACAAGGGGGCATAATTTTAAGGTGATTTGGGGAAGGTATAGGGGAGATGTCAGAGGTAGGTTCTTTACACAGAGAGTGATGGGCATGTTGAATGCCCTGCCAGCAGTGGTAATGAAGTCAAATACTTTAGACACTTTTAAGTGACACTTGGATAGGCAGATGGATGATGGTATAATGTGGGGTATGCAGAGTAGTTTGATCTTAGTAGGACAATAGGCACAACATGGTGGGCCAAAAGGCCCGTACTGTGCTGTTGTGTTCTATGTTCTTAGTGAGGTCAGTGAAGATTGTGGAAGCATTTAGGAAAATTATAAAGAAGAGAGTGAAATGGTCAGGTCCTCTGTTGCAGAAGAAGAAATGTGGTGAGGTAAGCGATGAGATGTGATAGCCAGGAAGGAAGAGGGCCTCAGACCAGAGAGAAGGTTGGGGTGGCAAGAGATTTCACATAGCAGAATTGGGAGTGGAATGGATTGACTGACAGGACTGGGTGGGCAAAGGTAATCTTTCAGCATTGTGGTGGCCCCAAGTAAAATTGGAGAAGCTGAAAGAAGACAAGGTTAATGAAAAGTAACATTGTGTTACCACTCAACTGCAACCTGCAGCTACAGGCTTTCTGATCATGTTCTTCCGATTCAATCTCACAGGGTCACTCAGAATATAAAGCCAATTCACTTTCCAGCCTCATGCATTGCTCCTACCACAGTGCCACACACACACACACATTTACACAGAGACACATACGTACACATGTCTGATAGCTTTCAATTCGCTGCCTCACAAGAATCTATCCACCTCTGCACTTAACAATCTGCTCCCCCACTTCCTTCCAAGGCAATGTTCTAAAGTCTCACAACCCTCTGAGAGAAAATATCTTCCTCAGCTCTGTGCCAATGGCCAAACCCTAATTTTGAAATAGTACCTCTTAGATTTAGCTTCAGTCCTCAAAAGCACACAAGGCTCTAGGCCCGAAATGTCAACTTTTGTGCTCCTAAGATGCTGCTTGGCCTGCTGTGTTCATTCAGCTCCACACTTTTTTTTATCTCTTTCCACATCTACTTTGTCCAAACCATTGCACACTTTATGAGATCACTCCCTCACTTTTCACAAGTCCAGTGGAAACAAGCCCAGATTGTCCCAGCTATCATCGTAAGACATGACCTCTCTCTGGACCCCTGTACCTCTAACTCTTGTTGACACAGTCCCTCCTGCCCTCTGCCTCTTGCAGACGCGGTCCCACTTGCCCATGTACCGCCACTTCTTTGGTTTGTCAGATTGTGTCTTCAAAGCCATGTTCAGTTAATAAACCCAAACGCCTGCCAATCAGCTTTGGCACTAGGTGGTGTAAAACTACGGTTCCCTGAGCTAACACCAACATCCCCCAACGCCTTGGCCCCTATTGATTGACGGCGGTTTCCTGACACACTCTCCTTGATGTCAAGAGACCCATTTGCCCATCTGCTGCACTGAATACCATCCCATGAGATGCAGAGTTAGAACTTCTCCGGGACTATCCCGAAGCGTCTCAGTTGAAAATACATGTCTTTGCTCCGGGCGCCCGCATTCCCTTTTGCTACAGCGAAGCATGTCACAACCGTAAGCTCAAGAGACCGTTTCCCAGAATCTTTGAAATCCTTCAGAGGATTTACACAGCTCTCCCTCCAGCGCTGTCTGTGTGGGGAGGCTGCAGTTCAGGACGCCAACCTTTCCTGGCATTTTAACTCTCCACACCACACCCCAGCCCAGCCCCTGAAGTGATGGCGTAGAAACCCCGTTGACAAGACAAACCATATTGGCGGTGAGTCGGTTTTTTTATAAAGTGCTACAATGTTTTTGTGCGCGTAACGTATCTCTCCCTCTGTTCCAGTGACGATAGTGCAACATATATTTAAAATGTTAGGACTGCCTACCCGCCCACCCCACCCCCCGCACATAAATATAAACCATCAGCTATGATATATAGCCAGCAGACTGCCCTCTTATAGAGAGCAGTTGTTGGATTGTATTTTTTCCCCTCCGCCTCGCTGACATTTGGAGTTCATTATGGGAACAGTATCAGCTCTTACAAGGTGTCAGTCAGAGCTCAGGCTGCAGACTGAGCGTAGGCAGAAATCAAACCAGAGGCTGACAACAAAAGGCCAGTGCTTGCGGCTCTGAAGCAGCTCTTTGTGCCAATCACCTCCCCTCAAGAGTCTGGAATGGGAAAGAGGGACGGCTCCTCTCCAGCCTTTAATTGGGAAGTGGTGATTTTGCTGAGATTCGCACTCTTCCTCCCCCCTCACCCCTCCCCCCCCGCAAGCTGAAGTGATGGACTTTCGAATAATGTGCGTTGGCAAAAAAAGTCTCTGCGATTCCACCTGCGAGACAACACTAGCTTCAGAAACCAGTGGCTGCAGCTTAGCGACTTGGCTGTAGCATTCACGGTATCCCCGAGCTCCCCTCACCCATCCAGCAATGCGGTAAACTTGGCTGTCAATTCCGCAGGGTTGTACAGCTCTGTCCGATTTATAAATAAAGCAAAACACTGCACCCACCCCCTCCCCTCCTTTGCAACCTTTTCATTCCGCCCGAAGGAACTGCGGGTGTCGCTGTGCAGCTACAGGAGGACTCGCCTGCAGTCCCCCAGTACTGCTCAATGCTGGCTCAGAGAGTGGCGAAAATATTGGCCCTGTCAATTTTGTCTCAATACGAGCGATCTGAAAACAGTAAAACTTTTATACTTTGCTGCAAATAAAGCGGAGCTCATGTTTGCAAACAAAATGGTGCAATGAAACACTGCCAATGTCACTATTTAATCAAATAAATAAACGAGACCACGCCCTGATCTTTTAGAACATGCACTGTTGAAACTCGGAATGGTTTTATTAATGAATGTGAATGCTACATATCTGGGAGTGGATACAATGTAATTGCCCCTTTTACAAAAGTGACATTGTCTCTCTCTGCGCTCCTCGCATGAACAAACTAACAAGATGTCTGCAGATGCGGTATGCTCTGGAGCTTCTCTTGTATGAGATCGAAACGGATTCGATAGCCCGAACTGTTTTCTTATGTTGGTTTGGGGATGCTCGCTTTTGCTTAGCACGGTACGTGCAGAGTGGTCGAGGTTTTCCTGGGTGTGTGTGTTTTTTCTCTCTGCTGGCCTCTGGATCAGGTCAGATTCTCCCAGTCTGGCCTTCCTTTGGCTGCTTCATGGATGGGGAGGAGTTGGAGATCGACGGATGGAGAATTGTCTTAAATCTTGGTTAGAAACAAAAATAAACTTGTAGATGCTGGAACCCAAGGTAGACAAACAGGAGGCTGGAAGAACATAGCAGACCAGGCAGCATCTTAAGTCCTGAAGAAGGGTAATACCCGAAAGGTTGACTGCTTCTTTCCTCCACATGCTGCTTGGCCTGCTGAGTTCTTCCAGCCTCCTGTTTGTCTACTTTGTCTCAAAATCTTCCAGCATTTCTATTTTTTACTAATTGGTTTAAAGTTCAAAGATCATAGAATCCCTACAGTGTGGAAACAGGTCCTTCAGCCGAACAAGTCCACACCAACCCTTGGATCATTGCACCCAGAGCCATCCCCCACCTAAGCTTCATATTCCTGAACACTACAGGCAATTTAGCATGGCCATTCTATCTAACCTGCAAATTTTTGAACTGTGGGAGGAAACCGGAGTACTTAGAGGATACCCACGCAGACAGGGGGAGAATGTGCAAACTCCACACAGACAGTTGCTCGAGGGTGATATTGAACCCAGATCTCTAGTGCTGTGAGGCAGCAGTACTAACCACTGAGCCACCATGCTGTCCCAGCTGCTTAGATTTACGTAGTGAAGCCCCTCTTGATTGTTCTGTGTTTTTTTTTCAAGTTAACCTTTTTATTTCCAGTCAGTCTGTTCAGAGAAGTTATTACACACCTTCGGAGCCGGTGGGCATAAACCCAGGCCACCCAGTCCAGGGACACTACCACTGTAGGTTTATTCCATGCGAAGGATCACATGCCCAGGACAAACTACATAATCTGTTAACGTAGAGCAAACAACAGTCAGATCCATATCTGCAGCCTGTCTGGTATCCATGGTGTTTGCCTGTCATTGTCATTCCATATTTTACACTCATATTTGATTCACTCTCTTTGGGAGAGTCATTCGTTATAAAACTGCATGTTTAATGATTCTGATATTTGTGAATATCAATTTATATGGATGTCTTATGGGCCGCAGTGAGAAATTCAGTCAAAGCTGACAGTATTTCCATTATGGAGGATGATGCCATCTGCAACATATAGTGGTGCCCTGACCCTCTGACTTCTCAGCCTTACTCACTCATCATTGGGCAGTGCTGGGAGCAGTGCATTCTGAACCTTTGCCCACTGTGACTCATATCGAGGTCAGAATGTGGTTGTGACCCGATAGTGAAAAGTTGGGTTTTGCAGGCTGTGACTGCAAACAAGGTTGAACTTAATCACTTTGGAGCTCCACAAGCAGCCAGTCATTCCTCAGAGCTCAGGCCTGAGCCCGACTTTGGGAAACTGCAAGTATTTGTAATTCCTTTCCCTGAATCCTTTTGTGGCTCTGCCTTCTCTCAGTCTCCTTCTGTAAAATGCTCCTAAGTCCCTTTAAGTGGTTTAAGCTGACGTCTGGTTAATTCTACTTCATTTTCTTAACTCAGTATCAGATTGTTATCAGATATGCCAGCTCTTCAGAATGCATTACCACACAAAAGGGGTCAGCTCACTGTAATGCAATAAAGTAACACAATGGATGACAACAATTTAGCAGTTCTGAATGAAATCTAAAATCTATTTTAATACTGAAATTTTATACCTCACATACTCAACCACTGGCCCTCACTGCTCCACTGAGTGCAGAGTCTGGTATCAGATAGGACATTTCGGGTTTCAGGGCCTACTCAGTGTTTTGCTCCAGCTAACCTTTTCAGTCACTGCCAGTTTAGGGAACAGACATGCTCCTGACCTCACCTGATGTGCTGACCCAGGGTGAGTCCATGGGTTTCCAGCACATGGAAAAGTATGGCTGACTGATAGCAGCCACTCTCTGAACTGAATACTCCATTTTCGAGGCTTGAGCACATGGTCAAATCTGAGATGGCAGAGGGTGGAACTGAACTGGTTGGGTTGTTCTCCCTGGTGTCCTCATGAATGTTTGTTCAAGAAACCAAGAACTCTGGATGGGGGAGAGAAAAGAGATGATCTGAATATTTAGCTCAAAATAGAAATTGCTGGAAAAAGTTTTCCCAGCAATTTCTGTTTTTGTTCTATCTGCAGCACTTGCTGTTCTTTGGGCTTTTTAAAAATATTTAGTGCAATTTTTGGGAGCTTGCTGTGCACTTGCTGGCTACCCTGTTTCTTATATCGCAACAGTTTCCTCTTAACTAACCTCAAAGCAGCTGGGACATTCCAATTTTCTGACATGCTATGTAAATGTAAGTTCTTCCTTCTCTGGAGGACTGAACTGTTTTTCATTTCCTTTTCGGCTGTCATTTTCTGAAGGCTGTGAGGAACTCCACCAAGCTCATGGCTCTGGAAACTGTCAGCTGCACTTCAGTCCTTGATGGCCACTCCTCACATACTTCAAGGCAGAGATCACTGGGCTACTGATGTGATCCGTAGCTGACTTGCTTCTCAGCCTCCATTTCTCCTCTGGGCTGTACAGTGTGAGTGTGAGTTGTGCTGCTCCATCAGAGAAAATTCAGTTCAGCTCATTGCTGCTCCTGTTGCTGTGTCTTCTCACAAACATTGTAAATATTGAACACACAGTGTTCTACTTAACTTAGTGCTAACCACACACTGTACGG
Organism: Stegostoma tigrinum; assembly: GCF_030684315.1. Lineage (NCBI taxonomy): Eukaryota > Metazoa > Chordata > Chondrichthyes > Orectolobiformes > Stegostomatidae > Stegostoma > Stegostoma tigrinum. Next base: position 87,501,055 of record NC_081363.1, read on the forward strand.
AATGACAGCTCCAGAATTAAATACATTTTAAAAAATGAAATAACAAACAGTTTTCAACACTCCACCAAAACAAGGAAAAAATTTAAAAGGGATCTGAGGGGCAACTTTTCACATAGAGGGTGGTGCATATATGGAATGAGCTGTCAGTGGAAGTGATAGATGCGGATACAGTTAAAACATTTAAAAGCTATTTGGACAGGTATATGAATAGGAAAAATTTAGAGAGATATGAACCAAACAGAGGCAAATAGGACTAGTTTGCTTTGGTCGGCATGGACAAGTTGGACCCAAGAGTCTGATTCCATTCCATATGACTCTGACATTTCTGACGGGGGTGAGGTGATTGTACTTCGTAACATGACTTTTGCCTTTATTAATCTAGCAATGCAGAGCTAGGATAAACAAAACCTTTTAAATTGGAAGATGGATCAGCTAATTGATAAAAAATAGTAACTATCTAAATTTAGAAAACTGCAATTTGTAACAATTAAGGTTGCAGCCAAAATAAAATACTTTTTTGTTAACTTTCTCCTCCCTCGTGATCCACCCATGAGGCATTTGATTCTGTTGCTGATATCTGGTTTCAACGTTTGACACTGGTACAAAGACGACCACAGGAACATTTTAGAAGGATTGGAACAGGAGTAGACTTTCAAGGCTGCACTCCCATTTTAGATCATGGCTTATTGCCACTTTCCTCTGCGATCCCCATATCTCTTGATATCATTAATAATAGAAATAAAGCGATTCAGTCTGGAACCTTCTGAATGACTGAGCCTCCACTGCCCTCTGGGGGAGAGAATTCCAAAGATCCACCACCTTCTGGAGTGGAGAAATTCTTTCTCATCTAAAGCCTTATCCTAAGGCTATGTCTCCTGCCTCTAGTGAGGGGAAATATCTTTTCAGCCTCTGCCCTCTCATGTCCTTTTAGCGTGTTGGAAGTTTCAAAGACATCACTTGTTATTTTTCCAAAACTCTAGAGAATTCAGGTCCAGTTTCTCCAATGTCCCCAGTGGACAATCATAGAGTCATAGAGATCTACAGATTAAGATCAAACATGTCCACACCAGTTAAAAACAATCACTTGACTATTCTAATCTTATTTTCTAGCACTCGGCCCATAACCTTATATGACTTGGTGTTGCAAGTGCACATTTAAACACCTCGTAAATATTATGAGGGTTTCTGCCGCTGCCACATTTACAGGCAGTGAGTTCCAGATTCTCACCACCTTCTGGGTGAAAAAGGTTTTCTTCACATCCTCTCTAAACCTTCTTCCTGTTACCTTAAATCTATGTCCCTTGGTCATTGATCTCTCCATGAAAAGGAAAAGGTTCTTCCTATCAGTCCTTTCTATGTCCCACATAATTTTATACATCTCAAATCCCCCACTCAATCCCCTCTGCTCTAAGGAAACAACACTAGTATGTCTAATCTTCCTGTCATAATTGAAACTCTCCAGACTGGGCAACATTCTGGTAAATCTCCTCTGCACTCTCCCCAGAGGTATCATGTCCCTCCTATAATGTGTATTCCAGAACTGCACACAATACTCTACCTGTGGCCTAACCAACATTTTATGGAATCCCACCATCCCAGGGATCAGTCTGGCAAACCTCTGCTGCACCTCTGTATGTTGGTACTTATATTCTTTCTTAGACAAAGGCACCAGGTCTGCATTCAATACTGCAGGTACAGTTTCACTTTGTAACCAAGCCTGAGCCCATTTGGACCTGAGGTGCATAGATGCGCACTTCCACAAGGGATCCAGAGCATGAAGTCTGACCACCCTTTACAATAAATTAGGCGCGCAATCAAGGGACATCCTTGATTAATTAAATAATGAATTGCAATGGTGAGGGAAAATTGTTCATTTTTTTTGTCTGCTTCTAAACTCGTAGCTAAAGGTCAAATGAAATTGGTCTGATAGGACTTTTATTTTTTGGAGTTTGGAACAGACTCTAGATTTTTATGTGTAATCACTGATTGCCCTTTATCCTTGGTGAAAAGCTCAAAGATATATGGTTTTTATAAATACCGATGCTGTTATGTTAGAAGGTTACAATTATACACAGAATAAACGTATGATGAGGAGAGTATTATGTTATGTACCAACTGTGATATGGTCAGCCAGGTGGACCTCATAGAATATCAGTTCCCTGATTGAGCTGTTAATCTAGTCCAATCAGGGAGTCCTAGCTGACAGATATAAACAGGAGTGTCAGAGGTTCTGCTCACTTCGAGAACTAGATCTGAGGAGGCTGGACCAGTAAAGTACTGCGCATGTGTAAATAAAGGGTGACTTGGTGATAGGATACCAGCCTCTGTGGAGTTATTTCAGTGGAGATGAAAGTGAGAAAAGTAGCTTCTGAAGAAATTCACCCATGGTAGTTGTCTTTCAGTTGGAGTAAACATTTCTGGTATCATGCCATTATTTAGGAAGCTTAACTTGCTCGAGCCTACTGTTGAAGACTGGGCCCAGTGTATGGAAAGAATGTGTTATCTTTTTTGACCAAATGACATTGGGGCAGATGAAAACCAACAGGTAATCCTCCTGATAGCTTGTGGGTTCAAAGCTATTTGGGTTATTAGGAACCTAAAATTTCCTGAGATACCAGATACTAAAACCTTTCATGAGTTGATGGATTTAGCTAAGGAATGTTATCACCGGAAGTCTCCTCTAATTCTGAGACACTATTGGTTTTACTTGGCAGTCCAAGAACCAAGGGAATCTGTATCAGAATTTTTGACAAGGTTAAGACGGCTGGCAGAGTCAGGTGACTATGGTTTAACCCCTAATGAGATGCTGAGAGACTGTTTGGTATGTGGGATTAATGATTAACCATGCAAAAGCGCCTACTAGCTAAAGAACAACTGGATTTCAAACAGGCACTACAACTAGCCTTGTCATTAGAAAATGTAGCAAGTGGAGCATACGATTTACAAGGTATGCCAGTGGAAGTGGATACCCTTGCCTGGCTGACTGAGCTTAAGACACCACATGAGTGAAAGCAATTGCATAGCCTCACTCAGAACGTATCCTGAACAGAGATACTCCATGTCAACCCACAGCAAAACTCCATATCAATGCAATCTTCAACCAAATGTTAACATTTTCAAGATCTGGGCTGGCAAGCCATTGTAGATACTGCCGGTGTGCAGGCTCGAGACGGCTAAAGAGTCGCACAAGGCCTGAATTTAGTAAGAGCACTCATTGGTCGGTATCCAGGAGAGTGCACACCCTGGAAAGCCCACCTACATCAGCTTGGAACAGTTAAATTGCTTAACAACATCCGAATCAGAAAAAAATCAAAATCTATGTCTAGTTAAATGGTCACCAGGTTCTAATAAAGGTCAATACCAATGGGATTGTATTAACAATTGCAGAACCCGTCATTAACAAAATTTCCCCTGGATTCCAACCCTTAAGTTTGCCTAAAACCTCGGGTGGACTGGGAATCTTTACACATTAAGGGTGTAACTTCGGTTCTGGTGACAAATGAGAAGTAGCAGAATCAGTTGCCACTGATTGATGCAGTAAAAAGCTTGGGCCCAGCCCTGATGGGATGAAATTAGTTAAGAAGGATTCATCTTGATTGGCTCAACATTTTTGAGTTAGAAAATGGCTGCCTAAGTGAAGACCTAATTAAATACCTGGAAGTTTTACAGGAAGATCTAGGGACTATCAAAGGAGCCAAGGCCACTTTACATGCTGACCAGGCAACAGTTCCATGATTCTGCAAGGCCCCACCTGGTTCCATTTGCTTTACATGCAAAAGTTGAAGCAAAAATGAGGAGGCTGCCAAGCAAAGGAATCATCAAACCAGTACAGTTTGCAGAATAGCTAGTGCTTTCGGAACTGATTGTGAAGCCCACTTGGTTGGTTTGCTTCTGTAGGGATTTTAAACAAATGGTAAAATATTTCTTGCTGCTGGATAAAGGCCCAATCCCTCACATAAAGGACTTATAGACAAAGCTGGTTAGGGAGGGGTGCTGTCCATCTCAAAGCTGGACATATGCCACATGTTCTTGCATTTGTGGTTAGATAAGGATTACCAGACATGTGCTACAGGTAATATCCCATAGTATTTGTACCAATAAACAAGACTGCCATCTGGGGTTTCATCAGACTTGCTATTTTTAAATGGATAATGGAGAATTTTTACAAGGTCTACCCCAGGTCACTTTTTATCTGGATGATGTGCTAACAGCAGGGAAAACCAATAAAGAGCATTTAGCGACCTTGGACACAGTGCTTAAGTGTTTGTTCAATGTGTGCATGTGCCTTACAAGACAAAGAATGTGTGTTCTAGGCACACCAAGTGACCTACATGGGCTACAGAGTTGACAAGACCAGGAAATGCCCGTTGGAAGATAAAGTGAGGGTGATCAAAGATGCATCAGCTGCCATTCTGAACTGGCGCTTCGGCCTTTCCTTGGATTGGTGAATTATTATGAAAAGTTCTTACGTAACCTTGCCTCCATTCTGGCACCCTTCCATCTGTTTTTGAAAAAGCGTCAGCCTTGGAAATGTTCTCAAAGCCAAGACATAGCCTTTAGGGAAGTGAAAAAGCAGCAATCATCATCTAAGCTGTTGGCACACTATGATCTCAAGTGAGATCTGGTGCTGACATGCGATGCCTCCCCATACGGTATCAGAGCATTGTTGGCTGACAGATGGCCAATTAGAGAGGAAAGCCCAATAGCATATACTTCTTTGACATTAGCTGATGCAGAGTGCAAATGTGCCCAGATGGAGAAGGAAGTGTTGCTGGTCATCTTTGGTGTGAGAAAGTTCCACCAATACCTTTATGGACATAAGTTTGTAATAGTTACAGACCACAAACCCTTGCTAGGACTACTCAAAGAGAATAAGGACATGCCCCCCATAGCTTCTATTGGAATACTATTCAGGAGGCCAAGTAGCAAATGCCTTAAGTCACCTCCCATGGACAGATACCACTTATAGTGGCGTCACTGGAAGAGTCTGTACTGGTTTTAAATTTCTGAACATCCTTCCAGCCACTGCTCGCAATATCAGGCTGTGGAAGCAAAAAGATCTTGTCCTGGCAAAACTAAAACAGCTGGTGGTGATGGGGGAAGCAAAGGGACCGTCACAATCAGAATTGAAACCTTCTGGCATTTTGTTAAGAGGAGCAAGAGTGATTGTTCCAAGCAAAGATCTCTGGCTGACCACTAGTAGGGTCATGCAGGGATTTCCAAAATGAAGATATTGGTCAGAAGTAATGTCTTATGACCAGGATTAGATGCAGACATAGTTCCATTGGGCAGTGCCCAGAGTGTCAACAAGGATAAAAAATTACTGCCAGAAGGTTCCCCACATTTGTGGGAATGACCAGGTAAACCCTGCACTCAATTACATGTCGACTATACCAGCCCTTTCATCGGCTCAATGTTCTCAGTCATTGTAGATGCCCACTCAAAGTGGTTGGATGTGCGTAGACTTCCTTCATCAAACACTGGGAAAATGATAAAAAAAAAGCCACAAGCATCTTTTGCAATACATAGGCCCCAGGAGATGTTGGTCACAGACAGTGGGCCACAGTTTACCAGTGGAGAATTTGAGTATTTCCTAAAGTTGAATTGCATTTGGCATATAAGGACAACTCCATATTGCCAATGGTCTGGCGGAAAGAGCAGTTCTGACTTTGAAGGCAGGCTTAAAGAAACAACCTACAGCTTCATTGAGTACCAAACCGTCCCAGTTCTTGTTTAATTATCAGACCACCCCTTACGCAACTATTATAGCTTCAGCAGAGTTTCACGTGATGAGAAGACTGCACAGGTTATATCTGATCTTCTCAGACCTGAGCAGAGAGGGTGAAACAGTATCAGGAATGCCAATGTCAGACATAATACTCTTCTAAGTGAGAAAGGCACTTTAATTCAGGGGGCAAAGTTTTGTGGTGAAATCACAGAAATATCCCTGCATGGCTAAGAAGTGTGATCAACGTGAGATCAGGTCCGGTGACGTACAAAGTTTGGATAGTTGAGGCAGTCATGAACAATCATGTGGACCATGTGAAAGCTCCAAACTCAGAAATGGGAGGAGCAAAACATACACAGGCCCTCAACAGTTGGAAAGGCTGTCAGAACCATAGACTGTTTTCTTCCGTCCAGCATTGAAGAGACCTTGGAGTCAAGATGGACGTAGCAGATGTTGCAGTCTCAATGCATTTACCACCTGAAGAAGAGGATGAATTTCTTCCCCGATGCTCCAGTCTCAAGAGGCGGATGACAGTCTGGTTCATGCCACCCGCATCCAAGGCTGACTTGGGTGAGGTAGACCTTGTTCAAAAACGTCCCAGGAGAGCTACAAGACAAAGAGTAGGCCTATGTCCCCTTTCTTAGGAGGGAGAAAGATGTAGTGATTTTAACAGGATTAGCCAGGTGGACCTTATATAATATGAGTTCCCTGATTGGGCTGTTAATCTGGTCCAATCAGGAATTCCTGGCACACAAATATAAATAGGAATGTCAGAGGTTTTGCACACTCTGAGAGCTGACTCTACTGAAGCTGGACCATTGTCAAGTGCCAGTGTAATAAAGGGTGACTGGGTGACTGGGTGACTGGGTGACTGGGTGACTGGGTGACTGGGTGACTGGATTCTGGCCTCAGTGGCGTTATTTCACTGACAAATCAATCATAATGCAATGCAAAATATATTATTCTGCTACTAATTGTGAAGTAAGCAGCAAGCAGGTCATTTTGAGTTTAATTACTGTTTGTTCAGTGAAACTTCACAGTTTGGAATTTCCTTGTCAGATTCAGCGTGAATTATTTTAGGATTTGTAACAAAGTGATAGATTTACATTTTTAATAAATGATTGGTTGATTCCTGTAGTATTAAGTTAGATAATTCATTTTTGGATATTTCATGGATATTTCAATCAACCTGTTTAGGTCTTTGAGTCCAGGCATAGGATCACTGGCTGCTGGAGCTTGTCATGAGTGTTATATGCTGCACTTGTTGTTATTCTGTGAAGATCATAATGTTTCTTTGAAACAGACATTGTTAAGTAAGTATCGGTTGATGTCAATTTAAGTTTAAGTGCGACTTATCAGGGGATGTTTGCAGATCTATCTGTGCAGGTCATATAGAATCACAGAACCCCTACAGTGGAAATAGAGGTCATTCAACACATCGTGTCTGCATCAACCCTCCGAAGAGCATCCCATCCAGACCCAGAGCCCCACTTTATCTCTGTAACTCCATATTTACCATTGCTAACCCACCTAGCATGCACATCTCCGACACTAGTGGACAATTCAATGTGGCCAGTCCTCCTAACGTGCACATCTTGGGACAGTGGAAGGAAACTGGTGCACCCGAATTAAAAACCCGCACAAACACGGAAAATGTTCTTTTGCACATATCTATAAGTATCTATAACAAGAGTATGATCAGCAGAGTGTGTATGTTACATACTAACACAGTGTCACAGTGAAAATGAGTACATCCTTTTTTAGAATGACAGAGGTTTTATAAACCAAGTATAATAGAAAAGAGTGACACTTTCCGTAAGTGCTTGTGTAAATTAAACCTATAATATTTTAGACCGAGGACTCCCAAAGTGGGAGTCAGGTCATCAAATAGGGCGGCAAGCTCAGAGCAGCAATGTCCCAAAGCACAGTGGAGACAATGAAGTACATTTAAGTTGCTTCATTGCTGTATTGTATTGTAAGAAACACAGCAGCCAATTTACACCCAGCAAGCTCCCACTATGAGGGACAAGGGACGTTGTTCCAATGAGATAAAAATGAGTTTATTATAGAATAAATATTGGCCTGTATTACTATTTTGTACTTTGTTGTTATGTAGAGATGACATAGCTTGTGTACGTAGTCCCAAGATCTATGAAAATGCTTTTAAAATGTTGTGGTCTCATGGTCATAGGTTGGTTTCAGTTTCTTTCTGACCACATGACCAGGCCTGACTGACAGCACACAGCACAGTGAGCATCAGTCAACAACCAGGAATGCTATAGAGAATCCTGGGCTCCTTTTACAAATGTCAGGGATTTGCTTAAAATCCTGAAAATGCAGAAAGGACCTGGCACCTTTGAAAGAATAGTTCTCCTTCTGCAGTGCCCTTAACATGAGTGTCAGAAAGATTTTACAGCTCAAACATGTTGAACTGAATATAGACACACTGAACCTCCTAAATGATATGATTGAGGTACTGGGAGGTAACAAGATTGATTTTTCTTCTGAAGTAAAGTGGTAGATCCGGGTACAGTTACAACATTTTTGTTTGGATAAGTACGTGAATAGGAAGGGTTTAGAGGGATAAAGACTAGACACAGGCAAATGGGACTCGTTTAGTTTGGAAAACTTAGTCGGCATAGATCAGCTAGACTGAAGGGTCTGTTCCAATGCAGTGTGACTCGTTGACTCAAATCCTACTTGGAGTTGTTTGTTAACTTTATTCCATGAAATGTTTGTTAACTTTGTTCCATTCCTTAATCTATCAAACATTTGTGTTATTGATAGCACGTTACCGGCATGTCCTGCAGTGGTTGTATCCAGCACCTACCACAATGATTGTAAATGTGAACCCTTTGACTGAATAGCTTGTACAGTAAATGGTATACAAAGTCAGAAGTCACTCGACACCAGGTTATAGTACAACAAGTTTATTTAAAGGTCGAATTTGAAAGCTGAGTACAGGATTAAGGATAGGATTCTTGGCAGCGTGGAGGAACAGAGGGATCTTGGTGTGCAGATACATAGATCCCTTAAAATGGCCACCCAAGTGGACAGGGTTGTTAAGAAAGCATATGGTGTTTTGGCTTTCATTAACATGGGGATTGAGTTTAAGAGTCGTGAGATCTTGTTGCAGCTCTATAAAACTTTGGTTAGACTGCACTTGGAATACTGTGTCCAGTTCTGGGCGCCCTATTATAGGAAAGATGTGGATGCTTTGGAGAGGGTTCAGAGGAGGTTTACCAGGATGCTGCCTGGACTGGAGGGCTTATCTTATGAAGAGAGGTTGACTGAGCTCGGTCTGTTTTCATTGGATAAAAGGAGGAGGAGAGGGGACCTAATTGAGGTATACAAGATAATGAGAGGCATAGATAGAGTTGATAGCCAGAGACTATTTCCCAGGGCAGAAATGGCTAGCACGAGGGGTCATAGTTTTAAGCTGGTTGGTGGAAAGTACAGAGGGGATGTCAGAGGCAGGTGCTTTACGCAGAGAGTTGTGAGAGCATGGAATGCGTTGCCAGCAGCAGTTGTGGAAGCAAGGTCATTGGGGTCATTTAAGAGACTGCTGGTCATGTATATGGTCACAGAAATTTGAGGGTGCATACATGAGGATCAATGGTCGGCACAACATTGTGGGCTGAAGGGCCTGTTCTGTGCTGTACTGTTCTATGTTCTATGTTCTTAAAATCTAAGCTTTCAGAGGGTAGCTCCTTTATCAGGCAACTTCACATAATGAAGGGGCTATGCTCCAAAAGCTTGTGATTTCAGATACATCTGTTGGACTATAACTTGGTGTTGTGTGACTTCTGACTTTGCCCACCCCAGTCCAATACTGTCACCTCCATAGTTTATGATGTGACAGAGACTTGGAAGCGTTTTAGAGACTATATGAAGAGTGTCTCTGAAAAGTGACAGTAATTATAGAACTGCCCAATCAAGGGGAACATTTATAATGCTCGCATAACTTGAATATGGTTATTTTAATTCACTCCACTTAAGGAGTGTATTGCCTTGAGGCTACTTTCCAATTGGAGAATGATGGGCTGTCTGCTAAGAGCAGTGGAAATTGCTTCCTATTTATATTACGTAGTTTTCTGCAATCATTAACACATTACATCTTGCTTTTTCATCCCTCTCTGCATTAAATGGGCTGGATCAGGTGTACAGTTGCCTACAACTTCTCTTGCCCCCTTTTTTTCAATGAATGGCTTCGTACAGCAGGCGTACACAGATTTAAAATGTGTGGGCATTTGAGACCTTACGTTTAACCTGTTTACTGCTCACAAAGAACCCAGTCTGTCTTTCATAGATGTGACATAAATGAATTTGCTTATTTTAAAATATGTAATTACAAATGTCAGTCACAAACAGCTCAGAATGAGTTGCGCTAACCACCCTTCTCCACTGTGAGATGAATAACCCGAGATACTGCAGTCTGTCCACGTATCTGAGGTCCCTGAACCCTGGTCAGTGTCCTCTACACACTCTCTATAATTATCTTCACATCCACCCTGAAATGCAGTTCACAGAACTGGGTGCAGCACTCCAGATGAAAGTGATTGTTGCTGCGGTAGGTTCATTGCTGCAGTGATTATGTTACTGCAATCATTCTGATGCTACAGTGGTCGAGTTGCTGTAGTTGCTACGATGCTATAGTGGTTACTTTGCTGCAGTTGTTATGACGCTGCAAAGATTTTATTGCTCCAATTGCTACAATGTTGTACTTGCTACGTTGTTGCCTTAACTTTCTTGCTTTTGGACTACGTGCTCCTCTACAAAGTCAGAGAACCTGCATATTTTTTCACGGCCTGTCCTGTCACCTTCAAATATATGGTCTCTTTGGATTGTGTGTTTATCCTTACCCAGAGAGTGGCTATAAGCTTACTTGAGAGCTTACAACATCATGGGTGCCCTGTTCATAGGTAATAGCTGTGTAGTTATGGTTTATTATAGCTTTTGTACAACCATCACTGACTTGGTTCCAACCCCTCCGCAGTGGATTGGCTGGTAGGAGACTCACCATCCCAGGATTCCTCATAAACTCATTCCAAACAGAGACCATTCAGCCTGTGCCAGCGCCTTTGAAAAAGCAATGTAATTAATCCCACTCTATGCTTTTGCTCCAGTACCCTGCAGTTACTTGTTTTTAAATATTTATCCAATTTCCACTTGGAAGTTACTACTGAATCTTCTTCTGGTAAAACCTCAGACAGTATATCACAGATCATCGAAAGTACTAGTCCAGAACCTCTGATCAGAATCAAAAAAACCAATATCCAATCGCAAATGGACAATAAAATACACACTTATTCTTGGAGGAGTTCTCCATGGGAGCAACCAACCCAGGAACTATCCTGAAACTTCTTGGTTCCCATCAGGAAGCCCAACAGCCCACCAGTCAGGTGATCAGTTTTGAAGCTACACCCTGTTACTCAATGCAACTCCTGGTCTGATCCAAGATTGAAGGTCCCGAACCTCATTCTCAACCATTGAGAGAAGATAAATATGTAAGGTCAGTGAGGGGGTAGGGATGCAGGTGGGTGAGAAGAAGTGGAGGCAAGTGAGTGAGGAGCAGGGAAGGATAAGGAGGAAGATTGATGAGCGGGTCAGGAAGCATGTCGGTAAGGATGCAGGGAAGAGTAAGGAGGCAGATTAGTGAGGGGTTAGGAAGGCGGGGGTGAAGGGTAAGGGAGGCAGGTGGGTGAGGGCCTAGAGAAGCAGATTGGTGAGAGGGTAGGGAAGCAGGTGGGTCAGGGGATAAGTCGGCAAGTGGATGAGTGGGTAGATTGCTGACACTTGCCACACGACTCCATGGGGAAAACTGTTGATTCATTCTTCATTCATTTTCTCATGAAATCCAAACTGAGAGTAAGCCTTGCCTGTGATCCACATAGAAAATGGTGAAGATGGACTTTTATCTGTTTATAGTGCAGGCTGCAGGCCTCTGACTATCTTCTGTCGGTGAGCCACGAATAGTACCCACCAGGTGTAAGCTGCAATGAACTCTGAGAAAATATTAAGTTAATGAAACAGCAGAACCTCTTTCCAGCCATCTCCATGACAATGTAACCTGCTCTTGAATAGACCTTCAGATTAATTATCTCTATTTATATATCTTCAATTTGAAGAAATAAATAATTTGACGATCTTTCAGAAATTACCAAAAGCTTTCAAACTAACTTATTCATTACTGGGATGAGGGCATCATTAAATAGGTAGCACTTATTGCCCGTCCCTAATTGTCCAGAGTCAGTAACATTGTTGTGGGCCTGCCAGATCAGGTAAGGATGGCAGTTTGCCTCCTTAAAGGACATTAGTGAACCAGATGGGATTTTCCCGACAATCATCAATGGATTCGTGGTCACCATTAGATTCTTAATTCCAGATTTTTGTTGATATCAAATTCCACCATCTGTCATGGTGGGATTTGAACCTGGGTCCCCAGAACATTATCTAGGTCTCTGGATTAATAGTCCAGTGATAATACCACTAGGCCATCGCCTACCTCCTCACCAAACAGAAATATTTCCAAATCTCTTAATTGCCACAGCCATTTTATCTTTTGTAGCTTTCCCCAGCTCAACAATTACCTGAGAGCTTTGCATTCCTCCAGCCTTAACCTCTATTACACTTCCCATTCTCTTGGTCTCACTATTTAATGACCTTCAGTAGCCAAGGCTACGTGATCTGACATTTTGTTCCTAACTCATCCACATCTACCTCCGTCTCCTTTTTTAAGAAGCTCTTTAAAAACTTATGCCCTTGGTTTTCTAACCTGCTATCTTTTCCTTTGGCTCAACGTTACATTTTGTTGGATAACATTCTCATGAAGCTGAAGTTAACGATGGCTCTTATTGAAACTTTTCATCTTACAAAACTAAAGGTGCTATATAAATGCAATTTATTAAAGTGACCTAACTTAAATCTGGCAAATGTCAACCTTAAACTTTAATCCTTTTGTTTAATTTTTGTCTGAATAGAGAAGGGGCTAATCCAAAAACTGACAGATGTTGCAGCAATGAATGTTAACAGTTTGTATATTGTAAAAGTGAAGATCCTAAGAGATAAATTTTAACAAGGTAATGGGATAAAGAGAGTTAGAGGAAAGGAGGTAATATCTCAGTGTGATAAGAATCCTAGACAGGCAGGGGGTGCAGTATTTGACCCTGTAAAAAGAACAGACATGTTCCGATCATTGTATTTGTCATTTCAATGTCACGTTTTAGAAGAAGACTTCTTACAATCTGTGATAGAATCTATATAAGAAGGACAGAAATTGTTTTGCTATTATTTGTAGTTGTTTACATAGAAGCAGAGAACAAAACGTCTTGAGCCCCGACTTGAAGATGCTTTATGGTCATTCAGTGAACTTTATGAGCAGGGTGCGGATAGAGCCCAGACAAAGGATGTCTTGTTGAAGACCGTGCTGGCAGGACCGTGCGGTGGGGAAGCTTTCCCAGGGCTGCTGTACATCGGATGGGGCAGCAACTGAATGATGTGAGTACTTTTTATCTCATTGTTCAGATGGTACAGGGTGTTCAGTGAAGATTGTTAGGTATTGATAGATGGAGGACTGTCTTGAAATGGTCTTAGCAGTGTATTTTGTACGTGAGTCAGAACGGGACCACATTGGACAGGAATCCAGCTATTTGGTTCTTTTGTTCTTTCCCACTTTCCCTTATTCAAGTAATTGTGAATGAATTAAGGACTGATACGGCACAGAAGGAGGCCATTCAGCATGGCGACCATGCTGAAATTATCCACAGGATAATATTCCTTTTGACCTTTTCCTAGAGCCCTGCAGGTTTCATTTTTGATTGCCTTTCCTAAGTTGTGATGGAATAAAACCCTGACCCTTCTCAGAGATTGCATTCCAGATAGGATCTCATATCCCCATTACGTTAAAAAATTCAAACTAAAACAAAGAACTACAAATACTGGAAATCGGAAACAAAAACAGAAAGTGATGGGGAAATTAAGCAGGTCTGGCAGCATTTGTGAAGAGAGAAAGCTGTTAATGTTTCGAGTCCGGTGACTGTTCATCATGGACAAATGACCTTATTGGATCAAAGAACACAGAAATGGCTATTTCAGCCCATTATTCCTGAGGTTGAATCTTTGAAACTGATGACCATTGACTCTCGCGTCCGTGCTCTTTCCCTGTAACCCTACAAATTGTTTTCCCTTCAACCTACTTTATGATTTTGTTTTGAAAGTTTTATTATGCAACCATAACAAGCCATTGCAATTTTGTGTAGGTTCGTGCTTTACATCAGGCTTACAGGAACAAGGGGAATGGCTGAAATTGTATTCTTCCTTCTCCATGCAGGAAGACTATTGAATCCCTAACCATGAGTAACATACCTGGGAGTAGCTAAACCAGCGCAGGTTTGTGTCCATCTTGGAATGTGTGGAACAGTGTATAGTGCACTGGACTGATTTCAGTCAGCCGAGAGATTGGAAAGAATTTTCCTGGAGTAGTTATTCACCTGAGCTTTGCTTTCTGTTTTATTCATTGCTCCAGGGATAACATGCTTGTGAAGAACGGGGATGAGGAAGTACTTGTTACATTGCTTTGGTTATCAGAAGTAAGGGGCAGGCTTGGTGGAAGAGCCTTTGTCTGGTGTGTTAAATCTGCCTCCTCCACTGTACAGGCCCAACTTTGCAACACATTCCATTTTGTGCGATCCCTGAGCCTGATGTTGACATTTTTTTAAAAAAAGGATGTATGTCTATTTACAATATATGGCTATAAACGTCTATTTGAATAACTTCGCAAAGTACATAAAATCAATATGTTGGAGGATATAAAAAGTTGTTCTTTCCATGAATTAAATATTGTACCTTTCTCTGCAGCTGTCATGGATGATGAAGAAGGAACGTGTCTGCTGGATGTTATTTGGTGAGTTTGCTTAAATGTTAAACAGGTTTTATCAAAAAGGGATCTTAAGAATCTGTTACATTCAATGTGTGTTGAAGTGATATACTTAAGAAGAAGTACATTTTAAGACGCTAGAATCCTGTTTTCAATCCCTGCTGTTTGTAAATGATTCAGAAACACACAGTTTCCAACACTTCAAATCCATTGGGTTAATTAAATCAGCAGTTGGGACAGAGGAAAGAAACTGTATCTATACTCAGAGCAAATGAATGAATGCTGTTACAGGGCATTATAAAATAGAAACAAAGGACATTGGAACAGATGGAGGCCGTTCAGCCCCTTTGAGCTGTTCATCTGTTCAATCCCTCAAGGCTGTTCACCATTCATTTTAGATCATAGTGTTGTGTAGATTAATCCCTTCTGCTAATCCCAGAGCTGTCCACATTGACCAGGGCTTTGTGTAGTTTGAATGTGACCACTGCTCCCTTATATTCTAGTCCTCTAAATCTAAAATGGATATGTCGCAGTTGCCTGAGTTGCAATCTCAGTAGTTTTCCCCATTCACCTTTCCGAGCAATCTGTCTGATAAATTTACACCTCTGTTGACATGGATTACAATGCTTCCTCTTTCTGACTCTTTGCCAAATTTGGATATGGTGGCTTTTGAACATAGAACATAGAACAGTACGTCTTCTAAATCACATATAAATACGTTAAATAGAAGAGGCTCCTGCACACATCACTGTGGGACACCCTGAACTTCCCAATTAAGAGACATGCTTTCTAACCTGTTCAATAATTTGCCTTTAGGCTTTCTAAAGGTAAGACTTTTTTGAGGGACTTTATCAAATGCCAGTTTCAATGACCCCTTTACAATATTCGGAAATTTATCTGGGGAAGGCAATGGCTGAGTGGTACTATTGCTGCACTGTTAATCCAGGGTCCCAGGTAATGTTCTAGGGACCCAGGTTTGGATTCTGCCACGGCAGATGGTAGAATTTGAATTCAATAAAAATCTGGAATTAAGAGTGTAAAAATGACACAACCCATTACTGATTGTTGGAAAAACTCATCTAGCTCCTTAATGTTCCCTTTAGGGGGGATAATCCACTGTCCTTACCTGGACTGGCCCACATGTGACTCCGGACCCACAGCAATGTTGTTGTCTCTCAACTTCCTGTAGGAAATTAGGGATGGACAATAAATGCTGGCCTAGCCAGCAACACCCTAATCCTGTGAATGAATGTTAAAAAAATGTGATTCAGATACTGCCTTCCCTTTACAGAATCATAGCCCAACTCAAATTTCTGAGAACATGCTCCTCACTCTGCACTCTCCAGCAGGGAGAATAAATTATTTATATCTACCCAACCAGATTGTTTTTATCATTTTAAATACAGCAATCAGGTCACTCCTTAGTCTTCTAAACAAGTCAAAGTCTGTAAATAGCGTAACCTTATGGACATCTGTATCATTCTGGATTGATAGTGATGCACCGTGACAGGTTGATGACCAGGATATCACTCCCAAGCTGTGGAGCTGGAAACTGATTGCATGTCCTCCACATTGTGCACATTAGTACTATGAACAACCAATCCATCAGCGAACCTCACATCATTGATCACAATTTTTCTGTCATGTTTTCCTCCTTGCCTACATATTTCATGATAGGCTTCCTCCAATGACACCACAATATTTAAAATTATCTTCTGTTCTGTGCAGCAGTGACCCTCAAGCTCTGAATGACTTTCTCCATGGAAGTAACCAGGTTAGTAGACACCCATGTTACTACTTCTTTCAAGGTGTTCCCCATTAATAACAGACATGCGATGACTAGCGTAGTACTGTACTTGGTTGAGGGACTTCAGTCAAGCAGGGAAACTGCAGAAACCTTTTCGTTCATGAGACTTGGACATTGTTGGCTAACTGGTATTTATTATCCATTCCTAGTTGCCCTTGAGAAGGTGATGGTGAGCTGCATTCTTGAACCTCTGCAGTCCATGTGCTATAGACCCACAATGCCATTAAGGAGGAAATTCCAGGGTTTTGACCCTGTAACTTGAGAGGAACAGTGATATATTTCCAAGTCAGGATGGTGAGTGGCTTGCAGGGGAGATGGCAGATGGTGATGCACTCATGTATCTGCTGCCCTTGCCCTTCTAGTTGGAGGTGGTTGTGGGTTTGGAAGTGCTGTCTAAAGAGTGTTATTGAATCTCTGCATTTAGTACACACTACTCCTGCTGAGTTTGGTGGTGGAGGGAGAGGATGTTTGTGGATGTGGTGCCAATTAAACGGGCTGCTTTGTCTTGGCTAGTGTCAAGCTCCTTGAGTGTTTTTGGAGCTGCGCCCATCCAGACAAGTGAGGAATATTCTATCATCATGTCACTCATGACTTGTACATTATAGATAGTGGATAGGCTCTGGGGAGTCAGGAAGTGAGTTATTTACTGCAGAATTCCTACCCTTTGACTCGCTCTTGTCGTTACATATATGTGGTGAATCCAGTTCACTTTCTGATCAATGGTAACTCCCCAGAATGTTGGTAATGCGGGATTCAGTGATTATAATACTATTGAATGTTATTGGAGTAGTGGTTAGGTAGCCTCTTATAGAAGATGATTATTTTCTGGCATTTGTGTGGCATGAGTATTGCTTGTCATTCGTCAGCCAAAGTCTGGATATTGTCCATATCCTGTTGCATTTGAACATGACCTGCTTACAGGATCTGAGAAGTCAGGAATGGTGGTGAACATTATGCAATCATCAGTGAATATTCCCACTTCTGACCTGATGGACTGATGACTTCTGATGGAGGGAAAGTCATTGATGAAGCAGCTGAAGATGGTTGGACCTAGGACACTCCCCTGAGGAACTCCTGCAGAGAAGTGCTGGAGCTGAGATGACTGACTTTCAACAACAATGACCATTTTCCTGTGTGCCAAGTATGACTCCCACCAGTGGAGAGTTTTACCCCAATCCCATTGGCTCTAATTTTATTTGAGCTCCTTGATACAACATTTGGTGAAATGTTACCCATTTCTAATTCAAGTCTGCAATGAGGACAGGAGCTGAGGGGTCTGGCAGAATGCAAACTGAGTTACTCTGAGCAGATATTCAAAGATCTACAGTAATGCCATGTCCCGTCATGAATAGTAATGGACAACTAAATGTTTAACTGGAAGAACAGGTTCACCTCTGTAAAAGATAATGCTGAGGAATTTACAACATTCTTCAGTGGCCGGGAAGGTCATTATATATTTTTAATACAGTGGTGAACAGATTCTTGTTAGGCGGGGGAAGGTAACCTTATTAGGATAGATAGGAATTTGGAATTAAAAACACAAACGGATCAGACCAAATTTTACAGATCTTGTGGTGGAGTGGACTGGAGGGGCTGAATGATCTACTGCTCCTCTTTCGTATGTTATTGCTTGGTAGCACTTTCACTTACATCTTCCATTTCTTTGTGGATGATCGGATGAACTAATGAGGTAGTAATTGGCTGGATTTAACTTTCTTTTTCGGTACAGTACAAGTACCTGGGCAATTGTCCACATTGCCAGGTAGATAACAGTGTTGTAACCTTACGAGAACAGCAGCAAGTTCGAGCACAAGTCTACAGTACTATTGCTAGAATGTTGTCAGGGTCCATAGCATTTGCAGTATTCAGTACCTCAAACCATTTACTGATATCACATGGAGTGAATTGAATTGGCAAAGCTTCAGAGCTTAGGTCTGATACATTGGTTGTGGGGTCCCATAGCTTTATTTATAATACATTTCCTCCAATATTTAACACACATGTTGTCTTTCTTTCTAACATCACCAGGTTGGTTCCTCATTTTTAGATGTGCCTGGTATTGTTCCTGATGTGTCCTCCATGATCTCCCAGCTTAATGGTAATAGTTGAGTGGGGTTATGCTGGGTCATAAAGTTGCAGATTGTTTTGGAATATGATTCTGCTGCTGTTGATGGCCCACAGTGTCTCATGGATGCCCAAACTTCTGTTGCTTAATGACTTGTTATGCATGCAGCTGAGTAAGATGGTTCTGCCAGACGACTCAGTGGAGGGTATCTGGGTGTGATGAAGGAACCCAGACTCCACAAGGAGTGTGCGATGGGCACTGTTATCGATACTGTGACCAACAGATGTGCCTGCAACTGATCGATTGATGAGGATGAGGTTCAGTCGGTTTTGGCTTCTTTTTGGATCCCTACCACCCAGCCAGACAGATAAATTCTTTAGGAATGGGCCAAATCTGACAATAGTGATTCCAACGGCTGTTTCTGGTTATGGAGGGTGAAATCCTGGACCCAGAGAACATTTTGCCCCTTGTTACCCTCAGTGGTATACAGCATTGAGGAACAGCTATAGGAGGGCTGTAGGGAGTAATCAGCAGGAGGTCTCCTTGTCTGTGTTTGTTTTCAGACTCAAGGCTTTGTAGAATCCTGACTCAGTGTGAAGGTCTCCTTTTGGTGTTTCTCTCTGGACTGTATGCCACTGTCCTGCTGTCTTTGCTGGGTTAATCCCATTTACAGGACAAGCCCAGGAGTATAGAGAGGAGGCACGTGCAGTGTGGATCTTGCAGCTGCTCCTGGGATTGCAGGCTTAGTTAAAGATATTTTTTATAGTTATTACAGTCGTTATATTTTACTAATATAAGATTTTTATTTACTTTGTTTCATTAACATTCATAAAACAGAAAAACAAACAAAAAATCGGAATTTTATTCAAATGGACTTTTTTTGAAGGAGCTTTTAAAGGTCTACAATGAACTGAGTTTGTATTATCAGAGATAATAGGAACTGCAGATGCTGGAGAATCCAAGATAACAAGGTGTGGAGCTGGATGAACACAGCGGGCCAAGCAGCATCTTAGGAGCAGGAAAGCTGACATTTCAGGCCTAGACCCTTCTCTAGGCCTGAAAAGTCAGTTTTCCTGCTCCTAAGATGCTGCATGGCCTGCTGTGTTCATCTGACTCCACACCTTGAAATCTCTAAGTTTCTTTTATTCTATATTCAATAGTTGAAAAAGTCAATATAGGTTTTGGAGGGTTTTTTTCTCATTGCAAAGGTCTTTAGAGGTTTTTCCCATTGTCAGTGTGCGTTTCTTTTTGAAAAATTGAACTTTTTTTAAAATAAGGAGTTGTGTTTTCATTCTGAGTTGTCCTACACATGGTTGGCTCTGGAGAAGTTTTTTTTTCTTCGAAGAATTTATTGAAGCGGAATCATTTTTTTATTCAGTTAATCGGCTAAGTAGTTGATTTTTAAAAGTTCCGTATGTTTGATATATATATGTTTTCAATTTTTTTTTAACATTATTTTCTGTAGGTAATGAAAGGTAGTTTATTTTATATAGACAGTATTATTTATGTTTTTTGGGCCTAATGTTATTAAGGGCATATATGAGGTACGGAGTAAGATAGCTAGTAGATTTAGGAAAGTTATTACACAGCAGGATCAGTCAGATAGATGGGTAACTGTCGGACAAGGTAAGAAACAAGTTCAAAGATGGCTATTCCTCTATCAAATATTCAGTTTTTGGAACTGTAGAAGGGGATTGTCTCTCCAACGAAAATGGAAGGGCCAGTTTGTTATCGGACATTTGGAATAATTCTTATGTTAAGCAGCCTTTGACAAGATTTAATAGAATTATTGTTCGACGGGATTCTCCTGTCAGGGCCAACAACAGGAGATTCTGTGGCAGTGAGTGTAAATTTAGGATGGTTTCTTGCTGTTCTAGCACTCAGATTAAGGACGTCTCTAAACGTTTCAAGTATATTAAGGTGAGATTGAGAAGCCAGAAATTATTGTACAATTGGTAGGAGTGACATTTTAGGGAAAAGATTAAAGCAGTTCAGAGTGAATTGAAGAGGTTAGGTAGATGATATAAAAATAGAACCTTGAAAGTAGTAATTTCTGGCTTACTTCCAATGCCAAACTCAAATGAGGGAGGGAACAGGATGTTAAAGGAGATAAATCAATGGCTGAAAGAGCTGGTGTATTTTTCAGGGACAATTGGAATGTCTTTTGGCATAGAAAAGACCAGTTCGAAAAAGATGGGCCTAACCTAAACTGGAAAGGGACTAGTCCTTAGCAGGGAGATTCGCTCATTCTGTTAAGGGTGACTTTATTCTGATCAAGAGGGGGAGTGGAGGAATTCTAAACAACAGTTTAGAACAACAATCCCCTTCTACAGAAGGATTGATGCGGAAGATTCTGAAAGTGAGGAGACCATGTCAGTTAGAAAAGAAAGTTGAGAGATTCAGAGTAGTAGTAACTCTGAAGATCTAAATTGCATTTATTTCAGTGCAAGGGACTTCAACAGCTAAAGCTGATTAGTTATAAGTTATGATTGAATGACTATGACTAAGGCAATCTGCTGTTTGGCTAGTTTGTGGGACAGCTCGCCGAAAGCTGATGTACTCAGGGCGTGTTTAAGAACATGGGTTTGGGACTTAGTAGCTATTTCAGAAACTTGGTTGAGAGATGGACAAGATTAGCTGTTCAATGTTCCGGGTTTTCGATGCTGTAGGAAGGATAATAAAGGAGGCAAGAAACGAAGGGTTGGCATTTTTGATTAAAGAGTACATTATTACTGTAACTAGGGAATATATTTCTGAAAAATCATCGAGTGAAAATATAAGGGTAGAAATTACAAATAAGAAAGCAAAGATCACTTTGATGGGATTGTACTACAGGCCTTTCAATAATAAGAGGGAAATTGAGAAACAAATATGCAGGGACATCTCTGATATATGTAAACATGATAAGGTTGTAATAATGGGGAATTTTAGTTTTCCAGACATTGACTGGGGCTGCTATAGTGTTAAAGGTTTGGATAGTGAAGAATTTGTCAAATGTTTTCAAGAAAATTTTCTTCATGAATACTTATATGTATGCTCCTCCTAGAGAAGGAACAAAACTAGACTTTCTTTTGGGCAATAAGACAGGGCAGGTGACTGAAGTAAAAGTGGGGAAACACTTCAGGTCTAATGATCATAATTCTATTAGGTTAAAAATGGTTGTGGAAGAGAATAAGCCTTCCATAAAAGTTAATTTTTTTAAATAGAGTAGGGCAAATTTTAATTGTATGAGACAAGAACTTGCAAAAGTTGAC
Organism: Stegostoma tigrinum; assembly: GCF_030684315.1. Taxonomy (NCBI): domain Eukaryota; kingdom Metazoa; phylum Chordata; class Chondrichthyes; order Orectolobiformes; family Stegostomatidae; genus Stegostoma; species Stegostoma tigrinum. The sequence goes on from NC_081363.1 coordinate 87,522,784, forward strand.
TGGAGTAGACTGTTTGCAGATAAAAGGACGCATGACAAGAGGGAAGCGTTCAAGTGTGTGATGACAAGAGTTCAGAGGCATTTTGTTCCTATTAGAGTAAAGAGTAAGGCTGCTAAGATTAAGGAACAGTGGATGAATGAGGATGTTGAGGTTATAGTCAAGAATAGAGAATCTTACTTCAGATATAGACAACTTGGGTCAGTTGAATCTTCTAATCAATATAAAGTGTGTAGGGGTATTCTTAAGAGAGAAATCAGGAAGGCAAAGAAAGGATACACGATAGCATTGGCAGATAAAGTTAAGGATAATCCAAAGAATTTCTACAAATACATTAAGAGCAAGAGGGTAATTGGAGAGAGAGTAGAGCCCCTTAAAGATCAAGGAGGGCAGCTTTGTGTTGAACTCCAGGAAATGGGAGAGATACTAAATGAATATTTCACGTCAGTTTTCACTGTGGAGAAAGAAATGAAGTCTAAGAATGCAGCGAAATAAACTTTGCTGTTTTAAAAACAGTTCGTATTACAGAAAAATTACAGTTCGGGAGACTAACTTTGGTTGTGGGTAAATTGTTGGAGGTGATTATAAAGGATAGGATTTATGGGTGTCTAAAGAGGCAGAAATTGATTAGGGATAGCCAGCATGGTTTTGTGCAAGGAAAATCATGTCTCACAAACTTGGTTGAGTTTTTTGAGGAAGTTAGCAAAAAGATTGACAGCAGAGCAGTACATGTTGTTTATTTGGTTTTTATTAAAGCTTTTGACAAGGTTTTGACTGGTAGACTAATTAGTAAAGTTAGGTCATATGGAATTCAGGGTGAGCTTGCCATTTGGTTGCATAATTGGCTTAACAGCAGGAGACAGAGAGTAATGGTGGAGAGTTGCTTTTCAGATTAGAGGCCTGTCACCAGCGGCATCCCACAGGGAGTGGTTCTGAGTCCACTTGTTTGTCATTTATAAAAATGATTTGAACTAGAATATAGAAGACATAGTTAGTAAGTTTGCAGACAACACCAAAATTGGTGGAATAGTAGACAGTGAAGAAGGCTTTCTAAGATTACAGAGGGATCTTGATCAAATGGTCAGGGGGCTGAAAAATGGCAGACGGAGTTCAGTCTGGATAAATGAGGTATTGCATTTTAGTACAAAAAAAAGAGCTTATACAATTGGAGCTGAGTAGGGTCTAGGGTGGTGTTGTAGAACAGAGGTACGTAGGGGTGCAGGTACACAATTCTTTGAGTGTGTGTCACATACAGACAGGGTGGTTAAAAAGTTGTTTGGCACACTTACCTTCATTGCTCAGTCCTTTGAGGATAGGAGTTGGGAAGTCATGTTCTGGTTGTACAGGACATTGTTGAAGCCTATTCTGGAATACTGAGTCCAGTTCCGGTCGCCCAATTATAGACAGGATATTATCAAGTCAGAGGAGGTTCAGAAGAGATTTACAAGGATATTGTCGGGTATGGAAAGTTAGTTATAAACAAAGGCTGGAACATTTTTTCAGTGGAGTGTAGGAGGTTGAGTGGCAATCTAATAAGAAGTTTATTTATAATAATGAGGTTTGGATAGAGCTAATAGTAATTGTCTTTTCCCTAGGATGGGAATTTCAAGACTAGGGGGCACATTTTTAAGGTGAGGAGAGAGATTGAAAAAAGAAATAAAAGGCAGATTTCTTTACACAGAGGGTGACACACATGTGGATTGAACTTCCTGAGGACGTGGTGGGTGTGGGTATAGTTACAACATTTGAAAGACATTTGGATAAGTGCATGATTAGGAAAGGTTTGGACAGATATGGGTCAGGAGTAGACAGGTGGGACTGGTTTAGTTTGAAATTACGTTCAGCATGGACTGGTTAGACCAAAGGATCTTTTTCCATGCTGTATGACTTTGTGACTATGAATGGTGATGAAGAATCTACAATATTAGTTATAAGGTATGATTGGAAGACTACGACTATGGAAGGCTGCTGTTTGGCCAGTCTGTGGGACAGCTCTCCTAATCTTAGTCCAAATCTCCATTAGGGAGGTAATTGCAGAGTTGACAGGGCTAGTTGGTGCCTTAATGCACGGTCTCCTTTTTGGAATCAGAAGGAAGCCTCTTTGCTGCTTGACGTCAAACCTGGCATTAAAGAAGTAGCAAATTACTACAGATGCTGAAATCTGTACTACTAAAGAAGATGGTTACAATTGTTTGAAGCCATTCTTCTCAGCTCCAAGACGTCTCTGCAGGAGTTTCTCAGGAGGTATTGTAATCAACCCGTTCAGCGATTTTATGACACCCCTCTGAAGTAAGTGAGACTTGAACCTGGACCTCCTGACTCAGAGGTGGGGACAGAACCATTGTACCGTGAGCCCACAGTTCGTCAGGGGAGTGTCCTAGGTTCAGCCATCTTCAAATGCTTCACCAATGGCCTTTCCTGCATCATAAAATCAGAAATGAGGATGTTTGCTGATGATTGTGTACTGTTCAGCACCATTTACAACTCAGATACTGAAGCAGTCCATGTCCTGGCAGATGAATTTCAATGCAGAGAAATGTGAGATATGTATTTTAGTAGGAAAAACACAGTGAGACAATACAGGTTCAGTGGTACAACTGTGAGGGGAGTACAGAATCAGAGGGACCTTGGAGGTTCATGTTCCCTGAAGGTGGCCACGCAAGCTGAAACAGTTGTTAATAATGCTTATAGGATTCTGGGGTTTATAAATAGAGGCATAAAGTCTAAAAGCAAAGTAGTGATGCTACGCCTCTACAAATCATTGGTCAAACACCATTTGGAGTATCGTGTTCAGTTCTGGACACCTTATTTATACAAAGAAGGCTGTTAAAGCTCTGAGTGCAAAGGAGATTTATTAGAATGATAGCAGGAATTAGGAATTTTAGATTCAAGGAAAGGTCAGAGAAGTTCTAAAGAAGGGGCAATGGACCCACAGCGGTGACTCCGATTTCTCTGTACAGATACTGCCAGATCTGCTGTGATTTTTCAGTAATTTCTGTTCTTGTGTTCGAGAAAGTGGCCTTATTCTCCTTGAAGCAGAGTAAGAGATGACTTTATTGAGGTGTTCAAAATTATAACCAATTTTTACAAGGTAAAGAAGGATATTCTGTTTTCAGTTGGTATGTCAGCAACTAGGAGTCATAATTTCTAGATTGTCAGCACGAGAGCTAAATGTGAGATGAGGAGAAATTTCTTTATTCAAGACAGCTGTTAGAATTTGGAATGTGCTGCCTGGGAGAATGGTGAAGTCAGATTCCATAGTAGGTTTCAAATGAGAGGTGGATATCTATTTGATTAATTTAGAGAACTATGAAGATTACCCTTCGGGGACGCGATGGACTAAAGTTATTATCAGCTGTTAATCCAGATATCCAAATAGTGTGGGGCTGGGTTTAAATCCTGCCATGGTACATGGTGGAATTTGAATTCAATAAAACTCTGGAATGAAGTGTCTAGTAATAACCATGAATTCATTGTCAATCGTCGGAAAAATCTTTCTGGTTCACTATAGATCTTTAGGAAATGAAACTGCCACCCTTACCTGGTCTGGCTTGTACATGACTCCAGACCCACAGCACTATGGTTAACTCTTAACTGCCCTCTGGGCTTTTAGGGATGGTTAATAAATGCTGGCCTAGCCTGTGACGCCCTCATCTCATGAATGAATAAGAAAAATAAAGGCTGGAGAATGGAAATAATTTGGGAGCAGGTACGGTCATGATGGGCCTAATGTCCTCCTTCTATACTGTACAATTCTATGATTCTGTGCCCAAATGCAGCAAAACATGAATAACATTCAGGCTTAGGCTGAAGAGAAATGTGAAATGATCACACCACACAAGTGCCAGATAATGATTATCTCTAACGACCATCCCTTGACATTCAATAGTGTTATCATAATTGATTCTCCATTATCACCATTGACTAAACTGGACTGGACTAGTTATATAAATGCAGAAAGCAGATCTAACGCTAGGAATACTGTGGTGAGTAACTCACCTTTTGATTCCCCAAAGCCTGATCACCATCCACAAGACACAAGTCAGGAATGTGATGGAATACTCCCCATGTGCCTAGATGAGTGCAGCTCAATAACACTCAAGACATTTGACAGTATCCAGGCCAAAGTAGCCGAGTTAATTGGCACTACATCCATAAGCATCCATTCCCTCCACCATCAACACTCAGTAGCAGTAATGTGCACAATCTACAAGATACACTGCAGAAATTCGCCAAAGCTCCCTAGTCTGTAGTTCTGGAAGCTAGAGTTGCTAAATTAGTTGTGTTCGAAAAGGTGCCAGTGTTGGTTAGAGATGGAGGTGAGTGGGGTGGGTGGTGTAGAAAACACGAAGTATAGGTCATTGAGTTCACAATAAAAGGCTGATCCCCAGTTTTGTCTGAGTTAAAAATTCATTGTGCAACAAATCTGGAGTGAGTAATATTTTGATTTGCTTTATGTTTGGAATGCCAGTGCTTTGCTTCTCCAATGCTTCTTCTCAATGTTGCCTCCGTTGGCACAAGACGTGACCTTGTCTTCACTGGTTTTAGGTGGCAATGGCTGGAGAAGGAATCAACAGCGACGTGCCCTCATCTGCCAGCAGCATTGACATCTCCTCCTTGAGCGAGGATCTGCTGGGATATCCGGCCATTTACAGTGCTGATAAGCCCTGCGATATTCTGCAGCAGAGCCTGCAAGAGGCTAACATCAGTCCACAGACTCTGCAGGGAGGAGACAACCTGGCAGCCGGGTGGTTCCAGGTACAGGCAAGGTCCCAGCCACATCCTGCCAACCTGCCCGTCCAGGACAGCCCCCAGGTGCTAGGCACGTACCTCAACAGCTTAACCCCTACTGTGATTGCCCAGCATCCAGTGACTGCTCAGTTTGTCAATAAAACCATCAGCACGCAACATTCAGTCCATCAAGTCAGACTGAGCAGTGTCACCGTAAAACCAATTGCAGACAATGAGACCATGCCAAATGACACCGTCAGAGTTGGGAGCATACATACAGTCGACCAGCAGTGTGGTCAGACCACTGTGCTGCCTGTCAGTCAGCCTTCTCAGACAGGACTGTTTGCCAAGCCTGGCCCCACCTCCCTGATGCCTGCTTCTCCATCCGAGCATCCGACTTCCCCGACATTGGGCGTCTCTACTCCATTTCGAAAGAGTATTGCCAGCAGTGGTCTGAATGGAGACTCCCTCTTTGCCCACACAAGCTCAGCGCAGGCTGCTGTCGAACACACTGCGATGAACCAGCTGGTGCAAGTGCCAGTGTTGGCACACATCAATCAAAGGAGCCCCACGCCAATTCAGTCAAAGCACCTTGTGAATATACAACCTAAACTGGTCCAGACTGCCTCAAAGACTCCAACAGAAGATGCACAGCAGCAGCAGAAAGCCAGGCAGAACCTGACAGCGGCTGCCCAATCTTCAGGTCCTGATGTCCTGCTCTCCACTCGGGGCCCTGCAGTCACCCAGACAATGGCCGCCAATCGGGTCAAGCAACCATCCCAGCAAGTTCAACCCAAGTTGAGCAAGCCAGTCAGTGTTCGAATACTCCAGCAGGACACTGGTATAGTAAACCAGTCCCAGTCATTACCTCCGGTACTGCTGCCTTGTCAAGGCCAATTCACCTTGCCTGGGCTTTTGGCCACCAGAGACACAGCAAGCACAGCTTACTCCAGCATGCCCCAGCAGCTTCCAGCAGTTCAATCTGGACCTGTTTTGACCACACGGAGTGGATCTATGCCAGCCATCCACAGGCAGCCAGCTGTTGGACGCATGCAGGCATCTCCCGGGCAATTAATCCATGGGCAATCAATGCCTGCACATGTCCTGATGGCCCAGAATGTGGCAGGACATTCGATTACCAGCCACGGTGACCTTGGCCCGGTCTACACAGTGTCAAACTCACGGTTGACGGACAGTGTAGGAGTGGTGCAGAAACTCTCTGGGACCCTGCAACCACAGCCCATTCAACCAACTCTGTCGACACTCTTCCAGGTGCCTAGTCAGCTAGATGCTGGCTTCGGATCACAATTACATTTGTCTGGTCAAATACCAGGAAGGCAGCCGGATCTACATGTACCTCTGCCAAATCAGCTACCAGTGCTCAATGAGACTGGGCCTCTCGGACCTGTGATGAGCATTCAGCAGCTAAGCACCAGCAGCCCTGATAGCAAAGTTGTGAAGACTCCATCTGCCCCTCAGACTCTGCTGACATCAGCTCTTGGGCTTCAGCAGATTCCTGCTCCCACCCAGTACCACCGGCTAATGCAGCAATCTCAGTCTCAATCGGCTGACCATCACCACTCTAAACTGCTGTTGGCTCCAACATCAAAACCCAACAACATCTCAGCCAAAAGCACCGACAAGCCCAATAACAAAGGGGCCACAGGAACAGCACTCAATGCTGACCAGCTTTTGCTTTTCCAACAGGTCAGTCTCTGACATTGTAACAGATACTGGTGATGCTTTATATTTCTTAAGATTAGACATTTTAAGGAAATCAATAAAACAATAAAGACGTAGGAGCAGAAGTAGGCCATTCAGCCCATCGAGTCTGCTCCACATTTAAGTGAGATCATGTCTGATCTGGTAATCTTCCACTTGACTTTCCTGCCTTTTTCCCATAACCCGTGAGTGCCTTCTTGATTAAAAATCTCTGTCTCTGCCGTGTATATACTTAATGACAAAGCATTGACAGCGATCTGCAGTAAAGAATTCCACAGATTCATTACTCCTTACTCTGAGATGATGCCTTCTAGACCTAGACTCTTCCATAGGAGGAAACAATCTTTCCACATCTCCCATGTCAAGCCCTCTAAGAATCTTGTTTGTTTCATGTATATTTCATGCATTTTCTCACCTTTGATGGAGTAATTAGGAATCCAGATAAGGTAAATTGTATTTCAGATTAAGAAGAAACCTCATCCTGGGTTGAGAGGGCTCTCCTGAGAAAAGGTTGAGTAGCTTGAGCCTGGACCTATCGGTGCTTAGAATGATGAGAAGTGATCTTGTTAAAACATGACACATGTTTAACATATAATATACAAGGGACTTGAGGATTATGGGGGATTGACAGGAGAATGGGTTTGAGACCACAACCAGATCAGACACCATCTTATTGAATGGTTTAGCAGGCTCAAAGGGCTGCACGTTCTGTGTTTCTAGAACAGGTCACCCAAAATGTTGGGGAGGTCTGTTGAGATTTGAAGATGTTTGTTTGGTATCAGAACCAAAGGCAGGCAGTGAAGTCAAGGTAAGCCTTGACAGAATGAGGTGGTATCCCAGGCTGGAGAGGTTGAATGGTTCTCCTAGGTGGAGACATGGAATCATTCAGCATTGGAACAAACTTTTTGGTTCAACTAGTCCATGCTGACATGTATCCACACTAAACCAGTATCCACTTGCCTGCATTTGGCCCATATCCCTCCAAACCTTTCCTATTTACCTGCCCTAATGCCTTTTAAATGTTGTAACTGTACTTGCATCTAACACTTGCTTACAAAATTTATTCCACACACGAGCCACACTCTGTAAAAATGTTGCCCCTCATGTTCTTTTTAAATCTTTCTCCTCACACCTTAAAAATATGCCTCCTGGTTTTGAACACCCCTCCCCTAGTGAAAATACCCTTATCATTCACCTTATCTATACCCCTCATGATTTTATAAACCTCAATAAGGTCATCCCTCGAGCTCCTGTGCTCCAATGAAGAAAGTTCCCAATCTGTCCAAGCTATTTTTAGATGTCAAACCCTCCTACCCAGTAACATCCAATGAATGTTGAACCTGTCAGAACTGGGAATCAAACATGGAAAACTAAACAAGCTGGTCACTTTTTCTTAAAAAAAATAGATGACCTGTGGGTAATCTGGTTGTCACTTAAAATGAGGAAGGGATTTGATAGGGCAGGAGATGCCTCCATTTGTGGGATGACACCAGAACTGCAAGGTGTAAAATTAAGATGGCTGTTAGCAAATCCAATAGGGAACTTGAGAGATGCCCCTTTTGCCCAGAGTGGTGGGAATGTGGAGCTCAGTACCACACAAGACTGGATTTTACGGAATGTGTGGTTTCTCCCTGCCCCACTCCTGATTAACAGTAAACAGGAAGGGCTGTTGCCCTGTCATCAGATAATGGATAATTGCCCATTAATAGTGTTGGGCTTTCACCCTCTCCAAGACAGGATATCTCTGTGTATCTCAGTGGTTCCAACAGCAAGCAGGATGAATCACTGTTAGGTGCGTGGGTGTGTTTGTTCCCAACTGGCTTGGGACAGCCATTAATTAGCTGTTTTAAAGGCTTGAGTTAGCCTAAGTGTGACTGCCCCATCGAATCTTGAATCCCTTGAATCTTATACAGGTTGGAAATGGATGGATAGATAGTGGAAAGACTCTGTGCTTATTTTATAAGCTCTCTCCCATTAGTGGCACAGGGAGAGTGAAAAACAGGGCTGTAGGGCCATTGGATTGAATTGATTTGATGGATTGAAGGGACATCAGCTGACTGAATGAGGGACAAGTGACGACACTGACTGTTTGCCTTCTCCTGGCTTGCCAAGACCCAACTTCCTGTCAGGTTTGCCCTGTCCTCACCCTGAATAGAGGGATTGAGTTCAAGAGCCGTGAAGTTATGCTCCAGCTATACAAAAGCCAGGTTCGGCCACATCTGGAGTATTGTGTCCAGTTCTGGTCACATCATTACAGGAAAGATGTGGCAGCATTGGAAAAGGTGCAGAGGAGATTTACCAGGATGTTGCCTAGAATGAAGGGAAGGTCTTATGAGGAAAGGTTGAGAGCGCTAGGGGCTTTCTATTTAAAACGACGAAGGATGAGAGGTGACTTGATAGAGGGGTACAAAATGATCTGAGGTATAGATACAGCTTTTACAAGGGACAGAGTTTAAAGTGAAAGGAGGTAGATATCGAGGAGACGTCAGAGGTAGGCTCTTTACCCAGAGAGTGGTAGAGGCGTGGAATGCATTGCCGGAGAGGGTCGTGGAGTCGGCCTCATTAGGGCCATTTAAGCGGCTACTAGATAAGCATATGGATGATAGTATAAGGTAGCGACGGAGGTTAGATAGACCTTAGGTTTAGGGTAAAAGTTCGGCACAGCATCGTGGGCCGAAGGGCCTTTACTGTACTGTACTGTTCTATGTTCTATGAATTTTCAGCATTCTCTAGCTTTGCTTATTGTTCCTCATTTTTTTCTCAAGCTCACTTGTCCACAAGACCCACTTCCTGGCCCCTCAACCTTAAAGTCCTGACCACCCAATGAGTCCTCCTGGACCCCACATTAGATGATATTATTACAATTCTCTCACCTCTTGTTGTGTCCCCCCAACTTCTTGAAATTACCATGTTCTCAATAACAAAATCCCCCTCACTGACCTTGCAAATCACCATCTCCCCTCTCCAAACTCCCTTTCCAAAGTCCTTGATGGTGTTGTGACCTGCTAAATCTATCCCAAAAACTCAGCGTTTGATTCTCTCCTCTCAGCTTTCTGTCTTGTAGAGCCCTTATTAAAGCTTGAACAAAAACAGAAGATGCTGGGAAAGCTCAGCATGTCTGGCAGTATCTGTGAAAAAAAAGAGTTAATGTTTTGGGTCCACTGCCCCTTATTCAGAACTGTTCTCTGACCTGCTGAGCTCTGCCAGCAACTTCTGTTTTAGTTCCTGGTTTACAGCATCCACAGTTCTTTTGGTTCTTATTAAAGCTTACTACATGACCGTGACAAAGGCCAACATTGCCTCCTTATCTTTACCAAACTGTCTGCAGTCTTTAACATAGTTGTCCATGTCATCATCTTTCAGCATTCTCTCCAGCATTGTCCAGGATCTCTCACCTGGTTCAATTCTTATCCCTGTCATCATATTTCAGAGTATCACTTGCAATGACTTCTCTTCCCACTCCTGCACTATTATCTCTATTACTAAGGATCTGTCCTTGATCGCCTCCAGTTTCTCATCTCCATGTTATTCCTTGATGACATTATCTGAAAGCACAGTGTTAGTTTTCACATGAATGCTGGCAACACCCAGCTCTATCTTACCATCACCTCTCTGCTCTCCTGCACTAAATTATGAGGTTAACATGCACTTTTGATGAGAACAAGTATCCTCCAACAGACTTTGGGAAGACCAAATCTGTGGTCTCCAGCCTCATGCTACTATGAACTCAATTGAGCAACTATTGATTCCATCCCTCTCTGTCCCCTTCATGACAGTCTGAGTCTGAACCAGACTGCTCTAACCTGGGTGTTAGATTTGACCTGGAGATGAGCATCTGACCACATTCTCACAGAAACACAGAATTGTTGCGGTGGTGCAAAAGGAGGTCATTCAGCCCACTGTATATTCAACAGCTCTCGAATGAGTATCATTAATACTGGTTTCCTGCTTTGCCCCCCCCCATACCCTCACACAAAATTTCTAACCAATCATTCAATACCCCCTTGAATGCCTCATTGATGCCTTTGTCCACCCATGCCTCAACTCGTCTGCTGCTGATGCCATCATTCATATCTTCGTTACCTTTTGATTTGACTGTTGCTGTCTGCTCCTGTACAGCCTCCCCAGTTCTATCACCCACACATTTAAGGTATTTGAAGGCCTCAGCTGTTGGTGTTCCAGCTTATTCTATTCAATACTTGCTGATGGCATTGGCCCGCAGTTAGCATGTTTTAAAATCTTCATTATTCTTTTCTCATCTCTGTGATTTGCTCCAGTCTTAGCCCCAGAGTTTGCTGCACTTTGCCATTTATGTCATCCTGAGCGTTCCTGATTTTCAGTTTTTCCACCTTCAGCTGCCCGGGTCCCACACTCTGGGATGCCTTCACTAAATCCAAATATTTCCCTATCACTGTCTCCTTCTTTGAGCAGCTCACCCAAAACTGATATCTTTGACCAAGCTGTCATCTGTCCAAATATCTCTTGTGGCTGGATGTTCGGAACACAGCATCACCATGTTAGTAGAACTGATTTATGTACATTGTTGCCATAATATAAGAGCTGCATTTACCTGCCGAAGCAACTTAAATTTGTATTGTTGGTAAAGCTGCTTCCTCATAATTCTAGAAGAGTCTATTTTTCTATTTGCATTCCTTCATTGGAAGTTAATGTGTTGTGACAATCAGAGCATTTATTGCCCATCCATAGTTGCCCTTGAGTGGTGAGCTGCCTTTTTGAACCTGCAGCCCATATGCTGTAAATTGACCCATAATGCCCTTAGGGAGGGTATTCTGAAGGAACAGCAAAATATTTCCAAGCCAGGATGGTGAGTGGCTTGGAGAGAAGCTTGCAGGTGGTGGTGTTCCCACATATCTGCTGCCTTTATCCTTCGATGTCATTGCGGTCTTGAGTTGGATAGTAGCCTTGGTGAGTTTCTGCAGTGTATCTTACCATTAACGCACACTGCTGTTACTGAACATTAATGGTGGAGGGAGTGGACGTTTGTGGATGTGGTGCTAATCAAGTGGGTTGCTTTGCCCAGGATTGTGCCAAGCTTCCTGAATATTGTTGGAGCTGCACCCATCCAGACAAGTGGGGAGCATTCCATCACATTCCTGACTTTTGCCTCGAAGATGGCGGTCAGGCTCTGGGCAGTTAGGAGGTGAGTTACCGAACGTGGTATTCCCAGCTTCTGACCTGCTCTTGTAGGCACTGCGTTTATGTGGTGAGTCTAGTTGAGTTTCTGGTCATTGGTAGCCCCCAGAATGTTGACAATACAGGATTTGATGGTGGTAACACTGTTGAATATAAATGGGTGATGGTTAAGTTCTCTCTTGTTGGAGATGGTCATTGTCTGGCATTTGTGTGGTGCAAAGGTTCCTTGCTACTTGTCAAATTATACACTTGTGAGTCTGACTTCGGTTGTAGGTAAATTGTTGGAGGTCATTATAAAAGACAGGATTTGTGGACATTTAGAGAGGCAAAAATTGATTAGGAATACTCAGCATGGTTTTGTGTGAGGAAATTTGATTCCTTTATTTGAGAAAGTTACCAAAAATTTGATGACAGAGCAGTAGACGTTGTTTATTTGGATTTTAGTAAAGCTTTTGACAAGGGTCCCCATGGTAGACTAATGAGTAGAGTTAGGTCACTTAACTCGGAGAGAACTTGCCAATGAGATACATAATTGGTTTAATGACAGGAGACAGAGTAATAATGGAGGGTTACTTTCAGGCTGGAGGCCTGTGACCAGTGGTGTTCCACAGGGATTGGTTCTGGGTCCTCTTTTGTTCATCATTTATGTAAACGATTTGGATGAGAATATAGAAGACATGGTTAGCAAGTTTGTAGACAGCACCAAAATTGGTAGCATTAGATAGTGAAGAAGGTTTTCTAAGATTATAAAGGGATTTTGATCAAATGGGTCAATGGGCTGAAAAATAGGAAATGGAGCCCTGGGGAAAGTTGATGTGCAGAGAGATCTGGGTGTTCAGGCCCATTGTTCCCTAAAGGTGGCAACGCAGGTCAATAGAGTGGTCAAGAAGGCATACGGCATGCTTTACTTCATCAGACGGGGTATTGAGTTCAAGAGTTGGCAGGTCATGTCACAGTTATATAAGACTTTGGTTCAGCCACATTTAGAGTACTGCGTACAGTTCTGGTCACCGCATTACCAAAAGGACGAGGATGCTTCGGAGAGGGTGCAGAGGAGGTTCACCAGGATGTTGCCGGGTATGGACGGTGCTAGCTACGAAGAAAGGTTGAGTAGATTAGGATTATTTCATTAGAAAGATGGAGATTGAGGGGGGGACCTGATTGAGGTCTACAAAATCATAAGGTAGATAGCAAGAAGCTTTTTCCCAGAGTGGGGGATTCAATTACAAGGGGTCATGAGTTCAAAGTGAAAGGAGGAATGTTTATGGGAGATATGCGTGGAAAGTTCTTTACGCAGAGGTGGTGGGTGCCTCGAATGTGTTGCCAGTGGAGGTGATAGATGCAAACACGATAGTATCTTTAAAGATGTATCTGGACAGGAACATGGATGGGCAGGGAGTAAAGGGATACAGATCCTTAGAAAATAGATGACAGGTTTAGACAGAGGATCTCGATTGACGCAGGCTTGGAGGGCCGAAGGGCCTGTTCCTGTGCTATAATTTTCTTTGTTCTTTGTTCTTCTTTGAGTTCAGTCAAAGTATTTCATTTTGGTACAACAAGCAAGGATTGGGTTTATACAATTAACGGTAGGATCTTGGGTAGTGTTGTAGAACAGAGGGATCTAGGGTGCAGTACATAATTCTTTTGAAGTTTGCTTCACATATAAACAGAATGGTTAAAAAGGCGTTTGATATGTTTTCCTTCATTGCTCAGTCCTTTGAGTATATGAGTTTGGAAGTTATGCTGAGGTTGTGCAGAACATTGGTGAAGTCTCTTCTGGAATACAATATCTGGTTCTGGTAGCCAGTTGTAGGAAGGACATTATCAAACTTAAGAGGGTTCAGAAGAGATTTACCAGGATGTTGCCAGGTACGGAAGATTTGAATTATAAGGAAAAGCTGTATAGTCTGGGACTTTTTCCATTGGAATGTAAGAGGCTGAGAGATGACCTGATAGAAATTTATAAAATAATGAGAGGTATAGATGAGTTGCTGATAGCTGTCTTTTCCCTAAGATAGGCAATTTCAAGATAGGGGGCACATATTTAAGATGAGTGGGGACAGAGTTAAAAAAGACATAAGTGGCAATTTTTTTAATGCAGAGGGTGGTTCACTCATGGAATAAACTTGCTGAGGAAGTGGTGGATGTGGGCACAATTACAATATTTAAACAGCATTTGGATGGATGTATGAATAGGCAAGGATTGAAGGGGTATGGGCCAGGACCAGTTAGGTGGGACTAGTTTAGTTTGGGATTATGTTCGGCATGGACTGGTTGGACTAAGGGGTCTCTTTCCTTGCTGTATGATTTTTGACTCCATAAGCCAAACCTGGATATTATCCAGATCTTGCTGCATTTGAACAGTGTGTTTCAGTGTGTATTACAATTAATGATTTTTAACCTTTTTTCTTCATTTCCAGAAAGAGCAAAAGCAGCAGCTCCTCCACCAGCAGGCCTTGAAACTTCAACAGAAGAAAGGCCGCTCACTGTCCTCTGGCAACGGCTTGGTTGTACCACTCTCTGCCAGCAGCATCCCACCATCTGGCATCAGCATTGGGATTGGACCTGGAGTACAAACAAACACCGTCTTCATGCCAGCCAACCCTCTTCTGATGGAGCCCAAAAACCAAACAGTCTTACCTCAGAGTCAATCCAGCCACTTCCTGCCTGGCTTGGCAGGCCAGGTATGAACTGATTCCAAGTTGCAGTAGCTCTGATTGAGCAAGTATGTCTTTGTTTACTTTCTCCTGAAGCCAAACCTGGTGGAATCTTCATTTAGGTATCAGTTAAAGTTGTGATTTTGTCCCTAGTATTATTCATTTTTGAAGCTCAGTTTATCCTTTGTCAGATCCTTATTGCCATCAATTTTCTAAGCAACTTTCATTTATATAGTGCTTTTAACAAAGTAATACATCAGAGTATAAGTTGACATCATGGCACAGAAAGGGAAATGAAGCCAAATGAAGAGAAGGTGGTCAAAGCAGAAGGTGATAAGACTCGCCTTATTTTCCCTTGGGATGGAAATTGAAGCAGTCCAATCCAAAACTAGGGTCTTAAATCTAAACAATCTAAATCTAAATCAAGGTGAGTTGGTTGCAATAGATTGGGTAACTTCATTGAAGGGCACAACACTGAATAGGCAATGGTTGGTATCTAAGGAATTAATGCATGCATTGCAATGGCAATACATTGTGTTTGGACAAAAGAATACAAAAGGAAAGTAGCTCAGCTATGGCTGACAAAGTAAATTTAGGATAGTATGAGCTTCAAAGAGGAGCCATATAAATTTGCAAGAGAACGTAGTAAGCCTGGGGCTTGGGAACAGTGTAGAATTCAGCAAAGGAGGTCCAAGAAGTCAATTAAGGTGGAAAAAAATAGAATGTGAGAGTAAATTTACAATATAAAATCACTCAAAGAGCTTCCATAAGCACGTAAAACAAAAAAGATTAGTGCAGATGAATGTTTGTCCCCATGCAGTCTTGAAATGGGGTGAATTGATAATGGAAAATGAGGAAATGGTGCAGCAATGAAGTAACTGCTTTACTTCACAAAAGAAGGCACAGATAATTTCCTACAAATGCTGGAGAAGCAAGTGTATACCGGGAAGGAAAAATTGGACGAGATTAATATTAGTACATAATACTGCTGGAGAAATGAATGGGAATGAATGATGCTAAAGGAGTTGACCATAGAAATAATAGATGTGTTGGTTGTCATCTTGCAAAATTCTGTAGGTTCTGGAACAATCCCTGAAGATTGGACAGTGGCAAATTTAATCATACCATTTAATAAAGGAAGGAGGGAGAAAATTGGAAATGACAGACTGTTAGTAGGAAGCAACATCTCAGGGTGTGATAACAGGATACTTAGGAAATACCAACAGGTTCATATGAAGTTATCATGGTTTTATAAAAGGATAATGGCATTTGACAACTTACTGGAGATTTTTGAGGATGTATGTTGCACTGTAAATGAGGGCAAACCACTGAATATGGTATTTTGGATTTTCAGAAAGCTTTAAAGAAAGTCCCCTTAAAAATTATTGTTTAAAAAAATGAAAGCAAATAGGACTAACTCAGTCATTTTCGGACTGTCACGTGGCGACAAGTGGGGTGCCGCAGGGATCAGTGGTTGGTCCCCAGATATTCACAGCTGTTTGGATGAGGAAATCGAGTGTAATTTTTCCAAGTTTTTGCTGCGAACACAAAACTAGGTGTGAGTGCGAGTGGTGGGGATGACATAAAGAGGCTTCAGGATGATTTAGACACATTGAGTGAGTGGACAAATACATGTAAAGTTGTCCACATTGGAAGGAAAAACAGAATGGCAGGGTATTACTTAAATGGTGATAGATTGGGAAGTGTTGTGAAATATCTTTGTACACCATGCAGGTTCAGAAGGCAATTAGGAAGGCAAATGGTATGCTGGCCTTCATTGCAAGAGAGTTCCAGTGCAGGGCCAATAAAGTCTTACTACATCATACTACAAAGCCTTGGTGAAACTACACCTAGAGTATTGTGTGCAGTTTTAGTTTCCTTGCCTCTGAAAAGATATTCTTGTCATAGAGGGATTGCAGTGAAGGCTCATCAGACTGATTACTCGCATAGCAGGTTTACCATATGTGGAGAAATTAGATCAAATGGGTCTGTATTCCCTGGAGTTTTGAAGAGTAAGAAAGGATCTCCTTGAAACAAATAAAATTCTGACATGCCTAGACAGACTGGATTTTCCCAAGAATCAAAGGAATTTGGCACAAGGGGTCACAATCTCAGGATATGGAAAAAATGATTTCTAAAGGCTGAAGGTGCCAGTGGGTTTGGAGTGGGAGTGGATGTATAGCACTAAGATAGAGCATCATGGACATGTTGAATAGTGGAGTGGGCTGGACGGGCTGAATATTTCTTCTTATTTATTTATGTGATGTGGGAGTCTCTGGTTAGGCAGTTAGAAAATATGAATTTATGATAGATACAACCCCCCCCACCAACTTCAAACAGGATTCCACTGTCCCAGCTTCCACACTCAGTACCTGCATTAGAGGACAATACCAGATTGTCGGGTGAGTGGGCTAGTGGGATGAATCTTGAATTGCCTTAGCCCACAGCCAGTACACACGCAACGGTCTCTCTCTGGATTCTACAATGTTATTGTTTAGGGGAAAGGTTTGAAGAGTTTTGTCTTGGTAATGTGACAATGTGATGGTATCTGTGAACTGCAGTGATTCAAGAAGGTGGCTTACCAGCACTGTCTCAACCGTCATTAGGGATCAACAAGAAATGTTGGCCCAACCAATGATGCCTACATCCCTATGAATGAACTAAAGAATAAATTTGCACCTAGTATGTGCTGAGTGTGAGGCATTCCACTGTGGGATTAACCTAATGATTCCTCATTCAGGGCTCCTTGCATCTACCTTACTGTCCCTCAATTACATCATCTGAAAGCACAGTGTTAGTTTTCACATGTACGCTGGCAACATCCAGCTCTATCTTCGCTTCGCACCTTCACTCCTCCCTTACCACTAAATTATCACAATCTCCACATCCAGTCCTCAATGAGCAGAATTTTTTTCCCATTAAATCCAGGGGAGACTAAAACCATTAGTTTTGGCCTTTGCTTCATACTCCATCACTTTCCCTGGAAACAGTTTGAAAACAAATCAAGATCTAATCACAATCTTGATATCATATTTGACCCAAAATAGCCTCATTTTCACATTAACACTGATGCTCCATGTTTGTGACATCGTATGACTTCAGCTGTGTTTCACCTTATCCGTTGCTGAAGCCTCCATCTATGCCACTTTTATCTCTAGCTTCGATTATTTCAGCACTCTCCTGGCTACTTTCTTGTATTCTATCCTTTCTCAACACAAGGACGTACCCAAAACTCTACTACCTATATCTTCATTCACAACACATCTCAATCTTTGCTAACTTACCCCAGCTTGAAACAAACCTTCACATCCTCTTCTTTCAAATTCCTCCAAGACACCACTTCTCCCTATCTCTAAGATCTCCTACAGCCCCGCAATGCTCCAAGATATCTAAAAAATTATCTCATGCAAGCCTGACTTTTAATTTCTCTGCCATCTTCAGTCTACATGTGCTGTAAGCTCTTGCACCCTCTGCCAGTTGACTCGACTTGCACCTTTAAGACTCTTTGCCCAAGCTTATTGTTTTAACCACATTATCTCCTTATGTGGCTTAGTGCTTGAGTATGTTTTACAATGCACCAGTGAAGTACCTTGGGAGATTCTGTATCACCAAAGGTGCTAAATAAATAAAGTTGATGTTATTTTTGGCATACATTGGTGACCATAACAGGTCTATTTCGAGAAGAAAGTCAACAAAATGAAGAACACAATTGGTCTAAATACCCTGAAGGGCAGAAGAGCAAAATATGCGATTTAAATGCAGCAAACTTTGTTTTAATTGACACCTTATGAACTGGCAAAAATTGTATATCTCAAATACCACGAAGTTTACTGTATTATTCTGTCCAAATATTATAGTTATTTAATTTATTTACCTCAGTGTTGTTCAATCAAATGAGATAATTTTTTAGATATCACACAAAATATCAACCCTTGATTCAATTTTGTGTGAATTTCTCCTCAAATGCTGCGAGCTACTGCAGTGTCTAAGAATGCAAGTGAGAAGCCTCTCTGCCAGTAAGTTTTATTTAAGACAAAGTTGCATTATTATGTAACTGATTTATGCTGCACATAAAGTGAAACAGTGATGTGTATACCCCATGCATTACGCTTCTATTATTTAGTGTGTGCTTTAACAACGATTATGTGGACCTCTTGATTATCTGGAATATTTGATCAACTGGCATACTCCTGGTGCCATAGTCGCTGGATAATAAATGTTTGCTGAGTATCACAGAATTACAGAGCTGATATGGTGCAGAAGGTGGCCTTAGGTGCCTGTCATGGCTGCTCCAGCTCAAGTACCCAGTGCTAATCTCCTGCTTTATCTCTAAATCTCGGCACACCATTGCTATTCAAATAACCATCTAATGCTGTCTTGAACATCTCAAATTATTCCCCAAATATGACAGAAATCTGAGCTTAAAAAGATGCCATTTGCACTTTGAATACTATAGAGGAGCACAGAAAAAAAAAGAAACATTTATGTTAAAACTTATTGTATTGTAAATGAATTACTCACAACTGGTGTGCTGTGTGTAGTTCTTGATGGCACTTTATAGTGAGGACATTAAAGCACAGCGAGTGTATTGTGTGAATTTACAAGGGATGGAAGAAGGAAGAGGAAAGACTGGAGATAGTGACATTGTTCACACTGGAGCAAAGACAGTGAAGGTGAGATTAGTTTCTCTAAAATGGTGTGGAGTTCCAATCGAGTCCCAACCTTTGTGATGAACAGTGGTTTACAAAGACAAGTAATGAGAGAGATTAGGAGATGCTTCTTTTAAATGCAAGTTACGGAATTGTGTGCGCAAACATCTTACAGCCAAAGTTACCGAGTGGATGATTCATCAGTCAATTGCATTCACTCCACACAATATCCCTTCACGGAGGGAAGTCTCACCTGGTCAGGCATTCCTGTGGTTCTGAATCCACAGCAATGTGGTTGACTCCTAATTGCCCTCTGAAATGGTTAAACAAGCCTCTCAATGCAAGGAAAGTTAGAGATGGGTGACAGATGCTGGCCTTGTTAGTGATGCCCACATATTGTGAATGAATTTTAGATAGGAGCCTAAAAGGTTTTCACTAGAGGGGATTACATTGTGACTGCAATATGCAAGTTTTACTGATAGACCTGAATGGTAAAGGCTGACATGGAATACATTAGGACAGTTAATGTTCTTTGAGTTTGTTTGTTTTCATACGGTCCGTTCCCATTGTGAAGAATGTGGAGTATTTGAGCATTCACAGATTAATGAATGACCTGATTGGCCATCCAATGGCTGCTCAGTTCATGAATGGTGATTAGTGTTGTGCAATCATCAGCAAATAATTCTGCAACTGACCATTTCTTTTTAAAACAATCATCTTTTTAACGGTTTATTGTTCAAAATTGTGCTACCCTGTGGTGGTGTGAATTTTTTTGTCCATACTTCAGGCAACATCCAGTATGATCAGCAACCTCACAGGCCTGAATGTCACCTTAAGTAAGGGGTCAATCCAAATCCAAATGATTGGGAAAGGGATTGCTCACATCACGTCAACAACAAATTGGCATCTCCAGTCAGCATTGGTTAGTACAATATTATTAGTTGAGAACTTCTTACAACATTTTTCATCTCTGGATTATACATTTACTGTTGTAAATCTCTTGAAAATCTAGTGTGCTAATTCTGGGAAGTCGGTTCTTTCTTAAACAAAGGAGATACTTGTGTTCTGCTCTGTTTTGATTTGTTTTTGTAATTTGCAGTTTGAAGAATCAGTTGGAAAGTTGAAGAAAACAGCAACAGCTACTCCGAGACGAGGAGATCTGTAAGTGAATATGTGTGAACCTCTGACCAAAGCCACTTTATCTTTTGCTTATCTGTTGGTGTTTATTGTGAATACATGGACACTGTGAGCTGTTCTTCGGTTCTCTGATTTGTTTCCATGAGGCTACACAAAAAATTAAAATAACTTAGTGTTATCCATCACATCTCAAAAGTTACTTGATTCTGCTATGTGAGAATAGTGGCTCTGAGACAAGACCAGTTCAGAGTCCACACAGCAGGGAGCAAATGCAGCCCCAGTGTCAAACCTAGCACTATCTTGCTAAGAGGTCAGGCTAAGTAACAAATAAAGCTCCGTTGCCTAAATAACAGAGGATAGACAATGCATCAGTTTTTGTCCTTTTTGAAGGACAAAGATTTAAATCAAAAGCAGCGTCAGTTGAGACAGTCACTTTCTGAACTTGATACATGGAACTCGTATGGGTTGGGGTTTTATTTTGTTAATATCCATTCAAGGAATGTGGACAACTCTGGCTGGGCCAGTGTTTATTGCCTGTCCCTGGTATCCTTGAGAAGATGGCGGTGAACTGCCTTCTTGAACTGCTGCAGTCCATGTACTTTAGACCCACAATGCCCTTAGGGAGGGAGCTCAGGATTTTAAACAAATGAAAGTGAAGGAATGACAATATATTTCCATGTTAGCATAGCTTGGAGGGGAACTTCCAGGTAGTGGTGTTCCCATGTATCTTCTGCCCTTGTCCTTCTAGATGGGAATGTTCATGGCTTTGGAAGATGCTGTCTGAGGATCTTTGATGAATTTCTGCAGTGTATCTTGTAGATGGTACGTCCTGACCTATCTTCTAATCTAGTGCCACAGATGATGGATCCTTCTCAAAGAATCTTTCTCACTGAGATTAATTTTTGCTGAAAGTCGTTAAATTTCTCCTTAAGATTCTGCCACCGTATTTCTACCTTTTAACCTAGTTTCCCAGTTCACTTTAGCTAGGTCTGCCTTTATACCCTTAAAATTACCTTTATTCAGATTTAAAACAATTGACTTAGATTCACACTTTTGTTATTCATTTGCGGGATGAGGGCATTGCTGGCTGGTCAACATTTATTGCCTGTCCCTTGCTCTTCAAAAGATAGGGGTGTGCTGCCTTCTTGAACAGCTTCAGTTCAACCATCCCCTTAGGGAGTGAATTCCAGGACTTTGACTCAGCGACAGTGAAGGAATGGCAATGTGTTTCCAACTCAGGAGGGTGAAAGCCGTGGAGTGCATTTTGCAGAAGGTGATGCTCCCATGTATTTGTGCCCTTGTCTTTCTCAATAGAATTGGTTGTGGGTTTGGAAGGTGCTGTTTGAGGTTCTTTGGTGAAGTTCTGCAGTGTATATAATACATACTGCTGCTACTTCAGCATCAGTGGTGGAGGGAGTGGATACTTGAAAATGTAGAGCCAATCAGGCAGGCCACTTTGATGGTGTCAAGCTTCCTGAATGTTGTTGGAGATGCACTCATCCAAGCAAGTGGGGAGCACTCCATTACACTCCTGACTCATGCCTTGTGAATTGTAGAGAACCTTTGAGGAGTCAGGAGGTGAGTCACTCACCACAGTATTTCTAGCCTCTGACATGCTGTTGTAGCAAATATGCTTATGTGATGAGTCCAGTTGAGTTTCTAGTCAATGGTAATCCCACAGAATGTTGATAGTGGGGATTCAATGATGGTAACACCATTGAATGGCATGGGGTGGTGGTTAGATTGTCTCTTATTGTCTCTTATATGGTCATTGGCTGGCACTTGTGTAGTGCAAATGTTACTTTCCACTTGTAAGCCCAAGCCTGCATATTGCATTTGAACATGAAGTGTTTCGGTGTCTGACGTGTCATGAATAGTGTTGAACATTGTGCAATCATTGGCAAATATCCCCACCTCTGACCTTATGATGGAGGGAAGATCATTGGTGAGGCAGCCGAAGACGGATGGGCCCAGGACAGCCCCCTGAGGATCTCCTGCACAGATGTGCTGGAGCTGAGATTGTTTTCACTGAGCCATAGCTGGTGATGACAATGATTGAACCCAGTGGTGTGGACACAGGAGCCTAGTCTAGCTGACTCCTTTTGATCAAATTGTTCAGGAATTGAGTTGGGCATTTGCTGATCAGACTTGAGCTACACTTGGACTTCCACCTCTGTTTGGGCAGCTTTAGGTGAAAACATCAGACCTGTCTTCACTGCACATTTGGATCTTGATGCTATGATCGAATGTTCATCACTGATCAAATAAGTCGATGGTCTGTACAGCAGGCGTCACTGCAGTTCACAGATATCACCACCTCATTGCATTACCAAGATAAAACTCTCTTCAAACCTTCCCCCTGAACTATGACATTATAGAATCCAGACAGAGACCATCGCGTATATACTGGCTGTGGGCTAAAGCAATTCAAGACTCATCCCAGTGGTTCCTCATCCAGGAACATACAACACAATCCTAACACCCTTCCTTGTCCCAAGTCTCTGTTATCACCACAACATCATAATTTCAAATGGCAATTTGTGCCCATAACTTTCCAACCTTATTTCCTATACTCCATGCATTCACATACATGCCCAGTAACTCTAATTTAGTCTTCATTGTTTACTTCCTTACTCTACCTTTACCTGTAAACATGCTATTGTCTGTGCTCATGCCAATTGCAGGTCACAAGTATTTAGTAAACCCTGGTCTCCTTGTCTACTATTCTCCCGTGGTTTCTACAGCCCTGTCAAGTTATAAAGCCTTCCCAAGGACAGTAGTATAACAACATCAGTTGCAGCTCTGTTCAGGTGCAACCCATCTGGCTTTAAAATTGTTTAGTTTCATCCCACCACCATCTGAATTTTGGCCTCCAGCAAAATTAGTTTTCTCTACCCACCTTGCTTTGTGGTCCCAGGAGCAGTGCAAGATTCCACCTGTAAAATCGGTTTAAGTAGAAATAAGAAATAACAAAGTAATGACTTTGAGAGTAGATTACGGGCTTCCTAACAATACTAGACTGTACAATGGGGCAGAAAGTTAGAAATAATAGAAGATTGCGACAAAGATACAACAAAAATTACTCGTAATTTTAATTTACTTATGGATGAACAAATCAAAATGGCCTGGAAGATGACTTCTAGAAAGATAGTTTCTTAAGCAGCATGTTCTAGATCTAACCAGAGAGCACGCACTACTAGATTTGGTAAAGTGAAATTAGGCTAGATTAATTAATTCATCGAGTAAAGGTCACCCCAGGTAAAAGTGATCATAACATAATTGAACTTTGCACTTTGAGGTAGACAAAAGAGTAGGACTAATGTTTTACATTTACATAAGGGTAGTTATGAAATTATGAACACAGAGCTGACTAAATGAATTGGGATAGGTCACAGAACCATGAGAGTATTATGGAACAAAAGGAGGCCATTCAACCCATCATGTCTGCATTTGCTATATTATCTAATGCCAGTCCTCCTGCCTTTTTCCATTGCACATCACTTTAAATACCTGCCATTTCATTGTTATTTCTTTTATGAGCAGAAACTGTTTCTCCTTATCTGCTCTGTCTAGCCCATTCATTACTTTGGAAACCTAATCAGATTTCATCTAAGCCTTCTTATCTCCAGGGAGAACAGTCTCGGCTTCAATCTATCCTCATAACTGAAGTTCCTCATATCTGAAAGTATGATAGTAAACTCTTTCTGCAGTCTCTCCAATGCATTCATTTTTCTCCCTGTTTTTGTACTTTATGCCCCTACTAATAAAGCTAAGAACATTGTCTGCTTTATTAACTGTTCTCTCCACCTGTCCTGCCACTTTGAATAATGTACTCACATGTACCCTCAGGTCCCTCTGCTGCCACAGTCCCTTTAGAATTGTACCCCCTTATTTTATATTGACATTTAATGTTATTCTGACAAAAGTTCATCACCTAATACTTCTCTGCATTGACCCTATCTGCCCATTCCAACAACTTGTCCATGTCCTTTTGGAGTTCTGTGTTGTCAACCTGACAATTGACAGTTCTTCCAAGTTTAGTATCATCTGAAAACTTAGAAATTGTCCCTTGAACACCAAGTTCTAGATCATTAATATTGATAAGGAATAGTAAAGGTCCCAATAGCAATCCCTGAAGAACTCCAGAACAAACTTGCATTGATTCTTCATCCAGATGGTGCTGAGTCAAGTTTTTGAAAAATGGAAAGAGAGAGGTTGCATCAAACAGTGTCATTCGCAACTTGGGAATGAACTAAAGCACTTCATAGTCACTGCAGTGCCTTAAGATTAGTTATTGCAGTGTAGGAAACATAGCATCCAGTTAACACACAGCAAGATCCCACAAAGAGCAATGTGGCAATTTGGGTTTTCAGGGCTTGTTTACTAACAGTTTCTGTCTTTTTAATTGTGGCACAAACAGATTACTTGAAAAGTTCTGCAAGGACCAGACTTCTGTCCTTCAACCTGATTGCAACACTCCTTTTAATTCCTTTGACGACACAGCGCTCAGACTGCTGCCCTATCATGTATGTAAAGGGACACTACCTACTAATGTGGACTTTAAGAAAGGTACTTTAAAAACTGTCTCTTGTTACAGGATGGGGAGGAGCAAAGTGTGACATGCCAGTGAATTGATGACCAATGTAGTGACTGCATTGTTGGCCTTTAGTTATCTGTTTAGATTATGAACCATGGAGAACTTTATTCACGTTTAATGTTAATGTCACTCACAGACTTACTTCAGGATTGATTACTAATCTAAAAATGATACACTTTTGACAAGTAGTGAGTTGGAGGCTGAATTAAAAACAAAATGGTTTACTCGTAAAACTTTGAAATAAAGTCCTGTAGATTATAAGTCCTTTGGCAGTATTTGTATTGTGGGTGTAAAGTTCATAAATGCTTGAACTACATGACAGAATTCTCCTATATAATCTACACTGAATACTTCCAAGAGCTCCGCATGTTCAGCAGCATTTCCCGAGGTTTTCTGCAGGCAGTCACCTGTCCACTTATTCCTACAAGTGGTCAATTGTCCAAGCTATAGGAGAAGAATTAGGCCATTTGAATGCTCCACCATTTAATGAGATCATAACTGATTCAATAATCCTAAACTGCACCTTCCTGCCTTTTCTACACAATCACTGATTCCCTTACTGATTAAAAAGCTACCTCCATTTTAAAAACACTGAATAACTCAATCCCTCAGCACAAAGAATTCCATAGAATAACAACCCTCTGAGTGAAAAAAGTCCTCCTGTTTTAAATGTGTGACCCCTTATTCTGAGATTATGCTCTCTGGTCCTAGACTGAGCCAACACAGGGAAACAATCTTTGTGCATATATCCTTTAAAATCTCCCAAGGATCCTATATGTTTCACTTTGTTCAATATTTTTCAACTTCTTGTTGTTCTAAACTCCAAAGAGTACAGGCCCAATCTACTTAATCCTTTCCTCATAAGATGTCCGCTCCAGAGCCAGGATCAGCCTAGTTGAGCCTTCGCTGGACTGCCTCCAGTGCCAGAATACCTCTCCTTCGTAAGAGGACCAAAGCTCTTCAAGATAGTCAAGCAGTGATCTGACTAGTGCCTTGTATAATTTTCCCTTTGAAATAAAGACGAACATTTGCCTTCCCTGTTACCCATTGAACTTGGGTACTTTTTTTGACCTATTCACAATGACTCCTAAATCCCTCTGTTCTGTATCTCTCTGCAGTCTTTCTTCATTTAAATGATATTCAGCTCCTCTATTCTTCCTGCCGAAATGCATAACCTCACGTTCCCCACATTATATTCCATCTGCCACTTACCCATCTATATCTCTCTGCAGTCTCTTTGGGTCATCCTCACCTCTTGCCTTCCCACCTGTTTTGTGTCATTTGTGGACTTGACTATAGTACATTCAGTTTCCTCAACAAGTTATTGATATACGCTGTAATTACTTGGTCCCAGCACTGATCCAGTAGCTACAGGTTACCATCCTAAAAATGCCCTATTACTCCAACTCTATCTTTTTCTGGATAGCCAGTTTTCTATCCATACTAATATACTATCCCCAACACCATAGAGTCTTATCTTAAGTAGCCTAATTTTCGGTGCCTTATCAAATACCTTCTGAGAATTTATCTGTATAATATCTACTGCATCCCCTTTATCTATCCTACTTATTACCTCCTCAAAGTAAATTTGTCAGGCATGATTTTCCCTTCATTAAACTATGCTGACTCTGCTTGATCATATTGTGTATTTCTAAATGCTTTCTATTTTTTTTACAATAAACTCTTAACATGTTCCAATAAAAGATATTAAGCTAACTGGCCGATTGTTTTTTTTTCTTGTCTCCTTTTTGAATAAGGATGTTATGTTGGCCTAATTAGTAAGTTTCCAGGTGTTACAAAGATTGGTGAAGTTGAGGAAAGTGAGGAGGATTGTCAGAGGATACACAGGATATAGATCAGTTTGGAGGCATGGGCAGAAAAATGGCGAATGAAGGTTAATCCAGACAATTGTGAGGTGCATTTTGGAAGGTCAAGTACAGGCAGAACCCTTAGGAGCATTGATACACAGAGATCTGGGTGTGCAGGTCCACAGATCATTGACAGTGTCAGTATAGGTAGATAAGGTGGTAAAAAAAGGCCTATGGCATTATTGCGTCCATTGGAAGGAGCACTGAGTGTAAGGATAGACAAGCTATGCTGCAGCTTTATTGAATTTAGTTAGACTGTACTTGGAATATTGTGTATAGTTCTGGTCACAACTACCAGAAGGATGTGGTTACTTTGCAGAGGGTACAGAACAGATTTACAAGTGTTGCCTGGTATGGGGGATTTTAGCTATGGAGAAAGGTTGGATAGGCTGGGTTTGTTTTCACTGAAACACAGGAGGTTAAGGGGTGACTTGATAAGGTTTATAACATTGTGAATAGCATAAAGGAGGTGGAAAGTATGAAGCTTTTTGGCATGGTGGGAGTCAATTACTACGGGACAGAGTCTTAAGGTGCGAGGGAGAATGTTTAAAAGAAATGTGTGAGGCTGGTTTTTAACCCAGGGTGGTGAGTGCCTGGAACACACTGCCAGCGGTGCTGGAAGCAGCCACAATAGCAGCATTCAAGAAGCACCTGGATGAATACATGAACAGGAAGGGATATGGATCTCGTAAGTGAAGACAGTTTTAATATGGAAGGGCAAAATGTGGCAGGACAGAGGGCCAGAAGGGCCACTTTCTGTGTTGTATTGCTCTTTGTTTGTTCAATTTTCCAATCATCCAGGACTTTTCCAGAATCTAAGGAATCTTTTATGATTACTATAATGTATCGCTATCTCTGTACCTTTTAATATTTAGGAATTCAACTTATCATGTCGAGGGTACTTATCTGCCTTTGGCCCATTAGTTTCCCTTTTACCTTTCATTTAGTGAAGTTACGTATTTATTTTTTGTCAGCTGTTCTCTGAGCACCTTGATTGTTTAGTAATTTTGGGATGCTACTAGTGTCTTGTTCTGTGAAGACTGATGGAAAACATATTTTATTTATTGTCCACTATTATTTCCCCAGCCTCTCTCTCTAAGAGAGCGATGTTTACTTTCTAAAATCAACAAAATTTCTGGGGATCTGGAGTTGACTTACATGCAGGCTAGACTAAGTAAGGACAGCAGATTTCCTCTCCCTAAAGAACTTTAGTTTTACAACTAATGACAGTTGTTACATTAGGTTGCCCTTTTGTTTTATTGAATGCAGATTTTATCACCTGCTGTGATGGATTCAAACCCATGTACCCAGAACATTAGCCTGGGTTCTGCATTGTTAGCCCAAAGACCACTATGCAAATGCCTCCCTCGCCTGCTTCCAATACACATCTTTCCTTTAACAAGGAAACCAGTACTGAGCACAGTACTCAGATGTGGTTCCACCAGTGCCCTGTATACCTGAAGCATAATCTCCTAACTTTTGTATCCAATTCCCCTGTGATTAATTACAACATTCTATTAGTTTCCCTTATTACTTGTTGTACCTGCATACAGACCTTTTGTAATTCATACATTAGAAAACCCAAGTTCCTCTATTTCAGTAGTCTGCAACCTCTCACCAAGCTATCTTTTCATTCTTCCAAAACTGACACCCTTACTGAATATCCTTTCTTCTTCATATGTCTATCTGTCATACCCTTAAACCAGTCAGTAATAATGTGCCACCACTGTTTCTGGTAGCAAGTTCAAAATTCCTGCCTCTCCCTGGGTTATTTCTTCTGAATTCATCCTGTGTTAGTCATTGTTTGTCTTGTGTTGATGACCCTTGGTTTTTGACTGCTGTATCAGAATTGTACAGTACTCGTGCCTTTTAAGAGGAAGTGCTGGAGGTGTTAGAAAACAGAAAGGTAGAATAAATCTCCTCAACTTGATCAAGCGTATCTGAGGATGTTGTGGGTAGTTAGGGAGGAAATTGCGGGGCCCCTGGCAGAAATATTTGTATCATCTATATAGTACATGGGTGAGGACTGGAGGGTGGCTAACGTTGTGCCATTGTTTAAGAAAGGCTATAAGGAGAAGTCTGGAATCAGACATCTGAGAGCCTGACACCGGTGGGGGTTAAGTTGGTTGCAGGTGATTTTAAAAGATAGGATTTACATGCATTTGGAGAGGCAAGGATTGATTAGGGATAGCATGGTTTTGTGCGAGGAAAATCTCATCTCACAAACATGATTGAGTGTTATAAGAAGTAGCCATAAAGATTGAGGGCAGAGCAGTAGACATTATGTAATTAGACTTTGACAAGATTCTGCATGGTAGACTAATTAATAAAGTTAGATCACACGAGATTCCAAGTTGGCTTTATGGCAGAAGACAGAGGGTGATGGTGGATGATTGATTTTTTTTTGGAATGGGGGGCCTGTGGCCAGCAGTGTTCCACAGGAGTCAGTACTGGGTCTACATTTGTTTATAATTTATATAAATGATTTGGATGAGAATAGAGGAGCCATGGTTAATAAGTTTACAAAATTGGTGCTATAGTGAGTTTTGAAGAAAATTATCAGAGATTACAAAGAGTACATCATCAGTTGGGTCAGTGGGCTGAGGAGTGGCAGATGGAGTTTAATTTGGATAAATGAGAGGTAATGCATTTAGACAATGTAGTTAAGAAGGCATTTAGCACAATTGCCCCTTTGAGTATAGGAGCTAGGACATCATATTGTTCTACAGGACATTGGTGAAGCTTCTACTGGAGTACTGTTTCCAGTTCTGGTTACCCTGTTATAGGAAGTATATTACTAAACTGGAGAGGATTTGGAAAAGATTTACCAGTGTACTGCTGGGAATTGCGGGTTTGAGATATAACAGTAGACTAGAAAGACTGGGACATTTTTCACTAGGGCATGGGAGGTTGAATAAACCTTATTGAGGTTTATGAAATTGAGGGGCCTAAATAAAGGTGAATGACAAGGGTCTTTTTCCTATGAGGGGGAATTTAAAACTAGGGGGCATATATTTAAGGTGAGAAGAGAGAGATTTAAAAAGGAAATAGAGGGCAACTTTTTACACAGTTCTGTATATGGAGTGGACTGCTAGAGAAAGTGATGGATGCAGGTACAGTTACAATGTTTAAAAGATATTTGGATAAGTTCATGAATAGGAAAGGTTTGGATGGTGTGGGCCAAGCACATACAGGTAGACTAGTTTGGGAACATGGCATGAACTGGTTGGACTGAAGGGTCTGTTTCTATGCAGTATGACTGTGTAAGAGGTGATCTGATATTATGCATGAGCTTACTTGAGATTAAAAGGAGACAGAGAAACCTGCAAATGTCAGGTATTTGGATGAAGTGTAGCTTATATTATCGCACTAACAGATACAAGAATGAGCTGTCTTCATTAGTCTAAATCTTCATTATTCCAAATTTTCTTCGGTCTAAATCTTCAGGAGTCCAAAACATAAAACTCATTGAAGCTTCACCAGATGCAGGCTTGAATGTTGTAATTATTTTTATAGCTTTCTCACTGTCGTTGCGATTCTTCTCCCCCAGTGGATGAAGAGTTTGAGGTCATATCAACGCAACTCCTGAACCGAACGCAGGTCATGCTGAACAAATACCGTCTGTTGCTGTTTGAAGAATCCAAGGTAAGGTGTTCATGTTGCGCTAAGTATGCAACTCTCTGCAAAAGGGATCCAGACCATAAGGGAACATTCTTGGTCACTAATGGTCTCCAGTATTTTTACCCACTGATCCTCCTTCATATGAAGGTAGCGAGTGTTGCTTAGTGACTTCAGCAGGGAGGAAGGGAGTGGGGAGGGAGTAAACAAGAAATAATCACAGATTAGCTGAATCTTCATTCGATTCTCATTCAATATTAACACTAAGCAAGTCATATTAACCAGTAGAAATCAGTAGATAGTCAATAAAAGTACAAGCCTTAACAGCTTTTTCCTCCCCTTCTCTAGTAATGTGTAGCATCTTACCTTTTGCAATTTACTAGTTAATTCCAGGGTTTAAATGGTTAAATTATGAAGAGCGGTTTGGAAGGATGTGATTGCATTGAAGAAAGTGCAGAATTGGTGCATGACAATGGTTCCTGGATGAGAAACTTTAGCTATGAACTAAGGTTTGAAGAAGTTGGCACTGTTATCCTTGGAGAGGAGAAGGTTAAGAGGAAATTAGAAGTTTTCAAAACCATGAGGGGTCAGGACAGAGTGGACCAGGACAAACCGTTTCCACCTGTAAGTACATTGAGAACCAGAGGGCACAGTTTCGAAGTGTATTGTCAATGAAGCAAATGTGACATGAGAAAAAAAACGTAGTAGGAACTGCTGATGCTGGAGATTTTGAGATAACACAGTGTGAAGCTGGATGAACACAGCAGGACAAGCAGCATCAGAGGAGCAGGAAAGTTTGATGTTTTGGATCAGGACTCTTCTTCAGAAAAAAGATGAGAAAAAACAGTCTGGCTTTGGAATGCATTGCCTGGAAGCATTGCGTGGGCTGATTCAGTTGAGGCATTCAAGAATACTTTGGATGATTATTTAAATAAAAGCAATGCTCAGGGTAGAAGGTAAAAAGGCAAGAGATTGATACTAAGTTAAAATGCTGAACAAGCCAGTGCAAGCACAATGGGCTGAATGGCCTCCTGCCACAACCAAAAATTTGCTCCTGAGGTCTCACATCAAGGGGTTATCTAACTGAGATGTTTGAAATGTAAGGAGATTTTCATAGTGTAGATAGAAAGTAAGTTTCCCAGGTAAGAAAGGTGAATGTACAATCTTAAATACAAACTGGGTCATTCAGGGGGAATATCAAGAGGCACCTCTGACATCACTGATAGTGAAAATCTTAACATTCTGAAAGTTATTGAAAGGGTCAGAGAGGAATAAGTTGAAAACTTCGTAAGTGAGCAATGATGGCTCTTTGTTGGGGAATGTATCAAGGGATATGAAGCAAGCTTGAGGGAGTGGGTTGAAGTATAACTGAGCTCTGACCTAATTGAATGAGAACATACTGAACATTGCTGAATGACCTCTGCAATTCCAAATCCTGGGGCTAAACCACTTTGTTCTTCTTTGTGTGTTATCAGAGGACGAACTCCTCAGCTGAGATGGTGATGATCAATCGAATGTTTATTCAGGAAGAGAAGGTGGCATTCATGGAAGTTGAACAATTGACCAAAAACAGTCCTGGTGAGATGCCCCTCGAAATATCTAATCAAGAACAAATGTACAAAATGGGTGTTCGCGCTTGTACACCATTTAAAACTGGGAGGAGTCTGCAATCAGGAGAGAATAATTCCTCATTTGTAATGGTGTTTATACATTGCCTCAGCACATCAGTTGATGAAATAATACAGATTTGACAGGAGGTGACATTATAGGAACATAGGAATTAGGAGCGGGAGTAGACAATTCAGTCCTTTGAGCCCATTTCTCCATTTAACATGATCGTGGCTGATCTTAGTGAGTCATACAGCATGGAAGCAGACCCTTTGTTCAACTCATCCATGCCGACCAAGTTTCCCCAATTAAACTAGTCCCACTTGTTTGCATTTAACCCATGTCCTTCTAAACCTTTCCTATGTATCTATGCTGATGTCTTTTAAATATTGTAACTGTACCTGCATCTACCACTTCTTCTGGCACTTCATTTCATATGCAAACTGCTCTCTGTGTGGAAACATTACCCCTCGGGTCCCTTTTAAATCTTTCTCCTCTCACATTAAAAATATGCCCTCCAGTTTTGAACTCTCCCACCCTAGGGAAAAGGCCTTTATGCTCCTCAAGATATTATAAACCTCTACAAAGTCACCCCTCAACCTCCTATACTCTAGTTATCCTGGTCTCAGCTCCACTCTCCTGCCTGCTCTTCATAACCCTTCGTCCTGCTTTTCATCAGAAACATAGGTATTTCTTTCTTAAGTCTGTTGATTGATTCTGCCTCCACTGTACTCTGGAGCAGTGAGTTCCACAGATTCATAACCGTCTGAGTGAAGTAGTTTCTCCTTATGTCAGTTTTGAACCATCCTCCTCTCACTCTACGTGTATGACCGCTTGATTAAGACTGTCACACAAATAGGAACATCTGTTCAACGTCAACTTCAGCAATCCCCTTTAGCATTTTATATACCTCATCAGACTCCCCCCCACCCCACATTGTTCTGAACTCCAGCAAGTACAAGCCCAAGCTAATCGATTGCTCCTCATATGACAGCCCTCTCATCCCTGCAAGCAATCTGGTGAACCTCCTCTGAACCGCCTCCAGTGCCACCACATCTTTTCTCAGGTAAGGAGTCCAAAACTGGACACAACTATTCCAGGTATGATCTCACCAATGTCACACATAGTATTAACAAAAACAAAAACAAGTTGCTGGAGCAGTTCAGTCAGTCTGGCAGCATCTGTGAAGAGAAATCAGAGTTAACGTTTCAGGTCCAATGATGGTTCTGAGAAAGGGTCACTGGACCTGAACCGGTAACTCTGATTTCTCTTCACAGGTGCTGCCAGACCTGCTGAGCTTTTCTAGCACCTTCTGTTTTTGGTTCTGATTTACAGTATCCACAGTTTTATTTGGCTTTTGTATAATTTTAACAGCACTAATTTAAAATCCAGTTGATTTGCAATAATTGCAGGATTTCATTTGCCTTTCTTATTATAATGCTGCATCTACATACCCATTTTCTGCAATTCATGCACAAGGATACCTAGCTCCCTCTGCACTGACACACTTGGAATCTGCTTACCATTTAAATAATAATTTGACCTTTGATTTTTCCTGCCAAAATGGACAACTTTGCACTCATCCACATTAAACTCCACCTGCCAGATTCTGGCCCTTTTTCCTAGCCTATCAATACCATTGTAAACTCTTTATCTCCTCATCACAGCCTGCTTTGCCACTTATTTTAGTATTATCCATGAAATTTTCAATGTTAGACTCTGCCACTGAACATAGAACAGTATAGCACAATACAAGGCCTTCAGCCCCCAATGTTGTGCCGTCCTATTATCCAACTAAGATCAAACTACTCTGCATACTCTACATTATTCTAACATCCATTTGTCTATCCAAGAGTCGCTTAAGAGTCTTTAAAGTATCTGACTCTACTAACACTGCAGGCATCGCATTCCACATATTCACCACTCTCTGTGTAAAGAACCTACCTCTGACATCTCCCCTATACCTTCCACAATCACCTTAAAATTTTGTCCCCTCATAATAGTCATTTCCACCCTGGGAAAAGGTTGAGTTCATTGATATAGATTGTAAATAGTTGAGGTCCGAGAACTGAACCCTGTGGCACCCCACTAGTGGCAGTTTGTTATCCAGAGAAGGACCCATTATACCAACCCGTTGCTTTCTGTAGGTCAGCCAATCCTCGATCCAAGTCACCTTGGATCTAACTGGATCAGTCTTTAGGAGCTTGTCAAATGCCTTCTGGAAGTCCAGATATACAGCATCCACTGGTTCTCCATTATTCACCTCACCGGTTACATCCTCAAAGAACTCTGGCAGGTTTGTCAAGCACGACTTGCCTTTCATGAAACTGTGCTGACTTTGGGGAATTGAGCTTTGTTTTTTCAAGTATTCTGTTATCTCTCCCTTTATGATTGACTCCAGCAACCTCCCCATGATAGAGATCAAAATAACTGATCTATAATTTCCCACTTTTTTCCTGTCTCCTTTTTTGAATAAAGGTGTCACATTAGCATGTTTCCAATCTACTGGTACCTTTCCAGAATCCAATGAATTTTAGAAAACTATAACTAATGCATCCACTATCTCTTGCCATATCCTTTAATATTTTAGGGTGCTGGCCATCAGGTTCTGGGGACTTACCTGCCTTTATACCCATCAGTTTACTTCTCCCTAGTTATAGTGATTTCACCAAGACAGGTGAAATTTAATGCAAAAAAGTGATTAGTTTTGTTAAGAGCATACTGTGACAATATAAAATAAACGGCACAATTCTAAAGGGGATGAGAAGCAGAGGGATCTGGGTACAGATGTGCTACAGCCATAAGTGTTCTAGGCTTTGCTAATAGAGGCAGAGAATGGAAAAGCAAGGAAAGATGTTTTATTTAAACGTATTGATTCTGCCCCAGGTAGAATATTGTGTCTTTTATTCACTCTACGCCTCTCTATAAAGATAGCGCAGCGAAG
Organism: Stegostoma tigrinum; assembly: GCF_030684315.1. Lineage (NCBI taxonomy): Eukaryota > Metazoa > Chordata > Chondrichthyes > Orectolobiformes > Stegostomatidae > Stegostoma > Stegostoma tigrinum. Next base: position 87,557,466 of record NC_081363.1, read on the forward strand.
ATTCACAAGAATGGTTCTAGAGATAAGGAACTGGAGGTTTGTGGATAGATTAGAGTAGTTGGGACTGTTCCTCTCAAAGATGGGAAAACTGAGATTTACTTGAGGTGCTCAACTTCATGAGGAGACTGAACAGCACAGCGCAAGATTAGCCATTCAACCCTCCAAGCCTGCAACGACACATTTTGCCTTTCCATACTAAAACTGTCATCACTTACAGCATCCGTATCCCTCTATTACCTTCCTATTCATGTATTCATCCAGGTGCTTCTTGAATGCTGCTATTGTGTCTGCTCCCACCACCTCCTATGGTAGTGTGTTCCAGGCACTCACCACCCTTTGTGTGAAAAACGTGTTTTACGCGTCTCTTTTAAACTTACCCCCCTCACACCTTGAATCTGTGTCCCCTAGTAATTGACCCCTCCACACTGGAAAAAAGCCTCACACTTTCCATTCTATCTATGCCATCCACAATTTATTAAACTTCTATCAATTCGTTCCTCAACCTTCTCCGTCCAAGTGAAAACCACCCCAATCTATCCAACTTTTCTTCATAGCTAAAATCTCCCGTACCAGGTAATATCCTTGCAAACCTTTTATATAACCTCTCCAAAGCAGCTACATCCTTCTGTAGCATGGTGACCAGAACTATATGCAATATTTCAAATGTAACCTAATTATCTTGTATAAAGCTGCAGCAAACTTGCCTATCCCAATGAAGGCAATCATGCCGTAAGCTTTTTTTACTACTTTATCTACCTGTGCTGCCACCTTCAGTGATCTGTGGTCCTGCGTACCTGGATCTGTCTGCATATCCATACATCTAAGGGTTCTGCCATTTCTTGTATGATTTCCACCTGTACTTTACTTTACGAAATGTGTCACCTTGCTTTTGTCCGGATTAAATTCCATCTGCCAATGTTCTGCCCATGCCTTCAAACTGATCCATATCTTGCTGTAACCTCTGACAATTCTTCTCACTATCCATAACTCCACCATTTTATTGGTATCATCTGCAAACTTATTAATTAGACAGCTGCATTTTCCTCCAAATCATTTATGTAGATCATGAACATCAGAGGTCCCAGCACTGATCACTGTGGAACACCACTAGTTATCCATTCTAGCTGTCCATTCTAAAAAGCATCCCTCTACCGTTACCCTCTGTCTCCTATGATTAAGCCAGTTCTGTATCCATCTTGCCAACTTATCCCTGATACCATGTGACTTTATCTTTTGTACCAGTCTGCCATGAGGAATAGAATGCATGGGGAGAAATCGTTTGCATTGATGGAAGGATAGAGAACAAGTGGTCAGAGATTTAAAAGAAGATGAAACATTTTCACAGAAGGAGTGGCTGGGATCTGGAATGCTGCCTGAGAGTGTGGGCTTCAATCGAGGCCTTCAAGAGGGAATTGGATTTCTATCTGAAAAGGCAGAATGTGTGAGGGAGAAGGTGGGGGAAATACAGAAGATAAAGTGTTCATTCAGGGAACTCGTGCAGACATGATGGGCTGAATGAACTCAGAATTCTGAGATTCGGTTGTTAAATTTTTCCATAACTTTGTCCCTCCCATTGTCTTTGACTGCCCCACAACCCCCTGAAATTTCCCAATTTCTCTCTCCCCAAACCCCCAGTTTCTTCTCCAGTGGTTACCTTGATTTTAGTTGTAGAGGTCTTAACCTCAGAAATTCCCTGCCTAAATATTTGTGCCTTGCTCTTTTAAGACTGTCCTTTAAAACAAATTTCTAATATCATATACCAAGGATATTGGGAATTGTGTGGGAAGAAGGCATTGAGATAGACTGAATGGGCTGAAAGGCCTACTTTTGCTGCTGTGTTAATATCAGGTCCAACGTTGTCTGATTTGAAATATCGTGGAATGTTTTAATATGTGGTAAAGGCACTTAATAAATGTATGATGTTATGTTGTTTGTAAATGCATTTATTTTGAACATCCATGGACTGTTGGGGAATGTTTGTTTGGTTTGTTTGGTTTTTAGATGCATACATCACGTCGGTTTTCAAACCAAGGATTGCCACTACTCTGCCCATCGCTTCTGGGCCAAACCTTGCCCTTGACCAGGAGGTTCAGCGTTCACCACAGACACCCCTGAAGATGTATGTTGCCAGCAGCCGAGGTGGTCTTAAGCTGAGGATAAGGCAGGAGGTGGTCCACAACCCAGAGTTGGAGCAGCTATGGCGTTGCAGCACGCAGGCGAGCCCAGCCCCTACAGGCCCCTTTGCTGTCACAGCTAATCCCCCGAGACAAACCAATGGTGAGGCAGGCCACAAACTCCCTGCACTGGCTGAGATACAGCAACTTGGGCCCAGAGAGACACGGGAATCTAGGGGCTGTCTTACAGACCTTGGGAAATCCCAGAGGAATCTTCCCACCAACAGTGCTCCCGGTTTGGGGCCTGAACAAAGTAAAATGTCGCCGCTGCTACTGCCACCGGTCAGCACCCACTTCCACAGAACACTAAAGCACAACGTGAACCAACAAGTCACCACCATCAAGCCAGACCCAGGAGACCATCCAGCTCAGACCTTGTCTTCACATAACCCCCGTGTCCAGAATATGCTTCCACATCTCCAAGTGGTCAGGCAGGAGTCAGGGAGGACAGGTGCTGACACCAGTGACCAGCTGAAAGCTGGCTGTGTGGGTGACCTCCACCTCCCACAGCCCAAACGTCGTAAGTGTGACTCAGTGGACAATGCCAGTGTTTTGGGCCACAGCCCCCAGGACAGAGCACTGAGCGCTCACCTGCAGAGTGCCATCAACATCCTCCTGGACCTGCAGAGGCTCCAGAGCTCAGAGCCTAGGACTGTAACTCTACAGAAAGGTGATCACATACTTCCCCACTTCGCACCTCCGGCTTCCTCAGTGGATCTCCTCCAGTCAGACCCTAATAGTGGGCTCGCTGAAGTGACAACCTCCACTTTGGAAGAAGCGGTAAACAGTATCCTAGGGACTGAGGAAAGACTGTAAGATGGAAGTATAGGCTGGAACTGGAGCACCATTTGAAATTGAGATTGGTACACAATATTGTGTGCCTTAAATACAGAAAGTGACAGTACCAAGTGTTACAACAGTTACTTGGACAGTGCCTAAACGGATTATTGTACAAAACCAGTTACATAGCAAGAGGTCATAACATCTTGTAATTTTTAGAAGGTGGCTGATATTCTTGAAACGGTTGTACAGTTGAGTTATTTATTAACAGCGAAGACTTGCAGACTTATCAGATGGTTACACTCCTCAATGATTGTCCGTTAAATGTCATGCAAAGAGAGGAGTAGATTAGGTGTCAAAACCTTTTCTTTATTAAGGTACTGGCAATATTGACCTCTGGTCATTGTAGCCCAAGCTCGTTCCTTGGACTCCAATCATATAGGTAGGCACTATTGTGCACTCCTTGTTTTGTACTGTTGTACTGAGTATTTTCTTCCACTGTTGAAGGATAGTAATCAGCCTTGGTTTTTGCAGGGCTTTCAAACAAACCAAAATTTTTCACAAACTGGTGGGACCTGTTTCTTGCTGAACATTGCACTGGGTGTATGCACAGAACTGATGAAGTTGTGCTTGAATCATTTTGAAATGTTTTCACAGAGCTTGTGTGAACAGAGGAAGTCTGTTCCGCAAGGACTAAATGTATCAGGAGTTGGCCATTGATAAAGGCTAAAAATCCTCTCCATGTGATTTATTGCAAAAACCCAACTTAATTTTAAGATATATATTTCTTTTCACGAGTTTGTTCTACTGATTGTATTTAATTTCAGAGATATTTTATTATTTTCCAAAATTGTCTTGCACTTATTCAGGATCAGGTGTTTTCAGTTTAGCAACGAGGTACTATCACTTTGCAATAAAACAGTGTACAGTTTTATGAAACTCACTCCAGACTTTAAGGTTCTCGATCTTTTATTCAAATTGCCAGAGACCTCTCTCTTCACTTTCACCTCAAAAGAGTATCTAACACACAGTATTTGTCAACTTAATAAGGCTATCATAAATTGGCACTTTTTCAAGCACAATTTGGGAAGGAAGGCACTTTGACTTTACTCGAAAAGGAGTCAAAATCCCAATGTTAGTCAATTTTTATGAATACCATTAAATATTTTAAGCTGAGAAAGCACCCATCTGTAAAAATAACACTCTGACAGGGTAGACTGGTTTCTTCATGTAAGTGTGTTCCAAAGTAAAAATGGACTATTAAACATTATAATTTTGATCAAATAATCACTGCAAGTTTAAACCAAATCGCTTAGTGCCTAAAGTTATTTGTATTATTAATTTTTTTGTTGACAGTTTAATGTAACTAGCATAAGATGCAAAACGTGTGTATATTTTGTTAAAAAAGGTATGTAGATTTTGTTACAAAGGGTTCTATTAACACTTCCAGGACCCTACATTCTTCACTCTAATAGATCAAAGAGAAAAGTAGCTGTGATTTAAGAAATGTCAATTCATTCTGTGCTGTTGATCACTGTCTCTCACACCAGCCATATGTTGATTGACTCTCACCTGGGATAAGTGTATTGCTAATGGCCCCACAATGGGGAGGTGGGTGTTCATCTTCTGATTGTTAATATTGGCAGTGTGTCTCTGCCCCACCTAACCACCACCCACCCCTGCCATTGAGTGACCAAACTGCCTACCAGCTTAAATGATTGGCAGCTCTTAAAAAGGAGCAATTGATGTCTTTGGTTATATTTGTCCGAGGGATCGTGGCTGTACAGATCCTTTCAGCCAACAGCCCCACGGATGAGAGAAGCCCTGACGAAGGGAAATGTGTCAGAAGCTCTCAGGAAAGGTAGGAGTTGCCCACTGACATAATCTGCACCTCTGCCTCTCAGGGGACTACTGTCTGTGATCAAATCACTCCCCCACCCCCCAGTCAAATCTCTGCAGTCACCCCACCCCCTGTCCCTCTCCCACTATCCTGAGGAATGTTGATGATTATGTCACAATTGTTGATGGACAAGCACTTGTTTTGGACTGAGATTTAAAGTGAATATGAGAAAAGCATTGCCACTCAGTGACTAGTAGAGTATGGAATGCATTGCCTGGAAATGTGGTGGAGGCAGATTCAGTTGAGGTTTTCATGAGGACAGTGTTGCTCGGGATACATGGAACAGGCAGGAGATTAGCACTAGGTAATAGAACCAGCACAGCATAATGGGCTAAATGGACCTTTTCTGCACCATAACAGTACTAAAGTTGAGAATGAACCTCTTTACTTTTGGCTGTTAGTGAGGCAGTTTAATTTATTTGTGTGATGCTTATTTCCCATGTTCTCCTAGCAATTTCTCTGTTGCTTTGTGCTGAACTGATCAGTACAGATTTCTCATATTTGACTCAACTAATAGACTGAAATGAAAGCAACCTCATCTTAAATAGTACTGTTTAAAAATCTGACAAAGTCAATTTCTTTTGTTGAAGACATTTGAGTGTCCTGTATTTCAGCTGCCTATTTCCCTGATCGTTAAAGTAGTACATTGTGAGCTGAGGAAGAGATTTCCAATGTAAGTCTGACTGTGATAATTTTGTAAACGTGTTGTTAAAGAAGCAGTTGGTTATATTTCAAATATCCGACACACGTACAGTCTTCTCCATGGCAAAATAAAGACCAAAGTCCTCTCAAAACCTCAGGGTATTTTGAAGTCCTTTTCACAGTTGATGAAGTATGTTTTGATGTGTGGTTACTGTTGCAGTCTAGGAGGTGCAGCAACCAATTTGCCCCCAGTAAGCTCCCAACAAATCACCGAATGAACTGATTAACCTGCTTTGGTGATCTTAATGGAAGGAAGATGCAGGCCAGGAAATCACTCCTGCTTTCTGAATCATGCTGTGAGATTTTCTATACTGACCTAAGAGGGAAGACAGGGCCTGGGGCTAATGTCCCACCTGAGAGATGGCACCTCCAACAGTGCAACAGCACCCCCTCAGTCTATAATGTACAGTCGGGACTCAAGATTAAGGCTTGATCCATAAACCTCTGCCTCAAGGACAAGAATACAACTGGTAATCTATGGCTGCCATTTCTCACAGAAGTGGATGATCAAACAACACAAGCTCCCACCTTAGCTCTTTGGTGAACCTTATCTATAGTGTGTTCTACATAGAGGGGAGGACAGCAAGCACAAAGTTAATATTTTAAAGCCCTCCATTTCATATTGCTTTTTAAAAAATCAGAATTGGTTTACAAAAATACTCATGTCTGTTCAGGACAAAATAAGATCCTGGCGGGTCACTTATGGAGGCACATTCTGATTATACTTTTGTGTTCTTGTGACAGTTGTTAGTTTCCTCGAGTGTGACTGTGACAGCGTTGCAATAGAGCCTTGGCACAGGGTCAGAGCACAGGCTCAGTTAAAGCACTCTAGGGTTGGTGTTAGTGGTGGGATAAGACCTTGCTCCCACTTGATGTAGCAGATGGTCACGTCTGAATTCAGGAACAAGGCAAAGCCCTGCAGCTTTTGAGGCAGCAATAGACTGTGAGGAAGGTCTGATGACCCAGCTCCCGTTTCACTCTGAGCCCTGTATGTTTAGCTTGATGTTTCCATTGACCTGTTTAACGTTCTCATTCCCGTCATCAAACTGTTGAATTCAACCAAACATTTTTCATAAAATCATACAGCACAGAGAGAAGCCATTCATCTTACAATGACCCGTGCAGGCCCTTTTATCAGTCCAGTTAGTACGACCTCCCTGCACTTGGCTGTAATCAGTATTTCTTGTTTTCATTTTCAACGAGATTATCCAGCTCCTTATTGCATCATCCTTCCAGAGAGTACAAGCAAGATCACACCTTTCAGTGTAAACGCTAAAACGTTTCCTCAGGAAAGGGCTCTGAAGGAGGCCATTTGGCCTATCAGGTTCATGATGACTCTCTGTAGAGCAATTCAGTCCCATTTCCCTGCCAATTAACTCCTCAGGCTGTTTTTCCGTTACTTGCAATTTTTAATTGAAAACCAAAGGAATGTCATGGTTTGTCCTTTGTGCTTATAATGCACACTCTGAGCATGTTCTCAACACTGTTTATAACATGATGTAAATCTGAGTGTGTGTGTGAGTGCGTTACTAGCAGCAACTAACGGATAACTGAGACTCTAAATTGGATTTGCAAGCAGGTGGAATGATGTCACATAAGGTTTACCTTATACTTAGCGTCTCTCCTAAGCTGGATTCTGCAGTGATGCACCCCTTCAGGATTAACTACGTACTTGTACCCTGGGTGCAGTTTGTGCTGGTACTGCTAATTATGTCAGTGCACTCCAATGTGTTAGTGTTCGGTCACAGACATACAGACTGGTTAATCCTCAGGTAAAATGTGTGTGCTTCGCTTAATACCTCCACTGCATATTGAGCCATAAAGCTACATCAGTTGTGTATATATAATTGATGAATGCATTTTATTACCTTGTACAGTAAGCCAAGTCTTTTCAGTCAGCTTAGAGGCCTTACTCAGAACACATGGGACTGTTGATAGTGGATGACCAGATCTTTCATTGTTTCGTAGGCTGTGTGGTATTAAATCTCTTATCTAAAGCAAATAAACATTTTGTATACATTTTTATTAAACTATTTATTAACATACATTTTTTAATAAATAAGGAGAATGCAAAAGATAAATGTTCTGAGTTGATGATTTCATTGTTGCCACTGAAATTGTTCTTAATGTTTAACTTTTAACGATTAACTTTTAATCTCAAAACTTTCCAGCTTGACATGACTACCTGTTAGGATCATTTTTTTTTTCTTCTTTATTCACGCATGGGACTTAGCTGGCGCAAGCTAGTCAGCATTTGTTACCAGCCCCCAACTGCACTTGTGAGGTGGTGGTTAGCTGCCGCCTTGAACCGCTGCAGTTCAGGTGGCGCAGGTAGGAACCACATTGCCCTCAGGCAGTGAATTCCAGAATTTTGACCCATCAACAGTGAAGAAATGGCAATATATCTCCAAGTCAGGATAGCAAATAGCTTGGAAGGAACTTGCAGGAGGTGTTGTTCCCATGTATCTGCTGCCCTTCTAGATGGAAGTGGTTGTAGATTTGGAAGGAATCTAAGGATCTTTGGTGAATTTCTGCAGTTGATCTTTCAGATAATACACACTGTTGCTACTCAATGTCAATTGTGTAGGGAGTGGATGTTTGTGGATGTGGTGCCAATCAAGCAAGCTACTTTGTCCTGGATAGTGTCGAGCTTCTTGAGTGTTCCTGTAGCTACAAACCACCCAGCCTCAAGGCATTTCCTCTCCACTACTATCTGTGGGTAAGTGTTGACAAAAAAAAATGTAGTGAATCTGTGGAATTCCTTACCGGGGGACTCAAAGAAATTCTAACAAAACTGTACAGGTTAAATGCAGGAAGGATGTTCCCAGTGGTTGGAACAAGGATAAATCTTCTAGGTATGCGATGAGGAGAAATCTCTTCACTTAGAGAGTGACGAGCCCGTGGAATTCACTACCAAAGAGTGGTTGAGGCCAAAACATGGTGTTTTCAAGAAGGAGGTAAATGTAGCTCTTGTGCCTAAAGGAATGAAGAGATAGGGGCAGAGGGTGGGATTAGCCATGATCCCATTGAATGGCAGAGCAGGCTTGATTGGGTCCTGCACCTACCTTCTAAGTTTCTGTGTTTCTTTGTTATACCCATGAATGAATAATTAGATTAGATTAGATTCCCTACAGTGTGGAAACAGGCCCTTCTGCCCAACAAGTCCACACCGCCCCTTGGACCATCCCAACCAGACCCATCCCCCTATAACCCACACACCCCTGAACACAGGGATATTTAGTATGGCCAATCCACCTACACATCTTTGGACTGTGGGAGGAAACCGGAGCACCGGGAGAAAACCCACAGAGACACAGGGAGAATGTGCAAACTCCACACAGACAGTTACCCGAGGCTGGAATCGAACCCGGGTCCCTGGCGCTGTGAGGCTGCAGTGCTAACCACTGAGCCACCGTGCCGCCCTAAATGCTGTAATGCTGTCAATGAACACCACCACCCTGGTTTGTCGTCCCTTCATTCTGATGGATTTAAAGTCCGTCATTCATGTTATCTCCAACGGATGAAACAACACTCAGTTGTGGCAACTCAAGTTTAACTAATGCTATTTGAATCAATTTAAAGAGCAGTGCACAAGTGGGTGTTCCTGATCCTAGGATATGTGAGCTCTTCTGCCTCTGCCCCACCCCCAACCCTGTCTGCCAATTCTGGCCTCCCGTCCAAGTTTTCCACCCTTCCCCCATTGTTCAGTTATCAGAACTCCAAAATTAGGAATCTCCTTCGTCAGTCATTTGCCTTCTCTCTTGCTTCCTGAAAACTGGTGGGTTCAACCAAGCTTTTAATTTGGAATGCTGTCTCCCAAGGCAGGAGATCAGAGTTGGAACAGATCTCGGTTCCATAACCCATCTTGAGAGACATATCCCTGGTTGGCCTGATTTTTAATCAGGGGTTTTAAAAGAGGAGAGCAGAATTACCCTTCCTCACCTGCTTGTAATACAGTGAACCTCTGACCTTATGATGGAGGGAAGGTCACTGATGAAGCAAGTATTTGGGGCCTAGGACACCACCCTGAGGAACTCTTGCAGAGAAGCCCTGGAGCTCAGAAGATTAACCTCCAATGACCACAGCTGTATTCCCATGTGCCATGTATGACTCCAACCAACAGAGAATTTTCCCTCTGATTCCAGTTTTGCTGCATTGCCTTGAGGTCACTGTCATTTAAATGCGGGTTTGATGTCGAGGGCTATCATTCTCACTTCAGCTCTGGAATTCAGCTCTTTTGTCCATGTTTGAACAAAAGCTGTAATGTCTTACAAGGCCTTAGCAAGACCACACTTGGTTTCGTTGCCATAGAGGGAGTGCAGTGAAGGTTCACCAGAATATGTGGAAAAGTTGGGTCGACTGTGGCTGTAGTCCCTGCACTTTTGAAGAATAAAGGGAGGATCACATTGAAACAAATAAAATTCTGACAGGCCTGGCCAGACTGGATGGAGGGATAATATTTCCCCAGAATCAAAGGAGTCCAGCACAAGGGGTCACAGTCTCAGGCTATGCAACAGATACTTCTTCACTCTGGTGTTGAATCTGTGGAATTCTTTATCACAGGAGGCTGTGGAGGGGAAGTCATTTAGTATACAGAAAGAAAGTGATCAATTTCTACAGGCTAAAGGTGTCAATTAGATTGGGACGAGAGTGGGAGTATAGACGATCAACCATGGTTGTGTACATTGCCAGAGTGCCTGGATGGGCCGAATGGTTTACACCTGCTCCAGCTTTCTGTGTTTCTTTGGGTGGAACCTGTGGCATAATTGGGTGAGAATTCTGGTGTGGTCTAGCTTGATGTCAGGAGCATCTTGTTTTATCATGCTTTTCACGAGCAGCATGGTAAGCTTCTCACAGTGCAGTGGTGAGACACCAATTAAGGGGGTTTATAGCTTGCTAGAGGCCTTGTTGACAGCCAACACATCTCATTAACTTTTAAGCTTCCTATCTAACCAAACTTGCTGAACCAGTTTGACATGGAAACCAGAGCAGGTACCTGGTGAATTCAGCTTGTACTTGCTCTGAAGAACACTGGGCAACAACATCTCAGGGTACACTCCATGGGCACCAGCCACATGAACCCCATGTGGACAACATTTGAGATTTTCCAGCCTCTAAGAACCCTCGTGGTGCATCTCCAATCCAGGACACTTCAACAAGGACACTGAGCTCAGGGACACGGCCCCAGCTCATTGACTGGACTGGGCAGTATCTCTAGGCTCTTTGTTCATTGTCACACCACTCACTTTGAGCCTTGCTGCATTTTGACCCGGAGGCGAGCTACATCAGGCTTATGCTACTTCTGTCTTGCCGTGCCGTTTAGTGCAGACACAAAGGGAAAATGTGTCAACAGACCTCAGACAAGCCAACAGAGTTAATCTTGAGTTATGCTATCTCAACACAGTAACTCAAGGGCAGCCTCCATTCCCAGTGCAGAGGCTTCAGAATAGTCAGCTACGCAGGATGATCACTGCATAAAAAGGGCAGAGGAACTAAATGTTGGGCAGCACATCCCCTGCCTTGAACCTTCCTGCCCTTTTGGGACTGTCTCCTTTTTGGACTATGAAAGAGGCCGGTATTAAGGGAGGTAGAAGTGGAGAACAGAGTTATTCCAGTTGGTGCAGGAGTGAGAGTGAGTGGGCAGCGCAGAGGGCAGGCAGAGTTCTTGCTGACAGGATCAGGGGTCAGGGACAGTGGTGGGGAAGATATTGCTGGCAGTAGTGAGTGGGGCTAGAACAGGAGTCTTATTTGGACGTGGGTGCTCTAGCAGGGAGAGGATAAGGTATCAGAGAGAAGATGGTCACAATGATCTTGTCAAAGTGGAGAAGCTCATGATCTTCCAACATCATGGGACATTCCTCCATGAGTGGAAAAATACCTTGAGTTAGGTAGCTCCTTTAGACCAGGCTGGACATGGCCTGGTGTCACAGCCTCTCTGCTGGTCCTTGGGGAGAAAACAGGAGGTCTCCCCTCTCCTCTATGACATTCAGCAGCATCTCCAGGTCCCTGTCCACGAAGCAGGGCACTGATAACCCTGCCTGCTTCTGTCTGCCTGCCACATCGAGGGTTAAAGTCAAGGACAGTGCAGAAGAAGCAGCTCTAGACCGACAGAACTTGTACGGGTGCACACTGGGCTTTTAAAGATGGAAACAGCACAAGGAATGCCAGGGGATTCCAGGATATTCACAGAGCAGCAAGTCATTAGGGGAGCAGGTTGAAGGAAGCTGGGACTGGATGGAGAGGACACCATGGTGTTGATTAGGCGGTTCTTGATAAGAGTTTGGTAAGAACAGTGAGGAACCTCACTCACCCCTCATGGTGAAGCCCCTAAAACTCTCACAACTTGGACGTACATGGAATACTGTAGGTTAGATGGGCTTCAGATCGGTATGACAGGTTGGCACAACATCGAGGGCCAAAGGGCCTGTACTGTGCTTTAATGTTCTATGTTCTATGTTCTCACTGAGCCAAAAAAATGTACAATTCAGCTCTATGCTTCAGTTGACTGACAGGAAGAGTAGAGAGTGGGATAAATGAGTCATTTTTGGGCTGCAATCTACAACAAGTAGAAATGACAGTCAGTGTTGGAGTTGCACCTATTTACAATCTATATTAATGACAGGACTTAAGATACAGTTTGCCACATTTGGTGATGACACAATGATGAGCCATAAGTAAGTTGCAAACAAAGGGCATGAAGGAGTCTGCAAAGGATTTCAGAGAGATTTAGTGAGCAAAAATTTGGCAGTTGGGGTATTATGTGGGAAAATGTGAACTTGGCAATTTTGGCAAGACAAATGGAAAAGCAGCATATTATTTAAACAGAGAGAGGGAGAGAGATTGCAGAATCCCTCTGATAGAGGGATCTGGGTATCATAATGCATGAATCATCAAAAGTGCAGGTACTGCAAGTGGTTAGGAAGGTAAATGGGACAGTGTTGATTGCAAAGGGAATGGAAAAACAAAGCTATTTGTAGCTTTAATTTTACTAAAATTGTAGCAGTCTTTGGTGAGACTGTATCTGGATTCCTGTGTATTGTTTGGTCTGCTTACATAAAGGAAGCAGATTGCATTAGAAGCACTCCCGGAAATGTTTATTTGACTGACTCTTGGGATGAAGGTACTGTCTTAAGAGGAAAGGTTGAATGGGCTGGACCTGTTACTAGTTGACATTTTATAGAATGAGGAGTGATCTTACTGAAAGAGATTGGATCTCGATGAACTAGATAGGGTGGATGTTGGGAGAATGTTGCTGTTTGTTGGGAAGTTGGGAAATTGGGACCACGCTTCAAAAATAATTAAATGATTTAAAATGCCATTTACAATGGAGATTGAGGAGGAATTATTTTTCTCTGTCAGAAGTGTGTGGAATTCTCTTAGCCAGAGACCAGAGGGTGGGTCAATAAATATATTAAAGGCTGAGTCAGACATCCTTAATTGACAAGAGAGTCCAGGATTTGGGGAACAGGCAGGAAAATGGAGTCACATCAGATCGACTGTGATGGCATTGAATGGCAGAGCAGGTTTGTGGAGCTGAATGGCCTACTGTTTCTAACTCATATGTTTGTATGATCTTCTGGTGATTTGCCTCAAACCAAACCGATATATTCTGTGCTACATGGATCAATTTTAAATTCAAATTCATCTGTATGTACCAGTTGGGGATAATTGGCAAAACTATAATCAAATCTCCTCCGTAATATCAGATCATCACTCAACCATGTAAAATGTGAACAACAACTTTGGTAAACTTACTCTGTACTTCCTCCAAGGCTGGGGTATCCTTCCAAAAGGTGTGGAGTTCAGAATGAGGGAAGCAGAGAGGGTTCAAAAATAAACAGTGAGAGCAAAGGAACAAAAATGGAAATTTGTGGTGTATCAAAGAATAGAGAGTAGGGAAATTGAGATGTAGGAATGGAGGGTCAGACGATGGCAGGAGGAGCCAGAGAGGTAAAATCCTTGGAATATACCAACTGTTGAGATCAGATGTTACAAAGATAAAATCAAATGTTCTGTATCTGAATCTGCATTACATTCATAAGAAATTAAATGACAACACCCATTAACATAAGAGTTGATGGTCATTATGGAGACATAGCCTCAAGGTAACAACGACTAAGCCCTAAATACTGAGGGATATATAAAATATGAAAGCTAGAAGGTATGGTAAAGATTACACTGGTAATCACGATAAATTTGTGCAATACTTACAGATGACCTTGCTTCAGAAGATCAGGAAGCAGAATCAGTTTGGGTAAAGATATGGAATAAAGGAGACCCTCGTGGGACTGATCTACAGCCCTTCCCAAAAGTCACCACAACGTATGCAAGAAGCAATATAGGGTGCTTCTGGTAAAGGAGTGGCAATAATCATGAGTGATTTTAATCTGTGTGTAAACTAGAAAAATATGATTGGCAGTAGCCTGGATGAGGACTTCAGAAATGGTAAGAAATTTTATGATATAATTTCTTATGGCAGTCCATTTTAGATCCAACTGTGGAGTGTTTCTCTATTAGTTTAGATATTGTGTAATTGTATGACAGGATTCATTAATAACCTCAGAGTAAAAAGCACCTCTAGTTTACAGTGACCACAATATGTTGGAGTTATACATCCAGTTTAAAAAGGGAGAAGATCGGGTGTAAGACTGGTATTTAAATCTAAATAAAGACAACCATGTAGGCGGGAAGTGAACTGGCATTCTAGACTAGGAGATTGTATCTCAGTTGACCAAAGTCAAATATTTAAGGGAATATTTCAAAATATGCGGAATATGTATATCCTTATTACAAATTCATACTGTGAAGGGAGGACCCAGCATTCATGATTTGCTAAAGAAAAGTTAGGTAAAGCATCAACTTAAAGAAAATGCTCATAACTACGCAAAGAGGAGTGGCAGGTCTAATGATTGTATAGTGATAGAATGAGGTCAAACAAGTAGATCTCACAGAATATGAGTTCCCTGATTGAACCAGATTAACATCCCCAATCAGGGGACAGATATAAACAGGAGGGTCAGACATCCTGAGAGTAGGATCTGAGGGAACTGGATCAGTGTCAAAGACTCTCCAAATGTAAATAAAGAATGAGTTGGTGGCAGGATATCAACCTCTCTGGAGTTATTTCAGATTGGTCAGAAAAACTGCAAAGAATGAGTAAAAGGTTATTAAGTGGAAGAAATAAGAGCATGAAAGTTTAGATTTTGAAAAACCCGCAAATTTTTATGTTTTTGTACTCAGTTCTTAATCTCATCAATTTACAATTATATGTTGACAAGATGTCACTTATTTCTCACAGTACATATATCAGGCATTGTTTGTGTCCACTGAAGGCCTCCCTTATCCTGTTAATTGTGCAGGCTAGGCTGCTACCTTGCTTCCATCGTTCATGGCCTGATTTCCATGGCCTTGGCCTTTCTCATCTTCTTAATTTTTTTAAACTACAGAATCTATAGTTAACAAGGTGTAGAGCTGGATGAACATAGCAGGCCAGGCAGCATCAGAACAGCAAGAAAAGCTGACATTTTGGGTCTGGACCCTTCCTCAGAATCTATAGTTAACCTTTTCAGCATTAACCTTTACACTTATACAGTACGCATTCAAGATGGCTAAGAAGATGCTTAAAGGAATTGAACACAAACGTAAGGATGTTATGCTTCAGTTATACAGGACGCTGGTGAGACCGCATCTCAAATACTGTGTTGGCCTCCTTATTTAAGAAAAGATGTAAATGCATTGGAAACAATTCAGAGAGGATTTGCTAGATTGATGCCTGGAATGACTAAAGCAGGGACAGGTTAGGTTTGTTTCTGCAGGAGTTTAGAAGAATGAGGGGTGACTTGATTGAAGTATAAAAGATCCTGGATGGTCTTGACGAGGCGACTGTGAAATAATGTTTCCTTTTGCGAGTACAGAACTAGTTTAAACACTTTAAAGATTAAGAATCGTCTTTTTGAGAAATGATGAGACTTTTTTTAAGATGGGTGTGTAGTTTTGGAACGCTCTGCCTCAGAAGACAGTTGAGGAGGTGGTAAATAAATATTTTTAAGACAAAGGTAAAGTTTCTTGTTAGGCAAAGACAAATTGAAGATTATCAAGACTACGTGGGAATGTGGAATTTAAAACACAAATACATCAGCCATGATCTTATTGAACGGTGGAGCAGGTTCAATGGGCTGAATGGTCTAATTCTACCCCATTTAGTTAGTTGTAAAGCAGGCTTTCCCAGGGTCTGTTTTAGGGCCACTGCTTTTCTGGTTATATATTAATCACCTAGACCTGTGAGCATGAGGTACAATTTCAAAATGTACAGGTGACGCACAGAGCAAATTCTGAGGATGAGAGTATTAGACTGCAAGAGGAAATGAGTCAGGAAAATGAGAATGCACAAGGGAATGTCTGAATACAGAGCAGGAGTAGCCATTCAGTCCCTCAATTTTGCTCTACTATTCACTGTGATCCTGGCTGGTCTGATTGTTCTACCAAATCCACAAAAGTGTTCTAGGACTCTGCTTCTACCACTTTTGCACTAAGAGAATCCTAAAGACTCATGGCCCTCAGAGAAAACATCTCACCTCTGTTTTAAAGCCCTCAGTTTTAAAAAGTGACCACTATTCTAGACTCTCTCACAGGAGGAAGTATCCTCTTCACATTCAGCCAGTCAAGCCCTCTCTGGATCCATATATGTTTAAATCAAGTTGTCTCTTCTAAATTGCAGCAAATATAAGCCCAGCCTGTCCAATTTTTCTTCAGAAGACAACTAATTCTAGCTATTAATCAAGTTCTGTGAATCACCTCCAATGCACCTGCATTCTTCCATTAATAAGAAGACCAATATTGCATATGGTACACTAGATGTAGTCTCACCAGTGCCCTGTAAAACTGAAGCATTACTTCATTACTCTTGTGTTTAAATTTCCCTTGTGATATATAACAACATTTTATTAGATTTACTCATTACTGCTGAAATTCCTGTATCTGTATCTGATCTTTTTGTATTAATGCATGAGGACACTCAGATCCCTCTGCCTCTCACAGCTCTACAGCCTTTCATTATTTAATAGTTTGTCACTTCTTTGTAATTCTTCTGGCCGAAATAAACAATTTCACATTTTATTACATTATGGTTCATTTGTCAAATCTTTGCCCATTTACTTAATCTATCTATAGTTTATTGTAACAAAGTGTGGAGCTGGAGGAACCAGCAGGCCAGGCAGCATCAGAGGAGCAGGAAAGCTGATGTTTTGGGTCAGGACCCTTCTTCAGAAATTGGGGAGAGGGGACGGGAGCTCTGAGATAAATAGAGGAGGAGTGGGGCTGAGGAAGGCAGGTGGGATGGTGATAGGTGAGTGTAGGTAGGCAGTGGTGGATATTGGTCAGTGAGGTGGGAGGAGTGGATAGGTGAGAGAGAAGATGGACAGGTTGTGTCAGGTCAAGGAGGCAGGGATGAGAGGGAGGGTTGGTCATGGGATGAGGCCAGGGGTGGGGAGATTTTGAAACTAGTAAAGTCTACATTGAAATTTTTGGGTTGTAGGCTCCCAAGGCGGAATATGAGTTGCTGCTCCTCCAGTTTCTGGGTGGCGTCATTGTGACACTGGAAGACGTCCAAGATGGACATGTCATCCAAGGAGTGGGAGGGGGAGTTGAACTGGTCTGCGACTTGAAGGTGTTGTCATTTGTAGCGAACAGAGCGCAGGTGCTCTACAAAGCGGTCTCCGAGCCTCTGCTTGGTCTCACTGATGTAGAAGAGGCCACATTGGGAATAACAGATGCAGTAGACCACATTACCAGATGTGTAGGTGAACATCAGTCTGATGTAGAAGGTTCTTTTTGGGTCCTTGGATGGAGGTGATGGGGGAAGTGTAGGGGCAGGTGTAGCACTTCCTGCGGTTGCAGGGAATGGTGCAGGGGTGGTAGGATGAGTGCGCAGCATGGAACAGATGAAGAAGTTACAGAGAACGCGATCCTTATGGAAGGCAGATCGGGTTGGGGAGGGAAATATATCCTTGATTGTGGGGTCAGATGGTTGCAGGTGGTGGAAGTGGCAAAGAATGATACATTGAATCAGAGATTAGTGGGGTGATAAGTGAAGACAAGGGGGATTCTGTCTTTGTTTTTGTTGCAGGGTAGGGATGTGAGGGCAGAGGTGCAGGAAACACAAGAGATGCAGTCAAGAGCATTTTTGACCACTGAGGTGGTGGGGGGTGGGGAGTTGCAGTCTTTGAAATAAGAGGACATCTGGGATGTTTGGGAGTGAACACGCCCATCTTGGAGGAGATGCGATGGAGGTGGAGGAATTGGGAGTAGGAAGGTGAGTGAGAGGAGGTGTAGTCTAGGTAGCTGTGGAAGTTGGTGGACTTGAAATAGTTGTCAGTTTCAAGGACCATCAGAGATGGTCCAGGTGAACTTGAGGTTGGGATGAAAGGTTGATGAATTGTTAAGCTCCTCGTGGGAGTACGCGGCAGCACCAATACAGTCATTGATGTAGCGGAGAAAGAGATGAGGGGTAGTGCCAGTGTAGCGAGTGAGTTATAACTTCTTGTAGGCTCCTTGTATCATCTTCACAACTTACTTTCCTATCTATCTTTGTGTCATCAGCAAATTTATTTCCCATTCCTTCATACAGATCATTTCTATCAATTGTGAAAAGAGTTGAAGTCCCAGCATCCAGCCCCTCATTACATTCTGCCTGTCTGAAAAAGACTCACTTATGCATTCTCTCTGTTGCCTGTTAGCCAGCCAATCCTTTATCTATACCAGTGTGTTACCCTCTTCACATGAGCTTTTATTTTCTATAATAACGTTTGATGTGATACTGTATCTTTACTCAGAGAGTAGTAAGGGAATGGAACGCTTTGCCTGCGACGGTAGTAGATTCGCCAACTTTAAGTACATTTAAGTCGTCATTGGATAAGCATATGGATGTATAAGGAATAGTGTAGGTTAGATGGGCTTCAAATTGGTATGACAGGTTGGCACAACATCGAAGGCCGAAGAGTCTGTACTGTGCTGTAATGTTCTATGTATCAAATGTCTGGAGATTTCAGTTCAGTGTATCCAACAATTCCCCTTAAATCACCATCAGGTGTTAGTTCCTCAAAGGATTCTAACAGGTTGGTCAATCATGATTCATCTTTTACAAAACCATGTTGACTGCCAGATTCAACTTGCTATAACTCTAATGATAACTTCTAACATTCTCCCTTTGACAGATGTGAAGCTCACTGGCCTGTGGTTTCCTGTTTCCCTTACTTTATGAATAGAGGAATTATGTTTGTGGTCACCAATAGGATCCTCCCTGCATTTAAGGTGTTTTGGAAAAGTAATATCAATGCATGAACTATCTCACTAGCCACTTCTTTTAAAACAAAAGACCCTAGGATGAAGTCAGTCAGAACGAGAGCACTTGGCAGCCGTAGCTCCACCAATTTATTCAGTATCACTTCTGTGGTGATTGTGGTTTTGCTGCTTTTCTCTCACCCTTCCAATTCCTGATTTATTGCTTCTTTCAAGATGTTTGTCAAATCCATTTTACCACAGACCAATTAAAATACCTGTACAGTTCATCGGCTATCTCTGTATTTGTCTGACACCAGTCTTTGAGACATCTGTTTATCTTTCCAATCTTGTTTACCCCCCATTAATTTTGATATAGCTCAGGTAGCAATCCAGAGATTACAACTTTGGAGGTTCTGCTTTTTACTTTCGTATCTAGCACATCAGGTTCACTGTGTAGAACCACCCCCTTTTCCCTGTGTATGATGTTGGCACCTAACGGACTGTGACAACAGCCATTGGTACAGTGGGTCAGTGGTTGGCACTGCTGCCTCACAATGTCAGGGACCCAGGTTTGATTCCACTCTTGGGTAGCTGTCTACATGGAGCTTGTACATTCCCCCTATATCTGCATGTGTTTCCTCTGGGTGCTCTAGTTTCCTCAGTCTGAAGATGTGCACATTAGGTGGATTGGCCATGCTAAATTGTCCCATAGTGTCCAAAGATGTGCAGGCTACTCTACCTTTCCTATGGTTAATCTGTTTAATAGGACAGGATGCTCAGACAGTTGGTGTGGACTCGATGGGCCCAATGGCCTGCTTCCAGACAGTAGGGATTCTATGACTTCACCTCCTATTGAAAGTTCCTGTCCAGCCCTAGGCACCTTAGGGTCTGGATTCACACTCTTCGTTGTAAAGAACAGTATCAATCCTGATTGTTGTACTGTCTGTTCCTATTCCTCACTCTTGTCTGGCTTCCTGTACTACATGATCAGTTAGCTCATCCACACTGCAGCCCTTGCTCTCACCTGGTTTAGCTAAAAGAATGTCAAATATGCTGGACAATTGCAAAGGCTGAGTCTCCTCAGTTTCCGTCCTCTGGGTTCCTTGAACTGACTCATGTGTAGACATACTCCCTTGCTTCTGAACACTGCCGAGATCAAATGATTGAACTTTAAGAGGTATGACTGTCTCCTGATACAAGGAATCTAGCAAGATTTCCCCCTCCCTGTTGCATGATAATTCTGCAGTTCAGCTCAAATTTCAAATGTTTAGACAGATACGATTACGCTTGTCTAACTGGCACCCAGAAGTTCCCACATGCTGTATTTGACACATCACCTAACCTACCAACCTGTGTTGTAATTCATGACTTAGTTATTTTATTCAATTTCACAGTCATATGTGTTTTATATAATTTTCTTAACCTTACCATCAGTTATTATACTATATTATACTGAGCTTAAGGAATAGAATGGACCCGAATCATTTCCCAGTGTCATAGAATCGTAGAGTTATACAGCAAGAAAACAGACCATTTGGACCAACTCATCCTTGCCAACCAGATATCCTATTTGTCTGCATTCTGACCACATTCTTTCTATTCATGAACCCATCCAGATGCCTTTTAAATATTGTCATTGTACCAGCTTCCATCACTTCATCTTGCACATTCCATTCATGCATCACTCTCTGCATGAAAAAGGTTGCCCCTCAAGTCACTTAAATCTTTCCCTCTTAAATCTGTGCTTGTAGTTTTGGGCTCTCCTATCGATGCCCCTCATGATTTAAGGTCACCCCTCAGCCTCTTACACTATAGGGAAAACAGCCCTACCCTTTTCAGGCATTCCCTACAATTCAAATCTTCCAGTCTCAGAAATTCTTGTAAATCTTTTCTGCACCCTTTCAAGTTTAGCAGCATCTTTCTGAAAGTATGGAGAGGAGAATTGATACTAGTCAAATAATCAGTTCAGAATTAGAATCAAAATTTAGATTTTATTGTCACATGTACTCAAGTCCAGGGATACAGGAGTACAGTACCAAGTGTATAATGTCGCCATTCAGGTATAAAAGGTACCTAGGTACAAAATCTTAGGTCAAAATCTTAGCTTTTCCTGTAGCATGATAAGAATCAATTACTGGAGACTGAAAACATTTAGAAAGAACAACAGAACACCTCATTCTCTTTGAGCTAACTTTATAGATACTTTCTAATCAACCATTTAAAAGAAATAGGGAGGGTGATAAAAGTGGTGGGGGAGTGGCTTTGCTAGTCAGGGCTAGTATGGCAGCTGCTGAAAGGCAGTTCACGAATGATATGTCTCCAGTGTCAAGCAGCATCTCAGGGGCACAAAAGCTGAACATCAGCTTTTGTGCTCCTGAGATGCTGTTTGGCCTGCTGTGTTCATCCAGCTTCACACTTTTATCTTGGATTCTCCACTATCTGAATTCCTATTATCTGTCTCCAGTGTCATTTTGGGTTGAGGTCAGGAACAAGAAAGGAGCAGTCACTTTGTTGGGTTTTTAAATTTTTTTTAAATAAAACAGACCCCCTAATAGTTGCAGAGAAATGGAGGAGCGGAGAGGGAGGTAGATACTGGAAAGGTGCATAAGTCACAGGGATGTAGTCATGGGGGACTTCAACTTTTTCAAATATTGATTGGAAACTTTTTAGTTGTAATAGCTTAGGTGGAACAGATTTTGTCCAGTGAGTTCAGGAACAATTCCTGACAGTGTGTAGGTAGACCAACACTTTGGATGTGATGCGATGCTTGGCAATGAACCAGGCCAAGTGTTAGATCTGTTGTAGGAGAGCATTTTGGCATTAGCAATCATAACTCCATTACTTCTACAGTAGTCATTTACAATAGGTACAATATATACAATAGCAGGGTAAGGTTTATAATGGGGGGGTGTAATTACAATTCTGTTAGGCAAGAACTGCATAACAAAATGAGAACAGATGCTGTCAGGGAAGAACACTATTAGAAATGTGGAGATTGTTTAAGGAATACTGCGTGTGCTCGATATGTTTGTCCCTACCAGGTTGGGAAGATGCAGTCGAGTGAGGATGCCTTGGTTCTCAAGGGAGGTCAAATGACTAGTTAAGAGACAGAAGGATGCTTATATAAAGGTTTGGGAAACAAGGATCAGAAAAGGCTCTAGAGGGATACAAGTTAGCCACGAAGGAGCTGAAGAAAGGGCTTCAGAGAGCAATAAGGGGGCACAAGAAAACCTTGGCAGATAGGATCAAGGAAAACTCCAAGGCTTTTTACATGTACGTGAGGAATAAGAGAATGACCAGAGAAAGGGAATTTGTGTACAGAGCCTAAAGAGATAGAAAAAGGTCCTTAATGAATACTTTTCTTCAATATTCACAATTGAGAGGGACCTATTTAAAAAGGAGTGTACAGTGTGAAACAGGCTGGTAGGCGAGAGGAGGTGGATGTTAGTAAGGAAGATGTACTAGGAATTTTGAGGAGCTTGAAGATAGGTAGGTCCCCCAGGCCTGGTGGGACTTGGCAAAGGATTCTATAGGAAGCGAGGGAAGAGATTGCAGGTCCTTTGGCAATGATCTTTTCATCCTCACTGTCGACAGGTATAGAGTGACAAACATCATTCCCATATTCAAAAAAAGGGAATGGGGATAACCCCAGAAATTACAGGCCAGTTAGTCTTACTTCAGTGGCGGGCAAACTGTTGGAAAGGGCTCTAAGACACAGGATTTACGATCACTTGGAAAGGAAAGTTTGATTTGTGATAGTCAGCATGGATTTCAGAGGGGTAGATCAGGCGTCACAAAACTTATTGAGTCCTTTGAAGAGTGACCAAACACGTAGATGAAGGTAGAGCAGTGGATGTGCTATACATGGATTTAAGTAAGGTGTTCGATAAGGTTCCCCATGGTACGTTCATGCAGAAAGTAAGGAGGCATGGAATGGGGGAAATGTGGCAGATTGGATTCAGATTTGGCTGACCCTTAGAAGACAAAGGGTGGTAGTGGACAGAAGATATTCAACATGGTGCTTAGTTACAAGTGGTGAACCACAATGATCTGTTCTAGGTCCTCTACTTACTGTAACTTTTGTTAATGATTTGGATGTAGGAGCGGAAGGTGGATTAGTAAATTTGTGGATGATACGAAGCTGGGTCGAGTCGTGGATAGTGCGGAGGGCTGTTCTAGATTACAAAGGGACATTGATAGTATGCAGCTGGAGTTTAACCCTGAAAAGGGTGAGGTGATTTATTTTGGAAGGACAAATTTGAAAGCAGAATACAAGGTTAAATGGAAAGATTCTTGGCAGTGTGGAGGAGCAGAGGGATCTTGGGGTTCCTGTCCACAGTTCCCTGAAAGCTGCCACCCAGGTGTATAGAGTTATTAAGGCGGCTTATGGTGTGTTAGCTTTCATTAATAGAGGGATTGAGTTCAAGAGCTGTGAAGTTATTCTCCAGCTATACAAAACCCTGGTTTGGCCACACCTGGAGTAGTGTCCAGTTATGGTCCCCTTATTGTAGGAAAGTTATGGAAGCATTGGAAAAACGTGCAGAGGAGATTTACCAGGATGTTGCCTGGAATGGAGGGAAGGTCTTACAAGGAAAGGTTGGGAGAGCTAGGGCTTTTCTCTTTAGAACAATGAAGGATGAGAGGTGACTTGATACAGGTGTACAAAATGATCAGAGGTATAGATAGAGTGGATAGCCAGAGACTTTTTCCTAGGGTAAATGTAGCTATTATGAGGGGGCATGGTTTTAAAGTGATTCGAGGTAGATACAGTGAAGGTCAGGAGGTAGGTTCTTTACATAGAGAGAGTGGTAGTGGTGTGGAATGCATTGCTAGAGAGGGCAGTGGAGTTGGCCTCATTAGGGACATTTAAGTGGCTATTAGATCGACATATGGATGATAACATAAGGTAGGGGTGGAGGTTAGATAGACCTTAGGTTTATGGTAAAAAGTTCAGCACAACATTGTGGGCCGAAGGGCCTGTACTGTGCTGTACAGTTCTATGTTCCATGTTCTGGCCAGGCTGTGCTACAACTGTGGACCAGGTGGGAGTTCAACCTGACGCATCTTGGTATGAAGGACAGAGAGCTAAAGGAAAATAAGGGTGTCACTCTAAAGCAGCTGCAGGAATAGAAGGACCTTGGGCACATGGCACCTGGGACAGAGGGTGGTAGTTGATGGGAAATGTTCATCCTGGAGACCAGTTACTAGTGGTGTGCCGCAAGGGTCGGTGTTGGGTCCACTGCTGTTTGTCATTTTTATAAATGACCTGGATGAGGGCGTAGAAGGATGGGTTAGTAAATTTGCAGACAACACTAAGGTTGTTGGAGTTGTGGATAGTGATGAAGGATGCTGTAGGTTGCAGAGAGACATAGATAAGCTGCAGAGCTGGGCTGAGAGGTGGCAAATGGAGTTTACATAGAACATAGAACATAGAACAGTACAGCACAGAACAGGCCCTTCAGCCCACAATGTTGTGCCGACCATTGATCCTCATGTATGCACCCTCAAATTTCTGTGACCATATACATGTCCAGCAGTCTCTTAAATGACCCCAATGACCTTGCTTCCACAACTGCTGCTGGCAACGCATTCCATGCTCTCACAACTCTCTGCGTAAAGAACCTGCCTCTGACATCCCCTCTATACTTTCCACCAACCAGCTTAAAACTATGACCCCTCGTGCTAGCCATTTCTGCCCTGGGAAATAGTCTCTGGCTATCAACTCTATCTATGCCTCTCATTATCTTGTATACCTCAATTAGGTCCCCTCTCCTCCTCCTTTTCTCCAATGAAAAGAGACCGAGCTCAGTCAACCTCTCTTCATAAGATAAGCCCTCCAGTCCAGGCAGCATCCTGGTAAACCTCCTCTGAACCCTCTCCAAAGCATCCACATCTTTCCTATAATAGGGCGCCCAGAACTGGACGCAGTATTCCAAGTGCGGTCTAACCAAAGTTTTATAGAGCTGCAACAAGATCTCACGACTCTTAAACTCAATCCCCCTGTTAATGAAAGCCAAAACACCATATGCTTTCTTAACAACCCTGTCCACTTGGGTGGCCATTTTAAGGGATCTATGTATCTGCACACCAAGATCCCTCTGTTCCTCCACGCTGCCAAGAATCCTATCCTTAATCCTGTACTCAGCTTTCAAATTCGACCTTCCAAAATGCATCACCTCGCATTTATCCAGGTTGAACTCCATCTGCCACCTCTCAGCCCATCTCTGCATCCTGTCAATGTCCCGCTGCAGCCTACAACAGCCCTCTACACTGTCAACAACACCTCCTACCTTGGTGTCGTCTGCAAACTTGCTGACCCATCCTTCAATCCCCTCGTCCAAGTCATTAATAAAAATTACAAACAGTAGAGGCCCAAGGACAGAGCCCTGTGGAACTCCACTCACCACTGACTTCCAGGCAGAATATTTTCCTTCTACAACCACTCGCTGTCTTCTGTTGGCCAGCCAATTCTGTATCCAAGCAGCTAAGTTCCCCTGTATCCCATTCCTCCTGACCTTCTGAATGAGCCTACCATGGGGAACCTTATCAAATGCCTTACTGAAGTCCATATACACCACATCCACAGCTCGACCCTCATCAACCTTTCTAGTCACATCCTCAAAAAACTCGATAAGGTTTGTAAGGCATGACCTACCCCTCACAAAGCCGTGTTGACTGTATTTGATCAAGCCATGCTCTTCCAGATGGTCATAAATCTTATCCCTCAGAATCCTTTCTAACACCTTGCAGACGACAGACGTGAGACTTACCGGTCTATAATTGCCGGGGATTTCCCTATTTCCTTTCTTGAAGAGAGGAATTACATTTGCCTCTCTCCAGTCCTCAGGTACGACTCCAGTGGAGAGCGAGGATGCAAAGATCTTCGCAAGTGGCGAAGCAATTGCATTTCTCGCTTCCCAAAGCAGCCGAGGACAAATCTGATCCGGGCCTGGCGACTTGTCAATCTTAATGTTTGACAAAATTTTCAGCACGTCAGCTTCGTCTATCTCTATCCATTCCAGCATGCACACCTGCTCGTCAAAGGTTTCATTCACGACAAAGTTGGTTTCTTTCGTAAAGACAGAAGCAAAAAACTCATTTAGGGCTTCCCCTACCTCCTCAGGCTCCACACACAAGTTCCCTATGCTATCCCTGATCGGCCCTACTCTTTCTTTGACCATTCTCTTATTCCTCACGTAAGTGTAAAATGCCTTTGTGTTTTCCCGGATTCCTTCTGCCAAGCCTTTCTCGTGCCCCCTCCTGGCTCTCCTCAGACCATTTTTGAGCTCCTTCCTTGCCTGCATGTAATCCTCTCTAGCTGAACTTGACCCTAGCTTCCTCCACCTTATGTAAGCTACCTTCTTCCTTTTCACTAGAAGCTCCACCGCTCTCGTCATCCAAGGTTCCCTAATCTTACCCCTTCTTGCCTGTCTCAGAGGGACATATTTACTCATCACTCCCAACAACTGTTCCTTAAACCGTCTCCACATGTCGATAGCTCCCTTACCATGGAACAACTGCTCCCAGTCCATGCTTCCTAACTCATGTCTAATCGCATCATAGTTTCCTCTTCCCCAATTAAATATCCTCCCATTCTGCCTAATCCTCTCCTTCTCCATAGCTATGTAGAATGTGAGGCAGTTATGGTCACTATCACCAAAATGCTCTCCCACCACAAGATCTGATACCTGCCCTGGCTCATTTCCGAGCACCAAGTCTAGAATGGCCTCTCCCCTCGTCGGCCTGTCAACGTACTGCGTTAGGAAACCCTCCTGAACACACCTTACAAAAACAGCTCCATTCAAATCTTCTGCTCTAAGGAGGTTCCAATCAATATTAGGAAAGTTAAAGTCACCCATTACAACAACCCTACTGTGTGCACACTTTTCCAAAATCTGTCGACCTATGCTTTCTTCAATCTCCCTGCTGCTATTGGGGGGCCTGTAGTAAACCCCTAACGAGGTGACTACTCCCTTGCTGTTCCTAATTTCCACCCATACTGACTCAGTAGGCAGATCTTCCTCGACAAAGGAAGCTTCTGTAGCTGTGATGCAGACAAGTGTGAGGTGCTGCACTTTGGTAGGAGTAACCGGAAGGCAAAGTACAGGGCTAATGGTAAGATTCTTAGCAGTGCAGATGAGCAGAGAGATCTCGGTGTCCATGTACACAGATCCTTGAAAGTTGCCACCCAGGTTGACATGGCTGTTAAGAAGGCATACAGTGTTTTAGCTTTTATTAATAGAGGGATCGAGTTCCGGAACCAAGAGGTTATGGTGAAGCCGTACAAAACTCTGGTGCGGCCGCACTTGGAGTATTGTGTACAGTTCTGGTCACCGCATTATAAGAAGGATGTGGAAGCTTTGGAAAGGGTGCAGAGGAGATTTACTAGGATGTTGCCTGGTATGGAGGGAAGGTCTTATGAGGAAAGGCTGAGGGACTTGAGGCTGTTTTCATTAGAGAGAAGATTGAGAGGTGACTTAATTGAAACATATAAAATAATCAGAGAGTTAGATAGGGTGGATAGGGAGAGCCTTTTTCCTAGGATGGTGACGGCGAGCACGAGGGGGCACAGCTTTAAATTGAGGGGTGAAAAATATAGGACAGATGTCAGAGGTAGTTTCTTTACTCAGAGTAGTAACGGTATGAAACGCTTTGCCTGCAACGGTAGTAGATTTGCCAACTTTAGGTACATTTAAGTCGTCATTGGATAAGCATTTGGACGTACATGGAATAGTGTAGGTTAGATGGGCTTGAGATCAGTATGACAGGTCAGCACAACATCAAGGGCCGAAGGGCCTGTACTGTGCTGTAATGTTCTATGTTCTATATACACACATCATGGAGGATGGCAGGACAGAGTGAGATTAAGGTGTCAAAGACTTGGTGTTGGGCATGTAAGTAGAACCATTAGAGAATAGAATTAGGCTATTTAGTTCATCTTGGCAGACTCTGGAAAAATGATTCAGCCACAACAGAAGAATTTGGAGCAGAAAAAGGCTGAATGGCCTCCCCAGCCTGTTCAGCCATTCAATAAGGTCATGACTGATCTGATGGTGGCCGATTTTACTTTCCTGTCTGCCCAAATAACCCTGAACTCCCTTGTGTATCAAAGGTCTGTCTAACTTGGCCTGGTATGTATTCAATGAGCCTCCACTGCTCTCTGGGGAAGAGAATTCCAAACACTAATTTCCCTCTGACTGGGATAGAATTCATCATCATTATCATCATCATCATCTCCTTCTAAATTGGTTTAGCAAAGGGGTCTCCCAATGTCCTCAGGTTCTGTACTCCCCAATGTGAGGAAGCATCCTCTCAGAATCTAACCCATCAAGCCCCCTCAGAATTTTCTGTGCCTCAACAAGAAGACATCATTCTTCTTGAATTTCCAAGAAGACCAACTTGCCTGACATTTCCACACCCTTTCACCCCAGGAATCAACTTTGAATATTTTCTGAACTTCCAATCCTGACCTCAAAACTCTCGATGCAGTCTCACAAATACACTCTGCAGCTGAAACACATTACTGAATGGACTGGAACACAACAGTAAAGACCAACAATTCATTTGCCTTCTGAGACATTTGCTGTTAACTGCAGGATGACATTTTTGTGACTCATACATGGATAGCAGATCCTTTAATCATGTAGTATTGTGGTCACTTGCCATTTATATAGCATCATGCTTTTCTATCCTTCCTGCCAGAGTGGCTATACTGTCACATTATCAACATTAGCCATCTGTCAGGTCTTTCCCCATTTTACCATGTGACATCAGTATCTCACTGCAGAAATTTCAAAAGAGTCATACCTGACTTGAAACATTAACTTGGTTTCTCTCCCCATGGATGATGCGAGACATGCTGAGTTTTGTCAGCATTCTTTATGTTTATTCCAGCTGTTCTAAATGTTTTAGAATTGAAATTAAATTCTAATTATTGATAAGGCATTACAACATTTTCCAGTAAAGCTTTAAATTGAATTTTATTGTATTTTGGGGTTTTGTTTTAAGCTTCCTTCCTCAATTCTTCAGAGATCTTTCCCTTGTCTTAATTTATTTACCTGTCCTGTCAAGTTATTTCTCCAATGACACTTTAATCTTTAAGCATTTGATCTTAAATATTTTTCTATATGAAACATCCACTCAATACAAAAAAATTTAAGATGGCAATTTTGAGACTTTTTGCTCCTCTTGTTGGCAGGTTTCACAGCTTTTTGGGTAAGATGGGGAATTTGTGCATTTCTGGTTTGTTCCGAAATTGTTTTTCATCTATTTTGCCCAAGAAAATGGTGTCTTGCCCTTTGCTGAAGCTTTAAACAATTTGCAGTTGTGCATTTAAAAAGTGCTTTTGCCTCAAACTTGTTCATTTAACTTCAATCTTCTGCTTTCCACAAGAGGTCCTAATCTGGCTAATGTTAGCAGTTTGAAGAAACGTTAAATAATGGCTGGTTTTGAGATTTGTTCAGCAGTAGATGATAGTTTAGCATTATGAAATTAATATTACATTTTAATTTTGATGATTTCTACCTTTCCACAGCTTCCTAGCTCAGAATAATATTGTACAGCAAGTTTCTTTTTTAACTGTTTTCCCAGAGGCTTAAACTTACTTCTGGAGCCCAATACGAACTATTTATTTTCCAGATTGTGACTCAAGTCTAGGCACTTAAATGACACTGTCTTTAATCCCCACAGTCCTATAGGCTGAGAGGGATTTCCCCCAGTTCTGTTTGATTTAGTGTTGGTAAAAGGCCACTGTGCTGTCAAATCTTTTCCAAGCTGAACTAATGGACTCTCTGCTTTCCCTACTGCAAAAACTGCTAACTGGTTAGCTGCTAACAAGGTAACTTGCCTTTTTAAGTTGAATATTTCCTCTTCAGATTTTTGTGAGTTCTTGACACTACAGCTGTTTCCTTCACTTTCTAAAGCAGTTCTCGCTACTGCCACCATGTTGCTGGCTGTGGGCCTGTCATGCAACTACTTCCAGAATGATCGTCCTTAACTAAATGTTGCCAAACAAGAATTAGTTTATTATATTATAGTAAGATAATAGGTTACATTAGCTTTAGACTAGTTAACTACGTTAGAACCAGTTCAGAGACATTGCTATTTCCTAAAATATAGGAACTAGGTGTATGCCAAGGGCTGTAGAACTGACTAGCAATTACTGACTAGCTCCTCCTAGAGGCAAATAAAAACTGAAAGAACTGTGATTACAGTAAATCAGGAACAAAAACAGAAGTTGCTGGAAAAGGTCTGCCAGCATCTGTGACGAAAACAGAGTTAATGTTTCAGGTCTGGTTCTGAGGAAGTCACCGGACCTGAAAGGTTAACTGATTTTTTTCCTTGACATTTGCTGACAGACCAGCTGAGCTTTCCCAGGAATTTCTGTTTTTGTTCCTCCTATAGGGAGTCATTTCAAACC
The DNA here is from genome assembly GCF_030684315.1 of Stegostoma tigrinum. NCBI lineage: Eukaryota > Metazoa > Chordata > Chondrichthyes > Orectolobiformes > Stegostomatidae > Stegostoma > Stegostoma tigrinum. Next base: position 87,587,719 of record NC_081363.1, read on the forward strand.
TCAGTGGGCATAGCTGTCCCAAAGCTTGTGTTAACCCTTTCAGGCCAGTTGCCTTAGACAAGAGGTATTCAACAGAGGTTAGGCAGAGTATGTAGAGAGAAACTATCCCCATTGACAAAGGGTCCCGAGTCAATTGAAACTGATTAAAAAGGGTAACAGAAGAAAGCAAGCAAAACAAAAGGCAAGATGAAGCGCAAGTGATCAGGGTCTGGAATGCACTGCTTGAGTGTTTGGTAAAATAGATTAAATTATAGCCTTGAGAATTGGATCATTTATTTAATGAGTAAAGAGCTTGCAAAGCAACAGGGTTCAAGTACAGTTCTAGCTGAGCTGCTCTGGCACAGACAGGACACAGAAGACAGATCTAGTGACATGGTCTATGATTTAATGGGAGCTGTTTGTCAAGTTCTGCATTCTACCTTCCCCTTTCAGATACAAATACAAAAATCAGGAGAAATTCAGCAGGTCTGGCAGCATCCGTGGAAACAGAATGCAGAGTTAACTGCCTAGTGACCCTTCTTTAGAACTTAAAGTTCTAAAGAGCATTAACTCTGCTTTTTCCTCTACAGATGCTGCCAGACCTGCAGAGTTTACCCAGCAATTTTTTTTTACTGATTTCTAAACATCCACAGTTCTTATGTTTGCTTCTCCACCTGCAGCCCCCCCCACCCCACCCACTTTAAAATGCTGCTGAAAACATGACTGAACAAATGTTTTGCTGTGGCACAGTGAAGAATGTTCCTGACTATTTGCACATGTTTTAATACATTAGCGAATGTCTGAAAATAGCCATTGTTGCTTTCATGACTCGTCAGAACGTAGGCTACAAACTCTGTGGCCCTCAGATATCCACAGCTGACATTAGATGACGCCAGTTGACTGCTCATTTCCAGTAAAAACTGACGTGTAGTTCTGCCTTATTCACATTGGGCATCTGTACACATCCACCCACATCCTAGAGATATAAAAACACTCATGGTGGCTAATTTCCTGAAATATTCTCATTCACTAGTGACAGAAGTACACAGAAAACAAACACCAACACTGACCCAGAACCCTTAGTATTAATGATATATATATATATTATTTAAAGAAATAGCAAATAATTGGGATGGATTACAAGGCAGTAATTTAATCCCAGCATTCTGAAGCCAGCTGGACAATATTCTTCCAGTCTCATGTCATCTGATCCCTTTGGTTAGATTACTCCTTTGTAAGAATTGCTGGTTCTTCACCATATTCCTCCTGCCTTCTTACTAGCTCCTGTATAAATGAGAGCTCTCGGGCATAAACGCAACATCATCTGCATCTGTGTAACAGCCTGAGTAATAAACATCAGAATGCATTATGGGGAAAAGGAAGGAATTGGGAGTGAGGACTATCAGATCAAACATGATCTCCCTGGATGGTGTAGACTCAATGGGCTGAATGACTTATTTCTGCCCTTATGTCTTATGGTGTTTTGGAGGGTTCAGGTTCCAGACCCTGAACTGCTATGTAGTTATGTTGTCACCTATGACCAGACAGTGGCTCTCTTGGGTAGACATCAGGGTAGCTAACCAATGTTTTTGGCCAGGGGTTGTAATGAGCAGACTCACACCATTGGAAAACTCTGTTTTACATTGCTGAAAGTGCCCACTCTTCAACCATAAACCTCCACAGCCTCTCTTTCCCACCACATCCTTTCTTCTTAAACCCTCCATCGCCTTCTTCACCCTTACTTCCAGCAAGTGCTAGCAGCTCCTGGCCTCCTGCATCATGACAAAGGTCAAACTCTCCAGTCACTTTCTGTCACATCCCTCCCTTCCACTAACCAGCCTGCCTTAGAGGACAGTGTGGAGCTGGATGAACACAGCAGGCCGAGCAGCATCTTAGGAGCACAAAAGCTGACGTTTTAGGCCTAGACCCTTCAGAGCTGTGATGTTTGTCTTGTCATTTTAACTTTGCTTCTTGTTGTTCTGACCAGTGGTTATACAGTATATAGCTTCACTTCTCTATTCTATAACTAAGGATTGTACCTAGGTACCTTTTGTACCAAAAATGGTGCTGTAGGTGGTAACAAACTTTTCACTGTACTGATTTGAGTGTATGTGACCATAAAGCTAATTCATTCATCCATCTCCCCTGCTCAGCCTTGAGCTTGCTTCTTAGTCTACATTCACTTCCAGCCCTGCTCTGAATTTGTGTTGTTCAGCCCCTGTCATTACCCCACCTGCCCCAGCTCAGACCCCTCCCCAACATTGTCCATTGGACAGTTACACTTACCTGGCTCCACTATTCATAGGAATTCCCAGTGTGTGGGAGCAAACCATGTGGCCCATTAAGTCCACACTAATTCTGAATAGCATCCCACCACCATCTCCCTGTGATCCAGCACTTACCATGGCTAATTGACCTAACGCTGCATATCTCTGGACATGACAATTTTAGCACAGCCAATCTTTGGCCTGTGGGAGGAAACTGGAGCACCCGGAGGAAACCCACACAGACGAGGGAATGCGCAAACTTCACAGTCACTCGAGGCTGGAATTAAATCTGGGTCCCCGGCGCTGAGATATAACAGTGCTAACCACTGAACCACTGTGCCACCATCTCTGACTATTCTCAAACTAACTTCACCCAGAGGTCCTCATACAGAATAGCTTCAGCTCCTGCTCTCACGTTATTATTTGGCACCAGTGGTTGTCTTCCCCTGCCTTGTTGAGATCCAATAAGTACACCAGGTTCCATGTCTACACCAACAGTACACATCTATGCCTCACCTGCAGCTCGCGCTCTTTCACACTCAGTTTAAACATTACCATCTTGAGCAAGTTTTTGGTTATTTGCCTGAGTAGTCCCTTTTTAAAATCAGTGTGTTTGTAGTGAGTTTTGAGAAGACGTGTAGCTCAGGTTGTTTCGTTTTCAGACATTGTCACTTGTTTTTATTTGAAAAAAATATACTTTATTCATAAGATGTACAAAAAAAAATTTATACACCTACCTAGTCATGCAAGCCGCTCCGGGTTACCCAGGGGGCACATACATCAACTAAAGGAAAAAAAAAACAAAAGAAGAAAAAAAACAAAGCAAAGAAAATACCCCGGCAGTCGTCACCCTGCATAGTCCCAGTTGGCCCCCTGACCAGTTGGGGAAGGCGCCAGCTGGGCCCACTTACCAGATAGGGCCCTTTTTTCTATTCTGGACGAGGGTTTTCATACCGTGGTCTTTCCCCACCGCGCCTTGGCGGCGGCTGCCCCAAGCTTTAGCGCATCCCTCAGCACGTAGTCCTGGACCTTGGAGTGCGCCAGTCTGCAACACTCGGTCGGGGTCAGTTCTTTCAGCTGGCAGACCAGCAAGTTACGGGCAGACCAAAGAGCGTCTTTCACCGCCTTGATGATCCTCCAGGCACAGTTGATGTTGGTCTCGGTGTGCATCGCGGGGAAACAGCCCGTAGAGCACGGAGTCCCACGTCATGGAGCTGCTCGGGACGCACCTCGACAAATACCACTGCATCCCCCTCCACACCTCCTGCGCATAGGCACACTCCAGAAGGAGGTGATTGACAGTCTCATCCCACTGCAGCCACCTCGAGGGCAGCGTGCAGAGGTTCTGGGCATGCATAAAAGGATCTCACTGGCAGAGCCCTTCTCACCGCCAGCCAAGCAATGTCCTTGTGCTTATTTGAAAGTTCTGGCGATGAGGCATTCTGCCAAATGACTTTGGCAGTCTGCGTGGGGAACCACATGAGGGGATCCACCCTCTCCTTTTCCCAAAGGGTCTCGAGGATACTACGTGCTGACCACTGCCTGATAGCATTGTGGTCAAAGGTGTTTCCCTTCAAAAATTTCTCCACAAAGGAGAGGTGGTACAGAACGGTCCAACTACTTGGAGCGTTCCGCAGCAACAAGGCCAGGCCCATCCTTCGCAACACCGGGGACAGGTAGAACCTCAGTAAGTAGTTGGTGTTTGCGTACTGAGGATCTATGCACAGCTTGATGCAGCCGCACACAAAGGGAGCCGTCAGGGCGAGGGTGGCATTCGGTACGCCCTTTCCCCCCCCATTTTCCAGGTCTTTGTACATGGTGTCCCTGTGGACCCGGTCCATCCTTGACCCCCAAATGAAGTGGAAGTTAGTGGAAGGCCCGGGTGACCGCAGCGGCGCAGGTCCAGGGAATAGGCCAGGCCTGCGCCACATACAACAGTACCGAAAGCCCCTTGCACCTGACAACCAAGTTCTTACCCGCGATGGAGGGGGACCGGAGCGTCCACCTACCCAGCTTCTGCTTCAATTTGGTGATACGCTCCTCCCAAGTCTTAGTGCACGCCCCAACTCCACCAAACCAAAACACCCAGCACCTTCACGTAGTCTGTCCTGACGGTGAAGGGGTTGAAGGAGCGGTTGTCCCAGTTCCTGAAGAACATGACCTCGCTCTTACCCCTATTGACTTTGGCACCCAAGGCCAGTTCAAACTGGCCGCAGATGTCCAATAGTCTACTCACCGACCGACGATCGGTGCAGAAGACGGCGACATCGTCCATATACAGGGGAGGTCTTGACCTGAAGGCCTCCGCTGCCTGGGATAGTCACGCCCTTCAGGCTCACGTCCTTCCTGATGGATGTGGCGAAGGGCTCCACACAGCACACGAACAAGGCAGAAGAGAGCGGGCAGCCCTGCCCGACTCCAGATCTGACAGGAAAAAAAAACTGTCCGATTCCCACCCGTTGATCGAGACTGCGCTAACGATGTTGGCGTAGAGCAGCCGGATTGAATTGTGGATGCCCTCCCCGAACCCCAATTTGGAGAGGACGTCCCTCATGTAAGCGTGAGAGATCCTGTCGTAGGCCTTCTCCTGGTCCAGGCTGACGAGGCAGGTGTCCACCCACCTGTCCTGCACGTAGGCGATCGTATCCCTGATGAGCGCGAGGCTCTCAGCAATCTTCCTGCCCGGCACAGCACAGGTTTGGTCAGGGTGAATCACCGACTCCAGGACAGACCTGACCCAGTTGGCTATGACTTTGGCCAGGATTTTGTAGTCCACGTTCAATAGTGAAATGGGACGCTAATTCTTAATTTCTTCCCTCTCCCCCTTCCTCTTGTAAATGAGGGTGATGATGCCCTTCCTCATGGACTTGCACATTTCCCCTGCCCAAAGCGCACCATCGTACACCTCCAGCAGGTCCTGGCCGACCAGGTCCCACAGAGCGGAATACAGCTGGACCAGTAAGCCGTCGCTCCAGGAAGTCCTATTCCTCTCCAAGCACTTGAGGGCTCTGGTCAGCTCGTCCAGAGATATCGGCCAGTCCAGCCACTCCCTTGTGCCGTCGTCTAAGACCTCCATGATAGACGACAGGAACGATTCGGAGGCCGTGCTGTCCGTGGGCTTTGTGTCGTACAGTCCAGCACAGAAGGATCTGCTGATCCTCAAAATGTCCAGCCGAGACGACGTCACCGAGCCGTCGTCCTCCTTTAGCCGGCTAAGCACAGAGCTCTCTTTGTGCACCTTCTGAAAGAAGGAACGCGAGCACATCTCCTCCTGCTCCACGGAGCGGACCCTGGACCGGAAGATTATCCTGGAGGCCTCCGCGGCGAAGAGCGAGGCTTGCTGGCCCCTCAGCTCGCGGAGGTCCTCCGTGACATCGACCCCCATCATTTGCAGAAGGAGCAGGTTCTGCACCCTTTCCTGGAGTCGCGACAGCTTTCCCCGCCTCACTCTCTCTCTCTCTCGCCTTCCGAACACCCTTGAGGACAAAGAACCTCTTGATGTTCTCCTTCACCGTCTCCCACCAGTCGCCCGGAAACTCAGAGGGGTTTCACGGTTCTCCAACTGGCGTACTCCCTCTTAGGCTCCTCGACGTTCTCTGGGGTCAGAGTCGTGTGGAGCTTTCACGTCCCCTGCCGGCCGGCTGGTCGTCCTGTAAGTGACAGTCCGCCAGCAGGAGGCAGTGGTCAGAGAAAAACACTGGCTCGATGCCGGTGGACCTGACCGAGAACGCCCGTGACACAAACAGGAAGTCTATCCTTGAGCGAATAGACCTGTCTGGCCTCGACCAGGTGTACCTCCGCTGCGCTTCGTCTGCAGAGGTGCTGAAGACGGCGAGCAGCTTGGCCTCCTTCACCGTGCCCATCAGGAATCTGGACGTGACATACAGTTGATTTCCCCCCCAACCGCTGTCCTCACGCCGGATCTTCCATCTGCATCGATGATGCAGTTGAAGTCTCCGCCTAGGATGACAGCCTGGACATAGCCAGCAGGGGTGGAAGCCGCTGCAGGACGGCCAACCGCTCATGCCATACCGCTGGGGCATACACGTTGATCAGCCTCAGGGGAGTGTTCCTGTAGGTGACATCAGCCACTAGGAGGCACCCCCCCACCACCTCTTGAACTTGAGAGATGGTGAAGTCACGCCCCCGCAGCAGAATAGCCAGGCCCGAGGAGCGACAGTCGTTACCCCCCACCCCGACCAGATCGAAGGCCCATAGGTCCAGGCGCTGGACCATTTCCCGTACCTGCCAAGGTGCGGTATCCTGCACTGCTGCAGAAACAGGAGGTCCGCCTTGATGGTGGTCAGGTAGGCCAACGTGGATACACATCTTGCGGTGGACTTGACACTGCGCACATTAATGCTTGCAACTCGTACCCCCATTGTGGGCAGAGACTGCAGTACCCTCCCCAAGTCCAAGTCCAGCCCCTCCATCTGTCCCTTCATGCCCATTGCCCAGGCTAACTGCTGGACGCTCTCCGGGCTGAGGAAACCGTCCGTGCTGCCTTCCGGGTGGCATCCACCCGTCGGGGGTACGGAGGCAGGAGGGTCCGGCTCTGGGTCAGGCTGGGGACACATTGTTTCCTCCTTGCCGCCTGCAAGTTCCGGGGGGCCCTCCAGTGCCCCAGCGGCATGTGACTGGGTGTCGGAGGGAGCCTCAGGACGCTTCCCGTCACCTGGAAGCGTGGTGCTGCTTTCCTTCTCCCTCGAGATCTTTAACTTCTGCTTCGGGTGGGCCCTCTCCGAATCCCCCTCGTCAGAGGAGCTCTTATAGCCCCCCTGATGGTTGTGGTTCCTGGGCCCGCCAACACACCTTCCTCCTCGCTTTCCGGACCATCGTCCACTCCCCTGGGTTGCCTGTCGTCACCTCCATCGACTCCAGGTTGTCGGGGGTGGGGGGGGGGGGGGGGGAAAGAGGGGGGTGTGAGCGGAGCCTGTCGTGTTGCTTTGCTGGCCTCGGACCCATCCTGCGGGGCTGGGCCCTCCTGCACATTAGTGGGGTCCTTGCAGGGCCCTGGTGCCTTCCTCTCCTCCGGGGGGGGGGGTTGCCCCTGCCAGCGACCTGGGCGTAGGTGGTCCCCCACTGCAGGCATGCCCTATAGAGGTGGCCTGCTTCCCCGCAAAGGTTGCAGTTTTTCTCTTGTGGGCAATCCTTTGCAAGGTGTCCTTCCTCCCTGCAGATGGTGGCTTTGCAGTCGGCCGCCACGTGACCTGACCTACCACAGGCATGGCAGACTTTAGGTTGCCCTGCATAGGTCAGGTAGCCCTTGCTCCCGCCGATCGCGAAGCTGGACGGTGGGTGTACGACGTTCCCGTCCGCGCCCATCCTCAGCGTCACCTTGACCTGCCCCTTACCTGGTCCAGATGCCAAAGGGGTCCATGTCGTCAGTTAGGTCCCCTTCCACCTTCACGTACCTTCCAAGGAAGGTCAGGGCATCAACTGCTGGCACATGCGGATTGTACATGTGTACAGTCACCATATGGCTCCTCTGTGCTGGCATCACAAACAGCGGGACAGCGGTCAATACAGCGAGGGGGCCCCCTCACCTCCTTTCTCCTTAAACCTCCAGGAAGTGCTCGCCAAGCTTGGCACTCCTGAAGGTCACATCGTAAAAACCTCCTCCGGGGAAATCCTGCAGGCAGTAAATGTCCGCAGCAGCGAACCCGCAGCAGTCCAACAGGACCCTCTTCACGAAGAAGGTGCGGTCCACAGGTGCACCTTCATCCACCTTCTTCACAGAAACACGGATGGTGTTCCGGACCCCCTGACCTGGGGCATGAGCACTCGCCGCAGCCATCGTTGCAGGTTGGCTGCTCCCTTGAACCAGCGTTAGGCCAAAGCCAGCATTAAGATCCACTGGTTGCAAGGGTGCACAGCCAACCAGACGTCTTCCTTTCACCTCCAACACAGCACTCTCCTCCTCCTCTCGGTCCACAAGAGAGTGGGTCTTTATTTTGTTCCAGATGTAAGCTGGTTCACTGAGCTTGAAGGTTTGTTCCCAGACGTTTCGTCACCATTCTAGGTAACAGTGAGCCTCCAACGAAGCGCTGGTGTTATGTCCCGCTTTCTATTTATATATTTAGGTTTCCTTGGGTTGGTGATGTCATTTCCTGGATGGCCACAGCAGGCCAAGCAGCATCTCAGGAGCACAAAAGCTGACGTTTCGGGCCTAGACCCTTCATCAGAGAGGGGGATGGGGAGAGGGAACTGGAATAAATAGGGAGAGAGGGGGAGGCGGACCTAAGATGGAGAGTAAAGAAGATAGGTGGAGAGAATATAGGTGGGGAGGGAGGGAGGGGATAGGTCAGTCCAGGGAAGACGGACAGGTCAAGGAGGTGGGATGAGGTTAGTAGGTAGATGGGGGTGCGGCTTGCGGTGGGAGGAAGGGATGGGTGAGAGGAAGAACCGGTTAGGGAGGCAGAGACAGGTTGGACTGGTTTTGGGATGCAGTGGGTGGGGGGTGGGAAGAGCTGGGCTGGTTGTGTGGTGCAGTGGGGGGAGGGGACGAACTGGGCTGGTTTAGGGATGCAGTAGGGGAAGGGGAGATTTTGAAACTGGTGAAGTCCACATTGATACCATATGGCTGCAGGGTTCCCAGGCGGAATATGAGTTGCTGTTCCTGCAACCTTCGGGTGGCATCATTGTGGCAGTGCAGGAGGCCCATGATGGACATGTCACCTAGAGAATGGGAGGGGGAGTCAAGGGAGACTCGGTCAAGGGCGTTCTCAATCACTATTCCCAATTCCTCCGCCTCCGCCGCATCTGCTCCCACGATAAGACATTCCACTCCCGCACATCCCAGATGTCCAAGTTCTTTAAGGACCGCAACTTTCCCCCCCACAGTGATCGAGAACGCCCTTGACTGCGTCTCCCGTATTTCCCGCAACACATCCCTCACACCCCGCCCCCGCCACAACCGCCCTAAGAGGATCCCCCCCATTCTCACACACCACCCTACCAACCTCCGGATACAACGCATCATCCTCCGACACTTCTGCCATTTACAATCCGACCCCACCACCCAAGACATTTTTCCATCCCCACCCCTGTCTGCTTTCCGGAGAGACCACTCTCTCCGTGACTCCCTTGTTCGCTCCACACTGCCCTCCAACCCCACCACACCCGGCACCTTCCCCTGCAACCGCAGGAAATGCTACACTTGTCCCCAGACCTCCTCCCTCACCCCTATCCCAGGCCCCAAGATGACATTTCACATTAAGCAGAGGTTCACCTGCACATCTGCCAATGTGGTATACTGCATCCACTGTACCCGGTGCGGCTTCCTCTACATCCGCAACAAACAACTGCACCTCCCAGTCGCAAACCATTTCCACTCCCCCTCCCATTCTCTAGATGACATGTCCATCATGGGCCTCCTGCACTGCCACAATGATGCCACCCGAAGGTTGCAGGAACAGTAACTCATATTCCGCCTGGGAACCCTGCAGCCATATGGTATCAATGTGGACTTCACCAGTTTCAAAATCTCCCCTTCCCCTACTGCATCCCTAAACCAGCCCAGTTCGTCCCCTCCCCCCCACTGCACACACAACCAGCCCAGCTCTTCCCCCCCCCACCCACTGCATCCCAAAACCAGTCCAACCTGTCTCTGCCTCCCTAACCGGTTCTTCCTCTCACCCATCCCTTCCTCCCACCGCAAGCCGCACCCCCATCTACCTACTAACCTCATCCCACCTCCTTGACCTGTCCGTCTTCCCTGGACTGACCTATCCCCTCCCTACCTATACTCTCTCCACCTATCTTCTTTACTCTCCATCTTAGGTCCGCCTCCCCCTCTCTCCCTATTTATTCCAGTTCCCTCTCCCCATCCCCCTCTCTGATGAAGGGTCTAGGCCCAAAACGTCAGCTTTTGTGCTCCTGAGATGCTGCTTGGCCTGCTGTGTTCATCCAGCCTCACATTTTATTATCTTGGAATTCTCCAGCATCTGCAGTTCCCATTATCTCTGATGTCATTTCCTGTTCTTTTTCTCAGGGGATGGTAGATTGGCTCCAAAATCAATGTGTTTGTTGATGGAGTTCTGGTTGGAATGCCACGCTTCTAGGAATTCTTGTGCATGTCTCTGTTTGGCTTGTCCAAGAATGGATGTGTTGTCCCAATCAAAGTAGTGTCCTTCCTCATCTGTATGTAAGGATACGAGTGATAGTGGGTCATGTCGTTTTGTGGCTAGTTGATGTTCATGTATCCTGGTGGCTAGCTTGCTGCCAGTTTGTCCAATGTAGTGTTTGTCACAGTTCTTGCAAGGTATTTTGTAGATGACGTTCGTTTTATTTGTTGTCTGTATAGGGTCTTTTAAGTTCATTAGCTGCTGTTTTAGTGTGTTGTTAGGTTTCTGGGCTACCCTGATGCCAAGAGGTCAGAGTAGTCTGGCAGTCATTTTGGAAATGTCTTCGATGTAGGGGAGAGTGGTTATGGTTTCTGAGCCCGTTTTGTTTGTTTGGGTTTATTGCTGAGGAATCAGCGGACTGTGTTGATAGGGTACCCATTCTTTTTGAATACGCTGTATACGTGATTTTCTTCTGCTCTTCGTAGTTCCTCTGTGCTGCAGTGTGTGGTGGCTCATTGGAATAATGTTCTAATGCAGCTTCGTTTGTGGGTGTTGGGATGGTTGCTCCTGTAGTTCAGTATTTGGTCCGTATGTGGTGTTTTCCTATAGACGCTGGTTTCAAGTTCCCCATTGGCTGTTCGCTCTACTGTGACATCTAGGAATGGCAGTTTGTTGTTGTTTTCCTCCTCTTTTGTGAATGTTATGCCAGTAAGGGTATTATTGATGGTCTTGAATGTTTCCTCTAATTTGTTTTGTTTAGTGATAACAAAGGTGTCATCTACGTAGCGGACCCAAAGTTTGGGTTGGATGATTGGCACAGCTGTTTGAGTCTCTGCATTACTGCCTCTGCTAAGAACCCTGATATCCGAGATCCCATGGGTGTACCGTTGGTTTGTCTGTAGGTTTTGTTATTGAAAGTGAAGTGGGTGGTGAGGCATAAGGTCCACTAGTTTGATGATTTTGTCCTTGCTGATGAGGTTGGTGGTGTCTGGTGTATGTATCTTCTGTTCTTCTAATAGTGTCAGTGTTTCTTTGGCCAGGTTGATGTTGATGGATGTGAACAGGGCTGTTACATCAAAGGAGACCATTATTTCATCCTCTATCTTGGTGTCTTTGATGGTGTTCAGGAATTTTTGGGTGGAGCGAATGGAGCGGTGGGAGTCTACTAGGTGTTTTAGTCTTTGGTGTAGTTCCTTGGCTAATCTGTAGGTTGGTGTTCCAGGTAGTGGCACTATAGGTCTGGGGGGGGGCGGGGGGGGGGGGTGCTCCTGGTTTGTGAATTTTTGGTAGTCTGTAGAACTTTTAATCAGAACTGGCTGGTGGAGGGGGCAGATAGGTGACTCACTGCAGAGAAATGGGAGGTGATATACTTTGGGTGAAAGGACATTGAAAGACAACATAAAATAGGGGTTACGATTCTAAAAACGTGCCGCAGGAGCAGAGGGACTTCGGGATCTACTTGAACACATCATTGTAGGTGCAGGACAGGTGGACAGCAGGCAATGTTCTCAGGCTTACTAATAAAGGGTATACAACATTAAAGCAAGGAGGTGGTGATGCTGAATTTGTATTGTTAGACCTTAGCTGGAGTGCTGTATACAGTTGAGCACATTTCAGGAAAGATGTGAACAGAGAGATTGCAGAAGTGATTTACGAGAATAGTTCAGGGATGAGGAGCTTCAGTGATGAGGACAGAAAGAAAACATTGGGACTGTTCAGCCCGGAGAGAAGGCGGCTGAGATAGAGGTTTTCAAAATCAGTAAGAGACTGGATATAATAAATGAGATAACAAAGTTTAGAGCTGGATGAACACAGCAGGCCAAGCAGCATCAGAGGTGCGGGAAAGCTCATGTTGTTTCGGGCCTAGACCCTTCTTAGGGGAAGTTGTTTCCAATTGTAAAAGCAGCAAGAATGAGAGGGTATGGACTTAAAGTTACATGCAAAAAAGGAGCAAGGGTGAAGGGAGAAAAAGCTTTATTCCTTTCCATGGATAGCCACCTTGATGGAGGAGAGGTTTGATCATTGATTTAGAGAGTGATGCCATCAAGAGATCTCAATTCCTGGCAGGGTCACCCATGATGGTTGAAGTTGGAAGGGAGGAACAGAACAAAGCACAATCTGAGACAAGTCCTCAACAAATGATCCAGATGTGAGATCAATGACTGCAACTGCAGAAGAAAACTGCAGCAGTAGGATTCTGAGACAAGGTGTACAGCTGGATGAACACAGCAGGCCAAGCAGCGGAAAGCTAACGTTTCAGGTCTAGAGCCTTCTTAGGAAATCTAGGCCCAAAACATCAGTTTTCCTGCGCCTCTGATGCTGTTTGGCCTGCTGTGTTCATCCAGTTCTACACCTTTGTTATCTCAGATTCGCCAGCATTGGCAGTTCCTACTATCTCTGCAGCAGTATGATTCGTCAGGGTTTCCTGGAATCCCTAGTCATCAAGAACGGCACACACAAAGTGTTAGTGGTGTCAGTAATCTAAACACATGCACACAGTGGTAGTGGTTGCAGTAATCCAAGTTCTCACACACTGCAGTGATGGAGTCAGTAATCAGAGTACGCATACATCAGGTCAGAAGTAACACGACACCAGGTTATCGTTCAATGGGTTTGTGAGAAACTACAAACTTTTCAAGTGCTGCTCCTCTGTCAGGTGAAGTGGGGTCACACACACAGACAGATTGTGAACTCAATTACTGATTCCACTGAGTGCTTCCAAAAGCTTGTGACTTCAAATAAATCTGTTGGATTATAACAGAGTATTGAGATTTCTGACCTTGTCCACCATAGTCCAACACTGATACAGCCACATCATGGCTACCACTCTCACAGAAATTGGTGTGGATGGCAGGGTGCATTTACAGACACAATGGTAATATGAAGAGCAATCAGAGTACTACACACAGTAGCAGTGAGGGTAGTAATCTAATTACACACATGCAGTTGTGGGTTCAGTATCTGAATGCATGCACGCTTACCCGCAGGAACAGCAGAATCATACCACAGACTCCTGGGAACATGCAGAAGCAGGAAACTTACAAGAAAACAGGGAAAACATGCTGGCCTGAAGGGGAGGTTGAAACAACACGGTTTCAATACACCCCCAGACCCATGACAAATATCCAGGCTATTGAAAACAAAATGGATGAACTCAGATCTAGACTTCCCTACCAGAGGGAACTAAGATTACTGTATACTGTTTCACGGAACCGTGGTTCACTCCTGCCAATCCTGACTGTGCTTTGCAAGCTGAAGGGTTCTCCAGACATTGCATGGACTGCATGGCTTCCTCAGGTAAGGCACAGGACAGTGGGGTATCCTTCCTAAATCAACACTTCCTGGTGCTTGGATGTCATGGCTCTGGCAACCCTTTGCGGCCCGGACTGAGAATGCCTTATAGTAAAATGCCGCCCCTACTGTCACGAGAGTTCACCTCGACCATCCTAACAGGAATCTACATAAACACACCCCATGTGGATGTGAAGAATTACCCTAGATGTAATTTACACTGCCACAAACACTAAAGATGAAATTCACCAACACCCTCTTCATTGTGGCTGGTGACTTTAAACAAGCTAATCTCAAGAGGGTGCTGCCAAAGTACCACCAACACATCTCCTGACCCACCAGAAGACCAAACATCCTGGACCATTGCTACACAACCAAAGATGTCTACTGCTCCATCACCCACCCACACTTCAGAAAATCAGATCACAGCACTGTGTTCCTCCTCCCAGCTTACAAGCAGAAGCCGGCATGGGACGACCCTTCATGAAAGGTTGTCCCACGCTGGTCTGGGGCTGTGGAAGACTGTCCCCGGGATTGCTTGGAATGGGTGGACTGGACCATGTTCAAGTACTCAGCAGAAAACGTACACAAGTACACCACCACCATCATAGACTTCATTAGCAAACACGTGGAGGACTGCATAGCGAAGAAGTCAATATGAGTGCTTCTGAACTGTAAACCAGAGACGAACCAGGTTGTACATCCCTGCTTTTATATTCAAGTTCTCGCAAAATAAATTAAGTCCAGATGTTCAATGTTCAAGTTGGATACCCGGACCCATACAAAAACTTCAGGTATGACATCCACAAAGCCGTCAGAAATGCCAAGAGACAGTACCAGGCCAAGTTAGAGACCCAACCCTATCAAACAACTCCCACCACCTGTGGCATGGCCTAAACAACATTACAGGATACAAAATGAGGCAGAGCAAGATAGTGGACAAAGACATAGAACATAACAGCACAGTACAGTACAGGCCCTCGATGTTGTGCCGACCTGTCATACCAATCTGAAGCCCATCTAACCTACACTATTCCATGTACGTCCATATGCTTGTCCAATGACAACTTAAATGTACCTAAAAAGTTGGCAAATCTACTACCGTTGCAGGCAAAGCGTTCGATTCCCTTATTACTCTGAGTAAAGAAACTACCTCTGACATCTGTCCTATATCTTTCACCCCTCAATTTAAAGCTGTGCCCCCTCGTGCTCGCCGTCACCATCCTAGGAAAAAGGCTCTCCCTATCCAACCCTTTGATTATTTTATATCTTTCAATTAAGTCACCTCTCAACCTTCTTCTCACTAATGATAACAGCCTCAAGTCCCTCAGCCTTTCCTCATAAGACCTTCCCTCCATACCAGGCAACATCCTAGTAAATCTCCTCTGCACCCTTTCCAAAGCTTCCACATCCTTCTTATAATGCGGTGACCAGAACTGTATGCAATACTCCAAGTGCGGCCGCACCAGAGTTTTGTACAGCTTCACCATAACTCCGGAACTCGAACCCTCTATTAATAAAAGCTAAAACACTGTATGCTTCTTAACAGCCCTGTCAACCTGGGTGGCAACTTTCAAGGATCTGTGTACATGGACACTGAGATCTCTCTGCTCATCTACACTGCTAAGAATCTTACCATTAGCCCTGTAGTTTGCCTTCTGGTTACTCCTACCAAAGTGCATCACCTCACACTTGTCTGCATTAAACTTCATTTGCCACCTCTCAGCCCAGCTCTGCAGCTTATCAATGTCTCTCTGCAACCTACAGCATCCTTCATCACTATCCACCACTCCACCGACCTTAGTGTCGTCTGCAAATTTACTAACCCATCCTTCTACGCCCTCATCCAGGTCATTTATAAAAATGACAAACAGCAGTGGACCCAACACCGACCCTTGCGGTACACCACTAGTAACTGGTCTCCAGGATGAACATTTCCCATCAACTACCACCCTCTCTTCTTTCAGCAAGAAAATTTCTGATCCAAACTACTATATCTCCCACAATCCAATTCCTCCGCATTTTGTACAATAGCCTATTGTGGGGAACCTTATCGAACACCTTGCTGAAATCCATATACACCACATCAACCGGTTTACTCTCATCTACCTGTTTGGTCACCTTCTCAAAGAACTCAATAAGGTTTGAGAGGCACGACCTTCCCTTCACAAAACCATGCTGACTATCCCTAATCAATTTATTCTTTTTTAGATGATTATAATTCCTATCCCTTATAACCTTTTCCAACAACTGAGGTAAGGCTCACTGGTCTATAATTACCAGGGTTGTCTCTACTCCCCTTCTTGAAGAGGGGAATCACATTTGCTGTCCTCCAGTCATCTGGCACTATTCCTGTAGACAATGATGACTTAAAGATCAATGCCAAAGGCTCGGCAATCTCCTCCCTGGCTTCCCAGAGGATCCTAGGATAAATCCCATCCGACCCAGGGGACTTATCTATCTTTACCTTCTGAAGGATTTCTAATACCTCTTCCTTCTGAACCTCAATCCCACCTAGTCTAGTGGCCTGTATCTCAGTATTCTCCTTGACAACATTGTTGTTTTCTAGAGTGAATACTGTTGAAAAAAATATTCATTTAGCACTTGCCCTATCTCCTCTGCCTCCACACAACTTACCACTACTATCCTTGATTGGGCCTAATCTTACTTGCGTCATTCTTTTATTCCTTAGATAC
Organism: Stegostoma tigrinum; assembly: GCF_030684315.1. Taxonomy (NCBI): domain Eukaryota; kingdom Metazoa; phylum Chordata; class Chondrichthyes; order Orectolobiformes; family Stegostomatidae; genus Stegostoma; species Stegostoma tigrinum. The sequence goes on from NC_081363.1 coordinate 87,604,018, forward strand.
CTATGGAAAGCCTTAGGGTTTACCCTGATCCTATCCGCCAACAACTTCTCATGTCTCCTCCTGGCTCTTCTGAGCTCTCTTTAGGTCTTTCCTGTCTACCTCGTAGCCCTCAAGTGCCCTGAGCCTTCACATCTCATCCTAACATAAGCCTTCTTCTTCCTCTTGACCAGAGATTCCACCTCCTTCGTAAACCACGGCTCCTGCGATCTACAGCTTCCTCCCTGCCTGACAGGTACATATTTATCTAGGACACACAGGAGCTTTTCCTTGAATAAGCTCCACATTTCTAATGTGCCCATCCCCTGCAGTTTCATTCCCCATTCTGTGCTCCCTAAATCATGCCTAATCTCATTGTAATTGCCTTTCCCCCAGCTATAACCCTTGCCCAGTGGTATACACCTATTCCTTTCCATCACTAAAGTAAACATAACAGATTTGTGATCGCTATCACCAAAGTGCTCACCTACTTCCAAATCTAACACCTGGCCGGGCTCATTACCCAATACCAAATCTAATGTGGCTTCGCCCCTTGTTGGCCTATCTACATACTGTGTCAGGAAGCCCTCCTGCACACACTGGACAAAAACTGACCCATCTATAGTACTCAAACTGTAGTGTTCCCAGTCAATATTTGGAAAGTTGAGGTCCCCCGTGACAACTACCCTGTCTCTCTCACTCCTATCAAGAATCATCTTTGCTATCCTTTCCTCTACATCTCTGGAACTATTCAGAGGCCTATAGAAAACTCACAACAGGGTGACCTCTCCTTTCCTGTTTCAAACCTCAAATCCACTTTGCCCAGGCCATTCAATATTCTGAAGGTTGCAATTTAATCCCCCTCTCATTCTTCTAAACTCCAATGTGTATAGTCCCAGAGACTTCAAACATTCCTCATATGTCAACCTTTCCATTCCTCGGACCATTCTTGCAAACCTCCTCTGAACCCACTCCATGGTCAGTACATCCTTCCTGAGATATGGGGCCCAACACTGCCCACAATACTCCCAATGTGGCCTACCAGAGCCTTATAAAGACTTAGTTGTACATCCCTGCATTTATATTCAAGTTCTCTCAAAATAAATGCCAACATTGCATTTGCCTTCCTGATTACTGACTCATCCTGCAAGTTTACCTTGAGGGAATCCTGGACTAGAACTCCCCTCCAGACTGATCTCAAAACACCATGACCTTGGTCTTGGCTCTGCCCTCTGCAACTGGATCCTCAGCTTTCTGACCCACAAACCACACACAGTGAAAATAGGTAACTGCACCTCCTCCACAATAACACCCAAGGCCCACTACTGTACTCCCTGTACATCCATGATTGTGTTGCCAAATTCTGAATGATTGCCATCTGCAAGTTTGCCGATGACACCACCGTAGAAACACCAATACCTTAACAATGATGAGTCAAAATACAGAAGGAAGATAGAGGGCTTGATGATGTGCTGCAATGGGAACAACCTCTCTCTCAATGTCAGCCAAACTAAAAGAACTGATCATTGACTTCAGAACAAAGGGAGGAAAACGTGTCCCCATCTACATCAACGGAACTGAGGTCGAGAAGGTGTAGAGTGTCGAGTTCCTCAGGGTGACAGTAACCGACCTGTCCTGGACTTTCCATGTAGATGAGATGGTCAAGGCGGCACAACAGTATTTCTTCCTCCTCAGGCAATTCAGGAAATTTGGTATGTCCAGAACAATGCTCACTAACTTTTATAGATGTACCATTGAAACCATACTGTGCAAATGCATAACGGCCTGGTATAGCAACTGCTCTGCAGACAACTGTAAGAAACTACAGAAGGTGTGTGCTGAGTCCAGACCATCTTTCCATCCATGGACTCCATTAACATGGTTCACTGCCATGGAAAAGCTGCCAACATCAAAGACCTATTCCATCTCAATCATCTTTACAACCTCTTCCATCAGGCAGAAGATACAGAAGCCTGAACACATGCAGCAGCATGTTCACGAACCGCTTCTTCCCGGCCATTATCAGACTGATGAATGGACTCTTGCCTCCAATAATGCTGATCTTGCTAGTGTTGATCACACTAGTGTACACCCTATGTAATGTAACCTGTAAACATCTGTCCAAGTCTTCTTACAACCTCTGATCTGTAGATCCTTGCTTACTATGATTTGTCTGTACTGCTCGTAAAGGAAGGTTTTCACTGTACTTTGGTACATGTGACAATAAAGCGATCAGTAATCAGAGTACATACACAGTGGTAGTGGGGTCAGTAATCAGAACATCCACAGGGATTGTTTATTCTCCAAACTGTGGTATTGGGATCAGTATTCGGGGTACATGCACCTCAGTGGCAGAAGGTTTGGTAACACACACACACAAAATGGTGGTGGGGGCCAATTATCCAAATTCACCCAAACAGTCGTAGTTGTGCCAATAATCCGGTGGCACAGACACATACACACACGGGCAGTGGTGTCTGCAGTCCAAATGCACACACACACGCTGGCAGTAATCAACTGAAATCCACTGGAGTGGGCAGTAGATATGCTACGTAGCTCCAGTTCACAAGTTCAGCAGCACACCTTGGAAAGGATGTGCTAAACCTGGAAGGAGTACAGTGTAGATTTACCAGAAAGAAACATGGACTGCATGAGAGATACACAGTCTGTAAACAAAGGTTTATTCCCTAAAAGTTTGAAAGCACCTGATTTGGAGAGAAAATCCTCACTGGTGGAGTCTAAGATCAGTGGGGCATAGTTTAGAAATCGACTTTGAGAGATAATCAGTTCAAGGGCAACTAGGATGGGCAATGAATGGATGACAGAACAGGCTTGTGGGGCTAAATGGCCTATTCCTACAATCCTATTATTTCTTCTCTTTTGTAATTGAAGTGATTGCAGTAGCATTGCAAACAATTTAATTTCAGATATTCTGAAGAATATTTCCTTGGGGCACACATCGCTGTGTTTAAAGCTTGTTCTCTTGTCTCAGGCTCTAAGCAGTAGCAGTCTGGTGTATAATTAAGGGATAATGGGAACTGCAGATGCTGGAGAATTCCAAGATAATAAAATGTGAGGCTGGATGAACACAGCAGGCCAAGCAGCATCTCAGGAGCACAAAAGCTGACATTTCGGGCCTGGACCCTTCATCAGAGAGTCTCATGGTGTATAATTAAGGCATTTTGGTCCCAAAGGGATCTGACAATCAAGTGTATTTAAATTTAACTTTCACGTGACTCATACCAAGATGCTCAAACTGAAATGTCCCAATATGCTTTGGACAAATGGTAAGAGGCAATGGAGAAGGAGAATAGCTGTTTCACCAAGGATTTCTCATTCTGCCTTGGGTGTGCTCTTTCCCAAATCTCTTCTACTCCCCAGAGCCTTACCTTGTTCCATCCAATACCATTAGCTACAGCCCAGGACTCCCACTCTCCTGTGAATGCAAAGCTGTGTATTTAGCTCCTACCACAGAGATGAACACACAATCCAGTTGGACATTTGTTAGCATACCAAGGGAGTGCCACACTATCAGAGGTACCTATTTTTGTAAGAGATGTTAGGTGAGACCCTGCTGGCATAAGGAGGAGTCATTATATAACTATCCAACATTGATTGAGCCGAAGGGCTTTTTTCTGTGCTGTAGAGCTTTATCACTCAAATGCTGAGCCAGCATTGTCAGTAGCAGAGTAACTGGTAATTAAGGCAGTCATCCTTCTGACCCTTCACTATGGCTCTATGACTACACATAACGACTACATCAAGAGCCTTGAGAAAGACAATGAATGTCGTTTGAAACAGATGCTTCACATTAGCTAGGCAGGCAAGTGTACTGATGTCAGTGTCCTTGAAGCAGCCAGTAGCACCAACATCGAGGCTACGGCCAATTCCAATGGGATGGCCACGTGTTTAGGATGTCAGAGTTCCAACTGCCAGAACAAATCATCTTTATGCAGCTGAATGAGGGAACTCGACTGAAGAGGCGAAAGGAAGCATTTCAAGGACTTACCTCAAAATATGTAACATTGCTATCAACACTGGGGAGACCCTCGCTCTGAAGAGATTGACTTGGAGTAAGCTCCTGTAAGATGGAAAGCAATTCTTTGAGAACGCCTGTAGGCAAGAGGAAATTCAGAAAAGGAACCAGAGAAAGGAGTGCCAATGATCTCAAGGCCAAGGACCACTTCCATCTTTCAGAAACATCTGCCAAGTGTGTGGTTAGAGATACAGCTCTAGGATTGGGCTCAGTCACACAAGGCCCTATAGAACTCATGACAAATGACAAAAAATTTCCTGGGTGGACAATAATATTTGTTAGCAAGTAATTGTTGATGATGACAATGATCAGATCGTTGATCTTATTGCTGTCTGTGGGATTGTGTTGGGTATAAAATGGCTGCTGTATTTCCTGTACTGTGCCAGGAGGAGCAGGTCTTAATCTTCCAATCCTTTTCAGGTACTTGAGTAGTGCTAGTGGACTGGAGAATCAAATGTTTCACCCTTGTTCAGAAATGTGTGAAAGAGGAGGTCTGGCAGCTACATGTTATACAGTTTAACCTTACAGATAGCTTTCTAGACACAGTAATCCAGCATATTCACTCAAATGAGTGTGGTTTAAAGTAGGGAAGCCCACACGATTTGTTAAAAGCAAGTCAGGTTTCACTCATTTCAATGAGTTTCTCAGTGGGTTAACAGATGGCCAATAAGCATAACTCCTTTCCCAGGATCATACCTTACAGAGGAGGCATTTCTGCAACCAGAGAAACTGCAGGTGTTGAAGAGAAATACAGACACTTAAAACATATGGTGTTCGAGGGAGATATAACATTCTCCAGGAGAATGTAACTACTTTATAAGTTTTTTTAAAAATAAGAACTAAACAATTTACTCAAATAACAAATTTCAGTCAGAGCTGAACTGCACAAAAATAGACCCTCAGTCCAACTCATCTATGACAACCAGATATCAAATTAATTTCATCCCATATCCCTCTAAACCCTTCCTATTCATATACCCATCCAGATAGCTTCTCAGATGCTGTAATTGTACCTCCACCACTTCCCCTAGCAGCTTATTTCATACATGCACCACCTTCTGCAAAAAAAGTTACCCCTTCCTCTCCTTTTAAAAAAGGTGAAAAAGGGGAAGATTTAAACTTATGCCCTCTAGTTTTGGTCTTCCCTAACCAGGCGGAAAAGACTTTAACTATTCACCATATCCATGCCCCTCATGATTTTACAAACCTCTAAGCCTCCAACACTCCAAGGAAAACTGCTGCAACCTATTCAGCCTCTCCCTACAAGTCAAACCCACCAACCCTGGCAACATCCTGTTAAATCTTTTCCTGAACCCTTTCAGGTTACAAAATATTCTGAAATTATTAGAGAGCAAATAGCTAACTAACTGTATCATTGCAAGTTTAGTATGTGTGTTTGCTTTATAAACACATGAGAGTCATAGGTATATAGCATGAAAACAGGCCCTTCAGCCCAACCCATCTATGCTGATGATGTTTCCGAAACTGAACTAGTGCCACTCACTTGTGTTTAGCCCATATCCCTCTAAGTCTTTTCTAGTTTGTTTCATATAAGCACTACCCCTTGTGGGAAAGAGCTGCCCCTCAGTTCCCTTTTAAATCTTTCCCCTCTCACCTTAAGCCTTCTGGTTTTGGGGGAAAAAGACCTTAGCTACTAACCTGATCCATGCACCTCATGATTTTGTGAACTTCTAGGGAGGTCATTCCACAGCCTCTGATGTCCAGAGAAGAAAGTCCCAGCCTATCCTAATAACTCAAACCCTCCAGTCTTGGTAACATGCTTTTAAACATTTTTGCACATTTTCCAGTTTAATACACCTTATATCTAGATGACCAATTCACAGTACTCCAAAATGTGTCCTTACCAATTTAAAATTTGGTAATTTTTTTGGGAAGACCCATCATCACTAAGTTACCCAATTAACCAGTTAAAACAATTAACAAGCACAGCCCATCATAAAACAAACAATGAAGGAGTGTAGGGAGATGAGAAAGCATCAAATCAAAACAGAATTTGGAAGGTTGGGGAGTGTTCAGAATAAAGTGTCTCACAATGCTCAACTCCGTCTAAAGGCTTGCAGAACCTACCTCATCTTTTGAAAGCCCATAACTCATTAAAACAATTAAACAAGGAATAACTAACAAGCATTGCCCACCAGTGCAGCAATGACAAAACCATAAAAGTGGTAAAAACATTCACTTAACCTAAATAAAAGTGGTATTGGAGGTGACATAATGCACTCCAGCCCCCCAGAATCTTATTTTCATTAACAACCCATCACCAAATAAGAAACTAGATATTTTTCTAAATCAACTTATCACAAGAGGTTGTTCCATATCTCTGAAGCAGCTTGAACCTGAGGCCCCCTAACTTGGGGTAGACTCACTACAACTTTGCTCAAGCAAGTCTCTTAAATATAAGCCTAATTCTTAAAGTCTTACAAACAACACCTGCTCTTATGTTGACTTTGATCCTTAAAGGGACCTGCAAGTCTGACGTTGACCCACTCCCCAATCAGTGCCTGATATGTACTTGTGAAAAATCTAATTAATGCACTTTGCCTATGTAACTAACCACAATTGGTAGATCATTAACATGAAGGGGGTACAGCAACAAAGATACCTGGGAGTATATGTCCATAAATGGTTGAAAGTTGGGTTGGGATGGGAAAGTGTCAGAATTGTGGGCTTTATAAAATTAACATGGAGTATAAAAGCAAGAAAATTATAATAACCACCTTTAAAACAAATGGTTTAACTTCAATCAGCATTGTCACCAATTTTGTGCACCATGCTTTAGGAAGGACATGAAGACTTTCAGAGGGTGCTGAACATGTTGACTGAAATAGCCCCCAGGAACAAAGGGCTTTAGGGAATGCGGGTAGATTGGAGAAGCTGGAACTGTTCTCCTTAGAAAAGAGATTTTAATAAAGGCGTTCAAAAATCATAGAAAGACAGAAGAAATGTTTCCACTGGCAAAGTGGTCCAGAACCATAGGACATTAGTGTAATTGGCAAAGGAAATGAGAAAAAAGAATATTTTTCTGAGTGCCAACAAAGGAGGATGGAGGCAGATTCAGTGGTGAACTTTTAAAGCAGAATTGAAAGGAAAAAGTAAATTGGATGGAGGTGGGAGAGGGGCTGAAGTTGGACTAATTCTATGGCCCTCACAGAGAACAATCAAGGGCTTAATGGGCCAAATCATCTGCTTCTCACAAGATCTCAGAATTATTACTGCACAGAAGAAGGCCATTCAGCCCATTATGCCTGCACTAGTCTATCACTTAGTGCCACTCTTCTGCCTTTTCCCCAAATCCCTGCTCACGGTTTCTATCCAAATAACCATCCAGTGCCCTCTTCAATGCCTCCATTGAACTTAACTCCGCCACATTTCCAGTCAGTGCATTCCAAACCCTATTTGCTGTGTGGAAAAGCTTTTCCTTATATTCTTGCTTCACCTGCACATCACTTTAAATCTATGCCTTCTCATTCTTGTTCCTTTTACGAGCTCCTCCCTATAAGATACAAGAACAGAATTAGGCCATTCAGCCCAGTGAGTCTGCTCCACCTTCCAACCACATTCATATGTTTCTCAAGACCATTCTCCTGCCTTCTCCCTGTAACCCTTGACCCTCTTACCTATCAAGAACCTAACTATTGCTGTCTAAAATATGCTCAATGACTTGGCCTCCACGATGGCAATAGGTTCCATAGATTAACTGTCTTCTGGCAAAAGAAATTGCTCCTCATCTCAATTCTAAAACATCTTAGTCTATCCAACTGTATCATGATATTGAAAACATTGGTGGTACAGCCATTCTTGTCATTCTGAAAGTACATCAAAAGAACAGTAATTCATTGGCTTCTCATTTTATTCCATTGAGTTCCAAAAATGCAAATTTATGTGCTGAGAATCCAACAAGGGAACTTGACACTCTCAGAAACCAGCAAGGTACCTACTAGAGTCCTATTTTCCAACTAAGTGATGGGACATGGAAGCACTGAACAATGATAAGGTAGAGGTCAGGTGTAAATGTTTAAGACCCTTTACGTGGCACCTGGTAACAGCAGTGTCTCCAAGGTTGATGTTAAGATTGCCCATAACAGGAATAACCATTTACTCCAATATTTATGAAATGAAATGTGAGTCAGTGAAGCCAAGTCAAGTGGAGGTCTGAAAGACAAACTCTTAACGGTACAAGTAGCTATGGAGATGATGTCAGTGGCAAAACAAGTGACTTATTATGTACACAAAGATATGTCATGTAAACATGAGATTAGTTACATTTCTCCATTGTGATTGTTCAGTAATGTTCTAACTGATGTAGATGATGGAGATCTCAGGTTTAAAAGGAAAATAATATTCAGCCTTAAAATTTCAAAATGCTAAACCTGAACTTCCCTGGCTGCTTGGTGAACATGTCCTTCTTTGTTGCCTCCTCCAGATTTACAGTCCTCCGTGCCTCCTCCCTTCTAATTCTGGCTGTTTTCATCTGCCCATGTCCTCCGCTCTTAGCTTGTTATAATGCAAACCTCTCTCCTCCTCCTCACAATTCTTCTTCAAATGCACTTCTTGGCTAAACCTATGACCACCAGTCCGAAAATCTCACATGGTACCCTGTACCCTGTCAAATTTTGTCGGATTTCATGCCTGTCTCTGTCCCCTTGGAGTTTTCCACCACATCGAGTTTGAAAAATGAAATGTAAGTTGTTAAAAACCAAAAGAACTGCAGATGCTGTAAATCAGGAACAAAAACAAAGTTGCTGGAAAAGCTCAGCAGGTCTGGCAGCATCTGTGGAGGAGAAAAAAAGAGTTAATGTTTCGGGTCCGGTGACCCTTCTTCAGAACCAGTTCTGAGGAATGGTCACCGGACCCGAAACGTTGACTCTTTTTCCTCCTCCACAGATATTGTGAATGTACGTTGTTGTTGTTGTTGAGCAATAGATGAGGAACATGCTGGGCTTAGTGACAGATGCGCGTCAAGTTAGCTGATAGCAGCTGGGCCTGTGACAGAAATGATGAAATTCCTCTTCAATCTCACAAGGTTAGGCAGAAAAAGAAGAAAAAGAATGACCAAGACTGTTGCCACCTAATGGTGTCCAGGAGCCCTGATGAGGACATGTTTGTATTTGAAAGCAGGGAATTAATAGCATTTGGTTATTGATTTCCTAGACAATTCAAAACAGAGAGAAGGACTGCTTAACTGATTCATAGTACAATTGGGTTCCACACCGTCCTCTTCCCAGGTCTTCTCATCCACTTTGATTTAGATTTCTATTTCTTGCTCCCTCATTATTTATCTAGCTTGCCCTCAAATGCATCTGTGTCATTTACTTTAGCTAACCCAATGCAAGTTTCCATTCTAATGAATAATAAAGGAACGGCCATTTATTTTCAAGTCAGGGTGGTGAGTGGCTTGGAGAGGAACTTGTAGTTAGTGGTGTTGTTATGTATCTGCTGGTCTTGTCCTTCTAGATGGAAGTGGTTGTGTGTTTGGAAGATGCTGCCTAAGGATCTTTGGTGAATTTCTGCAGTGCATCTTGTACACAGTACACACTACTGCTATTGAGCATCAGTTCTGGAGGGAGTGGATATTTGTGGGATGTGGTGCTAATCAAGCACACTGCTTTGTCTTGGATGAGGTCAAGCATGAAGTTTGAAAGAAGGCTGTAATGAGCTGAGTGGCTCTTGCAGAGCCTAAACTGGGCATCAGAGAACAGGTTATTGCTGAGCAGGAGCTGCTTGATAGTACTGTTGATGACACCTGTCATCACATTACTGATGATGGGGAGTAGGCTGATGGAATGGTAATCTGTCTCGTATTTTTGTGTACGAGACATATATAGGCAATTTTTCACATTGTTGGGTAAATGATAGTGTTGTAACTGTTCCGGAACAGTTTGGTTAGTGTTGCGGCAAGTTCTAGAACATAGGTCTTCAGTACTAAAGCTGTAATGTCTTTGCAGTATCCAGTACTTCTAACCAATTCGTTACGTTCATCGATTTGGCTGAAGACCGATATCTATAATGCTCGGGAGCGCTGGAGGGAGTTGAGATGGATCATCCACTTGGCACTTCTGGCTGAAGTAAAAGATTCAGCTTTTCTTTTCTACTGATGTGCTGAGTTCTTGCATCATTGGGGATGGGGACATTTATGGAGCCTCCTCCTTCAGTGAATCGTTTAATTGTCCACCACCGTTCACATTATGTATAGTGCCTGGTTGCTGAATAAGGAATGTAGACTTAAGTGCCATGAGCACCCATGATAATCTCATGAACCTGTGCATCTATGGGTGCCCTGAGGTATACTCAGAATCAGGTGATTGTGGGCAGATATAACTAGACAAATTCAATGGTTTTCAGGATGCATAGAGGGGCCAATGGCATCACCCTCTGCTATGGTGAACATTGGGGTCATCCAAAAGGGATTCATATGTAACATCAAGTGGTCCCTCTAGACATGTTCAGATGGGAGAACTCCACATCTGCCCAAATTGAAAGCGGTGTCAGGCAAAACTAGGCTGTAGAGCAATAAAACAGAGACACGGGCGTTGATAGGGTAATCAATGAAATAGCCTCCCCACGTTGCTGGGACATTTGTTTTAACATTGAAATCCTCTCATGGGTTAGAGTTGCTTTACACATATTCATCATCATACAAATATTTACAAAATTGTATGTGCAAGATCATAGGACCCCTACAGTGCAGATAGAGACCATTTGATCTATTGATTCTGCACCGACCCTTTGACAAGCATCCCACTCTGACCCAGCCACCCACCCTATCCCTAAAAACCCACATTGGCCAATCCACCTAACCTGCACATCTTTGGACTGTGAGAGAAAACCGGAGCACTTGAAGGAAACCCATGCAGATACGGGGAGAACATGCAAATTCCACACAGACAGTTGCCCGAGGATGGACTTGAACCTGTGTCCCTAGCATTGCAGTGCTGCCCTTATCATGCAAACCAGATCGGTCACGGTAGCCTTGAGGAGGGGTTCATAGAACACATCTATGACAATTTCCTTGAACAATATGTAATGGAACCTACAAGGGAGAAAGCTATCCTAGATCTAGTCCTGTGTAATGAGACAGGAATAGTTCATGATCTCACAGTTAGGGGTCCTCTCAGACAGAGTGATCACAGTATGGTTGAAGTTAAAATATAGATGGAGCATGAGAAGTTTAAATCCAGTGCCAATGTTCTGCGCTTAAACAAAGGAGATTATGATGGAATGAGGGAGGAGTTAGCTAAGGTAAAATGGGAGCAAAAACTTTATGGTGGGTCAATTGAGGAACAGTGGAGGACTTGCAAAATGATTTTTCACTGTGCTCAGCAGAAGTATATTCCAGTGATAAGGAAGAACTGTAGGAAAATAAATAGTCATCCATGGATGTCTAAGGAAATAAAGGAAAGTATCAGATTAAAAAAAACATACAAAAAAGCAAAGATTAGTGGGAAACTGGTAGACTGGGAAATCTTTAAAGGCCAACAGAAAGCCACAAAAAAAGTCATAAAGAAAAGTAAGATAGATTATGAGAGTAAACTAGCTCAGAATATAAAAACAGAATATAAAAAGTTTCTATAAATATGTAAATTGTAAAAGAGTGGCAAAGGTAAACATTGGTCCTTTAGAGGACGAGAAGGCCAATTTAATAACTGGGAATGAGGAAATAGCCGAGACATTAAACAGTTATTTTGTGTCAGTCTTCACTGCGGAAGGCACAAATAACATGCCGTAAACTGATGGCAAGAAGGTTATAACAGGTGTGGACCTAGAAACTATCATTATCACTAAGGAAGCAGTACTGGGCAAGCTAATGGGGGCCAAAAGTAGACAAGTCTCCTGGCCCGGTATTAAAAGAGTAATGGGGGAAATAGCAATTGCACTAGTATTATGTCCCAAACTTCACTGAACTCTGGGGTGGTTCCCACAGATTGGAAAACAGCCAATGTGACACCACTGTTTCAAAAATGAAGTAGACAAAAAACAGGTAACTATAGGCCAGTTAGCTTAACTTCGGTAGTGGGGAAAATGCTTGAATATATCATTAAGTAAGAAATAGCAAGACATCTGGATATAAATTCTCCCATTGGAACACCCAGCATGGGTTCACGAAGGGAAGGTCATGTTTAATTGATTTGGTGGAATTCTCTGAGGACATTACTTGCATGGTGGACAATGGGAAACCTGTGGATGTGATGTATCTGGATTTCCAGAAGGCATTTGACAAGGTGCCATACCAAAGGTTGCGACATAAGATAAAGTTGCACGGTATTACAGGTAATGTATTGGCATGGATAGAGGATTAGTTGACTTGTAGAAAGCAAAGAGTAGGGGTAATTGGGCGTTTTTCTGGATAGCGGTCAGTGACTTAGTGGTATGCCTCAGGGATCAGTGTTGGGACTGCAATTGTTTACAATTTAAATAGATTTGGAGTTGGGGAACTATGTGTGGTGTGTCAAAATTTGTAGATGACACTAAGATGAGTGGTACAGCAAAGTGTGCAGAAAACACTGAAAGTTGACAGAGGGATGCAGATAGTCTAAGTGAGTGAGCAAAGGTTTGGCAGATGGAGTACAATGGTGATAAGTGTGAGGTCATCCATTTTGGTAGAGGTAACAGAAAAACGGACTATGTTTTAAATGGTAAAAAATTGCAGCATGCTGCTGTGCAGAGGGACTTGGGTGTCCTTGTACATGAATCGCTAAAAGTAGGATTGGAGGTGCAGCAGGTAATTAAAAAGACAAATGGAATTTTGTTTGTCACTGCTAGAGGGATGGAGTTTAAAAACAGTGAGGCTATACTGCAACTGTATAGGGTCCTGGTGAGGCGATACCTCACCCGTCCTGTGTGAAGTTTTGGTCTCCTTACTTGAGAAGGACTTAATCTTGGAGGATTAAGTTATCAGCCAAATCTGAGAGGTACTTTTCTCAAATTGTGGTGAGTTGCTGTATTTTATCTGGGACTGAGGTTAAACCAAGGATGGATTTAAATCAAACAAACTAATCAAGTTGTTGACTCATTCAGACAATCTTAGAAGTTTGTACCAGGGCTTAGAGAGGACGTTACATGATAATCAGGAGGAAGTTTCCTTGCGCAGTTTAATCTGAATCTATGAGACTTCATGGGGTCAATATTGAAGACTCCAAGAGTGACTCCCTCCTGATTGTGTAACACTGTGCTGTCACCTCTGCTGGGTCTGTCCTGCTGATGGGACAGGAATATCCAGGGATCATGAACGTGGTATCTGGGACATTGTAGGGTATGGCTGCATGGGTATGACTATGTGAGGCTGTTGTTTCACTAGTCTGTGAGGCAGCCCTGAGATTTTTTTAATATAGAATCCCTACAGTGTGGAAACAGGCCTTTCAGCCCAACAAGTCCACACCGACCCACCTAATCTACACATCCCTTATGGGCAATTTAACATGGCCAATCCACCTAGCCTGCACATCTTTGGACTGTGGGAAGAAACCAGACACCCGGAGAAAACCCATGCAAACAAAGGGAAAATGTGCAAACTCCACACAGACAGTCACCTGCGAGTGGATTTGAACCCGCGTTACTGGCGCTGTGAGGCAGCCTTGCTAACCACTGAGCCACCATGCCAATGTATCATAAATCATAGAATCCCTGTCGTGTAGAAACAGGCCCTTTTGCCCAACAAGTCCACACCTGCCCACAGAGCATCCCACCCACACCTATCCCCTATAACCCACCTAATCTACACATCCCTGAACACTATAGCATGGGCAATCCACCTAACCTGCACATCTGTGGACTATGGGAGGAAATTGGAGCACCCGGAGGAAACCCACGCAGACACGGGGAGAATGTGAAAACCACACAGTCGCCTGAGGGTGGAATCAAATCCGGGTTCCTTACGCTGTGAGGCAGCAGTGCTAACCGCTGCCATCATGCCGCCTGCCCGCAGTATCTTTTGAAGCTTTCCTCACTATTCACATCTCCACCAATTTCTTAGTAAGATAGACTTTGCAGAATCAACAGGGGCATGTTTGTCATCGTCATTTTCTTTTTAGCAGTTGATACAATTGAGTGGCTAGCTGGGCCACTTCAAAGGGCAGTGAAGAGTTAACCACACTGCTGTGAGTGTGGAGTCAGATCAGGTGAGGATGGCAGTTTCCTTTCATGAAGCACATTAGTGAATCAGACGGATTTTCCTGACAATTGACAATGGTTTCATGGTTATCAGTGGATTCTTAATTCCAGATTATTACTGAATTCAAATTCCACCATCTACCATGACGAGATTCAAACCCAGGTCCTTCAAACATTATCTAGGTCTCTGGATCAATTGTCCAATGATAATACAACCAGACATAAAGCTCCACAATGACATTAATAGTGAAATTCTCATAATGAGGATATCTAGTTTTGGTTCTGAGTTTTTAGGGATCTGGATGTATAAACATTTCAGTCAGTCACAGTTAAAGAGTGGGCCTGATAGTAATCAAAATAAACTCAGTGTAAAGTCAGAGTCAAACAGCATGGAAACAGGCCCTTCAGTCAAACCTGTCCAGGTGACCAGATATCCTAAATCAATCCAGTTCCATCTGCCAGTATTTGGTGCATCTCCCCCTAAATGCCTCCTAATCATTTACCCATCCAGATGCCTTTCAAATGTTGTAATTATACCAGCCCCCACCACTTCCATTGGCAGCTCATTCCATACATGCACCACCTTCTGTGTGAAAACATTACCCCTTAGGTCTCACCTTAAACCTATGCATTCGCATTTTGGATTCCACAGTCCAGGCGGTAAAGACCTTGGCTATTCACCCTGTTCCATACCCCACATGATTTTATAAACCTCTAAGGTCACCCCTAAGCCTCTGACACTCCAGGGAAAATAGTCCCAGTCTATTTAGTCTCTCCCTCTAGCTCAAACCTTCAACTGTGGCAACATCCTTGTAAATCTTTTCTGGACCCTTTCAAATTTCACAACATCTTTCTTAAAGCAGGGTGACTACGATTGCAAGCAGAATTCCAGACGTGGACTAACCAATGAGCTGTACATCTGCAACGTGACCTTCTAATTCGTATACTCAATGCTCTGACCAATAAAGGCAAGCATACTAAACACCTTTTTCACTATCCTGATTACCAGCAACTCCACTTTCAAGGAACTATGAGCCTGCACTCCAAGGTCTCTTTGTTCAGCAACACTGCGCAATACCTTACCATTAAGTGTATGTTTTTCTTGACTAGATTTCAACAAACCCAGCTTCCAGTTAGACTCTTTTCTTTCTCCGCTTTCTCCATCTCCATCCAATCTGTTTTTATGATGCTACCTTCCACTAGGCTGCTTCCAATACAAGATAACAAGGTGTAGAGCTGGATGAACACAGCAGGCCAAGCAGCGAAGTAGGAAAGCTGATGTTTCGGGTCTAGACCCTTCCTCAGAAATATGACCTGCTTTTTCGTCATGTGATATTTCCCCCCATTTGTGGTTCGTAGGACCCTTAGCTATGTCTAACCTATTTTCTGCACTTCTGCCCTCACCCATTCCCCTCTCTCCCTGAACAATGATTGGGTTCACCTTGTCCTCACTATCACTCCACCAGTCTCTGAATTCAAAGGATTATACTTCACCATTTCCACCACCTCCAGCAGGAGTCCACCATTAAATACAACTTTTCCACCTCTCAACTGTCAGCATTCCACAGAGATCACGCCCTTCACGACAGCCTGGTCCACTCCTCCATCACTCCTAAGACTACCTCACTACCACTCCCATGTCACTTTCCCATGCAATTGCAAAAGATATAACACTTGTCCTCTTACTGCCACCACCCTACCCTCTAAGGCCCCAGACACATTTTCCAGGTGAAGCACTGTTTTACTTGTACATTTTTAAATGTGTATTTGCTGCTCACAATGTGGTGTCCAGAGAACTGGTGAGAGCAAATGCAGACCGGGTAAAAGCTTTGCATTTCAATCAAATATCTCACTCCTGCGTGGCATGGTAGCTCACGGGTTAGCACTTTGCCTCACAGTGCGAGGGACCCAGGTTCAATTTTAGCCTTGGTGACTGTGTGGGGTTTGCATATGCTCCCTGTGACTGCGTGGGTTTCCTCCCACAGTCCAAAGATGTGCAGTTTATGGATTGGCCATACTAAATTGCCGATTGTGTCCACTGATGTGAAAATTAGGGGGATTAACCATGGAAAATCCAAGGTTATGCGGTAGGAACGTGAGTCTAGGTGGGATTCTCTTTGGAAAGTCGGTGTGAACTTGTTGGGCCGAATGGCCTGAAACCCCATTGTGGGGATTCTATGATTGTTGTCCTCGGCCTGCTGCAGTGCTTTAGTGAAGCTCGATATAAACTGCTTAGGCATTTTATAGTCTTCAGGATCAACACTGAGTTCAATATCTTCAGAACATGAACAGTGTTCTCTATTTTGATTGCCCCTTTCCAAATCACCCACTGTCTTGTTTGTAAGGCTTTACACTCAACAAAGCTGACATTTTTTGACTAATTGAATCTATTATTAATAACTATTCTGCATTTACAGTCCTCCTCTCCTACCATTAGCTCCCATTTGTCTTTTTGTTTGGGCACCCTTACCATCTGTTCCATTCAATACCGAAATAACTCCACAGAGACCAATATCTGCTTATTTACATGCTATAATATACATGTAAAGTCCTTGACACTGATCCAGCTCTCTCAGACCCAGCTCTTAGAGTGAACAGGATGTACGACACTCCTCCTCTTATCTGTCAGCCAGAGTCTCTAATTGGGCCAGGTTAACAGGCCCAATCAGGGAACTCATATTCTATGCGATCCATCAGGCTGACCTCATCGCAATCACGACATCCATCCCCCTTTGAGTCTGAGAACATTAGCCAGTTCTTTTTTTTTGCAGATTCTCTCAGGGCATTTTAGCACTGGGTCAGGTTCCTCCAACTCTGCTTATGATATGGGTGGCATGTAATATGCAGTAGTTCACCTCTTACGCCTGGAATGTCTTGAAAGGAATTCATTTTCTTCTTCAGGGAGCAAAGGTATCAAGGTGGTAACATCCACCGTGACCATCTCAGATTTGAGGCATCTTCAATGCCTGACGAAAAGGGAGAACTCAAAGATTCCAAAACAGTCAGAAAGGCAGTTGAGGAGCTGGGCACATTTTGCTCTTGCATAGTTTGAGAGTCTGCAGCTTTCATATGGTCTACTTGCTTAGTCAAGGCTGTCACACTTACTTCAACTTAATATATCACTAGACTTGACCATGCACCTTATCCATGCAGAGCCATTCCCCTGGTTCCAACACCAAACTTTGTCCCCTGATGTAAACCCAAGGAAACATAACCAGATAAATAGAAAGTGGGACGTAACACCAGCGCTTCGTCGGAGGCTCACTGATGATGTTACCTAGAATGGTGACAAAACGTCTGAAAACGAACCTTCCAGCTCAGCAAGCAATCTCACATCCAGAACCTCAACCTGAGCTACAAATCTTCTCAAAACTCGCTAGTAAACTGTCTCTCTTCCCTATGGAGTTGTGTCCAGTTCGGCATTCCTGACCCTGTTTCAACACACCACCCAGGTCCGGCAAGATCAGATTTAACCTGGCGAGAAATCTTCTCCCCGTTAACAATTCCGCTAGAGCTATTCCTGTAATTGCATGATCCTATAATTTAATAAGAACCAGGATAGTTTGGTATATAGTGAAGCTGTAAGCTGTTTCTTTAAGACTGTCTTCAAAGTTTGAACTGCTCTTACTGTATACTATTGGATGATGGAAGGTATAGAGCTGTTTCCAGGCACTGCCCCACCAATATGGCTTTGTCTGCATCCAATCCTGACCAACATTCATAATTTCTTGCCAACATCTCCAATTCGGATACCCCTGGATGGTCCTGGCAAAGTTCAGCCGGTATCTGCTAGTGAGCATTGCCCGGGCCAATCACTCTTGCTCTCCACAATAACATGCTGTCCTCCACTGTGACTTGGTCTCTCTGGTTTGAAAAACATTTCAAGTCTGGTTGATGGCCCTTTGGCTTTCTTCATCATCACCAGCTGTTTCAGTTTTCCTAGGACCAGATCTTTCTGCATCCAAAGTTCGATATTGTCAGCTGAGACTGGAAGTGTGTCCAGAGGGTTTAAAACCATTGTAGACTCTGGACGCTCTCCCTAAAGGTAATGTCCATGTAGCCTTCCTTAACCCATATCTTAAAACCGCCCTCTCTCCCTCTTTCTCTCTGACCAGAGTTTTGGTCACCTCACTGCTTGTCTCATGTAGCTCACTGCCATCCTTTGCTTCTTTATGTTCCTGTGAATTGGGAAATTCCAATTTTTGTAAAGGCTGCTTATAAATACAAGTTGTTGTCATCAAAGAGTCCAGAAGTCTGGGGAAGTATAAACATGCAGTTTAAACGAGTGAGAGGGCTAAACACAGCAATTACTGGCCCTCTGACTGGATGCAAGCTGTGATGGAACTTTTAAAAGGCCTTAAAGCTGGACAAAAGTTAATCATCACTTGGAAGACAAACTTCTGTCTGACTAGCTTTTCTGAAATTACAGAGGGGAATGATGAGATAGTTAATGTTGTGTATGTGGACATTCAAAATGCATGTACTAAAGAGCTAAGAAACCTGTTAAAAAAAATTTACACATCATTGTTAATCAAAAGAATGTTCTAAGGAGCTGGAGAAGAACATTGTAAAATAAAGGATACAATGAACCACAAAAGGTGATATTAGTTCAGGTAGTTAAACAATTGGTCAAAGAGGAAAGGGGTATGTAAAATGAGAAAAGTGAGAGAGCAAGGGGTAATAGGGAGCTCTACAGCTTAGGGGTCAGGCAGCTGTAGCCTGGTCACCAATGCTGAAGGAATTAAAGATGTACAAAAGGCCAGAATTAGAGAAATGACAATACTTTGCAGAGTTGGGGGTTGGAGGCTGGAGGAATTACAGCAATGGAGGGGAGGGTGGGAGCTTGAAACTGATGAAGAGAAATTTAAAATGAACTTTTTGCATATCTGGAAGCCAGTATAGGTTGGACTGCCTGGGGACAATCAGGAAGTGAGCCTTGGTGGAAGTTCAGACACAGGAGGCAGTGATGAGCTTGGTTTTATGAATGAGGGAGACCAGCCAGGATTAAGAGTTGGGGTTATGAGTCCACTGGGAGGAAAGGCAGGAACAAGGAGATCAGCAACTATTGGGCTAAAACCAGGTCAAGTCAGGCAGTGTAACATACATGAAAGCAGGTGATCATAGTGATGGCAGGAACATGAGGCTGAAAGCTTGTCTCAGTGTCAAATAGGATACTCACATTGCAAATAGTATGGTTTAATCTCAGACTGCTGACAGGAAGAGGGATGGAATCAATAGCTAGGGAACAGAAACAATGCTCTCAGTCTTCCCAATATCTAATTGGAGAAAAATTCTGCTCATCATCTAGGGAAGTTAGATAAACAGTCTGAGAAATAAATGTGTTGGAGATGGCCCAGGTGAACTTGAGGTTGGGGTGGAAGGTGTTGGTGAAGTGGATGAACTGTTCGAGTTCCTCTGGGGAGCAAGAGGCGGCGCCGATACAGTCATCAATGTAACGGAGGAAGAGGTGGGGTTTGGGGCCTGTGTAGGTGCGGAAGAGGGACTGTTCCACGTAACCTACAAAGAGGCAGGCATAGCTGGGGCCCATGCGGGTGCCCATGGCCACCCCCTTTGTCTGTAGGAAGTGGGAGGAATCGAAAGAGATAATGGGAACTGCAGATGCTGGAGAATTCCAAGATAATAAAATGTGAGGCTGGATGAACACAGCAGGCCAAGCAGCATCTCAGGAGCACAAAAGCCGACGTTTCGGGCCTAGACCCTTCATCAGAGAGGGGGATGGGGAGAGGGTTCTGGAATAAGTAGGGAGAGAGGGGGAGGTGGACCGAAGATGGAGAGAAAAGAAGATAGGTGGAGAGAGTATAGGTGGGGAGGTAGGGAGGGGGTAGGTCAGTCCAGGGAAGACGGACAGGTCAAGGAGGTGGAATGAGGTTAGTAGGTGGATGGGGGTGCGGCTTGGGGTGGGAGGAAGGGATAGGTGAGAGGAAGAACCGGTTAGGGAGGCAGAGACAGGTTGGACTGGTTTTGGGATGCAGTGGGTGGGGGGGAAGAGCTGGGCTGGTTGTGTGGTGCAGTGGGGGGAGGGGACGAACTGGGCTGGTTTAGGGATGCAGTAGGGGAAGGGGAGATTTTGAAACTGGTGAAGTCCACATTGATACCATATGGCTGCAGGGTTCCCAGGCGGAATATGAGTTGCTGTTCCTGCAACCTTCGGGTGGCATCATTGTGGCACTGCAGGAGGCCCATGATGGACATGTCATCTAGAGAATGGGAGGGGGAGTGGAAATGGTTTGCGACTGGAAGGTGCAGTTGTTTGTTGCGAACTGAGCGGAGGTGTTCTGCAAAGCGGTCCCCAAGCCTCCGCTTGGTTTCCCCAATGTAGAGGAAGCCGCACCGGGTACAGTGGATGCAGTATACCACATTGGCAGATGTGCAGGTGAACCTCTGCTTAATGTGGAATGTCATCTTGGGGCCTGGGATAGGGGTGAGGGAGGAGGTCTGGGGACAAGTGTAGCATTTCCTGCGATTGTAGGGGAAGGTGCCGGGTGTGGTGGGGTTGGAGGGCAGTGTGGAGCGAACAAGGGAGTCACGGAGAGAGTGGTCTCTCCGGAAAGCAGACAGGGGTGGGGATGGAAAAATGTCTTGGGTGGTGGGGTCGGATTGTAAATGGCGGAAGTGTCGGAGGATGATGCGTTGTATCCGGAGGTTGGTAGGGTGGTGTGTGAGAACGAGGGGGATCCTCTTAGGGCGGTTGTGGCGGGGGCGGGGTGTGAGGGATGTGTTGCGGGAAATACGGGAGACGCGGTCAAGGGCGTTCTCGATCACTGTGGGGGGAAAGTTGCGGTCCTTAAAGAACTTGGACATCTGGGATGTGCGGGAGTGGAATGTCTTATCGTGGGAGCAGATGCGGCGGAGGCGGAGGAATTGGGAATAGGGGACGGAATTTTTGCAGGAGGGTGGGTGGGAGGAGGTGTATTCTAGGTAGCTGTGTGAGTCGGTGGGCTTGAAATGGACATCAGTTACAAGCTGGTTGCCTGAGATGGAGACTGAGAGGTCCAGGAAGGTGAGGGATGTGCTGGAGATGGCCCAGGTGAACTGAAGGTTGGGGTGGAAGGTGTTGGTGAAGTGGATGAACTGTTCGAGCTCCTCTGGGGAGCAAGAGGCGGCGCCGATACAGTCATCAATGTACCGGAGGAAGAGGTGGGGTTTGGGGCCTGTGTAGGTGCGGAAGAGGGACTGTTCCACGTAACCTACAAAGAGGCAGGCATAGCTGGGGCCCATGCGGGTGCCCATGGCCACCCCCTTAGTCTGTAGGAAGTGGGAGGAGTCAAAAGAGAAGTTGTTGAGTGTGAGGACGAATTCAGCTAGGCGGATGAGAGTGTCAATGGAGGGGGACTGGTCGGGCCTGCGGGACAGGAAGAAGCGGAGGGCCTTGAGGCCATCTCCATGCGGAATGCAGGTGTACAGGGACTGGACGTCCATGGTGAATATGAGGTGTTGGGGGCCAGGGAATTGGAAGTCCTGGAGGAGGTGGAGGGCGTGGGTGGTGTCACGGACGTAGGTGGGGAGTTCCTGGACCAAAGGGGAGAAAATGGAGTCCAGATAGGTGGAGATGAGTTCGGTGGGGCAGGAGCAGGCTGAGACGATGGGTCGACCAGGGCAGGCAGGTTTGTGGATTTTGGGAAGGAGATAGAAACGGGCCGTGCGGGGTTGGGGAACAATGAGGTTGGAGGCTGTGGGTGGGAGGTCCCCTGAGGTGATGAGGTCGTGAATGGTGTTGGAGATGATGGTTTGGTGCTTGGGTGTGGGGTCATGATCGAGGAGGCGGTAGGAGGTGGTGGAATCGAAAGAGAAGTTGTTGAGGGTGAGGACGAGTTCGGCTAGGCGGATGAGGGTGTCGGTGGAGGGGGACTGGTCTTTATTCTATTGCGTTTCACATTGAAAGGAAGACGCAGTAGGGCTGCAGAATAATAACATTTGCTTACGAAACTTAGGTTAAAGGTTTCTTAACCTCTTCAATAACTTTCATTTATATCATGCCTTTAACATAATAAAACATTCCAAGGCACTTCACAGGAACAGAGTTTGCTGGGGAGTTATTAGGACTGGTCCAGAAAATTAGGCTTCATGGAACCCCACCAGTTTGAGAATTTCTAAGTTCCATTGATTTATATAGCCCCAATGTGCTGAAACAGTAGGAATATTAATCCTTCAAGTGCACAGCCTTGTAGGGATTGTGCAAAAATGTTAACATTGCCTCTAGGGGTACTTACTCATTAACTTCAGTTTAACTCTCCAGTTGAATGTGTTCACTGACACTTCCATCAAGGTGAAGGCACGGTAAAATTCAGGAATCTGTATATGTTGAATGTAAAGTTCTAGATAAGGGTTGAAGGAATCCATTTCTCCCTCCCTCCCTCCCAATGGCTCTCTCCCTCATTCTCACCCTACTCGACCTCCTTCTATCTCTACCATTGTGTCCCTCTGTCTCTGCCCGCCTCTCTCCCACTCTCTTCGCCTATCCTTTCCTCTTTCTCACCTGCCTGCCTCTCCCCCTTCCTCCACACCGTCCCTCTTTCAGCCTCATTCCCAATGACCCCCTCTCTTACCCTCCTACCCACTTTCACGCTGTCTCCTTCCTGCTCCCTCCCCTTCCTATCTCTACACGTCCCTCCCTCACTCACCTCCTCCTCTCAATCTTTCCATCCCTCCCTCCATCTGTCCTGATCCCTCCTGATCTCTCTTCCTCCCTTCTCATTCCCCCCACCTTGGCCCTTTCTCTCCCCCACCTTTCCTCCTTATCCCTTCCTTATCCAGGGAGCACTCAACAACTGACCAGGATGGGCAAACAGTGCTCCCTTCCTCCACATTTCTCTCCTGTACTCCATCCTTTCTATCATCACTTACTCTCATCCTCCCCACTTCTCCTTATCCTTCCCTTGCCCAATCTCCCTTCCTCCTCCCCCCTCACTCATCCTTCCCCAATGCATCTCACTCCCCCATGCACCCTTCCAGTCAACCCCCTCTCTTGCTCTGATCCTCCACCTGCCCCATCTCCTTCTTACCCCATCTCACTGTCCTCCTTACTTTCATCCTCCCTCCCACTCATCCTCACCCCTCCCCAATCTCTGAACATCTCCCTACCCTCCCCCTGTCCCTCCCTACACTTCCCTCTCTCTCTTCCTCTTCCCCATCCCTCTGTCTCTCCCCGCCATACCCCTCTGTCTCCTCCCAAGCCACTGTCCCTCCCCCCATTCTGTCTCTGTCACTACCCCCTTTACCCCTCTGTCTCTCCTCCTTCACTCCTCTGTCTCCCCCCATGACTCTGTCCCTCTCCCCATTATGCCTCTGTCTCTCCCCGCCTTGCTCCTCTGTCTCTCCCCCTTACCGCTCTGTCTCTCCTCCTTCACTCCTGTCTCTCCTCCCTCACACCTCTATCTCTTCCCCCACCCCTCTCTCTCCCCCAATCCTCTCCCCCCCCACCCTGTCTCTCCCCCAATCCTCTCCACACTCTGTCTCCACGCATTCACACGTGTCTCCCCTACTTCGTCTCTCCCCCTCTCCTCTCCTACCCCTCCATTTCTCTCTCTCTCCCTCCTCTCTCCATCGCCGTCTCTCTCTCTCCACCTCCTTTCCCACCCTACTCTTCCCCCGATCTCTCTCCACCCGCCTCTGTCTCTCCACCCCCCTCTCCCCCACCTCACTCCTCCATCCCCCGCCCTTCTGCACCTGTCCTCTCCACCCCTCCATCTCTCTCTCCCCCTCCTATTCCCACCGTCTCTCTCCACACCTCCATCTCTCTCCCCCACCGCGTCCCTCCAGCCCCCGTCTCTCTACCCTTCCTCTTCTGTATCTCTCTCCCCCCACCTCTCCTTCTTCTCTCTCCCCACCTCGATCTCTCCCGCCTCCTCTGTATCACGCCCTCCCCCTCTCCTCTCCCTGCACCTCCATCTCTCCACTCCTCATCCGTCTCAACCCCACCCCCTCTACTCTCACCCACCCCTCAGTCTCTCTCCCCCTGCCTTTTGCCCCATCTCTCTCTCACCATCACCTCTCCCTCTCTCGTTTCTTTCCCCTTACACTCTCCCCCTGTCTCTACCCTTCCCCTATCCTCTCTCCCCTCCCTCCTCTCTCCCAACTCTGTCTCACCCACCCCTTCTCTCACCCCTCCATCTCTCCTCTCTTCCATCCGTCAACTCCTCCTTTCCACCCCTCTGTCTCTCTCCCTTCCTCTGTTGCTCTCCATGTCTCCTCTCCCTCCACCCCTGTCTCTCTCCCCCTTCCTCTCTTCTCCCCTCACCTCCATTTCTCGCCCCTCCTCAATCTTACTGGACCTCCACTCTCTGTCTCTCTCTCCCCTCTCCTTTCACCCCTCCGTCTCACTCCTCCCCATCTCTCCACCCTCTGCCCCTCCGTCTCTACTGTCTTCCTCCCCTCCATCTCTACCTCCCTACCCCCTTCATCTCTCTCCCCTCTCCTCTGCTGTCTCTCCCTCCCTCCTCTTCTCCCCCAGTCTCTCTCTCCTTCCATCCCTCAGCCCCTCCTCTCCATCCCTCCGTCTTTCTCTTCCCCCTCCTCTCACACCTCCACCCTCCTCCGCTGTCTCTCTCCCTCCATGTTTTTCTCCCCTCAGTCTCTCTCCGCCCTCCATCTCTCCCCCTCCATCTCTGTCTGCCTTCTCTCCTCCCCTCCCATCTGTCTCTCCCTCCCCGTCTCTCTGCCCCCTCTCTGTCTCTCCCCCCCAACTCCTCCATCTCTCTTTCTCTCACCCCCCACCTCCGTCTCTCTCTCTCCCCGCCCATCTCCATCTCTTCACCCCCTCCGTCTCTCTTCCCCTTCCATCTGTCTTTCACCCCCACCTGCTCTGTCTCAACTTCACCCCCTCCTCCATCTCTCTGCCCCCATCTCCTCTGTCTGTTTCCCCCTACCTCCTGTCTCAACTCCCCCCCATTTCCTGCATCTCTCTCTCCCCGCTCCGTCTCTCTCTCCCTCCCCTCCTTCTCTCTTCCCCCCATCTCCCCCCTCCCTCCGTCTCTCTCGCCCTCCCTCCGTCTCTCCCTCCCACCCCTCCACCTCTCCCTCCCACCCCTCCACCTCTCTCCCCCCTCCCCTCCATCTCTCTTGCCCCCATCTCTCTCTCTCCCCCACAACCCCTGCATCTCTCTCTCTCCATCTCTCTGTCTCCCCCCCACCTCCATCTCTTCACCCCCTCTGTCTCTCTTCCCCCCCTTCCATCTCTCTTCCCCTTCCATCTCTCACTTCCCTCACCTCCTCTGTTTCAACTTCCCCCCCCAGTCTCTCTTCCCCCATCTCCTCTGTCTATCTCCCCCCTATCTCCACTGTCTCTCTCCCCCACCTATTCTGTCTCTGTCCCCTCTCCCCAACCACATCTCTCCCCACCCCTCCTCTCTCTCTTTCTTTCTTCTGTCTCACAAGAAATAATGTAGGTTTGTGAGAAGGTCATAACAGTAATTATAGTTGATTTGAATATGCATATTAACTAGATTCATCAACTTGGCAAGGCTAGCCTCGAGGAAAAGGTCATAGAATGTATAAGTGATTGGCTCCATGATATGTTGGTCCAACAAACAATCCAAAAACTGGCTACTTTAGATCTGAGAAAGGATTGATAATAAAGCCGTGTAATTAAGGATCCTCTTCAAAGGGCTGTCATACCAGGATTCGTTGAATAGTTCGGAGTTGTAATTGCCGGAGTTCAGAAGAATGAGGGGGAAATCTGGTTGAAGTAAATAAAATGCAAGAGGAGATTGACAAGCTGGATGTTGAACGGATATTCCTGTTCCTAATTCCTTTCTCTCCATTTTCCTCCCCACTTCGCACTCCCTTCTTTCCCCAGCCTCTCATTTTAACCCCTCTCTCACATGCTGTGTCTCTCCCTTTATCTGTCCCTCCCTCAAACCCCTTCATTCTGCTCTCTACCCCCTTCCTCTCCCTCCCTCACTCTATCTCTGTGCGTACACACCTTTTCTCTCTCTCTCTGTTCCACCTTCCCCCCCCCCTCAGCCTAAGAACCCTCCTTCCCTTTCCATCACTGACCCCAACTTCCCTCTCTGTCCCTCCCCCCTCTCTCCCTCTGCGCTCCCTCTCTACGTCCTCCTTCTCTACACCTGCAAACCCCCTCATCCCACCACACACTCCTTCCGTACACCTGCAAAACCGACATCCCCACCTACCTTTGAGAATGGGAACTGCAGATGCTGGAGAATCCAAGATAACAAAGTGTGAAGCTGGATGAACACAGCAGGCCAAGCAGCATCTCAGGAGCACAAAAGCTGACATTTCGGGCCTAGACCCTTCATCAGAGTGGGGGATGGAGAGATGGTTCTGGAATAAATAGGGAGAGAGGGGAGGCAGACCGAAGATGGAGAGAAAAGAAGAAAAGTGGAGAGGAGAGTATAGGTGGGGAGGTAGGGAGGGGATAGGTCAGTCTGGGGAAGTTGGACAGGTCAAGGAGGCGGGATGAGGTAATAGGTAGGAAATGGAGGTGCAGCTTGAGGTGGGAGGAACTACAATCCGACCCCACCACCCAAGCTATTTTTCCATCCCCACCCTTGTCTGCCTTCCAGAGAGACCACTCTCTCCGTGACTCCCTCGTCCGCTCCACACTCCCCTCCAACCCCACCACACCCGGCACCTTCCCCTGCAACCGCAGGAAGTGCTACACTTGCCCCCACACCTCCTCCCTCACCCCCGTCCCAGGCCCCAAGATGACCTTCCATATCAAGCAGATGTTCGCCTGCACATCTGCCAATGTGGTATACTGTATCCATTGTACCCGGTGTGGCTTCTTCTACATTGGGGAAACCAAGTGGTGGCATGGGGACCACTTTGCAGAACACCTCCGCTCGGTTCGCGATAAACAACTGCACCTCCCAGTCGCAAACCATTTTAACTCCCCCTCCCATTCCTCAGATGACATGTCCATCATGGGCCTCCTGCAATGCCACAATGATGCCACCCGAAGGTTGCAAGAACAGCGACTCATATTCTGCTTGGGAACCCTGCAGCCCAATGGTATCAATGTGGACTTCACAAGCTTCAAAATCTCCCCTTCCCCCACTGCATCCCAAAACCAGCCCAGTTCGTCCCCTCCCCCCACTGCATCCCAAAACCAGCCCAGCCTGTCTCCGCTTCCCTAACCTGTTCTTCCTCTCACCCATCCCTTCCTCCCACCTCAAGCCACACCTCCATTTCCTACCTATTACCTCATCCCACATCCTTGACCTGTCCGTCTTCCCTGGACTGACCTATCCCCTCCCTACCTCCCCACCTATACTCTTCTCTCTTCTTTTCTCTCCATCTTCGGTCCGCCTCCCCCTCGCTCCCTATTTATTCCAGAACCATCTCCCCATTCTCCTCTCTGATGAATGGTCTAGGCCCGAAACGTCAGCTTTTGTGCTCCTGAGATGCTGCTTGGCCTGCTGTGTTCATCCCGCTTCACACTTTGTTATCCCCACCTACCTTATTCCCTGTCCCCATCTCTCCCCATGCCCACCTCTTGCTCCCCTAATACTTCCACTCCTTCTACTCATACTCCACACACACACTCTCTCTCTTTCTCTAACCCCTCTGTGTCTCTCTCTTCCCCTCCTTCTGCCTAGCCCTTCACCCCTCGCTTCTGACTCCGTCCATCTACTTATCCCTTGCCTCTCTTCCTACAGCCAACTCCCCTCTTCTCAACTTCCCTTTATCTCCTCCATACCCTCTCCTTTTCCTTATGTAGCCCATAGCCTCCCTGTCTCTCTCTACTGTTCGGCCTTTGCCTATTCCCTCTCAATGCTCTCCCTCTTTCTCCATCAATAGGGGCAGCACAGTGGCTCAGTGGTTAGCACTAGGGGCGGCATGGTGGCTCAGTGGTTAGCACTGCAGCCTCACAGCACCAGGAACCCGGGTTCGATTCCAACCTCGGGCGACTGTCTGTGTGGAGTTTGCACATCCTCCCTGTGTCTGCGTGGGTTTCCTTGGGGTGCTCCAGTTTCCCCCCACAGACCAAAGATGTGCAGGCTAGGTGGATCGGCCATGCTAAATTGCCCGTAGAGTTCAGTGGTGTGTGGGTTATAGGGGGATGGGTCTGGGTGGGATGCTTCAAGGGGCGGTGTGGACTTGTTGGGCTGAAGGGCCTGTTTCCACACTGCAGGGAATCTAATCCCATTGATGCCCTCCCTCATTTTCTACCTATACCCCCCTCCCTCTCCCGACACCCTCCCCCTTTCTCTACCCAGGCCCCCATTCCTCATTCTCCTCCTCCTCCTCCACCCCATACCTCCCTCCCTCCCTTCCTTCTTTGTTCCTCCACCCCTGCTCCCTCCCTCCCTCTCTCCCTCCCTCCATCCCTCTCCCTCCCTGGCCCGCCTCTCTCCCTCCCTCCCTCCATCCCTCCCCTCCCTCCCTCCATCCATCCATCCATCCCTCCCCACTTCATCCATCCCTCACCCCAATACATCCATCCAGCCCCCCTCCATCCATCTCTTCACCCCTCTATCCATCCAGTCCCCTCTCCCCATCCCTTCCCCCTTTATCCCTCCCCATGCCACCATCTCCTTCGCTCCCTCCATTCCTTCCCCACTTTTTCTCTTTATTCTGTCTCTCTCCACATTCGTGCCATTCACCCCAGTTTCAGCATTTCAACAAGTTTCTGCGCCTGCGTGGGTTTATAGACCACGTGCCCCTGTCCGCTCAAGCCGGTTGGTTTCTGGCGACGTGACGGACAGAAACCTGAACCAATGGATTCAGGAGGCTTCGTCGAGTTCGGCCAATCGCCGTGCGGCATAGGCGGGACCAGCGTGCGCCGTGCGCAGGCGCAGAAGGAGGCCAGGTGAGGTTGCCGGCGGGGCCCAAAGACGGAGACGGACTTTAACGCTAGCTTTTTATCCACTTCCTTGGGCTTTAGCAATCCGCAAATTCGGCTACTTTTCATGCTTGAAGCATCGTCCGTGCTGACTTCTGTTAGAGTTCCGCTGGATAAACGAGACGGAGTGTCATTCACCCACCCTTCCTCCACCCGGCTAAGGTGTGTGTCTCCGGGGCCCGGGGGAAGGACTGGGACTGGGACTAACTTCGGAGGCGGGGTCTGTTTCCCCCCATCAGAGGGCAACCCCGGACTGAGCACGACACAGCCCGCTCTCAGTCTGTTTAAAGCCATCTCTTGTTACATTCGCTGTGTGTGTTTGTACTCAGACATTTGTTACCTGCTTTGGATTCCGAGTGTGGGTGGCGTTTGCCTCTCCTGGCACTTTGACCCCTCCCTGACCACTCCTGGCACTTTGATCCCCAGCTGAGGCAAGGAGAGTCTTTGGCCCTTAGCTTGTATGGCCTGACTTTTGTGTTATGAATCGACCCTCGTGCCTTGTTGCTGCGGCCCTGACTGTCACCTCAGCACCCTGCCTCAAATATCTATCTGGAGCATTCTAAACCTTAAAGCCCATTTTATCATTACAGGGCTGGCTGTCATTTCAGGAAGCAGTGTTGTTTTATTGCCAGTGTTCTTCAGCCCAGCCCCTTCCGAAATGATTATCTCAGATGAGTAATGGATTCAAGTGTGTTAGCTACTGAGGTGATTTCAACAGGGTTGCTGCTGATCACTGATGACCCCTTGAGTGTTGGCTTGATCGGCTTCGGGTGGATGTTTGCACCCTGGTCGTTTCTCCTTCAACAACATCCATACTAATCCATTTACAATCATCATTAGGCAGTAGTCAGCAGCAGTCTACATGATTGTTCCCCCAACCTTGAGAGTGTTGAGACAAGTTGCAGAACCTTTGTTATGGCTGAGAGTTGACAGTGCAAACTGGAGACTAAAACTTGTCATGTGTGGTTCAGTCATTCAGTGGATGAACACACAGTGAGGCTGAAGTATAGTAATTGAATAGCAGGGTAAGCCCAAGGGCTTGAATGAGCTGGTGTCTACTTTATACTAACTAATAGAAAAATCTTGTGTATGTTTTGACCCCTGTGTTGGCATGTAGTGTGTTTTTTTTTTCAAAACTACATTTAAAATTGATCAGCCTGTGGTTGTCAGACCTGTCATCATTTTTATAACCATCCTTTCCTAAGTGAGTTTATCGTGAAAGGAAGTAAACACACTAGGGAGCATCTGTGAAATGCTTATCAAATTAGATTTAATTATGTTTAACCTTGTAATAATGTAAATATTGACTGCAACCATGGATTGCCGTGTCTTAACAATTGACGGTAGAAGTTTAAAAATAATCAAGGATAAACAGTTGTGACTCTGGAAACTAAAATTGTGAATTTTGAGTTATCAGTGTTGTTCCCTTTGGGATGGAGATTGTTTACATTTTAAACTAGAAACAGATGTTTGTATTTCATCTTCCTCTTTTTTAAATATAGCAAGTTTTGTTCTCAGCTGGTTGTTGTAAAAATAATGTGAACATACAGTCTTGCTGTTACTTGAGAAACTCTGAGAGTTATGGGTTTTATTATCATTAGTATTGAGTGTTGTCTTTCAGCTCTTACAAACTGATGAATACAAAGAAACCACAGACCAAGAGACAACAAGTACAGTTTGCACAAAATTATAATTTTCAAGAACATGTGAAAATTGACTACAAACGTAGATTGCAGTGGCTTAACAATTGACAGTAGAAGTTTAAAAATAATCAAGGATAAACAGTTTGGTGACTAGTGTGTCTTCAACTTTTATGTCAGATTTTAACATAAATTCCCTGTTACATTTATAAACTGCAGAATGCTCAGGAATAAATTACAGCTATACTTTTTATTAGTCCGGTGAACTTCTGAATGTAACATCAAACCCTTAATAGTTTTTGATCTATTTGTTGAACCCTGGGATTATGCTTAAAATGTTCCTAATTTGGAAATTTGAAGGGCAGCGTCTTCTGACTTGTTTAATCATTCAGTGCGTTATTAGCCTTTGATCTGTTGTGCAGGAAATGGTGCTCCAAGTTTTGTTACTTATTTACAGTGCATGTTACAATTCTGAATAATGAAAAGCTCTACAGAGTGGGTGTGGAGGTGGTGACAGGTCAACACCCTGAAACTTTTAAAATAAGTGGAAGTAGGCAGATCCGAGTTTTGATTCTTCTGGTTTGTTCTGAGTTAAATAGGGTCAACAGCAACGAAAAGCTTTCTGTAGTTGCTTGTAGAAGTCCAGCATAATAAGGAAAAAATCAGTACGAACTAGGAGCAGAAGTAGGCCATTCAGCCCCTCAAGCATACCTACCATTCATGGGCTGATCTGATTGTGTTTTGATTTTCATAACCCCACCTGATCCCTTTTAACCTTTGGTTTTCTTGCATTGTGATGATCTGTCGACTTCTGCCTTAAAAATGTCAAAAGTCGCACAGACCATCTGAATTTCTCCTTGATAACCTGCCTGGGAAACGTGCAGGCAATTTATACCTGGATGAGTCTTTGCTGTGATGCATCCACATTGTAATAGCCTAAGTGTGTAACTTTCAAAGTAAAATGGATGGAGTTACCAGAGAGTGATTAAGATTTTGCAGAGCTCAGGCCTTATGAAGGAGTTGGTATATTTGAGGGACGATCAGGAAAAAGCAAATTTTTCAGTTCAAGTGGGAAGCTTGGAAATAAAGGTTGTGACAGAGTCTGGGATTCATTGACTGATATATCAGCGTTTTGATATGAATTATTTCTCTTTGTAAAGCTCACTACTCCTGCATTTGGTGTTGAAGGTAGAAATTTTGTGCAAAGTGTGGAATGTAAATAGGATCTGCTTCTAGGTAGGAATCTACCAATATCGTCACAGCAACCTTGCAGTTAATATATTGATGATTTGTTATTCTGCAATATTGTTAGATAATTCTGAGTCAGTTGCAGATAAATTCAGAAAATGTTTGTCACTGCTACTACTTTTCCATTGGTCTAATGAGTAAATATACAACCTACTTCAATGTTTAACATTAAAAGTAGGCAGTCCCAAGAACTGATATCCAGTCAATGTTGATCCAGTTAGATTAAGATTCCATGTAGCCAAGAGCATTGATTTTTTAACAATAGGATGCCACTCGCTGCTTGAACTGTCATGAACCTGGTAAAGAATCAGACCAGAGCAGATGAAGCTTGTTGAGTGGTTTGTTTATCTGCTTCTTAGGCTACCCTGAGAAACCAAGTTGATTTGAATTGAAGATAACAAATTGTGGAGCTGGATGAACACAGCAGGCCAAGCAGCATCTCAGGAGCACAAAAGCTGACGTTTCGGGTCTAGACCCTTCATCAGAGCCCTCGCTGATGAAGGGTCTAGGCCCGAAACGTCAGCTTTTGTGCTCCTGAGATGCTGCTTGGCCTGCTGTGTTCATCCAGCTCCACACTTTGTTATCTTGGATTCTCCAGCATCTGCAGTTCCCATTATCATTGATTTGAATTGATACTGTTGTCTGAATTCTTTGCGAAAATTTCAAATCTAAATTTAACTGTTGCGGTTTTGGTTGTGGGGGTCTTGTGCAGTAGTGGTGGTGTCTCTGTCTCCGAGCAAAAAGCTCTCAATTCAAACTGTTTTAGTTTATAGCTCCCATGTAATAACCAACATGCCACCCCAGCACTATTATGATGAATGAATGAATTAGTTTTATTGTCACATGTATTGACACAAGTACAGTAAAGGTTACTTTGACCAGTATGAGAAAGGAACAGCAAGTGTACTTTCTTTATTTCTGGTTTAGCAGCCTGTGTTAGTCTGCATGTTAATTTGGGAGGTCTGCGTATTGGAGTTGTGAGAAGAGGAGGAACGGGTGAGGAAAGCTAGGTTGATGATTCTGGGAGTAGCAACTAGCCAGCTGAGTGAAAATTAGATTGACAAGGGAGATTAACATTACCTAGAATTGGGGGAATTAAAGGGGAAAATTATTTGCTAGTAATTGGAAGCATGAAACTTGTTGGAGTTTATAAGGAACTTGTTTTATGTTGTGCCAAAGAATCTTAGAGCCATTACTTAGAAGACCTGTCTCTGACATTCAAGGCCAACTGGTTATCACCCAACAGAACTTCACTTATGAGTATCACGTAACCACAGCTTCTGTTTGCGTTATTCCTGAGGAGTGAATGTTGACCAAGATACCTACAAGTTGTTTCAACACCTGTTGTTTCAACAGTGCCATGCTGTGTTAATAATCACCTGAAAGAGAACCCGGTTCTCTCATTAGTTCTGTGCAAAAAATGGAGAATTGGAGCTCATGTATGTGAACAGGGTCGGTATCTGGGTGAGTGCGGTGTGTCTCCAAGCTAGATCATTGGGAATTATAATTTCTATAAAATAATGTGGAGAATGAAGACAAATGACAGCATGAAGTAGCTTGTGTGGGTGACCGCAAGGATGGCAGTGAAATGCATTCTTGTTAAAATTCAGTTGCTTAATTAACATTATCAGGACCTAATCTGACATGTTTACAGTTGACTCTTGACACTCCCAAGGCTATTGGGGGTAAATATAAACCCTCCCTTGCCAGAGTTGCCTACTTGCCAAAGAGCATGATTGTAAGAAATAGGAGCAGGACTAAGCCATTTGACCCATAGAGCCTGCTCTGCCCCTCAATAAGATTATGGCCAGACTGATTGTGACTGTAACCCAACATGAGCCTCTGCTTCCCGAGCACCCCTTGACTTCCTTGCAGATGTTGCAAGTGTTAACGAGTTGATTCTACCTTGAATACATTCAATGACCCAGAGTGCATTGTTGTGTAGAGGCATAGTCATAGCTTCATAGAGTCACAGAATGCAGATAATGCCTTAAGCCCAAGTCTACACTGACAAATACCATTAAAGGTGTGCTAATCCCAATTTCTTGCACTTGTCCCATATCCTTGAATGTTATGACATTTCAAGTGCTCATCCATCACCACAGTGCAGTACAGGCCCTTCGGCCCTCTATGTTGCGCCCACCTGTGAAACCAAACTGAAGCCCATCTAACCTACACTATTCCATTATTCTCCATCTGTTTATCCAATGACCATTTAAATGCCCTGAAAGTTGGCGAGTCTACATCTGTTGCAGGCAGGGCATTCCACACCCTTACTACTTTCTGAGTAAAGAACCTATCTCTGACATCTGTCCTATATCTATCACCCCTCAATTTAAATCAGAGATAACAGGAACTGCAAATGCTGGAGTTTTGAAGGTAACAAAGTGTGAAGCTGGATGAACACAGCAGGCCAAGCAGCATCTCAGGGGCACAAAAGCTGATGTTTTGAGCCTAGACCCTTCTTCAGACTGGGGGATGGGGAGAGGGTTCTGAAATAAATAGGGCGAGGGGGGAGGCGGACTGAAGATGGATAGAGGAGAAGATAGGTGGAGAGGAGAGTGGAGGTAGGGAGGGGATAGGTCAGTCCGGGGAGGATGGACAGGTCGAGGAGGCGGGATGAGGTTAGTAGGTAGGAAATGGAGGTGTAGCTTAAGGTGGGAGGAGGGGATAGGTGAGAGGAAGAACAGGTTAGGGAAGTGGGGATGAGCTGGGCTGGGCCCAGCACATCCCCTCCCCCCACTGCATCCCAAAACCAGCTTCACACTTTGTTACCCCTCAATTTAAAGCTATGCCCCTCATGCTAGCCATCATCATCCGAGGAAAATGTCTCTCATTGTCCACCCTATCTAATCCTGTGATCATCTTGTATGTCTCTATTACGTCGTAAGGTTTCTGGCCTCCGCTGCCTTCCCAAGCAGTGCATTCCACCTCTGATCCCCCCGTCTGAATCTCCTACTCCTTACCCTAAAATGATCCCTCCTCATGATAAATCTCTGGCAACCACCTGGAAACCGATATCCATTGCAAGCCTACCGACTCCCACAGCTACCTAGAATACACCTCGTCTCATCCATCTTCTTGCAAAAATGCCATCCCCTATTCCCAAGTCGTCCTCCGCATCTGCTCCTGAGATGAGGCATTCCACTCAAGGATGTCCCAGATGTCCTCATTTTTCAAGGACCGCAACTTCCCTCCACAGTGGTCGAAAACACCCTTGACCGCATTTCTCGCATTTCCCGTAACTCATCCCTCACACCCCCTCCCCACAGTAACAACCAAAACAGAAACTCTTCATCCTCAGGCACCACCCTACCAACCCCTGGATCCTATGCACCATCCTCCAGCACTTCTGCCATCTGCAATCTGACCCCACTGCCAAAAACATTTTTCCCTCCCACATAATCTACCTTCCGGAGGGAGCACGCTTTCCGTGACTCCCTTGTCCTCTCCACACTCCCTACCAGCTCCACCACTGCAGGAAGTGCTACACTTGCCCCTACACCTCCCCCCCCGCCTCACCCCCCCCCATCCCAGGCCCCAAGAAAACCTTCCACATCAAACAGATGTTCACCAGCACATCTGCTAATGTGGTACACTGTATCCAGTGTTTCTGCTGTGGCTTCCTGTAGATCAGGGAAACCAAGCAGAGGCTTGGAGACCACTTTGTGGAATCCCTATGCTTGGTTTGTGACAAATGACTGTACTTACCAGTCGCGAACCCCCCCCCCCCCCCCCCCCCCCCCACCCACCCACCACCACCAACCGCCAACTCCTCGGACGACATGCCCATCCTCGGCTGCCTCCAGTGCCACAACAATGGCACAGCACCTTATGTTTCGCTTGGGAACCCTGCAGCCCAGTGGTATCAATGTAGACTTCACAACCTACAAAATCTCCCCGCCCCGACCGCATCCCAAAACCAGCGCAGCTTATCCCTGCCTCCCTAACCTGAATGTCCTTTCTCACACCTATCCACTCCTCTCACATCAACCCCCACCCCCCATCTCCTACCTACCAGCCTCATCCCCACCTCCTTGACCTGTCAGTCTTCCCTGGACTGACCAGCCCGCACCCGAACTCCCCACCTACACTCACCTTTACTGGCTCTATCCCCGTCTCTTGACCTGTCTGTCTCCTGTTCACCTGCCTGCTCCTTTATCCATCTTCCATTTGCCTCCCCCTCTCTCTGTCTTTGTATCAAAATTCCCTTCCCCTCCCCCATTTCTGAAGAGAAGGGTCTAGGTTGGAAACGTCAGCCTTCCTGCTCCTCTGATGCTGCTTGGCCTGCTGTGTTCATCCATCTCTACACCTTGTTATCTCAGATTCTGCAGCATCTGCAGGACCTACAATCTCTCACCCCTCCTCATGGTTGACCCCTCAACCAAGATGAACAGCTGCTCTTTGTTCACCCTCTCCACACCCCTCATAATCTTATGCACCTCAAACATGCCTCCCCTCAGCCTTCTGTGCTCTAAAGTAAACAATCCAAGTGTATTCTAATTTTTCCTTATTGTTCAGTTGCTCCATCCCAGACAAAAACTGATGAATTGCCTCTGTACCCCGTAGTGCTATCACGCCGTTCATGTAGTGAGGTCTAAGGAGGAGAATCCCAAAAACTGACAATTTTCAAGGCTGTCATGCCTCCTTGTCTCCATTCTAAATGGGGGTTCCTTCATTTTTAATTGAATAAGATTTGTATTGTTCACTGGAATTTCATAAGGTGAAGTATGAATTGTAAACTGTAAATGTGTATGAAATTAGCTGCAATTTTTCATTTTAAATGAAAACACCCTTGACCTTGACCCTCTGGAAGTGCACTAGAAGGTTGGTACGAACAGTTTGGGATGTAAAGAGATATGACAGGTAATGTACACTAGCTGAATGACTCTATTAGTAGGAGGTATGATGTTTTTCCCCCATGTTTTGCTATTGCATATTAATAAGAATAAATTATTAACTTAGCTGAAAATTGTTTTTCTCCCTGTGATGATTATTTTCAAACCCTAAAACAGCATGTACTGTTTCAGTAGAATTCAGCTGGTTCCTCCAATGGCAGGGGATAACGTGGTGTTCAGTCATTGCAGATTCCAGATTGCCAAAAGACTGGACTAACTAATGTTTTTGCAACAGTGGTTACCCATTAATTTTGATGCCTTCAATGTTTGTTTCTCCACTTCAGGTGTTTGAACTTTTTCTTCCTGCCATATTAGTGAACGTGCCCTGTGTCTATTACAAGGTAAGTAAATACATCACAGCCGATGATTTGCTACAAGCTTATTAAAGCTGCTCTTCTCTTAGCCCCTATAAGGTTGGGGCGAAATGTCACTTTATTTTTGAAGCCTTCTGGTTATTTAAGTTGTTTGAACAGAGACATAATGTCTTTGTCAAATGGGCCAATGCATGCTTCATGTTTAATATTGCACAATTATATTTGGAATAATGCTGTAGAAGCAATCTTGGGAGCACATGCCTGAAGAAGGCCATTTGTCTCCACATGCCCTTGCTGTTCAAAAAAAATGGTTATCATGCCTTGTCCAGCCTTCCAGCCTGTAAGATATGGCACCTCAAGTACATAACCCCATAATTTTTTAAATACACAGAGGGTTTCTCATTCTACACTCTTTTGAAATAGTGGGTTCTGAGCCCAGCACTCTCTGGGTAAAAATTCTCAACTTCTTTGTATTCCTTCTACCAATTAGTTTTGAAGTCTTCGGTCCGCCTCCCCCTCTCTCCCTATTTATTCCAGTTCCCTCCCCCCATCCCCCTCTCTGATGAAGGGTCTAGGCCCGAAACGTCAGCTTTTGTGCTCCTGAGATGCTGCTTGGCCTGCTGTGTTCATCCAGCCTCACATTTTATTAGTTTTGAAGTCTGTTTGTTTATTTGTGGACACTAATATTTTCTCAACAGTTAAATGTTGAATTTAGTTAGGGAAATGAGCTTTGGATTAGTTTTGGCACTAATCATGTGTTGCATAGTGAGAGCATGCTGCAGTACATTTCTATTACAGTAAATCTCTTGTAAAACATGCTTAAGTTCCTGATTGAAGCTTAACTGAATGTAGCAAAAATTTCACTGCTGCAATGTGTGATGAGGTATAATTGTATGTACAGGATTGTCACTTTTAGGAGTTAGTGGTATCAGATTTTAAATTGATATGAGGATTAGGGAAGTTATGCAGGATATGTATGAGAAATTGTTCAGGCGACACACACAGTATTGTGTGTTGTTTCTAGAATTCACATTACAGGAAGGTTGGGTGAGCATCAGAGAGAATGCAGTGTAGATTTACCAGGATGTTTTCTGGGCTGGAGAGTTTCAGTTATGAACAAGAGATTGAACAGACTGGTGTTGTTTCCCTCAGTGCGGAGGAGATTGAGAAGGAAAATGATTGTGATGTATAAAATTATGAGGGGCATAGATTTAAGTTAAGAGGCAAAACGTTTAGTTTTACATCCAGAGAATGGTGAGAATTTTGATCTCACTGCCCATGGGGATGATAATGGCAGAAACCCTT
The DNA here is from genome assembly GCF_030684315.1 of Stegostoma tigrinum. NCBI lineage: Eukaryota > Metazoa > Chordata > Chondrichthyes > Orectolobiformes > Stegostomatidae > Stegostoma > Stegostoma tigrinum. Next base: position 87,642,390 of record NC_081363.1, read on the forward strand.
GTAACATTTAAGTAATAGTTAGATGTGCACTTGTGATGCCAAGGCATGCAAGACTATGGACCAGTGCTAGCAAATTAAATTAGAATAATGAGGTTGTTTTTGACCGGGTCAGATATTTTGAGCTGAAGGAGCAAAATACTGCAGATGCTGAAATCCGTACACAAAACAAAAATGCAGGAAATCAAAGCAGGTTGGTCGGCATCCATGAGAGACAACAAACTAATGTTTCAAGTGTAGATGACTCGTCAGAGCTTTAAGGCCTTTTTTTGACATGTAGATTTCTGCACTTCTCCTAACTGATTATAGGGGGCATTTGAAGTAACAGAACTCAGGAGGTTTTCTCTACTCTGGAACAGAGTTGCAGGAAGTATTGTTGGAGGCCTCATGTTGTTGAAGTAGAAAGCTACTTCAGAAAAGACTTCCACATTTCTGGAAAGTTGCTTTTTAAAATCTAGTTTCATGTTTCATGGTGTATTTGAGTCCAGTGCTTTGGCTCCAGAAGTGCAGGCCAGTCTTCAGTAACTTTTATAAATTGTATGCTCTTCAAACTGGGCCTGACTAATTGAGAATTAATTTGCCAGATCCCTGTTTTACTCTCAATTAAAACTGTTATTTAAATTTGCAATTTTAGGAGAGTTATATTGCTTGAAATGTTTGATCCTATTTCTCTCTCTACAGATGCTGCAAGACCTGCAGAGTTTTTTTTTCAGTACTTTTGATTTTATTTCAGATTTCCAACATCTGCAATATTTTGCTTTTATTTGAATATAAACAGACTGTGGTGCTGAATTCTGGACCCTATTGTAAATCACTTTACAGAAGCAGGAGCAGGAGTTTCTGATTTTTGCATTTCTGTTCTGGGACAGACTAATTGTAAAATGACCAGATTCCATTTTCAATAATATTAGACATTTAGTAAGACCAGGGGCAATGCTTTTTAATTTGTAGGCAAAGAAACATCAGATGGATGCTCACCGCTTGTCTCAAGACCAGCGCCTTTGTCACCCCATGACGTGATGATCCCAATGCACTCCTGATTTGACTCTCTGTAAACTTGTCATCTTCCAGAATTTTGCTGGTCATGTCCTAACCCGCAGCAAACCACTGTGCTCAGTGCTTGCTGGCCTGCATTGGCTACCTGTCAAGCAAAGCCTTAGATTTAAAATTCTCATCCTTGTTTTCAGATTTTTCCATTGCCTTACTCGGCTGTCTCTGTAATCTCCTTCAGCCCTACAGCTGTCTGAAATCTCTGAGCTCCTCCAGTTCTGGCCTTTTATGCTTCTCAATGTTAACCTCTCCACCAATGGTGGTGGTGCTTTCAGCTGCTTGGACTCTGAGACCTGGAATTGTCTGCCAATTTTCTTTTTGGCCATATCTCTCATTTTCCTCATTTGCACTCTTGACAAACTTTTGATTATCTACCTTGCTATCTCCTTATGTGACTTATTTTCTTTCAGTGTTCCATATAAATCACATTGGGAAAACCTATTATCTTCAGAGTGCTATTTAAGTCTGAATTGTGTCCAAAGCTGATCAGTGTTGCAGATTGGCTCTGACCAAGGCACTCTATATGGCTACAGCCTAACTTTTTCACATTTCAATTCCAAAGCCCTTTTGGTAAAGGCCAGTACTTACAGGACTGTTGAGGATTATTTTTGATCCCATTTACAATTTCTGTGGTGGTTTTTGATCTTTTGGTTTACTGTGGCTCTGTTGTGGGGTCTGGGCCAGCATTGTGCTGTAAGTATAAATCATGACCTTGGATACCTGTTGTGGAGTCTCTGGTATCTCACATCAATGGCTGCAATTCTGTTAATTTTGTCAAGACGTTAAACCAAAGATTCTAAAGTTTATTGACAAGACGTCTGATCCTGTGGCTGTGATTTGTGGTGCTCATGAGGAAATAGATGGTTTTGTGATTTGAACAATTCCAGAAACATGATGCAAAGCAGGTTTAGACTTGCATAACCATTTTAAAAATATGCCCCTAATTGTACATTGAGGGGATCATAGAAATTAAGAGGACAAGTGATCCAAGTGCCGAGGAATGAAAACTGTGTTCGTCATCTTGCAGACGTTGTGGCGCCTTGACATTTGCAAATTTATTATGCTTTCTTGTCGCAGTGACTACCTTGAAAATACTTTATTGGTTGTAGATCATTTTAGCACACAAAAAAAAGCTACAGGTATGATCCCAGATGATAATAAGTGAGATCCCAAATTGAAACCTGGCTTGACGCACTACAGGTTTAGTTTCATCAGTTTGATAAATGGTGATCAGTCACTGAATATGTTCACATGGGGCTGCCAATATTCTTTGAACAAAGCTGCATAAATACAGAAAAAAAATAAAGGTGTTAACTTAAACAGCAAAAAAAATTTAGCCATCTTTTCAGCAATGTTCTTTATAGACACTCAATCCCAGTGAAGTGTCATTTCTTATTTTCTTTCTTTTCAATTCTACTAGCCCGGAGTTGTCTTTTTGGCTCAAGCAGCCAGGGAACTTGTAATAAACTTTTGTGGTTGGGAGGCTGGGACAGACCTGGCTGCCATGGCCGGAAGTCTCACGTGGACACAAGAAGCTACAAAATATTGCCCGTCTGTGAATTTTCTTTACCTGAATTGAACTTATCTGGTACATCAGAGAAGTTCAAGTTTCTAAACACTTGATTAATTAAATACCCAGTTAGATGATCAAGTCATTTTCATTCTAGTTACGTGCTTTCTTAAAAATTTCTGTTGTTTACTCAGGATATTCCAAAATATTTAAGATAATTAACCACTTTTGCTGTGCACTCACTTGCTGAAATATGAGCAGATGCTGAAAACAGAGTTGCATATAGTAAATTTTCACAGACAAGAGCAATTCTGAAAAAGAACTAGAACAAATATCTGCCTAGACAATGTTTGACAGCGCCAAATTGACTGACTGTGTACAATTTGCTTCCCTCTCCCTTTTCTGATGAAGCCTTGTGTCTGACCAAAGAAGTCTGTAATTTGTTCATGCAAACTAATTTGTCATCATTCAGACCTGTAATTCTGTGAAACTTCAAAAGATAAATTTGAAGTAATTTGCATTGGAAAATCGATGTGCTGAGACCATATAGGCATGTTCATGCCTTGGCTTTCTATCAAGTAGATTTGCATTTGATCAAAATGAACAACTTTGTTTCCCTTTTGTTTCTTTGTTGGTAGTAATGCTGTTCAGTGTAACTGTTTAAAAGATTATACAGTACAGAATTTTAAATATTTCATCAAACTTGCATTTTGTTCTAAAACATAACTTGCTGCCTTTATTTTGTCGATAACAGCATAATGGGGTCCTCTAAGCTGTAATATATCGAGTCTTTAATGTATTTGACAAGATGTTGGTTAGGCCACTTTTGGAATACTGTGTACAGTTCTGGTTTCCTTGCTATAGGAATGATGTTGTGAAACTTGAAAGGGTTCAGAAACGATTTTCTAGGATATTACCAGGGTTGGAGGATTTGAGCTATGGGTAGTGTCTGGGGCTATTTTCCATGGAGCATTGGAGGCTGAGGGTGACCATGTGAAGTTTATGAAATCATGAGGGTCATGGATATCGTGGATAATAAGGATTTTTCCCCAGAGTGGGTGAGTGTGAAACTGGAGGGCATAGGTGTAAGGTGAAAGGTCAAAGATTTAAAAGGGATTTAATAACAAAATTTTAAAGATAGTTAGATGAGTATATGAATAAGAAGGATTTAGATGGGTATGGCCAAATGCTGGCAAATGAGACCAGATTAATTTAGGATATCTGGTCAGCATGGATGAGTTGGATGGACAGTTTGTTTTCGTGCTGCATATCTCTATGACTCTTAAGTAACCATTTTGACCTGGCCAATGGGGTACCCTGTCCGGGCAAATGTGGAGTATTCCTGACTTGTACCTTGCACATTGTACATAGGCTTTGAGAATCAGGATGTTAGTTACTTGCTACAACATCTCTAGCTTCTGTAAGATTGTTTCAGAAATCAAATTGCCAAAGCATTCTGGAAAATCTAGGGACAGCAACTCAAGGGAGTCTTTCTCAGGAATGTACATATAAGATGCATACTAATTTATAGGTCAACTTGTTAAAATTTTAAGCTATGATTTTGAATTCTGTGCTTCTACTTTTTAATATATTCTATATAATCCTTGGTGGTATTGAGATTATATGTTTCACTAATATTTCAACACAATTGTTTTTAACAAAATAATATTACAATAATTCCTGAAATGTTTTATAGAATGTAGTATAGTAGTACTAGTACAATAGTACTTTCACCTCATCTGCCGCAAAGTTATCGTTTTTAAGCTACGTGCTTAGTTTGTATCTCATACTCTAGGACTGCCAGTGACTGTGCACTCTCAATAGGCCCTTTGTCAAATTTTATTTATTTTGCTTACCCGAGTCTTTCCTCAATTTTAGGCTTTTTTACATCTAACTGTTTCGTTTTTAAGCCAATTTTTTTTAAAATTAGTTCACAGGATTGGACTGGCATTGGCTGTTCCAGTCTCAGTCCTGATATGTGCCTTATAGATGGTGGACAGACTTTGGGGAGTTAGGGAATGAGCTCAGCACCTTGCTGGATTTGTAGTCATTGAGCAGCATTTGTAGCTGGGGATTTGAAAAGAAATGATGGTTGAGTTGAGGTGTGTGAGTGGTGAGATTGATTTAGGTTCTGGCTTGGTTGGGGATGAGTGGGTGATCTGATTGGGCCTGCTAGTGATCGTGGGCTAGGGTGGAAGGTTGAAGAGTAGTTCACGGGTGAAGATGGTTGAAATAACTGCACAGAATCTGGGTCATATCGTCATGTCACCACATCACCATTTGCCAGCATTTGGCCCATACTCCTCTAAACCCTTCCTGTTCATGTATCCGTTCAGATGCCTTGTACATGTTGTAATTGTACCAGCCTTCACCACTTCCTCTGGCAACTCATTCCATACACATACCATCCTCTGTGTGAAAAAGTTGCCCCTCTCATCTTGAATTTAGAACATAGAACATAGAACAGTACAGCACAGAAAAGGCCCTTCAGTCCACGATGTTGTACCGACCATTGATCCTCTTGTATGCACCCTCAAATTTCTGTGACCATATGCGTGTCCAGCAGTCTCTTAAATGTCCCCAATGACCTTGCTTCCACAACTGCTGCTGGCAATGCATTCCATGCTCTCACAACTCTCTGTGTAAAGAACCCACCTCTGACATCCCCTCTATACTTTCCTCCACCCAGCTTAAAACTATGACCCCTCATGTCAGCCATTTCTGCCCTGGGAAATAGTCTCTGGCTATCAACTCTATCTATGCCTCTCATTATCTTGTAAACCTCAATTAGGTCCCCTCTCCTCCTCCTTTTCTCCAATGAAAAAAGTCCGAGCTCAGTCGACCTCTCTTCATAAGATAAGCCCTCCAGTCCAGGCAGCATCCTGATAAACCTCCTCTGAACCCTCTCCAAAGCATCCACATCTTTCCTATAATAGGGCGACCAGAACTGGACGCAGTATTCCAAGTGCGGTCTAACCAAAGTTTTATAGAGCTGCAACAAGATCTCACGACTCTTAAACTCAATCCCCCTGATAATGAAAGCCAAAACACCATATGCTTTCTTAACAACCCTGTCCACTTGGGTGGCCATTTTAAGGGATCTATGTGTCTGCACACCAAGATCCCTCTGTTCCTCCATACTGCCATGAATCCTATCCTTAATCCTGTACTCAGCTTTCAAATTTGACCTTCCAAAATGCATCACCTCACATTTGTCCAGGTTGAACTCCATCTGCCACCTCTCAGCCCATCTCTGCATCCTGTCAATGTCCCGCTGCAGCCTACAACAGCCCTCTATACTGTCAACGACACCTCCAACCTTCGTGTCGTCTGCAAACTTGCTGACCCATCCTTCAATCCCCTCATCCAAGTCATTAATAAAAATTACAGACAGTAGAGGCCCAAGGACAGAGCCCTGTGGAACACCACTCACCACTGACTTCCAGGCAGAATATTTATGACCTCTAATTTTGCACTCCCCCACCCTGGGGAAAAGACTTTGTCTCTTTACCCCATCCATCTTCCTCATGATTTTATAAACCTCTGTAAGGCCACCCCTCAGCCACTGACACCCCAGGAAAATAGCCCCAGTCTATTCAGCCTCTCCGTCTCGTCAAACTCTCCAACGCTGGCAATGTCCTTGTGAATCTTTTCTAGTTTCACAACATCCTTCCTTCGGGATGGAGACTAGAATTGCATGCAATACTCCAAAGGTGGCCTCACTAAAGCCCTTTACAGCTGCAGCATGACCTCTCAACTTCTATACTCAATGCACTGACCATTAAAGGCAAGCATGACAAATGCCGCCTTCACTACCATATCTACCTTTGCTCTAAATTTTATTTTTCTTCTTGGCAATCAAGCTAGGTTTTGCTCTGGGATTGAATTTTCCAGTATTACCATCAGTTTGGAATCATTAACACCTCAAGAGCAATTCTCAAGCCTGTGCTGTATATCTAAGTGAATTTAGCAGATTTGGCGAGTGGACTGGGTAGGCGATGAATGAAATCCGTGACCTACTGTTTGGAACAGCATCTCGTTGAAGCATTGTGAGCAGATGCCAAGTTAAACCTGTATCTCACCCACCCTCCCTGTTCAAAAATACAAAACAGATGAGGGATGAAGATTTAGAGTGACAATGCAAATTGGTGAAATTATTTCCTAAACAGTAAGAGACTTCATTTCTTGGTTTGTGGAGAGAAATTAGCTGTACTGGTGGACTGAGTATTGAAGTTCCTTTGAATGTGACCAGTTGTCTATTGCCAAATGTTTCAAAGGAATGAATTGCCTGAAACAGTTCAAGTGTAAAACATATAGAGAGGAAAATGAATACTCTAACATTGCCAATTATATCTAACATGCTGAGTTTCTTTTTTAATGTGTGGATTGGTGAAGAATATTAAACAAGTCTTTGAAACAGTGTGAATGCAAAATAAAGCTGCCATGATCAAGAAGTTTCCAAGATTGCTGACTGCACTACTTCTTAGAAGTGTCAGTGAGAAACAAGAATCATTGCTTCTACTATTTTTAATAACCCTATTATTTATCCTGTTATTCATAATTTGGAGAAACACCTTCAGGTGCAGACAAGCCTCTGGATGCTGTCAATGAATAAATTGGATTGCCAGCTGGAAATCCAGAGCATTCATGATATAGACAAAATAACACACACAAGAGTTGTAGAGATGTACAGAACAGAAATGGACTTTCAGTCCAGTTCACCCATGCTGATCAGTTATGCTAAATTTTAATCTAGTTCCATTTACCAGCATTTGGCCCATACCCATCTAAACCCGTCTTATTTATATATCCATCCATCATACCTTTTAAATGTTGTAATTATACCAGCCTTCACCACCACCTCTGGCAGTAATTCCATACACTCATCTGTGTCAAAGTGGTGTCCCTTAGGTCTATTTTAATATCTTTTGCCTTTCGCCTCTCACCTTAAACCTATGCCCTCTAGTTGTGGACTCCCCTACTCTAGGGGGAAAAAGCCTTGACTATTCATCCTATCCGTGCTTATATAAGGTCTCCTCTCAGCCTCTGCTGCTTCAGGGGAAATAGCCTCAGCCTTTCCCTATAGCTCAATCCCTCCAACTCTGGCAACATCCTTGTAAGTCTTTTCTGAGCCCTTTCAACTTCTACGACATTCTTCCTGTAGCATGGAGACCAGAATTGCACACAGTATTCCAAAAGTGGCCCAACAAGTGTCCTGTACAGCCTCAACATAACCTTCCAATTCCTATACTCAAAGCAGTGAACCAGTAAAGGCAAGCTGGCCAAATGCCGCCTTCACTACCCTGACTACCTGCGACTCTACCTTCAAGGGACTGTGAACCTGCACCTCAAGGTCTGTTGGCTTTAAATGAAATAAAACAAAATGGTCATTTGTTGGACATCGTAAATAAAAAGGTGAAGATGCTGAAACCATAGAACATAGAACAATACAGCGCAGAACAGGCCCTTCGGCCCTCGATGTTGCGCCGACCTGTGAACTAATCTAAGCCCCTCCCCTACATTATTCCATCATTATCCACATGCTTATCCAAGGAGGCCATCCAACAGGTCTGGGAGCATCTGTAGGTAGAGAAATAGAATTGATGTTGCAGTTCAATGATTGTTCATAAACAATTCTCAACACACAAAGGACAAATGGATCTCCATAATATTTGTCACTTTGGCCTAATTTTTTTTAAAAAGCACCAGGCCACATTGGTATAGGGATGGATTTGATGCCATCTGAACTGGAAGTGGGTCCGGAAGCTGAGGTAGTAGAAATTTAGAGGCATGGCTCTTTATGCCAACTTGATCTGAAAATGCACTGACATAGTTTACACTCATTTCTGTATTTTGCCTCGAGCACTGCAAGTTATCTCAGTGTATTAATATTCCTTTTTGAGTGACTTTTAAGCATTAATTCGTTGTGTGCCTTAAACCAGTTATACAGAGTGAAAGAATAATGTGACATATTAAAACAAAGATCATTTGAAGTACCAATTATGTAAGATCATTTATAGTTAGAATTTAGCTGTACATTTCAAATCAAAGACCACTTGTGTTTTCCTCCTATTAATTTAAAGTCTTAAGGGTCAAACATTTCATTTCAGCCATTATGACTAGACCTCACAATGTAATGAGATTCTGTTTGGGAAAGGTATTGCTTATCGGTGGTGTCTAGCTAATTATTTGATTTGAGCTTTTGCAACAAAATTTTCTGAAGTTTATAACCCAGGTATGAATCATTGGGGTACTGTGTTGAAACATGTCAACTTATTGGTGCAGATTGTAAATTGTTTTTAATTTGCCCAAACAGTCTTCAGTTTTAATCATGCTGGCAAGTTGAATTCAACAGTCAAGAATAAGGTGGTTCCTGTAAGTTTTGTTGCTATAAACTGTCAGGACTAGAAAAATTTTCCATGTCAAATCTTTCTCCTCAGAGTACTCCATGTCTGGCTCTACAGACGTTTTGATGTGGAAGATGAGGGAGTCTATGCTGCAGACATGTTCAGGTTTGGCATCAGCTGTTGTATAATTATCCTGCAACACTTAAGCCTTAAGAACTGCGGTCTTGTCTTAGTAATGAAATCTGAGCTCTCCAATGACGTGAAGATTTCTACACTGCATTGCTCTGACATAGCCAGAAGTTCCAGACCTTTACTGAGTCAATGATTGGAACTAAATAGTACAAGTGTGATAGAATTAATCCTGCTTTTGGAGGGGAAGGTAGGGTCTTCTGCAAATTGTCCATTGTCTATGAGGCCTGTTGAAAATGTGAATCTGTAAACATCTGTATACAGCATGAGCCACTACCTTAAAGAAAAGGGAGATAAAGGAAAACAGAGTCAAGCAGGAAATGACAAAATTGGTAATCATGGTGTAAACCTTGTTTACTTTGACTCCATAAATTTCCCCTTGTGAAAAACACTGATATCTAACTTAAAATAAGGGAAGATCTTGACACACCAGAATGTGAAATCTGAACATTTTTGAAGCTTTATTTGTGTAACAACTGTATCCTGGTGTACAGTTTCTTATAATTAAATGTTCAGAACTTGAAACACTATCTTCCAGTAGATTCCAGGATTATTAGTCACTTGAGGAATTTTCTGTTCTGGAAGTTACAGATGCAATTTCAGAAGCTACCAGAGTTCTTTTATTTCGCATCCTGGTGGCTGTTAATTTGCTTTTCTTCCACATTCAAAATTATGAAACATTGTCACCACTAAGATTTGAACCAATCTCTTGCCGCTCCCATTGGCATCCAGTTTCGAGTCATTTCAGTGCTCTGAACTTGTACATGATATGTGGGTGTTACTGCTGATGCAACAATATTGTCCTTGAAGGTAGTGGTCAACTGTCTTCTGAAGTGCTGCAGGCCATTTTATGAGGTAGGTAATTGGGAACACTGCCCATTAAGGGACCAGTCTAGAACCAGCTGTGGAGGTGAGAACGTCATCAATAATGTGTTTATATTCACATTTACCATTTGTCTACCTGGTATATAATTCCTTGTTCCAAAAGAAGTACCAACATAACAACTGGCAATGAGAGTGGAGTCAAGCCCACAAACTCTGTGCAAATGCTATTTCTTTTGTGTGAATGTGCTATTTCTTTTGTGTGAATGAGATGTTGCTCAGACTTTGGAGACAATGTGAGGAGGTAAAGTTGAGGGAAGTGGCCGTGATGGGACTTGGGCTGCAGGCAACTCTAGGGAAGGGGATGCTCGCTGGGGAGTGGGCTGAAAGTGGCAGTCATGAGGGATCTCAGGCTGACGGCTGAAGAAGAGAGCATGCTACTGAATTGTAATGAAGAGCAGTTGCGTGGGGACCAGGGTTACAGGTAATGCCAGGGAGGAACGGTATGCTAGCACAGTTGATGGGGGAGTTGTGGACACGGAGTGTTCACCGAGGTGACCGGCTACCAGAACCGTGTGGTGGGAAAACAGAATGGTGGGTCAGTTAAGGACGAGAGGATCACTGGATGAAGAATCAGAAAATTGAACTTTATACATAGAATGCTTTAATTTATTCTTAAAGGCATTCAGAGTGGCTAAGATCAATCATAGTACTGAATTGTTAAATACCATTGGGAGCAAGATCTTTGGGATTCGAATGACTCTGGTACAACTGGAGCAACCTATGAAGATGATGTTACAAGAACAATGTGAAGTGTTCAAAAATATTTCCCACCCAAGCTGCTGCTGCTGATTGGGCAACATATCTGTTTTTACAAATGGCTATAGCACAGAGCATAGTCCATCGCCCATTTTGTGGCCACCTTAAAATAGTTAGCAGGACATTGTGGATCCACAGGGCTCCTTCAAGAGGCCTTGCTGGACTATTGTGTTTTGTGGCCTCTGACACAAAGCTGATCAACATGGAGACACCTGGATTTCAAGGCAGCCTTCAAAATTGCTAGTTATTGGTGTTGGTTACCAGTGAAGCTGATGATGCCCAGGCGCATTCCAAGTAGTGAAAACCTGGCTGAATGTAGTACTTACCGTAAAATGCCGACGATGTGGCAAGAGTGGTCTCAAGAAGTCAATGTGTTGGTCTCGAACCCCAGTGCCACAAGTTTAAACGAGTGGACCGTATTGCCTGAAATTGCAGGATATGACGCAAACAAGAGAAGGGGAGTGAGAAAGAAACAACCCTGAGGACAAGGCAAAAGGTACATGGTGCTAGCTAGGGGGCAGACTGGTATGCAGGAGAAGAAAAGCCACAATGTTCCGGTTAAACATACTATTGGCACGGGATGAAACTGATTGTTTCTGGGCTCTTGGCAAAGTAGAAGGGAGGACAATAAAAATGGAAGTGAACACAGGCACAGTGATGTCCCTGATTCCTGAATCGGTCTATCAGGAGAAAGTGAAGGCAGTACAACTGAAGCCTGCCAATAAGTTACTACAGGCATACACTCAACAAGTGCCACTGAAGGGCTATGTACTGATGAAACTAATGTTAAAAGACCAGTGTTAATTGCCGCTTTACCTAATGAAAAGTGAATCTCTGTAATATTCAGATGTTCCTAAACTGTATTACAAAAATTAGGGTTGAACTGCAGCATGGTTAATTGGCTGGTGGACTCATATACAAGTTTGCAAGATATCCTGGACAAGTACAAAGATATTTTCAAAGAACCCAGGGGAAATTAAAGGAGTTGGCATTAAATTACAGCTGAAGCCAGAGGGTCATCCGAGGAATCTGTAGCAGTGTCCATTAATATACGCTATCCAGCCTAAAGTGGAATGGACAGAGTTACTAGTTTCACAAGCCTTTTATCAGTGAATGGCCACTGCCATCATTCCAGTCTTCAAAACAGATGGCGGGTTGAGGATTTGTGGTGACTTTAAAGCCATAGTCAACCAGCCCTGAGTGTGGATCAATATCCCCTTTCACTTCTAGCAGACTTATTCAGTGAACTGGTATGGGGAAAGAAATTTAAAAAAAAGAATCTGTTGCAGGTCTGCCTACAGATGGGGCTGTGAAGGATTCTGAACCACTGCTGATGATAGTGACATGGGGAAGCGTTCCTCAACAAGTGACTGCCTTTAGTCATCACGTCAATGCTGGCTGTGTTTAAGGGAGCCAAGAATCAAATGCAGGTTGGTTGGAACTTGGGTCTGGTCTTGCTCACACCACCATAGCTGGGTCATTGTCAATAAAGTGTTCCTGTTCAGATTTACTATTTGTCTACCTAGTATATAATTCATAGTGGCAAATGAATCATCAACATATTTGATGTAGGTGCAACTACAATGCTGTTAGGAAAGAAGCTCCTCGAAATTGGCTCCGGGAAATATATCACTGTTCCTTCAGTATCCAAGTCAGGATGGTGAATGGTTGAGGGGGGGAAACTGTAGGGAATGGAGTTTTGAGCATCGTGGTGGAGGGAGTGGATGTGGTACCAATCAAATGGGTTGTTTTGACCTAGATGGTGTCAAGCTTTCTGAATGATGTTGGAGCTCTACTCATGCAGGCACTCTGACTTGTGTCTTGTAGATGGTGGGCAGGCTTTGGGGAGTCAGATGGTAAGAATACTGGAGGATTCCCAGCCTCTGACCTGTTGTTGCAGCCGCTGCATTTACGAGCAGTCCAGTTCAGTTTCAAGTCAATAGCAACTCCTGGGATGTTGATCGAAGGAGATTTGGTGAATGGTAATGCTCTTGAATATCAAGGAGCTGCAAGACCATTATTTGTTCTTCTTGACTTTCAGTCCTGTTATTTTTCCTGCTGTAGTGTAGCCAACACACCTTTTTTCATAACCTGCCCTCTTAATTATGGACAGTCATATGTGACATGAGGTATGTCTGTAAAACTCTTAAAAACAAAGACATTCATTGCTCTATAAGGCCTTTAGCCTGCATCTAGGTATGAAACACACAAAATAAACCTTGGATACAATTTTCACTTTGTGGAAACACTTTATTAACTCTCAGAGCAATAGTATGCTCTCACAACACCAGTTGCTTATTGAAATCAAGTACAAGAGATCGTTCCCAGGTAGTCACTGTGCTAAATGAATTCTTCTCTGTCACTGCCTATGACCGACCCCGTCATGTTCTCTGGCTGCAATGATGCCCTTGTGGAATTTAGCTTTTTACCCCTTTTCAACCTCAGTCCCTTGGCATACAAAGTAATACCTCAAATAAGGTCATCCAATTGGATTTCACTGCCATGTCAATCCCACCTGACTAGGCAAGAGTACGTACATGTGATACCCTGCTCTCCAGCATGCATCAGTGGATGTGATAGCGAAGATTGTCAAGGCAGAAGGAACTCCAGATTTGAGAGGATGGCTAACAAGTGGCTTTGAGAAGTTTTGTCGACAGAATGTCTGGTGGCAAGCCACAGCAATGTGCCCTGAAGAGTGTTTGTGTGCGATTGTGTGACAAAAACAACTGATAGTTTTTAAAAGCTTGTAGTAGAACCATACAACCCCTACAGTGTGGAAACAGGCCTTTTGGCCCAACATGTCCATGCTGACCCTCGGAGCATGCCGCCAAGACCCATTTCCCAAACCTACCTTATCTCGATATCCCTGAACACTATGGGAAATGTAGCATGGCCAGTTCACTTAACACATGCTTTTGGACTGAGGGAGGAAGCCAGAGCATCAAACCCACGCAGACATGGGGAGAATGTGCAAACTCCACACTGACAGATGCCTGAGGGGGAATTGAACCCAGGCCCCTGGTGCTGTGAGATAGCAGTGCCACCTCTGAATTCTAGGCAGTGGTGACTTTGGCCAGGGTTAATCTTGCTGTCCTCTGCCCTTCATGTTCCGACCACCCAATATTGACCTTTGCTTGCTGGTTCACACTATCATCTGATTCACATAGTTTTACATTTTATTCTCAGAAATTGAAGTTAGGATTCATGGCTACCGCAATGAGTTTTATGTCACTTATCAGGGATCATTAGCACTGTCACATAACCACAGAACAGTGATGACTGAAGGCAGAGTTGAAGACTGTCTTGTAGACTTCATCCTTGATTCTGGCCTTCCCTAATTTTCCATTCTATTATTTCTTTGCCGCTCAATGTTCTGTTCAAACATCCACCGTATGTTTGATTTCTTTTAATCACATTTATTCTTGCTGATTTCTCATGTATCATGTGCAAAAAACTAAACTTGTCCAAAGCACTGCTGTCCATAAAACATCCTCCAAACCTCTCACTTCAACTCTGCCTTCAGTCATCACAATTCTGTGATTATGTTACAGTGCTAATGATCCCTGGTGAGTGAAATAAAACTCATTGTAGTATCCATGAATCCTAATTTCAATGAAATCTGAAATAAAAAGCTGGCCTTGACAGTGGTGAGTGTGAAACAACTGGATTGTGATAAGAAATCATCCGATTCATTAACATCAGGAAAGGAAGATGGCCATCCTCACTCTGTTTGCCTTCTGACACTCTACCCACAGTGATATGGATGATTCTTAACTGCCCTTTGAAATGCCCAGCAGATCACTCCATTGTGTTCAATTAATCAGTTCATCAGTACCTTCTGTATTGTTTTACTGTGCAGCTTGTTCCATGAATATTGGCAGATTGTTTGGTCATGAAGAGTATCACTGAACTAGGGTATGTTCTAGTCCATAGTTGATTTGACACTTAAAATTTAATACTGAATGTGTATGGTTGTTTTTTTCTACCTAATTGGAAAGCAGTTCTGGGAGCTCTCCTGATGGTGATTCATCCCTGTTAATAGCAATTGCCTATGGCAAGTCCTTTCTCGAAGGTAAAGTTTGATTTTTAAACAGACACGTCAGTTTTAGGACTGAGGTTCTTTTCCAAATGGTGGTGGGTTCTCCCATTCAGTAAGGATACAAAGTGTTGGTCATTACTTCAGATGTGATGCTAAACCAAATCTTGATTGACAGACCTGCATGCAATTGTTGCTGGACGGATGGTGGATGGAGACTGGTTTTTGTCCTGAAAGGACCTGACATTGTCATCCTGAAATGTTGGGAGAGTTAACGATTGATCATTCTCTATCTGATGTGTCTAATATTATTTTTTCTTTTGAAGTTGGATATAACTTGTAGACTCAGAAATTAGCTTTTGGAATATCTTTGTACTTGAGTTTGGGATGTTCTTTGGAATGGGTTCCTGTGATCACCTGGTTTCAAAATGCTACCTTTGGTGTGTGAGAATTGTCTGGGTGAATTAACTAGCTAACCCAGCAAAGCTGAGCCCTGATGATCATGTTCTTGATACTACCAAAAAAGGTACCTTGTAAGAACTTTGGTGTTGTGATTCTGCCCTGCTACTCAATATTAATCTTGCATAACAAAGGTGATCTGACAGGTTGCATTGTGATGCTAGTAGATTATCCATACTTAAAAAATATTTTTTATGTTTTACTCCTAATTCTGCTAATTAGGAGGAATTTGTCATTTAAGTTTCAGTTAAAAATATTCTGAAACTTTCAGCTTGACCCTAAACCCCTTACAAGTTACATTCATTTAATTTTTGAGAGATCCAAAGTAAACAGTGATATTCCTGGCTCAAGAACATGCCTTATTGGTGGAAAACTTCATGTTCATCAATTAGTTTCTTACCCTACCTTAAGAACTTGTATGAAGAAAGTATTGGTTTTCCTGTGGAATTAGATTTACTTCTTTAAAGCTCACTTTCAAATACTGGAATGTTGGTCCCTGTATA
The DNA here is from genome assembly GCF_030684315.1 of Stegostoma tigrinum. NCBI lineage: Eukaryota > Metazoa > Chordata > Chondrichthyes > Orectolobiformes > Stegostomatidae > Stegostoma > Stegostoma tigrinum. The sequence goes on from NC_081363.1 coordinate 87,658,122, forward strand.
TTTTGTTTCATCTGATTTGAAGAAAATAAACTGGTGAACAGGTATTGTGATGTTTGTCACGTAAGAAGAAGCCCCATATGGGACACAATGTAGCTTCAAGGTCATTGCGGAAACTGGCAATCACAGTGTGGAAGAATTGAATTCTTCTGATGGTACTGGGTGTACAGAGCATTGAGTGGTGCTGATTAATAGCAGGGTTGCCTGGGATTCTTGATGTCTATGGAAATCTGTACTTTTGTGCAGATTTTCACAATGTACCCTAATATGGCAAAATGTTTAATTGTGCAGTGTTGAACTTCAGTTGAGCTACTGTTGCTACTGAGTGAATATATTATGTAGGGTTATAAGAATTTTTTTCTTACTGGCTGCTTGAGCTGACCTATTTTTTAAAAAATATCTAATTTTTATACAATCTTTAGCTACATTTTATCTTGAGGCCTTTGACAGCCCTACTTAATACCCGGCCGCTTGTAAATATAAGGTAAAGGGAATTCTCTTATTTAAGTGTTTCAGACCTGTATAACATCCATCAGCAAATAGCTCCTGCAACTTGAATTTAGAGATGCAAATCTTCCTGTTTGACATGTATTTCAGTGTGAAACCAAAAGAAGAACTTTCATGTAAGTGAAGTCTTTTATGTGTTCACACGGCTACTTATTTACCTTTTTGGTGTGTTTTTTTGCTGTTGTGCAAAAAATCCAATTTGACCACTACAAGTCTACGAAAACAGTGAGGTAAATAACAAGTTCATCTAATGCTGGTTGGAGGACATTTGCAGGAACTTCCTGCTCTTTGGAAAGAATACAGTGGGATCTTGTGTGAAAATGCAGCACTTCGTTAACAACTGTGCAGGAGTTCACTTGCTGCGATCCTTGGGTGTAGCTTGAATGTACAACCTTCTGAAATGTTGGCTAGTTATCTGCTTACAAACAAGGTGACTGTTGTATACCCTGCTAACTTACTGAAAACACATTTTAGGTGTGTTTTGGACAAGGCTTCCTTAAATAATGTATTAACTTTCTTCAAGACAACACTTTTTTTCCTTGTATATTGGTTGTGATTAATAGTATGCATGTCACCATGCCTATTATTCTCCTGAATTAGTTGTGCTGCTGTAAGTAGACACAAACAGGACCTTGTGGCATAGTTAATAAAATGTGAGGCTGGATGAACACAGCAGGTCAAGCAGCATCTCAGGAGCACAAAAGCTGACGTTTCGGGCCTAGACCCTTCATCAGAGGATTGACCTGCTGTGTTCATCCAGCCTCACATTTTATTATCTTGGAATCTCCAGCATCTGCAGTTCCCATTAACCCTTGTGGCATAGTGGTAGTTTCTCTACCTCTGGACCCAAAGGTCTCGGTCAAGGCCCATCTGCTCTGGAGGTGTGACATAGGATGTCTGAAAAGGTGGATATTTTTAAATAAAAGATGGAGGCAGAAACTGATTGTTAGAATAGGAACTGCATTCTTGTAATGTGTAACTCTAAATGCTTACAAAATTGTGCAAAGATCGGTTTTACATTGATCTTTCATCTAGCTTTTTCTATAATGCCAGAAATTACTTGCACTTCAACAGTGTGGAACAAATTGGTTAAAATGTATCTGGATGCTCCTGGTGGTGATGATTAACACAGGGTTAAATAATACAAAAGTTTTACTTGCTTTGGGCTTGATAGTACAATGCGTTAAGGTCATTAAAGAGAGTTGTAGTTCCATGTGAAATAGTTGAATTGAGTCATTTTATAAGCAGAAATGTATTTTGAGGTTGTTGACTTGCTTGCCACGCAGGTGGGTTATAGTTCAGTTGTTTCATCATCATGCTGGGTAACATAATCAGTGTGGCCTCCAAGGAAGCGATGTTGTTCTACTCCGCTTAGTATTTATATGATCTCGTCTGTTTAGATGTTTTATTCACCCACAACCTGAGCTACAAATGTTCACAAGAAACAAAGCACCTTGACAGACCGGATCATATATATTTCTAAGGGGAGTAGAACAACATCGCTTTATCAGAGGCCACACTGATGATGTTACCTGGCATGCTGACGAAACTGAAACATAGTCTGAACTATAACCAGCCAGCTCAACGAGCAAGTCAACAACCTCCCCCACAGCCCAAACTACATATCTTCGCAAGAACCTTTGTGATGTAATCTGCAGTGAAGTATCTGTGGTTGGCTAAATGCATTAAAACATGAAATTTAACATGGATCAAAAGACAATTATTTCTAGAAAGTCAACGGATTTGAAGTTTACTCATATTGAAAATCTTGAAAATCATATTGTGACATATTGAAAATCTTCTGTCAGTTCCATCTTCCATATCATGCAATGTTTTATTAGCATTTTGGAGCCTTAGTTCAAACACCAGCAAAAGAGCTGAATATCAGAGGTGAGATGAGCGTGATTGATCTTGACATCAAGACTGTGTTTGATGGAGTGTGGCATCAAGAAGCCCTCGCAAAACTGGAGTTAACGACTATCAGAGGACATACTCTCTGGTTGGAGTCAACCTGGCACGAGGAAGATGGTAAAAAAATGTGAGGCTGGATGAACACAGCAGGCCCAGCAGCATCTCAGGAGCACACGATGCTGCTGGGCCTGCTGTGTTCATCCAGCCTCACATTTTATTATCTTGGATTCTCCAGCATCTGCAGTTCCCATTATCACAAGGTAGATGGTTGTGGTTGCTTAAGGTCTATCTTAGTCCAAGAGGTCTCTGGAGGAGATTGTCTAGGTAGTGTCCGAGGCTCAGCCATCTCAAGGTGCTTCATCAATGACATTCCCTCCATCATAAGGTCAGAAGTGGGAATACTTGCCAATGACTTCACAGTATTCAGCACCATTCATGACTCCTGGGATAGTGAAGCAGTGCATTATCAAATTGTTATTCCATTAGTGTCACTGGGCCAAAATACTGGAGCTTCCTCCTTAATGGCATTATGGATCTACCTATGCCAAATGGACTACAGTGGTTCAAAAATGCAGCTCATAACTGTCATCTCAAGCACAGCTAGGGATATGCAATAAATGTTAGAGCAGCCACAGGCACTCCTATACCAAATGTCAACTTAAAACAAAAACTCAGATGTCTTCATGACTCGTATGATGGTACTTTGAAATTTGAGGAATGTTAACATTAGAAATGAAAATAGTGAGTCCGATACTTGAGGCTTTTAAATATATTGGTTTAGTTTTTAAACAGCGGAAGTATGAATTAATTTTAAAGTAATCATCCTATTTATTGTGAATTTCCTTTATCAAGCAAAATTATAACCATGATCATCAGAAAATGGTGATGTCAATCTAAAGAATCCAAGCTGTTGTGAAGCCTGACTGGTTACTTGATCTAGCTGTGCACTGAGACTAGAAAAGATACTGGTTTTGGTTTGCTTGAGTTAAGTGTGGTGATAAAACACCTTAAAGTTGGCACTGTTTTAAGGGAAAATAAAAGGTAAATACCAAAAGGTTAAAAATAACCTGGCACAGTACCCATCTAAGTTCCAACCCTTGATTGGCCAAAGAACACGAAACCAGGCATTTTTGAAGATGCTTCACATTCTTTATTAGTGCTGTAATGTAGCTGGCCTTATATTTTTGATGGAAGGGTGGTGAGAATCTTAGGAAATTTCTAAAAACATTTTAGCTGTTGAAATTCTTGCTTACTCATTTGGAATGGTGAATGTGGGATTGTATTTATTTCAACTTTGAATGTTAACTAACCAGTAACACGATGAAACTTTTATAGTTGCCCTTTTTATGTTAAAAGAAAGGATTGGCAAGGATGAATGTGGGTATGTGACAGACGGAGACAGAATCAAGTATTGGAGAATAGGGAAGTGATGGAGAAGCTATATAATTAGTGTGCTTGTCTTCAAGTGATTTTTGAAATGGGGAATAGAAATAAATTAATGTTAATAGAGATGTAGTACATGAAAAGTTAGCTAGCTTGAAGGTTGAAACATATTCCAGGTATGTGAAGGAGGTGGCTGCAGTGATAATAAACGTTTTGGTCATTATCTTTCAGTAGATTCTGGAAGGAGTCATGCTGACCAATAAAGTAGCAAATGTAATCTCTCGGTTTCAGGAGGCAGCGAGAGAGAAAAATGAGAATCAGACCTGTTACTTTGACATCAGTAGTATGGAAAATATTATAATCAATTATAAAGGATAAGGTAATTGGATGCTTATAAATAACATGACTGGACAGAGTCAAGAATTTCTGAAAAGATATTATGTTCAGAAATGTTGGGAGATGTTTGAGGATTTTGCCTTTAGCATTGATAATGAACCAGTGGATTTGATATATTTGAATTTTCTGTAGGCTTTTGATGATTCCCCCTGAGTAGTAAATGTAATTAAAGTTCATGGCACTGGGGATAATATACTAGTATTGTTTGAGAATTTATTAAATATAGAAAACAGAAGTAGGAACAAATGGGCCATTCTCAGGATGGCAGGCTGTTGCTATTGGGGTATTTCAGACATTGTAATCACAGCTGTTCACAAGCTTTATAAATGATTTCATATGTGGGGACTGATGGTAACATTTCCAAAGGAGTCTTATGATACAGTGGTAGTGGCTGTACCATTGGGCCAGAGGGTCTAGTTTCAAGCCAGTCTTGCCATGGAGGTGCTTCTAAAAAAGGTCATTAAAGTATTTTAGTAATATTTCCTTGTTTGCTGATGTCTTAAAAATGGGTAGGAATGTAAATTGAGAAGGTTATGCAAGAAGGCTTCAAAGGGACTTGGATGGGCTAAGTGAACAGACAAGAGCATGGCAAATGGAATATAAAAGTGTGAAGTTATTCACTGGTAGGGAAAAAAGGCAGAATATTTCTTACATGGTGAGAGGTTGGGAGGTATGACTGTCCAGAGGGAGTTGGGTGTTCTTGTTCAATAGTTCAATAGAAGGGTGCAATAAGTAATTAGAAAGGCAACTGGCACGTTCTGTATTATAGCAAGGACATTTGAGATTAGGAATGAAGTTGTCTTGGAGAGACTGCACCTGGAGGATAGTATACATTTTGGTCTCCTTATCTGAGTAAGCATGTACTTGTCAGTCAAGGGATGCAACATAATGTCAGAGAAGAATCCCTGGGATAGGGATGTCGTCTCATGAAGCAGGATAGAAGAGGCTGAGCCTCTGTTCTTTTGGGTTTTGAAGAATGAGCTGATCTCATTACAATTTGCAAAAGATGTTTCCAGGATGTGACAGAATGGATATAGATAGGATGTTTCCTCTGGCTGGTGCATCTTGAGCCAGGGGCCCTAGCCTTGGAAAAAGGAGTAGGCTATTTAAGTTCGAGATGATGATGAAGAACATAGAACAGTACAGCACAGTACAGGCCCTTTGGCCCATGATGTTGTGCTGAACTTTTACCCTAATCCTCAGGTCTATCTAACCTCCACCCCTATCTTATGCTATCATCCATGTGCCTATCCAATAGCCACTTAAATACCCCTGATGAGGCCGACTCCACTACACTCTTCGTCAATGCATTCCACGCCCTTACCACTCTCTGAGTAAAGAACCTACCTCTGATATCTCCCCTATATCTACCTCTACTCTCTTTAAAACCATGCCCCCTCGTAATAGCTACCTCCATCCTAGGAAAAAGTCTCTGGCTGTCCACTCGATCTGTACCTCTGATCACTTTGTACAGCTCTATCAAGTCACCTCTCATCTTTCATCGTTCTAAAGAGAAAAGCCCTAGCTCTTTCGAACTTTCCTCATAAGACCTTCCCTCCATTCCAGGCAAAATCCTGGTAAATCTCCCCTGCACCTTTTTCAATGCCTCCACGTCTTTCCTGTAATGAGGCGACTAGAAAAAGAATTCCTTCTCTGAATGTATTGAATCTTTGGAATTTACTATCACAGAATGCTGTGAAGATTCTGTCATTTTGCGGGTTCAGTATGGAAATCAGTAGATTTCTGGAGACTGATGATATCCAGGAATGCAGCAATAGTGAAGGACTGAAGGATGATCTAAAAGGGTGGAGTGGCTCGGTGGGTTGAATGGCCTACACCTGTTCTGATCTGTAACTAAGTGTTTATTAAAATGTGCATTAATGGCTCTGGTTCTATCCTGCATACAGTGGCATTCTTGATTGTAATATCATTAACTTGTATTGTTGGTGGAAAAATACATTCATTGACATGGAAGTCGTCTGAATATTTGCAAGTTTTCCTGAAAGCAGAACATTGTATCTAAACCCAGACTAGTCTTCCCCCGGCACACGCAATGGCAGAGGATTATAAATATAGCAGGCATCTTTGTTAAATGCTTATTTTGTCTCTTATTTTTTTCCCTCATGCTTCCCACCACCTCCAAACACATGACTTAGACAATTCTTGTGTTGCACAGACAGCCAGTTGTGTGTATTACAAGATTTTGCAGGTATGGTTTCTTTCAGTTAAATTTACTGCTGGACGTGATAAATTGCTTCTTAATTTCACAACCTGAAATGTGATCTTTCTGTTACGGTAAATATAGAACCATTACATCATCAGCCTGCTATGCACTTTATTTTAAACCTTTTCCTGTTAACTGTTACTTTAGCAGTTCTGATTCCACAAATGGTTCCACAGTCTAAATTGTTCTTCAGTTTGTCATGAAGTGCATCGCAGGATGAAGTTGTCTTTAGTTCGTTTGATCCATCTCTTCCTTGAAGGCTTCACATTGTAAGCGTATAACTTCCTTTTAACTTGATTCATGTCGTGTGGCAGTTACTGTGATGGCTTGTTTTCATTAAATCTCTTGGTTGTTTGATCTTCCAAAATGTGAAGTAGATTGTTAAAATAGTGTCTACTATAGAGACAGTATGCTTTTTTCTTAGTGAAATGGTTAAAACATCTCTGCTTAGATTGGAAACTGTCTTTATTGTGTTGCTTTCTTTAAACATAAGTTGAGTATATTTGAAGAACTCTACCACTGTTCGTGCGTATTTGCAAGTGGCACTGCTCTGGAATCGATACTGTTTATATTGAAACTATGTACTTGCATTGTTGAAAAGTTGAATTTGCTTTCAAAATATGGGCTTGATTCAAAAAGGAATTCCTGAAGTGCATGCCAGTCTTTGCTACTTTTCTGTACTCTGGTGCCATCAGTGTTGAAGGTGCTTTCAAAAACTACATTATAAGATTAGTTGCTGTTATATTGGTACCAGTGGAGAAGTTCCAGCTCCTAATGTGTGATCCCTGTATAGTTGAGGACAAAATCACTACAACACCTTTTGGCTAATTCTGAGGTTAACTGATTATAAGAGAAGCTCAAAGTATGTCTCAAAGTAGCTGTAAATGAAGCCATTAGAGATCGTGCAGTGCTTTCAATTTGTGGAAAGATGATTGCAGTATGTTGAGAACCTGTCGAGAGTAAATTCCTGATCTTTGCATACTTTGCATCAGTCTTCACAGTTGGAATTAACAGCATTCCAAAATTTCTAAATAATCAAAAGCGGTAAAGGAAATAGACAGAATAACTACCACTGGAGAAAAAGTGCTAGGGAAACTAATTGGGTTAAAGACCAAATAGTCATCTGGACATGATGTGATGCAACTCGGGATATTGATAGAAATAGCTACAGAGATAGTGCATGCACTGGTAATAATCTTCCAATAGACTCTAGAGAAGTCCCAGAGGGGAGGAAAATTGCCAGTGTAACACCTTTTATTTGGGGAAGTAAAAGGAGAGAGAACAGCAGCTATTAGCCAGTGAAGTTAAACCTGTAATCGGGCAAGTGTTAGGGTACTGTCAAGGATGTTACTTTCAAAATATTTTTATGGATATTGTTAAATTCTTGTATATTAACTGTACTTTATAAATGTCAGTCATTTACACTCCTGTTTTACTAAAATAAGGATGTGTATATTTCACTACCACAGTTGTTTATAATTTCAATTATAGTTTTACATAGTTTAAGCAAGTTCTTTGCTCTTCATCCTAACAGGTAAGGCAATGGAAGGGGATTTGAAATGAACATTATGGAATCTTCAAATTGAGGCATTGTGAGACAGAGGCTAGGGAAGATGAGCAACCAAAGAGGTGACAGATAAATAACATTTGTAACAAGAGACAGGCAGAGTTTTAAATGAGTTCCCATTTATCTAACAAGGAAGTGGGAGGCTGGGACAGCACTGGAAAGCCAGCTCCAGTCAAGCAGGTCAAATTGATTGATGTGATTTTGCTCCAGCAGAAATAAGAGTGAATTTAAAAAAAAGGTCACAATAAGAAAATGACCTGGGGATACATATAAAGTATTGAAGAAGGCAGCACTGATTGACACAGTGGTTAAAAAATGCATACAGGGATGTTGCTGTGTTTTATAAACAAAAACTTGAATAGAAATGCAAGGAATCCATCACAAACCTTTTTATTAGCTCTGATTAAGTCTTTACTATATCATGTCCAATTCTGGGCACCACACTTTTCGGAAGGATGTGAAGGCTGTGGAAGGGGAACATAAAAACAATTCACAGGAATATTTCCAAAGGCAAAGATCATAATAAATATATAGTCAAAACCATAACTCAGCTAGAAATTCGACGCATAATTTAGATATGTACGACGTCTGGACAAAGAAAATCCTATGCTGGAGTGCAGTAATTGTCCCAATGACATCTTGTTGTCACGACATAGATTGAGTTTCAAGATGATCCGAATTGCTTTCGAAAGTTAAAATTAAACCAGCTTTGATGCTACTTTGAATGCACTCAGTACATGTATTCATGAATTAAAATGCTGCTATGGATATTACAGGCTAGTACTTAGATGAGAGCAACAGTACATTCCTTGTCCCATCCTCTGTTTTCAATCAGCAGATAGGTGTTTATTGAGATACGAGCCTTTGGTTGTGTTGAGGCCAGGATGCTGTTGCAAATAGAAGAGTTATGGGAAGATATGGACCTTGCTATTATTCAAGCAAGAACAAACTTCCTGCCTTACCTTCAGCCTCATGATGCCTTTGCCACAAAGATTAAATCTGATTTGAGAGAGAACAAACACTTTGTCATAATGTGATCAGAGATAATGGGAACTGCAGAAGCTGGAGAATCCGAGATAACAAAGTGTGAGGCTGGATAAACACAGCAGGCCAAGCAGCATCTTAGGAGCACAAAAAGCTGATGTTTTGGGCCTAGACCCTTCATCAGAGATCTCTGATGAAGGGTCTAGGCCCGAAATGTCAGCTTTTTGTGCTCCTAAGATGCTGCTTGGCCTGCTGTGTTCATCCAGCTTCACACTTTGTTATCTACTTGTCATAATGAACTGTTCTGCATTCCTCTTCCCAATAATCACTTTAAAGTATTATGCCATGCCATGCCATACAATGATGATGACCAGACCTAAGTGTTGATTAATATCTCACCTGGGTGTCTATTGTTAATGGAAAACGAGACCATGAAAGTCGTCATGCTAGTTTGAGCTTCTTTGTGACATGCTCATACCAGCATTTTTCCAATTCATCTAGATAATGATAGAAGGTAAAACTAAAGTTGAATCTTTCTCTTCCTTCAGGTTCCCACAAACTACCACGACTGTCGGTCCACCCCTTTCACTCACTCCAACCTCTCCATAACAGAACACACATCCTTCCACTCCCCCTGCTCCATCAAACCCGCTGATAAGGTGGGAGGTGTGGCTGTGGGTTTGGGTGCTGTGGTGGTATAGTGTACTGACCTTAACATAGCTGAGGCCAGGCATCAGCTGTTCAGCTCCACCACTTACTATCTCCTCAATTATGACCCCATCCTTGATCAACAGGCCATCAATAACCTAATTACCTCAGGAAAATTCCCACGCATATCCTCCAATCTCACCTTTTTCCTGTACATTTCTATCTCATTCCCAAAATCCACAAACCTGACAGCCCCAGCCCACCCATTTTCTTTGCCTGCTCCTGCCTCACTGAATTCACTTTCACCTACCTTGCCCTCATCGCGCCCCCCCAGTTCAGGAACTCCCTACGTACATTGGGGACACTACCCGTGCCCTGCACCACCTCAAAGACTTTCAATTCCCTGGCCCCCAACAGCTCACTTTCACCATGGACATGTCTGTCTATGCCAATATCCTCTGTGAGGAGGACCTAAAAATTCCTCCACTACTTCTTCTCCCATGGGCCCTACCAGTACCTCTCCACCAATACACTCACCTGCATAATGGAACTTGCTCTTGCCATCAACAATCTTTCCTTCAATTCCTCCCACAACCTAAAGTGGTGACTATGGGCACTTGCAAGAGTCTGACCTATGCCTGCCCCTTCATAGGATGCAACAGACTCTCTTCCACAGTTGCACTGACACCACCCTTCATCTCTTCATCTGCTATATTGATGACTGTATTGGCACTGCCTTGTTCTCCCATGAGGAACTTGAACAGTTCATCAAATTTACTAGCATCTTTCACCTCAACCTCAAATTCACCTAGACTGTCTGCGACACCTCCCTCCCCTTCCTGGACCTCTCCACCTCAGCACCAACATCTATACGTACCTTAACTACACCTCCTCTCACTCACCCCCCCACAAGAATGCTACCCCATACTCCCAATTAATCTGCCTCCGCTGCATCAGTTCCCAACATGGGAGTGCTCCACTTCCAGACATCCCAGATGTTGTTCTACTTCAAGGACTGTAACTTCCCCTTAGGGTGATTCATAATACCCTCAACCACATCTCTTGCATTTCCTATGCTTCTGTCCTCAAAAAAAGTCTCCCGGCCCTCTCATATCACCAACCTCCTCAACCAACGCATCATCCTCTGCCACTTTTGCCACCTGCAATTGGGCCCCACCACAAAAGAGATATTACCCTTATCCCCCTTCAGTAGGCACCACTCACTCCGTGACTCTCTCATCTGCTTCACACTCACCACTTACCCCAACACATTCGGCACCTTTCCCTGCAAAGGTAGGAGGTGCTACACCTGCCCCTACATCTTCCCTCTGTCTTCCGTTCATGGTCCCAGACAGTCTTTCCAAATCGGACAAGCATTCACCTGTATGTTCTCTAACCTGGTCTACTGTATCTGTTGCTCCTGATGTGGTTTCCTCTGTCAGTGAGAACAAGCGCAGACTTGGTGACCTATTCGCGGAGCATCTGCGCTCTGTGTGCTATAATCAACAACACCTTTGGGTTGCCAACCATTTTAACTCTCCCTCCCACTCCCTTGGTAACACGTCCATTCTGGGCTGCTTCCAGTGTCACAATGACGACACACAAACTGGAAGAACAAACCTTCTATCTCGCCTTGGGAGTGATGACCTCAATGTAAAATTCATCAGTTTCAAAATCTCCCCACTCCCAGACTCATTTCATATCCAACTTTTCCTCTCATCCCTAGCCTCCTTACCCTGACACAACCTGTCCATCTTCTTTCTCATCTTTTCGCCCTACCCTTCCCATGACCTATCCCCACTACCCCCTACCTGCAACTACATATCACCATCCCACTTACCTTTCCCAGCCCAACCCCCTCTCCCTGTACTTACTTATGAACTCCCTTACCCCTCCCCAGTCCTGATGAAGGGTGTAAAACCCAAAACGTTGACTTTCCTGCTCCTTTAATGCTGCCTGCCCTGCTGTTTTCCTCCAGCTCCACACTGTATTGACTTTGACTCCAGCATCTGCAGTTCTTGCTGTCTCTGAATGCTGGAAATTACAGTGGGTTGGGCATAATCTGTGGAGAGAGAGCAAACTAATGTTTTGAGTTTTCTTCAGAGCTGACATGAAGTGTGGGGTGCGGATGCCGCATTTATGCAATAGTGAGAGGATGGAGTGCTGCTGGAGGAAAGGAGCTGATAGTGCAGATTAAGTGATCAGAATATGAGAATGGTAGAACGATAGTTTGACTAATTGCCAAACAATAAAGAACAGATGATCCCCCTGCTGTGTGGGGAGGGGAGAAAGGATATGGTGACATAAAGTCCAACAAGTAAAGCTAAAAGGGAGAAAATGAGAGAGAATTCACAATCCGAAAGTGGTGAATTCACTGTTAAGCCCAGGAGGTTATAAGGTGCCTAGTCTGAAAATGAGATGTTGATTGTCCAAGTTTGCACTGTGATTTGCTGGAGCATTGCTGTATGCCAAGGACTGACAAATCGGCATGCGAGCAAGATGTATTTTAAAATGAACAACTTTGGGAAGGTTGGGCCATGCCTATTCACGGACTGGAGGTGCTGTGCAAAGTGGTTACCCAGTATGCATTTGTTCCAATGTACAGTAGGCCACATTGAGTGCAGTGAATGCAGAAGACCAGTTTGGAGTAGGAACAGGTGAAATGCCATTTCACCTGGAAGGACCATTTAGCCCCTTGGATGATGTGCACGAAAAATGTGAAGGGCAAGACATTGCACCTTCTGTGGTGACGTGGGAAGGTGCCGTTGGTGGTTTCAAGGACTGGGCTAGGGTTTCCCAGAGGGAAAGGCCCCTGAGAAATGCAGATAGGTGGAGTGAGAGGGAAGATGTGTTTGGCAGTAGCGTTGTGCTGGAATTGTCCGAAATGGCAGAAGATGGTCCTTGGTGGAGTGCAGACACATTGCTTCTGCCCCACAGAACTTATTTTCTCCTACTTGGACTTCATTTTCTGTCTTTTTGTCTCGCCCCCTTCCCACTTACATCTGCAATTTGACTGATGCTTTACATCAATTTCAGAATTTCTGGTTTAGAAGTACCAGCTGCTGCCACTGCACCGTGGATGTGCAATCCCTTTACGTGCTCATCCCCTATCAGTATAGTCTCCAGGCTCTTTGCTGCATCTCCTCCGAGAGAAAGCCTGAAGCATCTCCATCCACCACGACCCTCCTCTGCCTGGCTGAACTTCTCCTCACTTTGAACACTTTTATTTAAGTCCTCTCACTTTCTTCAGATCAATGTTGTGGCCCTGGGTACATGTACATGCCCACCTCCTTTTCCGGTACATCGATTCTGTCTCTCTTGCCTGGAATAGGAAATTTTTAAAAAATCAATTTAGCTTCTAATATCCACAATGCTCTCGCTTTCACTTGGTCCATCTTTAACTTCTCTCTTCCCTTCCTTGACATCCCTGTTTCCATTTACAGAGCTAGACAGGCCACTGATATCCATTACAAAACCACAGACTCCCACTGCTACTGTAACTAGGTATCCTCACATGCTGCTTCTTGTAAGGACTCCATCCTGTTTGCCCAGTTTCTCCCTCTCTGTCGCAGCCGTTCTGAGGTGTCCACTTTTTATTCCACCTTTTTTCCTCAGCTGAGTATTCTCTGCTACTGTGGTTGACGGTGCCCTCCGCTGGTACGACCCATTTCCCACATTTCTGCCATCACTGCTTCCCTCGCAAGACACTGACAGGGTCCCTCAGTCCCCGATGGCCTCTGCATCCAAAGGATCATAACTGCTATTTCGACCATCTGCAGTGTGGTTCCACAATCAGATGCATATCCCCTTCTCCTCCCATTTCAGTGTTCCACAGGGACCTTTACCTCCGAGATACCCTGGTTCACTCCTCCTCCAACACCTTCTCATAAAATTGCAGAAGGTGTAACATCTGTCCATTTACTTCCTCCCTCCTCACTATCCAAAGCCCCAGGCACACCTTCCAGGAGAGTTGAAATGCAGACTGGACAACCACTTGCTGAACTCCTACCCTCTATGAAATGACTCCATGGCTCTAAGCTTCCAGTTGCCTGCCACTTCAACACACCACCGTGTTCCCACATCAGTATCTCTGTTTCAGGCATGATGCAGTGTTCCAGTAAAGCTCGACACAAACTGGAGGAACAGCATTCATATTGTGCCTAGATACTTTCCAGCCTCAGGACTCAAAACTTGAGTTTGACAATTTCAGAATGTGACTCCCTGCTCTATGTTTGTTACCATGTGCAGCAGCCAACCCTGCCCCCATCCTGTATTTTACGGGTTAATCCCACATTTACATTCCTCGTTAGCACCCCACCTAGCTATTATCTCTCTCTTGAGTTTGTTATCAGTTTTTTTTGCCAATTCCTTATTTTTCTTGCTTGCTTTCGTCTCGATCCTACCTCGTCATCAACATTTTCCAGCCATTTTCAGTTATAGTGAAGAGTTGTTGGTCTCGATGTTAACTCTGTTCTTTGTCTCCACAGTTGCTGCCAACCATGCTGAGTTTGTCTAGCATTCTGTTTTTGTTTGATTTCCAGCATTCACAGTTTTTTGTTTTTTTCATTATTACTTTGAGCCTCAATTTGAAATGGCAATTCAGGCACTTGTCATGAAATAATTTGAAAATGTGCGACAAATATTGAGAGGATCACTATAATTGAATCAGTTGTTGGATTTATTCTGTATTTTGTGGAGTCAAAGGAGGTTACAGCTAATTAACTCAAGACTGTGCCAGCATTTTTTGTAATTGCAGTCAACCCTATTGTTTGATATTTTTTTCAAGCATTGTTTAATTTCTATTTAAAAGAATTTATGCATTGGCTTCAGAAATCAGTTTGTGATGGAGAATTCCTTGTTATAGCATTATTGTCTCTCTGTCTTTTGTGACTATAATTTTATGTCCTCTTATAATCTCTTGAGCAGTGGAAATAATCTATCAATATGCATCTTTGCATAACCCTTCAAAACGTTTGAGACCTTTATCAAAATGTGCCTTTTTATGCAGTGTGGTGTTGCTTCCAACGAAGTTATTGTCTGGATTTTTGCATGTCAAATTTAACTTGTGCGACTGCATAGTGTGTTGATAATTAACGCAGTGAGAGGAAAATGTTCAGGTTCAGTTCTGTGTCAGTAGAGCAGTTTCATCAAGCCATTTTCAGAAAGAATGTTAACTGCTGCAGCATGGTGGCTCAGTGGTTAGCATTGCTGCCTCACCATGTCGGATTCAGTTCCACTTTCATTGATCGTAGATTGTAGATCATAGAATCCCTACAGTGTTGAAACATGCCCTTCAGCCCAACAAGTCCACATCAACCCTTGGAACATCCCACCCAGACCCATCCCCATCCCCCAATAACCCACCTAAGCTACACTACAGGCAATTTAGCATTGCCAATTCACCTAACCTGCACATCTTTGGACTGTGGGAGGAAACTGAGCCACCGTGCCGTGAAAGTCTGTGTGAATTTGCACATTCTGCCCGTGGCTGTGTCAGGTTCATGCAGGTGCTCCAGTTTCTTGCCACAGTCCACAGATGTGCAGGTTAGGTGGATTGGCTGTACAATATCGATAAAGAACATGCTTTGTGGTCCTTCAGTTAATTAATTTTTGAAGTTGGCCAGTTGTTCCAAGTGAAAACAAAACTGAGTTGATAAATTAGATTGCCACCTGTAGCACAAAATACCATTTAAATTATGCTAATTTGATTAAAAGGGGATTTGAGATGACTATTGAACCCATTTTCGAGTGTTTATTGCCAATGATGATTATTCCACCGATATCAAATTTATACCAAATTGCATGCCATGAGGATTCAAATTCCAGTTGTGGTACAAAACATGATAGAAGGCTGGAGGTGCCTTGGCAGTTGATGATAGCTGTGTTTTGCTTATAATGTCTCCTTTTCAGTTAAAAATTGCACCACCCTGTGTACCAGCTAATTTTACAAACTGACAAGTACAACCACATTTGGAGAAAAGAGATATTTGAAGAGATCTTAATACTATAATGATAGAGCTGGAAATCTAGGGTAGCAAACATTGATAGAGTTGGAAATCAGAAGGGTATTAGATAATTAGGCATTGTTTAACAGCTCCACTGGCAAATTAACATGATGTCAGTTAAAATGTTGTAGCTCAAAAAGGCAGCAGAACTGCCAACTTCTCAATTACAAATGGATAATAAATATTGGCCTGTCAGTGATACCCACATCCCACAAGAGAATTAAGAAAAGGACTCAACTTTATCAGTTGAGACATTGATTATAAGAGCAGGCAGATCATGTTTGAGCTTTGTAGGACTTTGGTTAGGCCACAGCTAGAGTACTGTGTGCTGTTCTGGCCTGTGCAGTATGGGAAGGATGTGCTTTCATTGGAGGAAGTGCAAAGAGGATTCACCAGGATGTTGCTCGAGATGGAGCATTTAGCTATAAAGTGAGCCTCAGGTTGTTTTCTTTGGAGCAGAGAAGGTTGAGGAGGGAACTGATTAAGATGTATGACATTATGAGGGGCATGGACAGTGTGAATAGAAAGCTGCTGTGCCCCCTACTTAGAGGATCAATAGCAAGGATGCATAATTTTAAAGTGAAAAGCAACAGATTTAGAAGGGATTTAAGGAAGAACTCTTTCAACCAGAAGTTGGTGGGAGTCTAGAATGGATGGCCTGGGAGGATAGTCGAGGTATGAAACCTCACAACATTTAAAAAGTACTTGATAAACACTTGAAGTGTTCTTCGAACAAATAATTGCAGATGCTGGATTCAGTACTGGAAACAACAAATGCTGGAGATTACAGCAGGTCAGACAGCGTTATTGGAGAGAGAGGAAGCTAACGTTTTGAGTCTAGATGACTGTTCATAGGAGCTGAAGTGAAGTGTGGATGGGAGAGCATGCGTATATGCTATAGTTGGGAGTGGGAGTGTGTGGGAAGGGTGGGGTGTAGAGTACTGGCGGAGAAGAGATGTTGATTGTTCAGATTAAGTGATTAGAATGTGAGAATCTGATCACTTCATCTAAACGATTAGTAGCTTTACTCCAACACACTACACACTGCACGTACGCAGGTGCGCACACATCAGCTGTGATGAAATGTCTAGAGATTCAACGCTAGCTTGCTTTCTGTCCACTGTTATTAAGAGACTAGTATAGAAAATATTATGTTTTTGGCAATACACATTTGATAGCCTGAAGGGCGCTTCTGCACTGATTCTATGATACTATGAAATGATTTTGCATGATACAGCGTGTGTTTTATGTCAGAATGTAGTTAATTTTTCTTCAATAGCTGATATATTTTGCCTTTTGATTTTTGAGATGTAGTTCACCAAATCAGTTATTACAGTGCAAAAGGAGGCTATTTTGCCCATAGTGTTTGCACTGGCTCATTGAGCAATTGAACTTAATGCTGATCTCTTACATTTTTTTTTACCTGAGTAGCCCTGCACATTGCTTTTATTTAAATAGAGCCATAGAGCTGTACAGCATGGAAACAGGCCCTTCGGTCAAACTTGTCCATGCCAACCCTAAATCCTAAATTAATCTAGTCCCATTTGCCAACATGATTCAGTGTGATCACCTCTCATTCTTCTAAACTTCAGTGAGTAGGCCCAACCTGTTTAACCTCTATTCATCAGACAGTCCCTCTATACTAGGGATCGTCCTCATGAACCTTCTCTGAATTGCTTCCAAGGAAATGGTGCTTTTTTTATACAAATGGGCCAAATACAATGTACACTGCATGTGGATCTCACTAGCACCTTGTACAGTTGCAATCAGACTTCCCTACTCTCTGCTCTAACCCTCTTGACAGAAGGGCTAACAGTCCATCAGCCTTCCTAATTAACTGCTGCACCTGTGTGCTAGCTTTTTGTTTTGTGCACAAGACTCCTAGCCCCTTTGTGTTGTAGCTTCCTGCAGTTTTTTTCTATTTAAATAATACTATTCTTTTGTTCGCCCTTGGAAAATGAACAACTTCATATTTTTCTACATTACATTCCATTTTATACATACTCATAAACCTATTGTTATCACTCAGTTTGCATCCCTGTTGTAACTTGCCTTTTCACCACTTTTGTGTTGGAACAGTACATTCCAAGTACAGTACACTCCTTATTTGAAGTCATTAATAAATATTGTAAACAGTTGCGGTCCCAGCACTGATCCCTGTGGAGCCCCACTGGTCACAGGGTGAGGGTAAGTAATATTCATGTTGCATAAATACCAAGCAATGACCATGTCCAATAGATGGTATTATCATATCTGAATACCCGACTCTCAACATCCTAGGAGTTTTCATTGACCTTACTCAACTGGACTTATAATGTAAGTATAGTCGGGGCAGGTCAGAGTCTAGGAATACTGTGGTGAGTAACTCACCTCCTGATTCCATAAAGCCTCTCTGACACCCACAAGGCACATGTCAGGAATGCCATGCAGACAGGGAGAATGTGCAAACTCCACACAGATGGTCAGTGAGGGAAGAATTAAACCTGGGTCCCTGGCACTGTGAAGCAGCAGTACTAACCACTGAGCCACCATGCTGTCGTGAAATGAGAGAACTGTTTTACAGATCAGTGTTTTAAAGAGTGACTGAAGTTTTGCAAGCAAGTTATCTGATACTCATACAAGGCAATGTAATCAACCGTTTTGAACAAGCAATAGTTGAAGTTCAGTATGCAGATTATCTGGAGCTGACTGTATGATCTGATGCAACTCTTGAAGGCAACACAATGTTTATTGTGGTGTCTGTGCAGTGGTGACTGCTTTCAATGACAGACATTTTGCTTTCCAACGACTGTATGATTAATTCTCTGAATTTTCAGGTAATTGAGCAGTTTGGTGTTAGAAACAAGTTATAAATACAGAGAAAGAGGAATAAAGAAATGTGCACAGTTTGTTCCAGTTCAGAAGTTCCTTGTTCTCTGCAGTCAGTCACTCTGTTTTTGTTGCTCCAGGTTTACACTGAGTTGCTGGAAAAGCACAGTAGGCCTGGCAGCATCTGTGGAGGAGAAAACAGAGTTAACGTTTTGGGTCCGGAGACCTTGAAGGGTCACTGGACCTGAAACGTTAACTCTGTTTTCTCCTCCACAGATGCTGCTGAGCTTTTCCAGCAACTTTATTTTTGATCCTGATTTACAGCATCCACAGTTCTTTTGGTTTTTAAACCTGAGCAAACTATTTACTTTCCTGTGGTGGTTGCCGTGAGCTGTGACTTTTGAATTAATAAATCAGAGACGTTTCCAAACGAATCAGCCATTTTGTGTTGCTAACAATCCAGCAGAATTATCCAGAGAAAGATATCTGATCTTCGATGACTTTGGCTAGCCAAAGTCAATCATTTCAACATCAAAAACAGGAAGCAAAGACCACTGAACTGACTTTTCAGTTTGTTTTGACCTCCATTAACTATCTACTATTCCTATTTGTTGGTCTGTTTTTTCCAAGAGGAAGTTTATAAAGGGATTACCGTTTTAATTGGTGATATTTGCCGATAATTTATCTCTGTTTACCTGTAGATGCAGTCGAGTTATTTGGAATAAAGAATAACTTTTGTTGAACTTAGTCTGTGTATTCTACCAACCTTAATATGAAAGTCAGGTAAATTGAGGCAGTCTTAAAGAAAATGTCCTCAACATTTGGCACAATGTTGGGAAAGTGGGACTTGATTTATGGCACGCTACCCTGGTGGATCATAACACCATGCAAATATGTTATCTCCAATTCCATCTGCCCTCATGGTGTAAAACCTTCTTGCTTGTATCCTTTTTGTTTAAAACTACAACTGCACTGCATTCACTGCTTCTCATTTACTTTCCAAACTGCACTGTTTTTTGCATGTGTCCATGAAAAGCAGGGTTTGTGGCTGTTTGTCACCCTTGAAAAGGATGAGCTTAATTGATTTACTGTCTAGCAACTAAAATTGAGTTTCCCAATAGTGGGTATTTAGAATATTTAAGTACCTTTCAAACTCAATTAGTGCTGCCAGATGTGCCACCTTTTCCTGCAATTTAGCAGAGCCCTTCGTGAGCTTACTCTGACACCATGGGAATTTGGCAAAAGTTGTCGTCAACAGTGCAACAAAGACATTTTAAAAAATGGTTTATCATTCCTCCTTTACTCCTAAGATAGCAGAAACCTCCTAATTCAAGCAGCTTGTCACCATCTTGAAATGTACTGTCTGCCATTGACTCTGTCTTGGCAGTAACCAACCTGAAAATGATGTTTTAATTAGTGATGTATTTACAAAATAAATCATTGTGATTATGATTGTATTGCTCCAGATACTGTTCTATGGAACAGTTGTCATTTATACGTCAATAGACATAAAAATTATGCAAATTAATTGGTAATCTGAGAACTGAGGGGCATATTATTTATTGTGAAAATTGACTCCCAGTGGGTAGTGTGAAATGTGTGGATAATGTGGGAGTGAAGAGCTGTTTTTTTTTGCGTTTATATAGGCAAATAATTTCCATTTAATGAAAGAAGACATGAGTCATTAAAAATATGAAACTGTCATTATAATTGCAGAGTTGTCTAACTGTAAGCCTGACTTCAGCATTATATGCAGTCGACTTTTATATGGAAACTGTTATTTTGCTGTTTTCTTGTAACCTGTGAGGAAATGAGAGCCATACAATATGTCTGCTGTTTTAACCAGGATATTGACTGATTAAAAATCATTTCAGTGCTTTGAAGTTCATGGTTCTTCACATTTTGTTATGACTTTCAGATTAAATGTTAAACTTGCAAAAATTAGTAATTGGTCATAACCTCAAATAGTGATGGAAAATTATATGTTGTTGGGATGTGATGAAGCAGAGTGGGAGGAGGTACTTGTGGAGGATAAACTCCAGCATCTAAGTGTTGGGACATAATAGCTTGTTTTTATGCAATCTGTTCTATGCAAAAATTGCAAAGGTTGCACTTGCATGTTTATTCTCAGTCGGAATGCCATGTGTTATGTCAGCTTGTGGCTTAAGTCTGTGGATGGTTTTCACATTCCCAACTTAGCTGTGGAAAAACTGATTTAGAAATGCTGTTGAGCAGTTTTTTTTTGGTATTCATGGCAGAGGTGTTGTACTCCAGATGCTAATGGTGCATTCTTAAAAATGTAGTACGATTGATAGTGGAAGGAATAGGTTTTAAAGTTGATGAATTGGGTGCTGATCAGTGAAGAGAGATAAGGACGCTACAAATGGACGCAGGTAGGTTATAACTGGGCAAAGTTGTGGGAAATGGAGTAAAATGTGGAAAAAGGTGAATTTGTTCACTAACCAAATAAAACAGAATAATATTATCTAAATGGTGACAGAATGCAAAATTCTGAGATGTAAAGGTAAAGGGGTCCTTGTCTATAAATTGCAGAATGATAGTATGCAGGCACAGCAAATGATGAGGAACGCTAATAGAATATTATTGTTTATTGTGGGAGGAATTGGGTACAAAAGTAGGGATGTTGTGCTTCAGTTTGACAAGACATTAGTGAAACCATTTGAGGGGTACCGTGTACAGTTCTGAAGGAGAGTCACTAGACTTGAAACGATAACTCTTTTCTCCTCCCAAATACTGCTAGAACTGCTGAGTTTCTCCAGCAATTTCTGCCCTTAAACTATGTACAGTATTGGTTTCCCTATATTAGGAAGATGTAAATGTGTTGGAAGCAGTTCTGAGAAGATTTACTTTACCTGACTACCTAGAATGGCCAGGTTGCCTTAGGAAGGAAGGTTGGACAGGCTTGACAGGAGCTTAGAAGAGTATGACTTGATTGAAACATAGAAGGCCCTGAGGGGGCTCAAAAGGTTTGCTGTATAAAGGATGATTCCTCATACGGGAGAATTTAGGACTAGGCTGATTGTTTAAAAATCAAGGTTTGTCCATTTAAGATGAAGATGATCATTTTTCTGAGGACCATGTATCTTTAGCCTTTTCTTCCTCGTAAGGTGGTGAATATTTTAAAAATAAAGATTCTTAATAAGCAGCAGGGCTGAAGGTTATCAGGAGTATGTGAGAATATGGAATAATCAGATTAGCCATGACTATCAGAGTAGCAGGCTCAAAGGGCCAAGTGGCCTACATTTTTCCCTTGTTCATATTTTTCGGTGTTGCATTGCATTCTTGACTAACCATTTAGGTAGTGATGTAGCTGTGGGGAGTTGGGAGATGAATAAAATCAACAGCAGAATATTTTAACTGTGCTTCAGTAAATTTATATGGCTGGTCCAAATGTGAGTATCTGGACGGTGACAGCCCCCAGGATATTGACAGCGAGGGATTTCATTGCCAGATCATTCATAAAATGAATGGATACAGAATGGATAAAATGGATACAGAATTGGCTGGCCAACAGAAGACAGCGAGTGGTAGTAGAAGGAAAATATTCTGCCTGGAAGTCAGTGGTGAGTGGGGTTCCACAGGGCTCTGTCCTTGGGCCTCTACTGTTTGTAATTTTTATTAATGACTTGGACGAGGGAATTGAAGGATGGGTCAGCAAGTTTGCAGACGACACAAAGGTCGGAGGTGTCGTTGACAGTGTAGAGGGCTGTTGTAGGCTGCAGCGGGACATTGACAGGATGCAGAGATGGGCTGAGAGGTGGCAGATGGAGTTCAACCTGGATAAATGCGAGGTGATGCATTTTGGAAGGTCGAATTTGAAAACTGAGTACAGGATTAAGGATAGGATTCTTGGCAGCGTGGAGGAACAGAGGGATCTTGGTGTGCAGATACATAGATCCCTTAAAATGGCCACCCAAGTGGACAGGGTTGTTAAGAAAGCATATGGTGTTTTGGCTTTCATTAACAGGGGGATTGAGTTTAAGAGTCGTGAGATCTTGTTGCAGCTCTATAAAACTTTGGTTAGACCGCACTTGGAATACTGCGTCCAGTTCTGGGCGCCCTATTATAGGAAAGATGTGGATGCTTTGGAGAGGGTTCAGAGGAGGTTTACCAGGATGCTGCCTGGACTGGAGGGCTTATCTTATGAAGAGAGGTTGACTGAGCTCGGTCTCTTTTCATTGGAGAAAAGGAGGAGGAGAGGGGACCTAATTGAGGTATACAAGATAATGAGAGGCATAGATAGAGTCGATAGCCAGAGACTATTTCCCAGGGCAGAAATGGCTAGCACGAGGGGTCATAGTTTTAAGCTGGTTGGTGGAAAGTATAGAGGGGATGTCAGAGGCAGGTTCTTTACGCAGAGAGTTGTGAGAGCATGGAATGCGTTGCCAGCAGCAGTTGTGGAAGCAAGGTCATTGGGGTCATTTAAGAGACTGCTGGACATGCATATGGTCACAGAAATTTGAGGGTGCATCCATGAGGATCAATGGTCGGCACAACATTGTGGGCTGAAGGGCCTGTTCTGTGCTGTACTGTTCTATGTTCTAAAATCATAAAATGCTGGTTCAGTTATTCTCTTGTTGAAGATGATCATTGCTTGGCATTTCTGATACAAATATTACTTGACACTTAGCCCAATGCTGGATATTGTCCTTGACATCATTCGTTAGACCACTTGTGGAACATTGCAATTCTGGTCTCCCTGCTAGAGGAAGGATGTTATGAAAGTTTCAGAAAGATTTACAAGGATGTTGCCAGGGTTGGAGGGTTTGAGCTATAAGGAGAGGCTGAATAGGCTGGCGCTATTTTGTTTGGCGTGTCAGAGGCCGAGTGGTGACCTTTAAAAGAGGTTTATAAAATCATGAGAGGCATGAATAGGGTAAATAGACAAGGTCTTTTGCCCGGCGTGGAGGGAGTCCTAAACTTGAGGGCATAAGTTTAAGGTGAGGGGGAAAAGATTTAAAAGAGACTTGAGGGAGGGAAGGACATTGATAAAGCAGCTGAAGATGTTTGAGTCTAGGATTCTGTCCCCTGGAACCCCTGCAGTGATGTCCCGGGGCTTGAAGTGAATGATCCTCAATAACTAACAATATTCCTCTCCCATCTTTGCCATTAGTGAATATTTCCCTGGTGCCTCATGAGTTTAGAGTTATTAATTGAAAAAAATTGTGTTTATGTTGAGCTCTTCCCATTGTTCCATTGCTGGTAGGCAGTCTCATTGTAAGAAAGTTCCACAAATAATGAGTTGACAAATGCCAAATTTCTTTCTGTTGACAGTCATTTAGGGATAAATTTTGGTCAGGACATCAGTGTTTCCTCAGTGAGGCTATGGAAGTCATTGACCAAAAACAGATGGCAATCGAATAAAACATATTCCTGGAGGACTGGTCATGTGGTGTTTGTTCTGTGATTCAGACCTTTCTACAGATTTAGTTGAAGTGTTACTGTGTCCCTACTATGCTGACACCATATGGCACTGAAGGATTTGGGATCCTTGTTGTTACAGTTAGTCAAATACTACTTGGCTATTGATGGTTGTCACACTTTGCTTTATTGGCATAGCTGTTTTGACCGAAAACACATGGAACTCGGTGGGCCTGGGGCTTGAACGATACTGTCAAGCTGAAGTGGGTTCAGGAGAGATTTACCAGGATATTGCTGGGTATGGAAGGTTTGAGTTATGAAGAATGACCAGGTAGACTGGGACTTCTTTAACTGGAATGTAGAAGGTTGAGAGGTGACCTGATAGTAGTTTATAAGATAATGAGAGATATAGACAGAGTTGACGGTAGTAGCCTTTTCCCTGAGATGGGGAATTTCAAGACCAAAGAGCACAGTTTTAAGGTGAGAGGTTTCAAAAAAAAAGACGAGGGGGTGGTTCACATGTGGAATGAAGTGTTGGATACGGGCACAGTTACATTGTTTGGAAGGATATATGCATAGGAAGGTTTGGAGGGATGTGAGTCAGGAGCGGGCAGGTGGGATAGTTTAGTTAGGGATTATGTTTGGCATGGACTGTTTGGCCTGAAGGATCTGTTTCCATGTTGTATGACTGACTCTAGGAGGCTCAGATGGATCATTCACTTGGCATTTCTGGCTCAAGATTGCTGAAAATGCTTCAGCCTTAACTTTTGTACTGACATTTTGGGCTTTTCCATCATTGAGGATGGGGATAATTGTAGAGCCACCTTTGCCAGTGAGTTGTTTAATTGTCCACCACCATTCATTACTGGATATGGCAGGACTGCAGAACCTGGATCTGGAATTGCTTAGCTCTGTTTATCACTGGTTGCTTATGCTATTTTGCATGCTTCACCAGGTTGACACCTCATTTTATAAGGTATGCCTGGTGCTGCTCCTGGCATGCCCTCATGCACTCTCCATTGAATCAGGGTTGATCCCCTGTTTTGATGGTAATGGTTGAGTGGGGCATATGATGGGCCATGAGGTTGAAGGTTGTGTTGGAGGACAATTCTGCCGTTAATGATCTACAGTGCTTCATAGATGCCCAGTCTTGAGTTGGCAGATCTGTCCTATATAGCACGGTGATAGTTCCACACAATACAATGGAGGGTATTCTCAATGTGAAGGTGGGACTTTGTCTCCACAAGGGCTGCGCGAGGCCCATGGACAAATGCATCTGTATCTGGCAGATTAGTAAGGATGAGGTCAAGTATGTTTTTCCCAATAAAAACTAAAAGAACTGTGGATACTATAAATCAGGAACAAAAACAAAGTTTTTTGAAAAGCTCAGCAGGTGTGGCAGCATCTGTGAAGGAAAAAGCAGATTTAGCCCTTCCTCAGAATGGTCCTTCTTATTGGTTCCCTTACCATCTGCTGCATATCCAGTTTAGCAGTTTTGTCCTTTCGGACCTGACCAGCTCATCCAGAGCTGTTTCTGCCAGCGAACATTGAAAATCCCCACCCAGAGTGCATTCTGCACCCTTGCCACCCTTAGTGCTTCAACCAAGTGTTGCCCAACATTCAGGAGCACTCAATTATCGCCTGACAGAGGATAACATGTGGTAATCAGCCAGAGATTTCTTTGCCCATGTTTGACCTGAGGCTGTGTAACTCCAGATCCCACGAAGTCTAAATCAAAGGCTTCAAGGATATCTCTCTCCCAACTGTATGTCTCTGTGCCATCACTTCTGCTGGTCTGTCCTGCTGGTTGGACAGAATATATCTGGGGATGGTGATGGTGATATCTGGGACATTTGTATGATATAATTCTGAGAGTATGACGATGCAAGTTGAGTGAGGAGGACTTTGAAGGGCTAATAGGCCTGTTTTTGCTGCTGGTGCCTAGATCGATGCCAGGTAGTCTGGATTTTATTTCTTTATTGAGGCTTTGTAACAATTGGAACAACAGAGAGTCTTACTAGCGCTGTTGAGAGTGTACCCCATTGCTGTAGTTCTGGAACCACATGTAGACCAGATTGTGTAAGGATGGCATATTTCTTTCCCTGAAGGACATTGGCGAACCAAATGGATTTTTCTGACAATCGACAATGGTCATGAGTAGATTCTTAATTCCAGATTTTTTTTATTGAATTCAAATTCCACCATCTGTTGTAGCGGGATTCAAACTCTGGTCCCCAGAACATTTGCTGAATTTCTGGGTTAGTTGGTGAGTAAGTTATTATTAAACAAGTGCCCATTGACAGCATCTTGCATCATTTTGCTAATGATTGCAGTTACGTTGAGGTAGTAATTAGTGGGATTAGGTTTATCTTGCTAATTATTGTGGATAAAACGTAGCTGCACACTTTGGCATCTATCCAACTTAATAGAAGTTTAGTTTGGAATCTTGGCTTTGGGTGTGGCAAGCTCTGAAGCACAGTTTACAAGTGTCATGTAATGAAACACCTTTAGTTTCAATCTCCGAGAAACACATCCAACCAGATTTGGCAACAAAGTGTAAATGTGGCCTTCTGCAACTTTACAGGAAAGGAAGGTGAAAGGATGTATGGTTTAGCAGTCACCACTCCATCCTCGATGATAATGGGAACTGCAGATGCTGGAGGATCCAAGATAATAAAGTGTGAAGGTGGATGAACGCAGCAGGCCAAGCAGCATCTCAGGAGCACAGAAGCTGACGTTTCGGGCCTAGACCCTTCATCAGAGAGGGGGATGGGGTGAGGGTTCTGGAATAAATAGGGAGAGAGAGGGAGGCGGACCGAAGATGGAGAGAAAAGAAGATAGATGGAGAGGAGAGTACAGTTAGGGAGGGAATAGGTCAGTCCAGGGAAGACGGACAGGTCAAGGAGGTGGGATAAGGTTAGTAGGTAGGAAATGGAGGTGCGGCTTGGGGTGGGAGGTAGGGATGGGTGAGAGGAAGAACAGGTTAGCGAGGCAGAGACAGGCTGGGCTAGTTTTGGGATGCAGTGGGGGGAGGGGAGAGCTGGGCTGGTTGTGTGGTGCAGTGGGGGGAGGGGACGAACTGGGCTGGTTTTGGGATGCATTGGGGGAAGGGGAGATTTTGAAGCTGGTGAAGTCGACATTGATACCATTGGGCTGCAGGGTTCCCAAGCGGAATATGAGTTGCTGTTCCTGCAACCTTTGGGTGGCATCATTGTGGCACTGTAGGAGACCCATGATGGACATGTCATCTAAAGAATGGGAGGGGGAGTTGAAATGGTTTGCGACTGGGAGGTGCAGTTGTTTATTGCGAACCGAGCGGAGGTGTTCTGCAAAGCGGTCCCCAAGCCTCCGCTTGGTTTCCCCAATGTAGAGGAAACCATCCCCCTCTCTGATGAAGGGTCTAGGCCCGAAACGTCAGCTTTTGTGCTCCTGAGATGTTGCTTGGCCTGCTGTGTTCATCCAGCTTCACACTTTATTATCATTAACCACTCCATCATCCTCCTGTTTGGTAAAAATACATTTTCAAATTTGCAGTGAATGGATAACCTTTTGTTTAAGTTTGCCATACTATCATGTTCACTTTCAAATAGAATAATATTCCATTAGCCGTCTTGATTATTTGCTGTACCTACATACCTCCCCTGTGATTCATGCACTAGGACACACAGATGTCTCTGCATCCCAGAGCTGAGCAACCTCTCACCATTTAGACAAAGTGCTGCTTTTTTTTATTCTTTCTGCCAAATCGGACAATTTCTCACTTTCCTGCATGACACTCCATTGCCTGATCTTTGCCCATTCACTTAACCCATTTCTATCGTAAGAGTCGGGGTGAGTAAATTGAAACATAGTCCCCTGGGTAGATGTTGCAAAGACGTTTACTTTTGTGTGAGAGTCTAGAATTTAAGGGGCGGTGATGGCCTAGTGGTATTATCACTGGAATGTTAATCCAAAGACCCAGGTTCAAATCTCGCCATGGCAGATGATGGAATTTGAGTTCAGTAAAAATCTGGAATGGTGTCTAATGATGACCAAAAATCCATTGTTGGAAAAACCTGTCTGGTTCATCAATGTCCTTTAGAGAAGGAAATCCTTACCTGTTCTGGCCTACATGTGACTCCAGACTCTTAACTATTCATTGGACAATTAGGAGTGGGCATTAAATGATGGCCTGACCAGCAGTTCCCTAGTCCCATGAATGAATTAAAAAAAAACTAGGGGCCATTGTTTAAAAATAACAGGGCATCCATTTAAAGCAGACAAGGACATATTTTTTTCTGAGGGTTGGTAGTTTTTAGAATTCCCTCCAGAAAAGGCAGTGGATGCAGAATCTTGAAATATTTTTAAGGTAGAGCTGACCAGATTCTTGATGACCAAGGGGATGAAAGAATATCGGGGATATACAAGAATATAGGTTTGAGATTAAAATCAGTTAGGACTGCAGATGCTGGAAGCCAGAGTGAAGTTGGAAAAGCACAGCAGATCAGGTAGCATCTGAGAAGCAGGAAAGTTTGGGCCGAAACCCTTTGTAAAATTTTTCAGGATGTGATTGAAGAGCTTCAGGGCATAGGAGTCAATTGGGTGTTGCAGTGGGAGAGAGACTCACTGAGCTCTCTTCGAAGGGAGGAGGAAAACTTCTTCAGTGGTCATTCTTAGAATACACTTTGCAGTGTTGGTTTTCAGTAACTTGGAGACAGTAGGGATTGCAGATGCTAGAAGTCAGAGTCAATAGGTGTGAAGCTGGAAAAGCACAGCAGGT
The DNA here is from genome assembly GCF_030684315.1 of Stegostoma tigrinum. Lineage (NCBI taxonomy): Eukaryota > Metazoa > Chordata > Chondrichthyes > Orectolobiformes > Stegostomatidae > Stegostoma > Stegostoma tigrinum. Next base: position 87,686,693 of record NC_081363.1, read on the forward strand.
CACACCGCTGCGAGGAGCAGGAAAACCAATGTTTTGACCGAAAACATTGATTTTTTCTGGTCCTCGCATGCTGTCTGACCTGTTGTGCTTTTCCAGCTTCACACCTATTGACTGAGGTTAAAATCAGATCAGCTGTGATCTTGATTGGCGGAGCAGGCTCATAAGTCCGAGTGGCTTGCTGTTGTTCCTCGTTTGTCTGTATGTAGACCAAAATTCTGAACGTTTTCAAGTAGGTGTTAGATGTTGTTCTGAGTGCTAAAGCGATCAAAGGGTAAGAAAGCAGAAGCAATGTGCTGATTTGGATGATTAGCCATGATTGTAATGAATGGTGGTGCAGCCTCAGAGGGCCAAATGGCTTACTCCTCCTACTTACTGTTTCTGTGCAGTAACTTTAAAACACTGTGTTCCAGCTCATTTGTAAATATTTTCTTTTCAAGAGGTTCTACTTTCTTTTCGTTATTGGTAAAAATATACATCCTATGATAATTTTATATTGTGGTTTGTGTTTGATTAGGTTCTACTGTGATTTGAAAATCTTATTCAAAAACATAATTTTGTATCTTGTCCTAAGCAAGCTATGCAGCCAAGATCTGATTTAGTGATGCTGTGAAACACTGGCAGTGTGTGGATGTCTGAACTTTAGTTCTTTGGATGAACCCAAGTCCTTTTGAACTCAATGGTGGTGGTTGAGCTTGTGACAGTTCGACGGTCATTCTTGAAAGATATTGGCTTTCAATGTTTGACACTTGTAAGGTTCTAATTTGTTGCATTAAAGTAGCTTTTACCTTTTTTTGTAGATTGTGACTGGTTTCGATATTTGATGTAATCTAGACACATTTGGTCTTACCTTGCCAAGTGATTATTCTTTAATGGTCTTGGGGTGATAGGTGTGTGGACATCAACAATGCAAACGTCAGAAGTGCTGGACAACTAAAGAGAACCAAGCTGGCCATTTTCTTTTCCTCTCATTCAGCTCCCCATACACCCCAAAAACAAAAAGACTGTGGGACAGTAGTTGGTCTGGCTAGTATAATGGTGTAAATGTTGTGTATGCACTTTAGTTGGTCGTGTGTTGAATAGTTCATGTTCGGAATTACTCTGTATCACCAAATAGCTGCTTTGCTTTTGTATAATAGAAATAGATTTCAAAATACCAAAGTTTCAACTTTAGTTTAACAGCCTACAAACTGTCTAACCTTGTCTTGCTGCCACTGACTTGTTGGCATCTTGATGAACTCATCAAAAACTGCTATATTCCTGCATCTTCAGTTTATTCAGTTCTCCATTCATGGGAAGATACTTTGTTCAGGTCAGAACAAAACGGAGTGTAAATTCCATGTTGGAGTATATCCCTGACCTATTCATTGTTAGAAATGACATTAAATAACTTGCATAATTTTTTTTCTAATAAGCAAAAGTCTGGCTTTGCAGACTTGCATTGCTTTGTTTTTGAACAAGGAGTGATGACAGTGTTGTATTGATATATGTCACTGCTCTGTTTCTGATTTTCACAATCTAGTCTTTAGTTAACCTGTTGAATTTACACTCCTTTGAACTATGCATTTGGCAATCTCATCATAGTTAAAATAATGTGATCAATCCTGAGCTTCCTGTTATATGTATAAGATCAGAATATTACAATAGGTGCAGCAAAGACTGACCAAGATGGTAGTGACCAGAGCCAGCAGTTAAGAGATAGGTTTTGATGTTTGTTGTTTAAGATTTTTCTGCTGTTTGATCAATTGATAATTAGGACAGATTCAATTTTACCGTGACAAATGAAGAATCTGAGAGGTTATGAAAGGAAATGTCCCAGTAATAAAATTTGAACAGATAACTGCATATGAAGAATGAATGCTGACAGATCGCTTCCTCTGTGTGATTCATGCCAAAGCTTATTTTGTGAATTAGATTTGTGTCAGTGGACAATGAAAAATCTATTGAGGAAAACATAACCAATATAGAACATAGAACATTACAGCACAGTACAGGCCCTTCGGCCCTCGATGTTGTGCTGACCTGTCCTACCGATCTGAAGCCCATCTAACCTACACTATTCCTTATACTAACATATAATTATATAAAGTGCAAAAATGGAACGGATTTTTAATACTTAAATATCATTTCATGACGACTTCTAACATACAATTCTACAAAAGTTTCAGAATTTCCTTATCAGCTTTTTGAGTTGTCCTTGTGGAAAAAAATTTTTAAAAAAGTTCATGTACTTAAATTCAAAGTCATATTGCATTTTTTACTTAACTCTACTGTTTTAGTACTGTGATATCACCCATTTTAGATTTTCTATTTTACAAATTTGTAATCTCGACATCCTTCTTACGGTATTTGTTCTTGTTAATGGTAGCATGATTTGTGCTGTTCACTTAACTCATTTCCATATCAGAAGAAAAATAGAGCTTGCCAAGTAGGTATTTTCCAACATTTAATCCTTGGCCAAATCTTAATTTCCTAACGTGCCCTCTGCCCAATTTCTAGACGCGCTATTGGCACTTTATTGGTTAAAATACTGATGTTTGCAGTGTTATAATTCCTTTTAGAAGCTGTTCAAACTTGGGGCTGAAATGTCAATTTTATTGATTTAAATAATGATACAAATGTTTATAATAACATACTTATTGTAGAAACAGATTAGTTTGAAATTGTAATCAAGGTCAAAAGAAGAGAAATCAATTTGGAGTAAATAAACATCAGTATTTCACGCGGTGACCATGAAACTGCACAATTGTGGTTAAAAACCCACCTGGCTCACTCGTTTCCTTTTTAGGGGCATCCTTACAAGTGCCTAACATGTAACTCCAGGCCCAGTGCAAAAGTTATCGACCAATAACAGCCTTCTGAAATGGTTTAGTAAGCCAGGCAGATGTGGCTGACTGCTACAACAAAGCCTACTGAGAATAAACTTGACAGGTATCAGCCTTACATTAGTTACCGTACATGACAAAGGTAGACGAGTTTACACTGTTCATTAATATCTGGTAGCTTTGCCAAACTTGGTGGAGCAATCCCACAGGCTAGTCAAGAAATGGCACAGTAGCTCAGTGGTTAGGACTGCAGTCTCAGTGTCAGGGATCTGGATTTAGTTCCATCCTGTGGCAACTGTCTGTGTTGAGTTAGCACGTTCTCCTCTTGTCTGAGTGGGTTTCCAGTGGGTGCTCTGGTTTCTTCCCACAGTCCAAAGCTATGTAGGTAAGGTGGATTGTCAATACTAAATTGTCCATCATGTCCAGAGATGTACAGGATACATGGGAAATGCAGGATTAAATGGTGGGGGGAGGGGGGTTTCTGTGTAGGATGCTCTTTGGAGGGTTGGCACAGATGTGATGGGCTGAATGGCGTGCTTCCACACTGTAGGGATTCTATGAGACAATCTGAAATAGTCATACACTGGCTACAAAGTGTTACTCAATGTCTCAGTCTCTCTATCACCAGTTGGCCTGACTAGTTTGGAAGTGCTGTAGTCTACAGTGAGTGATTGGTCTCTGGAATTCTCAACATTGTCTCATCACCTCAGGGCTATTATGGGCAAGAAAGTGTTAATGGCCATCTACTGCTCCCATTCTACCAACTTCTTCCTGTTCACACCATTTGGAAGAAACATCCAGACTAGCAATTGTGCAGAATTTACTCGAGATAAGGGACTTCAGTGTTCAATTATTGTGAGTGTCTCATTAGTAGCACTACTATCGGAAGTGTCTACCATGTGGCACTGTGGACTACCAGCAACAGCAGCAGCAAAATTGTATATACCACAAGCTGTAAGCTCATAGCCTGGTGTATCGTCTTTCCTTGCATTAGTGTCTAGCCTAGAGTCAATTGAGTAGTGTGGGCAACACCAAGTTCACCTAAATTTGACATGCCAAACTGGTATAGTCCTGTGGTGACGTTATCATGCTAAACAGCAGAAAATGCAGGGCTAGCAATCCCAGGGTAGTTAGTTGTGGACAGTTTCTCAAGTGGCACTTACAAGCTGCTTACTGAAGCTGTAGTATGTTACCCACCAGGGCCACTCCTCTCCAAGCCTTGTTTATAGGTATAGTTGAAAAGTGGACAAAAGGCATGAATGTAGTGAGAGTGACTGTCCTTGACATCAGGGCAAGATTTCACCAGGTTTGGCATCGAGGAGTTCTTAGTGAGATTGAAGTCAGTGGCAAATCTGTCTGTGGTTTGGAATTGTACCTAGCACAAAGGAAGATGGTTATGGTTGTTAGACACTAATCATCTTAACCTCAGGACATCTCTATCAGAAATCTTTCGGAGATATGTTGTAATCAACCAGTTCAGAGATGTTATGACACATCTCTAGAGCAGGTGGTACTTTAGCCTGAACCTCCTGACTCAGAGATAGTGACATTATCACTGTGCCATGACAATACAAGTTCCTTAGTTTAGTATCCTAGGCCTGACCATCTTCAGCTGCTTCATCAAAGGCCTTAATAAGGTTACATAGAACATAGAACAGTACAGCACAGAACAGGCCCTTCAGCCCACAATGTTGTGCTGACCATTGATCCTCATGTATGCACCCTCAAATTTCTGTGACCATATGCATGTCCAGCAGTCTCTTAAATGACCCCAATGACCTTGCTTCCACAACTGCTGCTGGCAACGCATTCCATGCTCTCACAACTCTCTGCGTAAAGAACCTGCCTCTGACATCCCCTCTATACTTTCCACCAACCAGCTTAAAACTATGACCCCTCGTGCTAGCCATTTCTGCCCTGTTACGATTATGTTGTTGGCTGATGGCAACATTTAGTGCCATTTGTAATTCCTCAGCTAATGAGACAATCTAGTGTATGTCGGAAGAAATGGATGAAATTGAGTATTGCTATGAGATATTTCTACATGGCTAAACAAGGAAAAAGAGCAAAGAAAATTACAGCACAGGAATGGCCCTTCAACCCTCCAAACCTGTGCCGATCCAGATCCTCTATCTAAATCTGTTGCCTATTTTCCAAGGATCTGTATCCCTCTTCCCTGCCCATTCATGTGTCTGTCTGGATACATCTTAAATGCCGCTACCATGCCCGCCTCTACCACCTCCACTGGCAACACATTCCAGACACCCACCACCACAAAGAACTTTCCATGCATATCTCCCTTAAACTTTTTCCCTGTCACCTTGAAATAGTGACCCCTGGTAATTGAGTCCCCCACGTTGGGCGAAAAGCTTCTTGCTATCTACCCTGTCTATACCTCTTATGATTTTGTAGACCTCATCAGGCCCCCCCTCAACCTCTGTCTTTCTAATGTCAATAATCATAATCTGCTCAACCTCTTTTCATAGCTAATCCTAATAATTTCATAGCACATCCTAATAAACCTCCTCTGCACCCTCTGCAAAGCATACACATCCTTTTGGTATTGTGGTGACCAGAACTGTACGCAGTGTTCCAAATGTGGTCAAACCAAAGTCTTATACAACTGGAAGATGACTTGCCAATTCTTGTACTCAATACCCCGTTTGATGAATGGAAGCATACCGTATGCCGCCTTGACCACTCTATCGACCTGCATTGCCACTTTCAGGGAACAATGGAACTGAACACCTAGATCTCTGTGTGCATCCATTTTCCCCAGAGCTTTTCCATTTACCGTATAGTTTGCTCTTGAATTGGATTTTCCAAAATACAGTACCTCGCATTTGCCTGGATTGAAGTCCACCTGCCATTTCTCCACCCAACTCTCCAATCTGTCTATATTCTGCAGTATTCAGTTGTGAAAGTCTTTATTCTTTCCTTACTGAGTTGCTGCTAATGCTAAACAAGTTTCTTAGTCAGAATTTAGCAGGAAATGATGTGGTGGCATTTCAAAACTCGTTTATTTTGTGACAGTTCTGTTTTTCTCAATCATAGATGTGTTCTCAGTAAGGTTAATTGCAATGAGAATGCAGACACTCTGATTTAAAAGTAACCGAGAGACCCTAATGACGTGCAGATTGAAATGTTCTGGTTTGGTTATTGTAAGAAGTTGTTGTTGTAACAACTTTTGCCAAAAAAGCCATGGGACTTTCATGTCATTTAAGGAATTGATGGTATTGATGGAAGAGTAAACAAGCCTTGAGTCTATTTCAGGGTGTAAGTGCTGTGAAGATACACACACACACTCTCTCTCACTCTCTCTCACTCTCTCCCCCCTCCCCCCTCCAACCAATCCTCCTGGCTGACCTTCTCCTCACTTTGAACAATTTCTCCTTTAATCTGAAGAAAGTGAGATGAATTCAAGGTGTGGCCATGAGTCCCAGCTATGCCTGCCTCTTTGTGGCATATGTGGAACTTTCCTTGTTCAAAGTGGCTCATCCCCATAACATTCTCTCCAGTATATTGTTGACATAGTCAGTGTTCCTGTCCCCCTCGTTGGAATAGAAAAAAAATTTATCAATTTTGCTTCTACTTTCTACCCTGCCCTCAACTTAAAAGTCTACCTTTTCCCTCAGCCAAGAATTTTCCACCATGACAACACCCTCAACCATGCCAAGCCATTTCCTGCAGTTCTGCCCCTCCCCTTGCACCAGATTGATAGGGTCCCCTTGTCCTTTCTTGCTATCCCACCCGGCCTCTGCATTCAAAGGGAGATAAGCCACCATTTCTGTCATCTCCAGTGGGACATTTCTGTCATCTCCACCAGCCACATATTGTGCTCCCCTCCTTTGTTGGCCTTTTGCATGGACTGTTACCCCAGGGTCTCCCTAGTCCACTTCTCCATTTCCAACACCTCCGCACACACCCTCGGCACCTTCCCTTGCAATTGTAGAAGTTGTAACACCTGCCCATTTACTTCCTCCTTCCTCACTATTCAAGTCCCCAAACACACCTGCCAGGTGAAGTAGCAGTTTTCCTGTACTTTACTCAATATTTTCTATGCTATTCGCTGCTCACAATGTAGTCTCCTGTATACTGGAAACACAAGATGGATTCGGTTGCTGCTTTGCCAAACAGCTATGTTCTGTCTGCAAAAATGATCCCCATCCCGGCTGCTCGTTGCCTGCCATTTCAGCACAACACTGTATTCCCTAGCCAATATCTCTGCCTCAGGCTTGCTGCAGCGGTCTAGTGAGACTCGGTGCAAGCTGAAAGAACAGAATCTCATTTTTTGCTTGGGGGCCTTTAGGCTTCCAGCCCTCAGGATTCAATATCAAGCTCTTTGTTTTAAGAAATATGGCAGACTGTATAAGAACAAGATATCTCATTTGTAGGATGGATTGAGAATTCTTTTTGAGTGCCATTAGTGTGTGAAATTTTCAGCTTCGAATGCAGTGGAGCTAATGTTGCTGAATTTATTCATGGCTGAGTTAGACTTTTGATAAAGAGAATCAAATTTAAGGGCAGACCAGCTGAGACCACAATCTGATCAACTGTGATCTTATTGAGTAGTAGCACAGGCTCAAAAGTGATATTCTGGCTGTGATTAGATAAATAAGAATGGAGCCAAGTGGTTGTAGTCTCAATCAGCTGGACAGCAGTAAAGGACTGAGGAATCTGGAGGCACGATCACCAGTGGTGGTGTGAAGAAAGTTGGGGCTGGCATCTAGGAGTCAATGTTACACCTGGGGTAGCATGGTGGCTCAGTGGTTAGCACTCCTGCCTCTCAGCACTGGGCTTATTTCCACTCAGGGGTGACTGTCTGTGTGGAGGTTGCACATTCTCCCCGTGTCTTTGTGGGTTTCCACCCACTGTCCAAAGATGTGCAGGCTGGGAGGATTGGCCATGCTAAATTGTCCATAGTGTTCAGGGATGAGTAGATTAGGTGGGTCGAAGGGATGTGTCTGGGTGGGATGCCTGAGGTCCGGTGTGGACTTGTTGGGCCAAAAGGCCTGTTTCCCCATTGTAGGGATTCTATGATTCTGTGATCGTGTAGCAGAAGCACCAGCAGCACTTTGTAACCTTCTGTTTTAGTCATGTTATTTGTTCTCTTTACTTTTCCATTGCACCACCTCTACTATCACCAGCAAAATGCTTTTGTAGGGCTGTCCCTTTGTTGTATGGCAATAGTTAGAGGTGATTGGTGGGTGGGGCCACCAAGATTTCATCAAAGGCCTGCTTGCCATTTTGTACTCAGAATCCGTACAGCGTGGAAACGGGCCCTTCAGCCCAACAAGTCTCTACCGAACTTCAGAGCATCCCACCCAGACCCATCCCCCTATAACTTACTTAATCTACACATCCCTATGGGCAATTTAGCATGGCCAGTTCACCTGCCCTGCTCATCTTTAGACTGTGGGAGGAAACCAGAGCACCTGGAGGAAACCCATGCAGACACTTTCTGCTGTACCCATAACACATTGATCCAGATTTATGCAACCATAGGCTGAGTTTGAATCTGTTCAGATGCATTTAGCCTGTTCACTGTATCAACTTTTGTAAATCTCGGACTAATCCAGACTTATTGTTATATTAAGGCTGATTGGTATTTGGGTTGACGATGTCCCTTCAGCACTAGGATTGGCCCGTACTCAGTTGGCTCTGGCATGATGACTTTGATATCCACGAATCCTTCATGTGACTGGCCCAGCAGTGCTGAGCTCTGATGAATATGCTCTTGATGCCAAGTTTGCAGCACTTTACAAGTCCCTGGGAATTGGGAATCTTGTCTTGCATGTCATGAATAGATCTCAGACAGTGAAGGTGGAGTGATTCTAGTTGCTTTGGCCACCTTAGTAAGTTAACCAAGTCTGTTTGTCTCAAATAAACTATGCCCAAAAGTTAGATGAAGATGTTTTGAAAGCCAGCATCAGATTGCAGACTGGGTCCCAACATGTGGAACTAAACAACCTTGAAGAGACCCCAATACAAAAATGCCAGTAATCAAGCAACATTGACTTTTGAGAAAAACAGAGTCCAGTATCTTTGGGACAGCATTCATAGTGCCAAACCAATACAGCCAACACTAACTTTATATAATTTGTGATTAGACAAAATCTTGATTTCTGTATCCAATGTCATACATTGGATGAGGTGTACCTAGACTGAATTTTTTTTTAAGTTTGCTGAACATTGATTTCCCTACCGGGTTGATGTTTCAATCATCAGCTGTGTTGACACCTCCAATGGGAAGCTGCATCACATTCTTTCATGATGTTTATGTGTTATCAGCAACAAACAATATTCACACACGATCATTGCATGAAATGACAGGAGATTGTGTACTCCTAGTTCAGGTATACCTTGAGTCCAGTTTCTAAGTTCAAATAGACCAATCAATGAATGTCTACCATGCCCTAATCACGTAACAGATTAACCTTTCCTTCCTTATCTGGTCTGCAAGTTGTCATATGATAACAAACTTCCATTTTACAGCATCTTGATGTAATGAAACCTTACCAAGGATGTAGTGGATGAAAAGCATATTTTTAGCACCAAACTACAAGAAGAGATATCCAGACAGATGCCAAATCGTTCTCAAAGAGTTAGTTTTAAGCAATGCTTTGAATGAGGAAAGGAAAGTAGAGAGAGGAAGTGATTGAAATGGAATTACAGAGCTTTGGTCGGAGGCAGCTGTCGATTGATTGAAATTGATGTGTAGATGGCTGGAATTAAAGAAGTCCTTATATCTTGGGACGTTTGAGGAAGTCTATAGATGTAAAATGATCTGAGACCATGGGGGAATTGGAAGACTATCCAGAAGATTGGATAAAGGAATTCTATTTGTACTTTTGCAATTAGGGTTCCACCTAATGAATCAACTAAATCCAGTCCATTTGAATTAATTTTTGAGAATTAGTGAGAGGGCCATTGGAATTAAGGAGAAATTGGTGAGTCAGAGTTCAGAAACTATACATTTGGACTGTGTGTCAAATTTTAAGGAAAGATTTATGGCAAGTGAATTGGTTCGACAGCATTTGAAAGTAGTGCAGCATGAGATGAAACAGGATACAGATAAATCTTAATTCACAGTTTAGAATTAATTCACAGAGGTAGTGGAGATGGTGTTAGTGTTACTTCCAGTGGTAGACAAACTGTTAAAGCAAGCTTTAGTGAGCCTTATCAAAATTGGAAATGCGTTTAGTGATGCAAATTATTTGATAAGAATGCCTTAAGGAAAAAAGTCTTGTGTGTCATGTGAATATGTTGAAAAGGACTTTTAATAATGAAGAAAAGTCAGACGATAATGTGTTTCTGATTACAGCACAGTGAAAAACCAAGTTTAGATGATTCTGAATTGGACATTCCTCAAAATAAATTGGACAGTGAGGAAGTTATCAAAATTTAGGATAAATTATTGAGTTACCTTTTTTGGAGGAAAACCAAGATGACCTGAAAAAGTTATTACAGTGGTGTGGGGAGATATGTGCGAATAAGCTGAACAGTACTAAACTGATTGTGCATGATGTAGACAAAGGAAATGCTGTTCCAAGTGAGCATTATCCTTAGACTTAACCCTGTAAAGTTGGCAAAGGTTCAAAGAGAGATTGGAGTTCTGAATGGAGCTCACCTGTAGTCATGGTGCCAAAACTAAATGGGACCCAATGATTATGTCCACTATGACAAAGTCAATACAGTTACAAAATCTCATTCATATCCTGTTCCACATTTGGAAGACTGTATTGAGAAGGTGGTACAAGCAAAATATATTTCAAAGTTAGATTTACTCAGAGGATAGATCAAAGGAAATTTTGACTTTCATGACATTGAGTGGACTGTACCAGTGTAAAGTCATGCCATTCGGTGTATAAAATGCACCAGCCACATTTCAAAGAATAAAGTCATTTTGGGGTTACCCAATTGTGTAGTGCACGTTGATGACCTGGTGATTTTTATTCACATGTGGAAAGCACATTTTGAACATCTTTCAGAGTAGTTCGATAGACTTTTGGAAGGTAGACTTAGTGATAAACCAGGATAAGAGTGAGTTCGCAAAAGCCCAGGTCATGTTCCTGGTCTATGTTATTGGATATGGATGAATGGTGCCATGGGTTGTGAAAACAGAGGTTATTGGGGAGCTTCCCTTATCATCAATAAAGAGGGAAATACTATGATTTCTGGGACTGAGTGGTTTTTATCGGAGTTTCATATTGAATTTTTCAGTTTGGTTGCTTCATTGACTGACTTGTTGAAGAAGAGCAGAAAATTTCAGGGGACAGAGAAATGTCAGAAGGCATTTGATAGTCTGAAAGCTGTGTTAACCACACCTAATTACGCAAAAGCGTTCAAGGTAACTACGGATGCAACTATTGTGGGTGTCAGTGTTGAACTCTTGCAAGAAGATAGAAAGACCTATTGGTTATCCTTCCAGAAAGTGGTTGAACGGAGATATTTCATGATTGAGAAGGAGACTTTGAGCTTGGTGTTGGCATTACAAATTTCAATATTTATGATGCCAGTAACGTGTTGGAGACGATTATAAATACTGATTATAACCCCTTTAAAGTTTTTGGAAAATTTCTGAATAAAGATACCAGATTGTTTGGATGGAGCTGCTTATTGCACCTATTCAATTTGAAAATTATACACATGGCAGGATAAAAGAACGTATTTGCCGGACAGTTGTCACACTTTTGATGACCGAAGACGGAAACGTTTGTTAGCAGGAAAAAAGTAGATTGAAATGGACTGAATTAGTGAATGTTTTCATGCTTAGAGTCAATGTAATATATACGTATTATAGTGTACAAATAGCATAAAGGTTTTTTAAAAAATGAAGCCATCTTTATATATTGGTGAATTTTAAAGGTGGGGGGGGTAGGTGTGATGATACTAGATGGCATTAAGAGGTGTATTTTGTGCTGATGTTTTTTGTGAAGTATTGTTGAAGGAGAGGTAGTCAGTAGTCTGTTCCAAAGCTAATAGACAGTTTGTGGGGCTTTGGGTCTTTTTTAAAAAGTTGGAACTATAGAAGCAGCCTGAATGGGTGAGGTGAAGCACCCACAGAATCAGGGTTTGTTTTTAGTTTTAGCTTTCAATGGTTGCTGGGATCTTGAAGCTGGATGTAGAGTCTCTTATTTCTTTCTCTCTTACAGCTAACAGCTAAAAGATGGGGTTCTCTTCCTGTTCCTAGAACTGCGCGACCCAAACTATTTACTGAATTTGCCATTGCGCTCATTATGTGTTTATGGACGTTACTAAATTGGACCGTTAATTAGTAGTTAATATAAATATTGTTTTAAGTATTTTGATAGTGTTACAGTTAAGCAATTTATTTTTCTTTTTGTTTTTGTCTGTATTTTGACTATTATGCATGAATAAAGTGTGTTTTGCTTCAAGCTAAGTAGTTTGACCAATCGAGTTGCATCAGAACTCAACATCCTACACTTTCTTTTAAAATAAGAAAATGTTAGGGTCTGGGGTGTCTTCAAAAACATATTTTGAGGGGGTTTGGTCTGGTCCAAAACACCAATCCCATGAGTCTATTGTTATCATCAGCAATGTGATTGAAAGTAATGAAGATGTTATTGAGTGGCTGTTGCTCATCAACAACCTACTCACTGTATTCTGTTTGACATCTGACAAACATTACACAAGTGCTGGATATGTTGCTGCAAGGGTGGTGTGCTCAGTCTTGCTAACTTACATGTAAATATTTAAAGCTTTGCTGTCCCTGGCAAGCCATAGAATCTGAGCATAGCAACTTGGGCACATGTCATTTTGAATTGCAAATTTCAATGTCTGTCAAGTTTTGTTATGAGAACAAATGTTGATAAGTCTCTTAATATTTGCTAATATGTACTTTAAGTTTCCGAAACAGTTGTCTTAAGGATGCCTTGATGTTTACACCTGTAAGTAAAGGTATCTGCTTTCCCTAGTGAGTGCTGAGATGCATGTTGGAATCCTGGTCATATGACATGCCATGACATAGTTATCATGTAATGATCAGTGGACAGTGCTGCTCATGAATATCAAACCAATGCTCTCAGCATCTGCTCAAGCTTTGCAAGAATATCAGGAATATAGAGCAAATCTGAAACGAGGGATTAAGAGGGCTAAGAGAGGACGTGAGATATTGCTGGCAAACATGGTTAAGGAAAATCCCAAAGCCTTCTATTCATATATGAAGAGCAAGAGAGTAACTAGAGAAAGGATTGGCCCACTTAAGGACAAAGAAGGAAAGTTATGCGCTGAGTCAGAGAAAATGGGTGACATTCTTAACGAGTACTTTTCATCGGTATTCACCAAGGACAGGGACATGACAGATGTTGAGGTTAAGGATAGATGTATGCTTACTCTAGGTCAAGTTGACATAAGGAAGGAGGAAGTGTTGGGTATCCTAAAAGACATTAAGGTGGGCAAGTCCCCAAGTCCGGATGGGATCTATCCCAGGGTACTGAGGGAAGCGAGAGAGGAAATAGCAAGGGCCTTAACAGATATCTTTGCAGCATCCTTAGACACGGGTGAGCTCTCAGAGGACTGGAGACTTGCCAATGTTGTCCCCTTGTTTAAGAAGGGCAGCAAGGATAATCCAGGTAATTATTGACCGGTGAGCCTGACGTCAGTGGTAGGGAAGCTGCTGGAGAAGATACTGAGGGATAGGATCTATTCCCAATTGGAAGAAAATGGGCTTATCAGTTCTCGGCAACATGGTTTTGTGCAGGGAAGGTCATGTCTTACCAACTTAATGGAATTCTTTGAGGACGTGACAAAGTTGATTGATGACGGAAAGGCTGTCGATGTCATATACATGGACTTCAGTAAGGCATTTGATAAGGTTCCCCATGGCAGGCTGATGGAGAAAGTGAAGTCACATGGGGTCCAGGGTGTGGTAGCTAGATGGAATAAAAACTGGCTGGGCAACAGGAGACAGAGAGTACTAGTAGAAGGGAGTTTCTCAAATTGGAGACCTGTGACCAGTGGTATTCCACAGGGATCTGTGCTAGGACCACTGTTTGTGATATATGTAAATGATCTGGAGGAAGGTGTAGGTGGTCTGATCAGCAAGTTTGCTGATGACGCTAAGATTGGCAGAGTAGTTGATAGTGAAGGGGACTGTCCGGGATTACAGCAGAATATAGATAGACTGGAGAGTTGGGCAGATAAATGGCAGATGGAGTTCAATCCGGGCAAATGCGAGGTGATGCATTTTGGACGATCAAATTCAAGGTCGAACTATACAGTAAATGGAAACGTCCTAGGGAAAATTGATGAACAGAGAGATCTGGGTGTTCAGGTCCATTGTTCCCTGAAGGTGACAACGCAGGTCAATAGGGTGGTCAAAAAGGCATATGGCATGCTTTCCTTCATTGGACGGGGTATTGAGTACAAGAGTTGGCAGGTCATGTTGCAGTTGTATAGGACTTTGGTTCGGCCACATTTGGAGTACTGTGTGCAGTTCTGGTCGCCACATTACCAAAAGGATGTGGATGCTTTGGAGATGGTGCAGAGGAGGTTCACCTGGATGTTGCCTGGTATGGAAGATGCTAGCTATGAAGAGAGGTTGAGTAAATTAGAATTATTTTCATTAGAAAGACAGAGATTGAGGGGGGACCTGTTTGAGGTCTACAAAATCATGAGAGGTATAGACAGGGTGGATACCAAGAAGCTTTTTCCTAGAGTGGGGGACTCAATTACTAGGGCTGATGAGTTCAAAGTGAGAGGAGGAAAGTTTAAGGGAGATATGCGTGGAAAGTTCTTTACACAGAGGGTGGTGGGTGCCTGGAGCACATTGCCAGCGGAGGTGGTAGACGCAGCCACGTTAGCGTCTTTTAAGATATATTTTGACAGGTACATGGATGGGCAGGGAGCAAATGGACACAGACAGTTAGAAAATAGATGACAGGTTAGACAGAGGATCTTGATCGGCGCAGGCTTGGAGGGCCGAAGGGCCTGTGCCTGTGCTGTAATTTTCTTTGTTCTTTGTTCTTTGTTCTTTGTGTCGTTGGATCACGAACTTCAGCATAAACAAATAGATACATTTGATTATCAGCTAATTAACAGTAGGTTTGTTCCTAAAAGGTTAGCATCTGGGTTGATTTCCAGGGATAATAGGCATTAAAGGGTTTTGAGAAGCAGATTTCCCACAAGTTCAATTCGTGGCATCAACTGTGTCCTAGACAGTGCCGCGAAACACTGAGGAATGTTCTCGTATCATGAAAGATGCTTGAGAAATACAAAAAGTTTGTTCTTTTAGTTAAATTGTAACAGAGCTCTTTCAGCCAAAACATCCTTAGATTGGATTGCCCATCTGTACTTCTACTTGAGTTTAGCAAATGCACATGGTCCTGAAGAGGAGTTGAAAGTCATTTCCTTTGTGTCCAGGCTGGGGATTTTGATACAATGTAATATGATGCAACACAGAACAGGCCCTGCAGCCCACCAAGCCTGCACCGATTCTTAATCCTTATTTGGACCCGCTACTTATTGTGCTTTCTGTCCCTCTATTTGCCTCTTGTTCATGTGCCTATCCAGATGCACCTTCAAAGTTGCTAGTGTGCCTGCTTCTACCACTTCCACTAGCAGTGTGTTCCAGGCGCCCAACACTCTGCATGAAAAGTTTTCCCCGTACTTCACCCCTAAACCTTCTCCCGCTAACGTTGAACCTTGTATTTGACTTTCTACCTTGGAAGAAAGCATCTGACTATACACCCTATCTGTGCCTCTTATAATTTTGTACACCTTTTTCAGGTTGCCCCTCAACCTCTGTCTTTCCAATGAAAACAGTCTGAGTTCATCCAATTCTTCTCATAACTAAAACCCTCCAGACCAGGCAACATCCTGAAATTGCCTCTGCCTCCTCTCTAAAGCATCCATGTCCTTTTGGTAGTATGGTATGCAGTTATCCAAATGTGGCCTAACCAAAGATAAGAACAGCTGTGACACTACTGACCAACTTTTATATATTTTGTATGCCCCGGCTGATGAAGGTCAGCATGCTGTATGCCGCCTGGACTGCCTTCAGTTGCCAGCTTCTGGGATCCGTCGACCTGTACACCCAGATTCTTCTATGCCAGTGCTCTTGACATTTTTATTTCTGCCATTTGTTTTCTAATGTGCACCTGAATTTGTATTTCCAAAATGCATCGCCTTGAATTTTCTGGATTAAACTCCCACATGTCATTTCTTTGCCCAAATTTGCAATCTTTCTGTATCCCACTGTATCCATCGACAATCCTCCTCACTATCTGCAACTCTGTCAACTTTGGTGTCAGCTTGAAACCTACTGATCAGACTACCTACATTTTCCTCCAGATCATATTACCAACAACAAGGGTCCCAGCAGTGATCACTGTGTAGCATCACTAGTTGTTGATCTGCAGTCTGAAAAGCACCCCTCCACTGCTCTACTCTGACTTATATGACCAAGCCAGTTTTGTATCCATCGAGCCGTCTCACCCAGGTCCCATGAGACTTTGCCTTTCGTACCAGCCTGCCTTGAGGTACTTTATCAGATGTCTGCTAAGGCCCACGAAGACAATATCCACTGCCCTTTCCTCAGCAATCAAATAAACCCAATCAAGTTGGTGAGACATGACCTTTACCGCACAAACCCATGCTGCTTGTCACTAACAAGTCTATTTACTTCCAAATGTGAATAAACCCAATTTTTCAGTATCTTTTCCAACAGCTTCCCAATGACATTAGGCTCACTGACCTGTAATTGCCTGGATTGTCTCCATTTCCCTTATTAAAAAAAAGGATCAACATTGGCCATTCTCAGCCCTCTGGAACCTCGCCTGAAGCATACAAAGATAAGGGTTAAGGCCCCAGCTATTCTCTCCCTATCCTCCACAGTATCCTGGGAACTTGTCTACCTTAATGTATTTCAAGACACCCAGCACTTCCTCTCCATTATGTTGACCTGCCCAAGCGTAATCACAAACCTTTCCCTACCTCAACATGCCTCACATCTCTTTCTTTGGTGAATACTGATATAAAGTACTTACTAAGGATCTTGCTCATTTCTCCTTGCTCAATACATAAAGTTCTTCCCTTATCCTTGAGTGGGCCTGCTCTTTCCCTAGCTACCCTCTTTCTCCTAATATATGCATAAAGTGCCTGAGGATTCTCCTTAACTCTGTTGACCGGGGACATTTCATAACTTTTTTCAACCCTCCTAACTCTCCATTTAAACTCCTCCTTGTTTTCTGTATATTCTATGTGGGCAAATGCAGTTACCATAAATTAATAGATAAGTTTGAGCAAATATTTCTTGGTTGCAAATTTGTAGTAGAACTTAGTATGTGTTGCCCAACATTTAAAATGTTTAATGCTTAAAACATGGTGGTTTATAAAAATTAGCCTGCTTTAGAATATTTTGTAAGATACTGAATGTGAATGGTGAATGTAAGTAGAGGATGTGCAGATTGAATCAGTAGTGAAAGGATGTATTGTGTGCAGTATATTTATTTTGCTCCTTCCACTCTTAATCCCTCCACATGTGACAGTATGGACTTGCGTAAGGGCTTCATTGTTAGTATGCAGGCTTTCAGTACATTGCTCAAATGAGCAGTATGTATTTTGCTGGAGGGCCCTGAGACTGATCTTTACGCTACCACTGATACTTGGGTAAGGTTGTCTTGTTCTGAGGAGAAATCTAGGAGTCGCCTAATTACATGCTACCTGATACATTTTCTGTGTATCAGTAGGGAGGGCATGGTTTGGGTGCAGTGCTGGCACATCATTTTACGATATGATTCTGCTCTATCAACCATAGTTTGTGAGCAGGATATCACGATTCCCGGACATACTGAGGGAGCAGCCAGGTTTTGACTGTGTTGCTGGTTTAAATTTAGTAAGGTAACTGTTACAGATTTTATTTTCAGAATTCCTCCATCTTTGTACGGGTTTTTCTAAAATGTCTTTATGTAAGGAGTTATCTTGCATTTAGTTTACTGCTGGGGTTTTGGTTGGGTTCCTGAGGCCCTTCTCTTGTAGATTTTTATTTTAGTTTCGAAACATCAGTTTCCTCAATGAAAACAATTCAAGTTTATCCAACCTTTCCTCATAACTAAAGCCTTCCAGACCAGAAAACATCCTGAAACCTTCTCTGCACCCTGTCTAAAGCATCCACATCCTTTTGTGGTAGCAAGGCACGAAATTATCTAATGTGGTTAGCCATCCCAAAGAAAATTCTAATTTTAGAAGAATTTCCATTTCCTTCTTAAAATGTGTAACACTTTACTGTAAAATTCACTTTGCAGTCGGTAATCTTAGTGAAGAGTTAAAATCTCCTTCAAAGATGTATTGCTTTTCTGATATTGTACTATATTCGGATTGGTGCTAAAACAGGCTTATTTTTCAGACTACAGTGATGCAGTTCTGAGGTGGTTCTGTTTTATTCCTCCTTCCTGGATCCAGTTTGCTTAGTTTGCTGTGAAGCGGTAGCCTCATTTACGTTGCTATGTTGCTACGCACAGGAATACATCATTAATTGTGAAGTGAGACAATGGTAACTTTATCATCTTACTCCACTTTAAGCTTCAGCTCAGTATAAATATTCCTACTTTTCTATAAACTTATTATTTGGTCCTCATCTTTGTCTTATAGCAATATTAACTTGTACTTTGTTCTTCTCTGAGGATTTATCACTACTGTGTGTCAAATTACTTAGTGATATTCCTCCCCTATTAATTTTAGCCAATCCTCTTAGATCATTGAACTTTGATTTTAGGCGAGCATGTATCCTGTTGACTCAGCATTATCTTTATCTGTTCTTCTCCTTAGCTGTTTCCCAGTTATTCTGCTTTTTCTTAATCAGTGGGATACCCCCAACTCGTGATTATATGACCTTTGAACGGTTCAAACCTGACTATTTCTGCAGGTAGATAATCACACATAGCAAAGCAAGTGTTGTCAGAGAGTTTCTTTCCTTTTATGGCTCTGTGTATTCAGGCTAATTGAATTGCATTTGACCATCTGATCTGAAGAACAGTCACACTAGACTTGAGATGTTACCACTTTGTCTCTCCACAGATGTTGCCAGACCTGCTGATTCATTCCACACTTTGTTATTTTTCTTTCAGAACTGCAGCATCAACAATGTTTGGCTATTACTGAATTGAATTTGAATTTCAATCAGAGATAATGGGAACTGCAGATGCTGGAGAATCTGAGATAACAAAGTGTGAAGCTGGATGAACACAGCAGGCCAAGCAGCATCTTAGGAGCACAAAAGCTGTCTTTTTGGGCCTAGACCTTTCAGCAGAGAGGGAGATGGGGAGACAGGGTTCTGAAATAAATAGGGAGAGATGGACCGAAGATGGATAGAGGAGAAGATAGATGGGGAGGGGATAGGTCAGTCCAGGGAGGACGGACAGGTCAAGGAGGCGGGATGAGGTTAGTGGGGGGAAATGGAGGTGCGGCTTGAGGTGGGAGGAGGGGATAAGTGTGAGGAAGAACAGGTTTGGGAGGCGGGGACAAGTTGGGCTGGTTTTGGGATGCAGTGGGGGAAGGGGAGATTTTGAAGCTTGTGAAGTCCACATTGATTCCCTTGGGCTGCAGGGTTCCGAAGCGGAATATGAGTTGCTGTTCGTGCGCCCTTTGGGTGACATCATTATGGCACTGTAGGAGGCCCAGGCTGGACATATCGTCTACGGAATGGGAGGGGGAGTTAAAATGGTTTGTGACTGGGAGATGCAGTTGTTTATAGCGAACCGAGCGTAGGTGTTCTGCAAAGCAGTCCCTGAACCTCTGCTTGGTTTCCCTAATGTATAGGAAGCCACAATGGGTACAGCGGATGCAGTATACCACATTGGTGGATGTGCAGGTGAACATCTGCTTGATATGGAAAGTCATCTTGGGGCCTGGGGTGGGGATGAGGGAGGAGGTGTGGGGGCAAGTGTAGCACTTCCTGCGTTTGCAGGGGAAGGTGCCGGGTGTGGTGGGGTTAGAGGGGAGTATGGAGCAGAAATGGGAGTCCTTGAGAGAGTGGTCTCTCCGGAAGGCAGACTAGGGTGGGGATGGAAAAATGTCTTGGGTAGTCGGTTCGGATTGTAGATGGCAGAAGTGTCGGAGGATGATGCGTTGTATCCGGAGGTTGGTGGGGTGGTATGTGAGGACTGGGGGGATTCTCTTAGGGCGGTTATTGCGGGGGCGGAGTGTGAGGGATGAGTTGCGGGAAATGCGGGAGACACGGTTGAGGGCGTACTCGACCACTGCGGGGGGGATGTTGCGGCCCTTGCAGAACGCGGACATCTGGGATGTGTGGGGGTGGAATGCCTCATCCTGGCAGCAGCCCCTCCTTACCTCCCCACCTATACTCTCGTCTCCACCTATCTTCTCCTCTATCCATCTTCGGTCCGCCTCCCCCCCTCTCCCTATTTATTTCAGAGCCCTCTCCCCATCCTGCTCTCTGATGAAGGGTCTAGGCCCAAAACATCAGCTTTTGTGCTCCTAAGATGCTGCTTGGCCTGTTGTGTTCGTTCAGCTTCACGCTTTGTTATCTTGAATTTGA
This sequence comes from Stegostoma tigrinum, assembly GCF_030684315.1. NCBI lineage: Eukaryota > Metazoa > Chordata > Chondrichthyes > Orectolobiformes > Stegostomatidae > Stegostoma > Stegostoma tigrinum. The sequence continues at coordinate 87,707,033 of NC_081363.1, forward strand.
ATTTGGTTGTCTTTGTCTTCTCTAGCAGCTAAGGAATTATGAAAAGCTGTTATGATTGTGCAGTTTTTCTTTTTGATCTGCTGTAGAGTTGGCACCACAATCTGGAACTTTCAGCCTGTAAACGTATGGACAGAATCCCTCGTAACATTTAAGCAGTATTTAGCTGTGCTGTTGTGATGCCAAGGCATTTGGGTAATGGACCAAGTGCTGGAAAATGGGTTTTGTTTTTGAATGGCACAGAACTGATGGGCCCAAGAGCCTTTTTCTGTTTAGTAGATCTCTGTGCCAATAGAAAGGAATTCCTAACACAGCATCTCGACCTGGAAGACCCTATTGAAAGCCAACTTAGAAAGTAAAAATGGCATAAAATTGGAAAATTTGACTATTTTTGTCATCATCTTTCCATTCTATTGGTCCTCCAATTTGGTGTGTACTACAATTTTCTGGTGAGCTGCTTAAACTTTGTGCAAAATGATAGTACTGTACTTGCCAAGGAAATTACAATGCTTTAGAATTGTACAGAATGGGTGGTCTCAGAGCTTAAGTGTACCTGTGTAATGTTTCATTTGTGGCTTCCAGTCGGTAATGTTGCATTCGCCTTTTCTTTTGAACCAATGCAGGACAGTGCATTAATGTGAGAAAAGCCTAAAAATGTCAAGTGAAGTACATTATATTTATAGTTTCAACTACTTATGTTAGCAAATACATTAATTGTTTTTGCAACTTATTTTAGTGCTTTCACAATGCTGTGTTTGTAGATAATGTCTTGGATTGGAAGAATTGGTTTCCTTGTGACCATTATTATTTCCAGTATAGCTGAGGTTATATGTTATTGTCAAGCTGCTATTAAGCATTTTATTAGTCAGGAGAATAGACAGCTGAAAAAGTTTGAGTCAGCATACCTTAAGATTTTTTTTAAAGTGAAGTTGCAACCACAATCAGATTGGATCTGCCAAGATCCTATTGAATGGCAGAGCTGGCTCGAGATGGCAAATGGCTAACTATGGTTTCGATTTCTTCTGGTCTTATAATATGATCTTATTAAATGATGTAGCAGACACAAGGTACCAAATAGTCCACAACTATTTCATATAACCATAGGACATATACATGTCAGGAAATCAGTTCATAGTGCTGACTAACTGAATAATTTTGTATTTATCAATGAACTTGGTAAATGAGTGAGGATCATTACTGCCATCTGGCTAATTGAAAGATGATATGTGTATTTGATTTAAAATTTGAGGTGAACGTTTTAAACCAAAATTCTGAAGCAGAATTATAACACTGTATTTTATATTGCAGTGAGTCATTTTGTTTTTATCCATTCTGTTTCTGGCACTGGAATAGGAGATGATGCATCATGAGTGCTTTCTCTCGTTGTATTACAAATGGACTTGAGATTTGGGTGGGGGTAGACCTGTTGCAATAAGTCTTATAATCTACCAAGTTACGGAACTTGAATTTGGTTTGCAGTCAGATAGGTTGTCCATTAGCACCGAGGTAAAAACATCTGCTTCACTTTTAAGAGATAGTAGGCACTGCAGATGCTGGAGAATCTGAGATAACAAGGTGTAGAGCTGGATGAACACAGCAGGCCAAGCAGTATCAGAGGAGCAGGAAAGCTGACGTTTTGGGCCTATATCCTCCTTCAGAAACGGGAGATTCAGGAAGGGGATGCTGAAATAAATAGGGAGAAAAGGAGGAGGCGGATAGAAGATGGATAAAGGAGAAGATAGGTGGAGAGGAGACAGCCAGGGAGGTGGGGATGGACCGAGTAAAGGTGAGTGTAGGTGGGGAGTTAGGGAGGGGATAGGTTGATCCAGTGAGGATGGACAGGTCAAGGACCAGGATGAGGCTAGTAGGTAGGTGATGTGGGTGGGGCTTGAGGTGGGAGGAGTGGACAGGTAGGAGGACAGGTCAGGGAGGCGGGTGGAAGCTGGGCTCGTTTTGGAATGCGTCGGGGGAGGGGAGATTTTGAAGTTTGTGAAGTCCACATTGATGATATTGAGCTGCAGGGTTCACAAGCCAAATATGAGATGCTGTTCCTGCAACCTTCGGGTAGGATCGTTGTGGCACTGCAGGAGGCCATGTCGTTCAAGGAGTGGGGTGGGAGTCGAAATGGTTTGTGACTGGGAGGTGCAATTGTTTTTACACCTTGTTATCTCTGCTTCTCTTTTAACTTAATTTATCAGTGTCAGTGAACAAACTATTATATCAGCAGTTTCTAGCTCTGGGATTGTGAATTATTAGTTACAGTTCCTTTTATTGTCATGGGCAATCATGAACCATTTGTGTCAGAATTTCACAAATCCTATTTTTAAGTGACTGAACTGTTTCACAAGCCAGTTGTTGAAACAGGCACTAGTTTTGGATGTGAATTTGTTCGCTGAGCTGGAAGGTTAGTTTTCAGACGTTTCATCACCATTCTAGGTAACATCATCAGTGAGCCTCCGACGAAGCGCTGGTGTTATGTCCCGCTTTCTATTTATCTGGTTAGGTTTCCTTGGGTTGGTGATGTCATTTCCTGTTCTTTTTCTCAGGGGATGGTAGATTGGCTCCAAATCAATGTGTTTGTTGATGGAGTTCTGGTTGGAATGCCATGCTTCTAGGAATTCTCGTGCATGTCTCTGTTTGGCTTGTCCTGGGATGGATGTGTTGTCAGCAAGGACAACATCATCAAGCTAGTGGACCTATGCCTCACCACCCACTTCACTTTCAATAACAAAACCTACAGACAAACCAACGGTACACCCATGGGATCTCTGATATCAGGGTTCTTAGCAGAGGCAGTAATGCAGAGACTTGAACAAACAGCTCTGCCACAATCATCCAACCCAAACTTTGGGTCCGCTATGTGGATGACACCTTTGTCATCACTAAACAAAACAAATTAGAGGAAACATTCAAGACCATCAATAATATCCTTACTTGCATAACATTCACAAAAGAGGAGGAAAACAACAACAAACTGCCATTCCTAGATGTCACAGTACAGCGAATAGCCAATGGGGAACTTCAAACCAGTGTCTACAGGAAAACAACACATACGGACCAAATACTGAACTACAGGAGCAACCATCCCAATACCCACAAACGAATCTGCATTAGAACATTATTCCAGCGAGCCACCACACACTGCAGCACAAAGGAACTAAGCAGAGCAGAGGAAAATCACCTATACAGCGTATTCAAAAAGAATGGGTACCCTATGAACACAGTCCGCCGATTTCTCAGCAACAAACCCAAACAAACAGACAAAACGGGCTCAGAAACCATAACCACTCTCCCCTACATCGAAGACATTTCTGAAATGACTGCCAGACTACTTGGACCCCTTGGCATCAGGGTAGCCCACAAACCCACCAACACACCAAAACAGCAGCTAATGAACTTAAAAGACCCTATACAGACAACAAATAAAACGAACGTCATCTACAAAATACCTTGCAAGAACTGTGACAAACACTACATTGGACAAACTGGCAGCAAGCTAGCCACCAGGATACATGAACATCAACTAGCCACAAAACGACATGACCCACTATCACTCGTATCCTTACATACAGATAAGGAAGGACACCACTTTGATTGGGACAACACATCCATCCTAGGACAAGCCAAACAGAGACATGCACGAGAATTCCTAGAAGCATGGCATTCCAACCGGAACTCCATCAACAAACACGTTGATTTTGGAGCCAATCTACCATCCTCTGAGAAAAAGAACAGGAAATGACATCACCAACCCAAGGAAACCTAACCAGATAATTAGAAAGCGGGACATAACACCAGCGCTTCGTCGGAGGCTCACTGATGATGTTACCCAGAATGGTGACGAAACGTCTGAAAACTAACCTTCCAGCTCAGCAAGCCAACTCACATCCAGAACCTCAACCTGAGCTACAAATCTTCTCAAAACTCGCTAGGCACTAGTTTTTTTATCTGGAGTACTACAATCATGACTTGAGTAAGTTGCCCAGAAATGTCATTCAGGAAATATGAAGTGGAATATGAACGAAGCTAGAATTTGGTGCATGCCAGCAATAAATTGTTTTTGATATTCCGGTATTTTCTAGATTCTAGACCAGCCACCTTGAATTGGAGGATGGCAAAAATACCTTTGCTATTCTAGAAAAGAGGGCGTTAAGAGAACTGTAGGCTGGTTTACCTCATATCAGTAAAACAAAGAAGTTTGCATTCCTTTGAAATGTCTCGTGACAGCGGCATGCAGTAAAATGTTTTGCATCTCAGTGCAGACAAAATATGTCAAATGATCTCCTCCTTCACTGTAGTGATGCTATGATCCTCTGAAGATGGAAGCATAGTTCCTCTTGTAATGTAAGAAACAGGGCAGTCAGTGTACCGTTCAGACAGCATTCTGATAATAACCAGATAATCTATTTTTATGAGTTTGGGTGTTAAGTATTTGGCCAGGACACCAGGGATAACTCCCCGACTCCCATTGTAAGTCATGACATTGTATAGTTTACATCCACTAGTACAGGTGGATGGAACTTCAGTTTAATGCCTCTTCTGAAAGATGTCACCTCCAAAATTTCAGCCCTTCAATGTTACACTGCAATGTCAGCCTTAACCATTATTTCCAAACTCTTGATAGGGCTACAAACCCAGAACCCAGACCATGGAGACTCCCATCCAGGATATGGTTTAGATGGTAGCCATGATGTGGAGGTGCCAGTGTTGGATTGGGATGGAAAAAGTCAGAAGTCACGCAATAGGTTATAGCCCAACAGATTTATTTGAAGTCACAAGCTTTTGGAGCGCTGGTGACTGATGCTTCACCTGACGAAGGAGCAGTGCTGCGGAAACTTGTGATTTCACATAAACCTGTTGGGCTATAACCTGGTGTTTTGTGACATCTGACTTGCCCATTCAAGATGCAGTAATAGAGTATATAAAATATCAGAGTAGACAATGTAGATTTATTCAAGGATTTGAAAAATCATTTTTGAGATTGTAACGAATAGGGTAAATAAAGAGAAACGCAGACATGCCGAAAATTGGAGCAGGAGTAGGTCAATCAGCTCTTTGAGCCTGCTCCATCATTGATTCGGGTTATGGCTGTTCACCCAACGCAATAGCCTGTCCCCTTCAATTTCCTACCACCCGTTTTCACTCCCTCCCCGCCACCAAACCCAAATCCTTTTGAGTCCTTCAGTGCTAACTCCTTGAAATCATACAATGTTTTTGTCTGGACTGCTTCTCGAGCAGTGAATTCCACAGGCTCACCGCAGCCTGGGTGATAAAGATTTCTCGTCATCTCAGTATTCTTATTCTGTGACCCCTGGCTCTGGACTCCCCAGTCATTGGGAACTACCTTCCTAATTTTGTCCTGTCTAATTCTGTTAGAATTTTATAGGTTTCTATAAGCTCCCTCCTCGTCCTCCTGAACACCACTGAATGCAATTCTAACTAATTCAGTCTGTCCCCATATGTCAGTCCAGCCATTTCAGGAATCAGCCTGGTGCCATTGGAAGATGTTGGATCTAGTGCATTCAGATTGCAAAAAGAATTAATAACATGCTATGGTAGACTGAGGTAAAATTTTTGACTTGTCGAATTGGCTGCTGTACATTAAAATGAATTTAGGGCTGTTTAGTGGATTGAGAAGAGAGAACAGGAATGAACAGGTTATTTTTCAGATTGACAGGTTAGAACTAGCGGGGTATCAAAAAAGAATCATTTCTCAGGCCTTGGCTATCAATGACTAAATGAAGTGTTATGACGCAAAGTTAGGAGGGAAGCCAAACTCTGTCTTGGGCACAGTAGGACATAGATTAAGTGAGTGGGCAAGAATATAATAGAATTACCAGAATGTGGAAAATGTGAAGCAGATTTTTTTTTAAACATGGAGAGAGTCTGAGAAATGCTTATGTATGGGGGTTTACATTTCCTTATAAATGAATCATAGAAAGTTAACATGCAGGTTTAGCAACAAATGAAGACAATGATCAGTAGATTGCATAGATTTGCTTCACTATTTACAATTGTGCAGCTTTTCCTTGAGGCTTTTCACTGCTGATAATATGCAAATACAAAACTGAAAATAAATCTTTTTCTTAAGAATTTCTATCTCACTATCTCCAGACCAATCCACATCTCACAACCTGCCCTCAAAATTCTGCTCATGTTTGGATAATTGTAATAAATTATACTACAAACAACCCATGACATTCTTTTTTTTCAAAAAAAATCAATTTGTCCTGTTTCCCGGTATTAAATTATCCTTCATGGAATTCCAGGATGTGAAACTACATCTTCACCAAAAGCCCTTGCTTGGCCCAGACCCTGTTGGTACACCAAGTTTTATTGAAATCCATCCATTATTCTTTGAGGTGGTATTTACAGAAAGCCAAATGCCAGCGAATGCATTACTTTTCCAACCTTAGTGGCAGAGGTGATTAGGATAGCAGATGGTATGTTGGCCTTTTCTTGCTGTGATCATCTTTTTGAGGTGATGTCCATGTCTGTCTTCAGAAGTGGGGTGACTGCTGAAGCTGGTTTCAGCCACTGGGTGTTGTTGCAAATAGGGCTTTAGATTGAGTTGCTTGGAGCTTCCTCTTCTTTAGTTTTCTTTCTGTCTCTGATGTGCATTTGCTCTTGAAGGAAGCTGCGCCATTTTTATTATCTTATAAAGGAATTGAGATTTATGTGCGAAGAAGACTTGGTGAGATCACACTTGAAGCACTGTTTGCAGGAACCGAAATTGCTGCAGAAACCCAGTAGTTGTGGTGACATTTGTGAAGAAAAGCAGAGTTAGCATTTCAAATGTGATGACCCTTTTGCAGCGTGACTTTGGGCTTCTAGGCTTTGCGTAATAATCCATGTTCAGTGCTATCCAGTATCTGAGGGCCTGCTGTGTTTTAGATTTGGGGCTAGTGGAAGCAGTAGAGTGAGTGCAGTAAAGCCTTTGATTGGGTGATCAGTTGTCTGACCGCCAGCATCCTGCAGAATGAATGATTGTGTAAAAAGTAGGGCATGATGTGAAGACAGTCCCATGCAGCCCCAGTTTAAGGGAAACTTAGCTAACGTTGCTAGGTTGGAGAAAAGGAGTTGTGATGCATCTTAAAAGGCAAACATGATGCTAAATCTAGGAGTGGTAGATCTGGAAGAAACTGACCGGAACCAGCTGTAGCTTTTGTGGAGTGGTCAGGTGTGAATTCTGATACAAGTAGAAATGAAGTAGTTTTGAACATCGCTGAAGACTATTCCTGTGGAACAATGGACACTGTTTTTTGGCTAAATTGTTGAAAAGGAAAGTGCTGGCATTATATCTAAGTAAGTTGAGAGCTTTGGAGGACATTGTAAATGAAAGTGAAGATGTGTAGGCTGAGTGCACTGCGATGTAAATCTTAGAGATCTGTCTTCCTTGCATCTTCTGTTGAATGTGTAATTCACTTGCTTGTCATTTTAAAAAAAAGTGAAACTCTGGGGAGGCCCATTGTTTCAAGCCTTTCATGATCGTGGGGACATAATAACGGTTAAAAGGATTCCAGCCTCTCTCTGTCCAACTGTCAATAATAAACTTGTTCAGAGTTTTGAGAACTAGACTTAACTGTAAAACGCATGATTGCGGTTGCCATTTAAGGCTGTAAACATTTTATAGATGTCCATGTGTGTGACACTCCATTTTCCCTCTTGTCTTGTCTTCTGATGGCCTTGAGATGTTCTATGACATCAATTTTCGCAGTGGTTGAATGCAATTTCAGGTTAAGAGTCAGCTTCCTAATTTATCAAAATATATCCATCACTGACAAGCTGGAGAGTTGAGAGAACAGCATGATAACTGTCACTCTGGGGGAGTGTCCTCACAGTCTTTGTCATGGTGAAGCAGTCAAGGGCAAGTGTCCTCGCAGTTGGTGTTACGGCGAAGCAGTCTGTGATCCGTGTCCTCACAAGCATTGTCATAATGAATCAGTCTGGGAAGGGTGTTCTTGTAGTTGGTGTCACAGTGACATAGTCTGGGAAGGGTTTCCTCGCAGCCAGTATCACTGTAAAGCATTCTGGGATCTGTGTCTTTGCAGTCAGTGTCTCATTGAAGCATTCTGAGAAAGGTGTCCTCGCAATTCATGTCACAGTGAAGCAATCTGGGATAAGTGCCCTCATAGTCAATGTCACGGTTGAGCAGTCCGGGATTGGTGTCCTCACAGTCGGTGTCACAGTGGAGCAGTCTGGTCCTCACAGTTCTTTATGAGCTATAACATAGACTTCATGAGCTATGCTGTTTGAATCAGTAGGGTTCTGAATCAGAAGGTACATTCTATCCTCTGCATTATTGTCTTTATTTTTCTTTATTGAGTATCTTGGAAATTGCAATGACTGTATCAGGTTATAAATTGTCTGGATATGTTTCCAGTCCTCAGCAAAGAAGGTAGATCAGTTTCAGGAAATGAATCGTGCCCATGGAGACTAGACTGAAGAAAGAATGACCCTGAAACTGAAGAATGCTGCATTGTGGTGTTTCATCATGATTCAGTTAATACTAATGAAGCTACTTGAAGCAATGCAGAAATGTCTTGCTGTATATTACCTGGTAGGAGACGTGGTTGTTGCCTTTCTAACACTTGATAAATTGAACTTTTCATTCTCAGCAGTCAGTATAGAACAGTTAAGCCAGTTAAGGCTTATTTAAAAATCCTTCACTCAACATGAAACAAGTAAAAATAACGTATTATGAAAGCAGTGGCTCATAGTTTCTGATGTAAATGTAGAAAACTGGAGCAAGACCAGGCCCATCAAACCTGTTCCATCATACAATATGATTTTGGCCAATCCTGTACCTCACTGTTTGTCCTCCTGCTGTCTATCCAGGCCATTTTTAGTGTCTGCTTCCATGCTGTATGACTCTAAAACTATCTATTTCCTTAATAGTTTGTGATTTGGTCTCCAATTCCTTATGTGAATTACACAGATTCACCACCCTTATTGAGCGAAGAAATTCCTACCCTCAGCCCTAAATACCCTATTCCAAAACGTGAGACCTTGATCCCTTTACTGTCCACCACTCCCCTTCCATCAGGGGAAGCGTCATCTCAGTATCTAGACTGTCCATCCCTTTCAGAATTTTATACTTTTAGATGACACCCCTCTTATCCTTCTAAACTACAGTGAATACAGGCCTAGTTAATCGAAGTCTTCTCCCTCAAGAAGCCTGCTATCCCAGGAATCAGTCTGGTAAAGCTTTGCTGCATTTCCTCTATAATAAATGTATCATTTCACAGTTAAGCAGACCAAAACTGCACATTGTACTCCACGTGTGCCCCCTCTAAGGCACTGTACAGCTACAGAAAGACTTCTTTGCTTCTACATTCAAACCCTTTTGCAATTAATGACAATGTACTTGATGGCTTAACTGTTGAGTTTGCTGTACCTACACATCTGCTGTCAGTGAGTAATGTAAAAGGACATCCTTTGTACATATCATATACCAATCACTACTTTCACTTAACTTTCAGATCTTGCAAAAAAAACCCAAAGAAAGTAAAGTAGTTGTGATTTTGTTTGCGCTCTGCTGAAATAGCAACTCCTCCTGAGTAGCTGTTTCTCCACACAGCTATTTTCACAGTTATCGGTACACAAAATATTTTTGTTCAACAAGTGTCTGTCCTCCAATTAAATGAGATATTAGATAGAACATAGAACATAGAACAGTACAGCACAGAACAGGCCCTTCAGCCCACAATGTTGTGCCGACCATTGATCCTCATGTATGCACCCTCAAATTTCTGTGACCATATGCATGTCCAGCAGTCTCTTAAATGACCCCAATGACCTTGCTTCCACAACTGCTGCTGGCAACGCATTCCATGCTCTCACAACTCTCTGCGTAAAGAACCTGCCTCTGACATCCCCTCTATACTTTCCACCAACCAGCTTAAAACTATGACCCCTCGTGCTAGCCATTTCTGCCCTGGGAAATAGTCTCTGGCTATCAACTCTATCCATGCCTCTCATTATCTTGTATACCTCAATTAGGTCACCTCTCCTCCTCCTTTTCTCCAATGAAAAGAGACCGAGCTCAGTCAACCTCTCTTCATAAGATAAGCCCTCCAGTCCAGGCAGCATCCTGGTAAACCTCCTCTGAACCCTCTCCAAAGCATCCACATCTTTCCTATAATAGGGCGCCCAGAACTGGATGCAGTATTCCAAGTGCGGTCTAACCAAAGTTTTATAGAGCTGCAACAAGATCTCACGACTCTTAAACTCAATCCCCCTGTTAATGAAAGCCAAAACACCATATGCTTTCTTAACAACCCTGTCCACTTGGGTGGCCATTTTAAGGGATCTATGTATCTGCACACCAAGATCCCTCTGTTCCTCCACGCTGCCAAGAATCCTATCCTTAATCCTGTACTCAGCTTTCAAATTCGACCTTCCAAAATGCATCACCTCGCATTTATCCAGGTTGAACTCCATCTGCCACCTCTCAGCCCATCTCTGCATCCTGTCAATGTCCCGCTGCAGCCTACAACAGCCCTCTACACTGTCAACGACACCTCCGACCTTTGTGTCGTCTGCAAACTTGCTGACCCATCCTTCAAGCCCCTCGTCCAAGTCATTAATAAAAATTACAAACAGTAGAGGCCCAAGGACAGAGCCCTGTGGAACCCCACTCACCACTGACTTCCAGGCAGAATATTTTCCTTCTACTACCACTCGCTGTCTTCTGTTGGCCAGCCAATTCTGTATCCAAGCAGCTAAGTTCCCCTGTATCCCATTCCTCCTGACCTTCTGAATGAGCCTTCCATGGGGAACCTTATCAAATGCCTTACTGAAGTCCATATACACCACATCCACAGCTCGACCCTCATCAATCTATTCAGTGTAGTGGATACCAAAATTAATTCAATCTTCACCTAATATATCTTCTGATAGGATTCAACAGTGGAGCATCTAATTTATTTCGGGCAAGCTATTATGCTAGAAGGAAGGTACAATCTCAAATATCTACTTGGTATTCTGAAATTGAGAGAAAAATATAGTTGGTGATTCTGTTTTTACGACCATTAAAGTGGGAGGATATTTCTTTCATTCAGCTTACAAAAAAACAGAACCAGCAAAATGGGGACCCAGCAGAAAACAAAATGGTCTGTCATTAGGTGGAGTGCGGCACGGATGGTAGTGATAATGGTGCGTCAACAAAGGCAATGACATTGAATGCCGGGGTTTGGGGGGTGGTGGTGGATTCTTTCGTAGAGGTGATGATTTTCTGGCAACGATCAGGCAAAACCAGGATGTTGACTAGGTCTTGTTGCTTGGATTGCTTTAGTGTCTGAGGGTTGTGGATGGAATTTAAGATTGGGTAATCAACCCCACTTCTGACCTTACATTGAGGGAAGGTCATTGATGAAGCAGCTGATGATTGGACCTAGGACACAATGATAATGTCCCTATCTTTGAGTTAGGAGGTCAGAGTTCAAGCCCCGTCAGCTGCGGGGGAAAAATGTAATAACATCTCTAAATAGATTGGTTAGAAATGATCAACTCTGAGTGAAGCTTTAGGGAGAAAGTGATTGCCTTCCAACTATCAGAGCCATCGACCATTGTGCTAGATTTGACTCCAGCCAATGGACAAATTTCCCTGTGTTCAATTTCGTTTACAGAAAGGAAATGAATAGTTGCGGAATATCCAATTAAGCTACTGACGCAAATTACTTCAGACTTTGCATTCTGCACCATTTCCTTTTTTGAATGAATGAGGGTTGATTTCTTAGACTTTGGGAGATGTTACTTCAGAATTTGCAGATGTTGCCATCATAGTAGTTCTTGTTTTGCACAAATAAACTTGTAGCAGCAGAATCAATTCACTGTTGAATTACAGATGGCATTCTGATTTATGAACACTTCTGTCTCTTCTTTTTGACAGAGAATAGATATTGGCATTAAACTGTCCTTTATAGCTAAGGCTATTGGAGTTGGAGATTGAGAGAAGAGGGTACTTGTCAGTTTAAACAGCTACCTTGCCCCCAGTACAGAAGAATAAATGTAATCACACTTTCACTATAATTTCAGAAATCACACGACACCAGGTTATAGTCCAACGGGTTTATTTGAAAACACAAACTGTCGAAGTGTAGCACCTTCATCAGGTGATGAACCGAGCTGTAGAAACAGACTTAATTCTTGAAATTAATGTAATTTTGGAAGAAGTATTTCTACTACTGCTTTTAGTCCACAAGATATTGGTGCAGAAATTAGACCATCTGGTCAATTAAGTCTGCTCCAGTATTCTATATGGCTGATATGTTTCTCAAACTCATTCTCTTGCCTTGTCCTAGAGACACTTGACCCCCTTTCTCATCAAGAACCTATCTATCTCTGTCATATTAGAAAACCTATATTGGATTATTCCTCAGTCTGTGAACAATCAAATCCACCCTGTTCAATAAGTCATTATTGGTGTGTTCCCTTAGTTCTGATATGATATTTGTGAATCTTCTTTGCAGTTCGTTCAATATCTCTCTATCCCTTTTACAATATAGAGAACTGCGAACTTTACTCCTTAGAGGACCAGATTCAGAAGAGTCCTTAAAAATTCTTCTTAAGGATTTGGGTGCTGCTGGCTGATCAGAATCTGTTGTCTACCTCTTATTGCCCTTAGATAGGTGAGTGTAGGGAGGACATGGACAGGATCTCAATGTCACAGGAGTGTGCTGGCAGACAGCAAGCTGGGTTAAAGTGTGTCTACTTTAACGCCAGGAGTATCCGAAATAAGGTAGGTGAGCTTGCAGCTTGGATAGGTATGTGGGACTTCGATGTTGTGGCCATTTCGGAGACATGGATAGAGCAGGGTCAGGAATGGATGTTGCAGGTTCCAGGGTTTAGATCTTTCATTAAGGTCAGGGAAGGTGGTAAAAGAGGGGGAGGTGTAGCTTTGTTAGTCAAGGACAGTATAACGGTGGCTGAAAGAACTTTTGGCGAGGACTCGTCTACTGAAGTGGTATGGGCTGAGGTCAGAAGCAGGAGAGGAGAGGTAACATTGCTGGGAGTTTTTTTATAGGCCCCCGCAGAGTTCCAGGGATGTGGAGGAGAGGATCAGCAAAACTATTCTAGGCAGGAGTGAAAAGAACAGGGTGGTCATTATGGGAGACTTTAAGTTCCCTAACATTGACTGGAAATGCTATAACTCTAGTACGTCGGATGGATCAGTTTTTGTCCAATGTGTGCAGGAGGGTTTCCCTACTCAGTATGTCGAAGGGCCGACTAGAGGGGAGGCCAACTGGATCTGGTACTTGGTATTGAACCAGGCCAGGTGTTTGATTTAGTGGTAAGTGAGCACTTTGGAGAGAGTGACCATAATTCAGTTATGTTTACTTTAGCAATGGAAAGGGATAGGAACATGCCACAGGGCAAGAGTTATAGATGGGGTAAGGGCAATTATAATGCGATTAGGCGAGACTTAGGAGGCATAGAATGGGTTAGTAAAATGCAGGGGATGGGGACAATCGAAATGTGAAGCTGGTTTAAGGAACAGATATTGCGTGTCCTTGATAGGTATGTCCCTGTCAGACAGGGAGGAAGCGATAAGGTAAGGGAACCGTGGTTTACTAAAGAAATTGTATCTCTTGTTAAGCGGAAGAAGGAGGCTTATGTGACAATGAGATGAGATGGTTCAGATGAGGCGATGGAGGGTTACAGATTAGCTGGGAAGGATTTAAAGAGAGAGTTAAGAAGAGCAAGGAAGGGACATGAGCAGACATTGGCAGGTAGAATAAAGGAGAACCCTAAAGCTTTCTATAGGTATGTGAGGAATAAGAGAATGACTAGGGTAGGAATAGGCCTGTCAAAGACAGAAGTGGGAATTTGTGTGTGGACCCTGTGGAGATTGGAGAGGTGCTAAACAAATATTTCTCATCTGTTTTCACTGAGGAACAGGAGAATATTGTAGAGGAGATGACTGAGTTACAGGCTACTAGAATTGAAAGGATTAAGGTTAGTAAGGGAGGAGGTGTTATCAATTCTAGAAGGTGTGAAGGTAGATAAATTCCCTGGGCCAGAATGGGATTTTCCCAAGGATTGTCTGGGAAGCTAGGGAGGAGATAGCAGAGCCTTTGGCCTTGATCTTTGAGTCCTCATAGTCTACAAGTTTAGTACCAGAGGACTGGAGGATTGCAAATGTTGTGCCCTTCTTCAAGAGGGGCAGTACGGATGACCCAGGTAATTATAGACCTGTGAGCCTTATGTCTGTTGTAGGAAAAGTTTTGGAAAGGATTGTAAAAGATAGGATTTATAATCATCTAGCAAGCAACAACTTGATTAGAGATAGTCAACATGGATTCGTCAAGGCAGGTGCTGTCTTACAAACCTCATTGAGTTTTTTGGGAAGGTGACCAAGCATGTGGATGAGGATAGGGTAGTTGACGTGGTGTACATGGACTTCAGTAAAGCCTTTGATAAGGTTCCACATGGGATGCTATTGGAGAAAATACAGAGGCACAGGATTGAGGGAGATTTAGCAGTTTGGATTAGAAACTGGCTTTCTGTAAGAAGACAGCGAGTGGTGGTTGATGGAAAATATTCAGCCTGGAGCCTGGTTACTAGTGGTGTGCCTCAAGGATCTGTTTTGGGACCACTGCTGTTTGCCATTTTTATAAATGACTTGGACGCAGGCATTGGTGGATGGGTTAGTAAGTTTGTAGATGACACTAAAGTCGGTGGAGTGGTGGACAGTGTGGAAGAATGTTGCAGGTTGCAGGGAGACTTGGATGAACTGCAGAATTGGGCCAAAAGGTGGCAAATGGAGTTTATTAAAATATGGATAAATGTGAAGTGTTTCACTTTGGGAGGAATAATAGGAAGGCAGAATACGGGGTCAATGGAAAGATTCTTGGTGGTGTAGATGTGCAGAGAGATCTTGGTGTCCATGTACATTGATCCCTGAAAGTTGCCACCCAGGTTGATAGTGCTGTTAAGAAGGCTTACGGTGTTTTAGGTTTTATTGGTAGAGGGATTGAGTTCCGGAGCCGTGATATCATGCTGCAACTGTACAAAATGCCAGTGTGGCCTCACTTGGAATATTGCATACAGTTCTGGTCGCCCCATTACAGGAAGGATGTGGAAGCATTGGAAAAGGTGCAGAGGAGATTTACGAGGATGTTGCCTGGTCTGGAGCGCAGGCCCGATGAAGAAAGGCTGAGGGACTTGGGTCTGTTCTCATTGGAGAGAAGGAGGCTAAGAGGGGATTTGATAGAGACATATAAGATGATCAGAGGATTAGATAGGGTGAACAGTGAGAGTCTTTTCCAAGGATGATGACTTCAGCTTGTACAAGTGGGCATAGCTACAAATTGAGGGGTGATAGATTTAAGACAGATATCAGAGGGAGGTTCTTTACTCAGGGAGTGGTAAGGGCATGGAACGCCCTGCCTGTCAATGTAGTTAACTCAGCCACATTCGGGGCACTTAAACAGTCCTTGGATAAGCATATGGATGATGATGGGATAGTGTATGGAGAGGGGCTGAGATTAGTTCACAGGTCGGCGCAACATTGAGGGCTGAAGGGGCTGTTTTGCACTGTATTGTTCTATGTTCTATTTGTAACCAATTGAGCACAGAGTATATGTTACATGTTTGTACAGTGCTCAACACCCTACCTATAATGGAACCCTAGTTTTGACAGTGTTTAGAAAGATCTGTTAAATTGATGCTGTGCTGTGAGCTTTGATTGTGGACAAAATGGTTGGAGGTTTCAATTTTTTGAAAGATGGTGGTCCAACAATACAGCGTGTATAGTTGTATTGCCAAAGGGTACTATGTTGTGGAAAGGGCTGTTCACTGGTGTTTAAGAATTTTGTCTGTTGACTACTGTGAACCTCGACCTGTTTGCAGGAGTCAGTCCTGGTTGGAGTGACGACATCGTAACAGTGAAGGTAAGTTCTATTGTTCAGAAATTCAGATTAAAGTTGCGTCATTGTCTGTTTTCAAGTATGCACACAATCTTATTTGAAAATCCTAAGCTTTTCACTTTGAGACCACTCAGTGAGTGTAAATGGTAGATTGTAACTAATAAACCAGTTATGTGAAAAATAACTTCAACTAAATAGCTATTATTTAACAGGTAAGAATTTAAACTTTTTGTAGTCCTGGCAGGCTTTATCTATAGTGTGCACAATTTACCCTTGATGGCCATAATTTAGAAATCTCAGTATCTCTACTTGTTTTTATTTTAAATTTTTCAACCTGGTTTTGTTAATAAAAGACATCCAGCCTTCACTTGTTTTAAAGAGATAGATAACAAAGTTTGAAGCTGGATGAACACAGCAGGCCAAGGAGCACGAAGGCTGACGTTTCGGGCCTAGACCCTTCATTCAGAGAACTTGTTCACTTGTTTTCAAGTTGTGTATTTTAAGCCTGGCAAAATTCTTGAACTTAAAGTGCTCTGTAAACAGTCAGGTGATTTTGAGTATTATTATGCAGCATTCTGGATTAATTTTGTCGCTGTAGAATGTCATACTAACAGCATTTTGTTACTAAAATCCACAGTAATCATTAATCGTCTTGGCCTTCAAGGGTAAATTGTGCACACAATAGATAAACAGCCTTGGTAACTGTTGTCACGCAATACAAAAATCCTCACATACGTTGAGTTAATTTATCAGTTATGATTGATAGCTAGAAATTTATTTGCAAGGTTATAATTTAATCTCTATGTTTAGGCTATTGCAAATTAGTCAAAAATCACTATGCCCCTGTTGTCTAAACCGCTTCCTTGCTCTGTCTGGTCTCTGTTACTGATCTTGGCTACATTGTTATATGGAGACTTAACAGGAGGGAGTCAGCCAGCCATTTTAAGTTTATTCAATACATTCGCATCAGTCGTATGACCCTTTAATCTTTCACCTGTAAATTCTATGAACTTACTTGAGGAAAGAGAAATGCTCTGAAAGCTAGTATTTTCAAATAAACCTGTTGGACTATAACCTGGTGTTGTTTGATATTTGACCTTGTCCAACCCAGTCCAACGCTGGCACATCCACATCATTGCTGTATGGAGAGATACCTCCCCCACAGACCACGGTTAAAATTTGTCTTGGCAGCATTTGCACACTTAACAGCAAATCTTAAGACCATAGTGATAGTTTCAGATGTCTGCACACAATTGCATGAATGATAAAAGTATTTAAATCAGCTTTTATAAACTGAACCATTACTTAGTATTTGTAGTTATCACAAACATATAAAATAGCCTTGAGTGTTGCTCACTGTTTTGTTGAGAAACTAGAAAATGCAAAGTCTTCCACTGTACAGTCAGTTTTCAACAAATTGAGTGCTGACGCTGCTGTATAGTGCTCATTTGAGTTGGAGTTTACCTCGTGCCTAACTTTGCAATTGCTGCAAAATGGGAACATGCCAGGTAGT
The DNA here is from genome assembly GCF_030684315.1 of Stegostoma tigrinum. Classification (NCBI taxonomy): domain Eukaryota; kingdom Metazoa; phylum Chordata; class Chondrichthyes; order Orectolobiformes; family Stegostomatidae; genus Stegostoma; species Stegostoma tigrinum. The sequence goes on from NC_081363.1 coordinate 87,724,415, forward strand.
ACAACTAATTATATCTGAGTGGTGAGCCAATACTTGATGCGTTTCACCCACACTTTGTTTTTAATACTTTAAATGCTTCCCTTCAGACAGATTTTGAAAAGCACTTTGCAAACTATTTGGATCTTTTGAATATTGATCAAGCAACATGAGTAAACTGGAGACTTTGCTTTGTACCAGCCTTGATTTTTGTTCTTGGAAGATGGTGTCAGAATGATTTTTTTTTCTGCTGTGATAGATTGGAAAAATCATCTAGGGCTTCTGCTCGTGAAAGCTTTTTCAAGGACTTCTGTTGAGAAGCAGCTGCCTGTGAGTGTTTTGAGAGCTTGAATTCAGCTGGAGTGCTCATCACAACTTCACCAATGGAGGCTAAAAACCATGAAATTCTGACTGATTACTTTAAAGAGGTGGATAAAAGACTAGGGGAAAATAATGTTTGTTTTATTTTACTTTCGGTTGTGTGCTGTTTCTTGATTATTTTTTAAACAGCCTTTTCCTGAGTTTTTCTGAAGGGGTTCTTTTTGATTCGTGAGGGCTCAGTTTTGATTTTCAGAGATTTCTTTTGCCTTCTCTTTAAGTTCTTAGGTGATTCAGTTATTTAGTGACAATACATTTTGTATTTGTAGTGATCTGTAGGGTATTTGGACTCTCTCAGAAGCAAATTTAGAAGAATTTATCAATATCCTCAATTATCAACCATCGGTTAAACTTAATGTGACAACTCCTAGCACTAATTTCAGAAGACATCCAGTATTTAAATTGGCACAAGATA